>NC_069504.1:931823860-932438860 GCF_027579735.1 Bombina bombina | reverse complement strand
CAGATACCTATTTTGTCTTGTTTTTAGGAGGGAAAGATTTTGAGTTTTAATAGGATTAAAGGCAGAATCATTTTGGGATTGCGATCACTGAAAAAAGAAAACAATGTTCAGAAGTTCGGAAATCATTATCTGTTGAAAACAAGCACATGATTGTGATCAACCCAATAGTTAGAAAGAAGCATTGTTTTAATACTAAAACGTTTTAATGGATTACAAACTTTATTATTTTATTAAAATGTCAATTTAAATCAAAAGTGCGACAAATCCTACCTAAAAACTTTTTAATTAGGACAATCATTCCAACATTATATGAACGCATACATCTTAAATTGTAAATCCTTATATCAAAGTATAGATTACATTTGGTGGTTGAATTATTTCATTTTTTATTTTATTGCTTTATTTTAGTTACTAAGTCTGCAGATAAGGGGCCCTGCACAGCTTGTCCATTGGCTAGTAGAGCTAAAGGCATGTTGTAAATCCTTTGCACCCTTTAATCTTCCCAGATCATCTGTTTTTTTATTGTTATCAACTCCCCTGGGAATCCACTAAACAAGTATTAGGGCATCCACTTGGTTGTCACAGTGGGCTACAATGCTTAACATCGCAAAGAAGAACTGCATATTTTGAAGAAAAAAGCTTAGATATTCTTAGATATTCTCATTTTGTTTAGAACATATGCTTAATATAGCTTCTGAGTATTTCATGATTTAGGTAGAACATTCATTTTTAAAAACTTTCCAGTTTACTTCTGATATCAAATTTGCTTCATTCTCTTGTTATCATTTATTGAAGGAGCATCAATGCACTACTGATTTCTAACTGAACACATGGGTGAGCCAACGACAATTGTTTTATATATATACTAGTCCTAAAGCCCGTTCACATGGGCCATTTTTTGCAATACAGCGGTCCCACCCCTTGTGCTCTCTCCTGCCCCCTCTCTTTTGCTCTCTCTCTCCTACTCTCTTTTGAGCTCTCTCTATCCCCCTCACTTTTGTGCTCTCTCTCCCCACTCTCTTTTGCGTTCTCTCTCCCCCCTCTCTTTTGCACTCTCTCTCTCCCCATCTCTTTTGTGCTCTCTCTCTCCCCATCTCTATTGCGCGCTCTCTCTCTCCCCCTCTCTTTTGCGCTCTCTCTCCCCCATCTCTTTTGCGCTCTCTCTCTCCCCATCTTTTTTGCACTCTCTCTCCCCCTCTCTCTCCCCCCTCTCTTTTGTGCTCTCTCTCTCCCCCCTCTCTTTTGTGCTCTCTCTCCCCCCTCTTTTGCGCTCTCCCTCTCCCCCCTCTCTTTTGCGCTCTCTCTCCCCCATCTCTTTTGTGCTCTCTCTCCCCCTCTCTTTTTCTCTCTCTCTCCCCCATCTCTTTTGCGCTCTCTCTCCCCCTCTCTTTTGCTCTCTATCTCCCCCATCTCTTTTGCGCTCTCTCCCCCCCTCTCTTTTGCTCTCTCTCTCTCCCCCCTTTCTTTTGTGCTCTCTCTCTCCCCCATCATTTGCTCTCTCCCCCCTCTTTTGCTCTCTCTCTGTCTCCCCCCTCTCTTTTGCTCTCTCTCTCTCCCCCACTCTTTTGCACTCTCTCCCCCTCTCTTCACGCTCTCCCCCCCTCTCTTTTGCTCTCTCTCTCCCCCATCTCTTTTGCACTCTCTCTCCCCCTCTCTTTTGAGCTCTCGCTCTCCCCCATCTCTTTTGAGCTCTCTCTCTCCCCCCTCCTCTCTCTCTCTCCCTCTCTCCTCTCTTCCTCTCTCTCTCCCCTCCTCTCTCTCTCCTCTCCCTCTCTCTCCCCTCTCTCTCTCTCTCTCTCTCTCTCCCCCTCTCTCTCCCCCCCTCTCATCTCTCCCCCTCTCCTCTCTCCCCTCCTCTCTCTCCCCACCTCTCTCTCCCCACCTCTCTCTCACCTCTTCTCTCTCTCCCCTCCTCTCTCTCCCCACTCTCTCTCCCCTCCTCTCTCTCTCCCCTCCTGTCTCTCTCTCTCCTCCTATCTCTCTCCTCCCCTGACTCTCTATCTCTCCCGCCTCTCTATCTCGCAACTGCGCCCGACTATGCCCCTTCTCGCCCGGTCACGCCCCCTTCACGGGCACTTCCGCCTGGCCATGCCCCCTTCACACCGGTCATGCCCCGCTCACCCCCGACCAAGCCCACTTTTGCCACAGATCAGTTAGGGAGTAGGACTCAAAGGCCAGGTGTGTTTGTCCTTGTGCTGTCTCTACTGCGCATGACAGCTTCGGACAAACACACTTGGCCTTTTATACAATAGGATATATATATATATATATATATATACACATACAGTATATATATATATATATATATATATATATATATATATATATATATATATATTTATATATATATATATGCAGCCACCAATGAGCAGCTATAACCTAGGTTATTTGCTGCTTCTGAGCTTACTTAGATAAACCTTTTAGCAAAAAATAACAAGAGAAGGAAACAAATGAAATAATAGAAGTGCATTGGAAAGTTGTTTAAAATGGCATGCTCTGTCAGAACTATGAAAGAAAAAAATTGGGTTTATGTCCCTTTAAGTTTAGCTTTTCAATACAACCAATGCTTTAAAGGTTCAAGTCCATTTTATATTTATGAATAAGCTAATGTTCACTGCATCACAAAAACTGCATACAACGTCCTCTTTTTAAAACCATATAAAACTTAAAAAAGCCTGTTGACTGTTGTTTATTGTACATCCTACAATACAATTTCTAGAGTTTAGTTAAAGGAAAAGCATATCCAGAAAAAAACATTTTTGGGCTAGATTACAAAAATACAAGTGGATCTTAGATATCACTGGTGCACAATCCATACTACAGGTATACCTCACTTTACAGCACTTCACTTTACAGCGCTTCACTTTACAGAGCTTCACTTTACAGCGCTTCACTAATACAGAGCTTTGTGGAGCCAAAGTTCAACCTCCAAGGATTTTGAAACAGTGCTGTAATCATCTTGAGATTGTGAGAAAAGTGACTGGCACCATTTTATTTACAGCATTACAGTGCAATCTGTGTCTCAGTGCTATAGTCTGGCAAATTTTACTATAGTAATTGTCACTATTTTACAGGTACCGTATTTATTGAATACTAATTGAATACTGTGCTGTGCTAGTGTTAAACTAAATGTAGCACTATTGGACCCCTAATATATGTTAGTTCAAAAATGTTTTCAAGTTTTTAAACACACTGGCAAGTGAAATTAAAGCTAAATCTGCTTTGTTTCACTTTAAGGCGGTTTTCACTTTACAGCAGGGCTCCGGTCCCTAACCCGCTGTATGAGCGGGGTATTCCTGTACTTGCATTTTTGCATTGGTATTATAGTGTGCTGTACTCTGTTCATGACTCATAACGCATTTGTGTCATTTTCCTTAGATAATATATCTCTATGATGGACCACCCTAAAATTCATGTCAGACAATGCTCAAGTTCAAAGTCCCTGGAGTGCAAAAATTACACTGAAGAAGTGGCATTTTTAGTTCTTTTATATACACCTTTCATGTTTTTGAAAGCAAAATGGCAAGTAATTACAGCTATTAACTGGTTTTCAGATGTGTAAAAAGAGAAAACAGTAATTCAGATCTCACATGAGTACAACTCTTAAAGGGACATTAAACCCAAAATTTAATGATTCATATAGAGAACACAATTTTAAAAAATATTATAATTTACTTCTATTATCAAATTTGCTTTATTCTTTACATATTCTTTGTTTAAGAAATAGCAATGCACACAGGTGAGACAATCACACAAAGCATCTATTTGCAGCCACCAAACAACAGCTACTGAGCCTATCTAGATATTCTATTCAGCAAAGAATATCAAGAGAATTAAACAAATTAGATAAGTAAATTAGAAAGTTGTTTAAAATTGCATGTTCTTTCCAAATCATGAAAGAAAAAAAATTGTGTTTCATATCCCTTTAACTGATAACTTGTAATACAAGCACAATGCTTGCCACTAAGGGCCAGATTACGAGTGAAGTGCAAAATTGCATTATCACGAGCGCAATATATGTAATCCACTTGTAATACCAGCACAAGCAATTGTGTGCTGGTATTTGAAGTGGCCCGCAATTTGAACACAACCTAACATTTGCATTGCTAGAAAGCTATGCGGTCAATAGAGCGCACTTCCATAGGCTCCAATGGGAGCCTCGTTCACATGCTGTGACACAGCATGAAAACTAGCACAGTGAAGGGGGTAAGTCACGCAGGGATGGCAGCAAATAGTAAATATATATATGTATATGATTTTATACATATATATTTGTGTTAATATGTGTACATACATATATTAACAAATAAATATATACAGTATGTATATAAGCATATACATATATATACTGTATATTTACTGGGAACAAACAGTTCCCATAGACCGCAATGTAAAGGCAGAACTCGCAGTAGCAATAACCAGCCACTTGTAATTGGGCTGCTTATTTATCGTGTTCCCACAAACGGGGAAATTTGCCGCTTACAGGTGCGCAATAAATTAGCCCTCCACTCGTAATCTAGCCCTAAATGTATAGCATGTGCTATATAAGTATCACGTGCATTAAAAATGGTTTGGCTAATACCCAATCACCACCATTTCCCATTGACAGCCTCCCCATTAACAAAAGCATATTTTTTTAGGGGTATGTCTCTAAAAATTATAAGCCATTCCACCTCTGCCATTAACATTAAAAAAAATGTGCTCTGGTGCAAAATGAAGACCCCGGCTGCAAAAAAGAAATTGGTTGGGTATACATTAAAATTACGGACATGCCATTTGAAGATAATAAATAATATTTTTTGTACTGTAGCATGCAAACCGTAACAAGCAATAAGACACCCTTCTCAAGTCTTACCTGATTTCTCCATGTAAGTAAGCAAAAGTACAGCCGTACAGGTCATGTATGGTTTTGTCAACTTTGTATCACGGATTAATATTTAAAAAAATAATAGATATGACTTTTCAAAACACCTTTCTCATGACATATCAGTAATTGTTATAAAAAATGTGTTTCACAATCTCTGTAAACATCTGTAATATTTCTAAAAGTATGTGTATTTTATTAAAATCAACACAACACAGTGTACTTTTTAATGTGGCCTTGTGGTTGTGAGAGTATCAATACAATAAAGGCTGTGACACAGCGATGTGGCGCGAGGCGATGCAGCTGCTTCGCACCGCGTCGCATCGCTTCTAAAGTTCAATTATTTCATCTCTGAGCGCTCGGCTACGCGACCTGACGCAGCAGAGTGCTCAGAGATGAAAAGGCAGGACACACTGAGCGTGCACAGCCGCATCTACACGCTGCGCACCGCTCCGCTTGCAGTGTGTCACAGCCTTAAGGGTTGCTTAGTGGCAATGTCAACAGAGAGTATAAATGCAATAAGGGTTGCTTAGTGGCAATGTCAACAGAACACAGTGTACTTTTTACTTATGGTTCATAGCTTATTTTAAATAACATTTAGATATCTCACAAATTCTGAAAACATAATGTATTTAAAGGTTTTAAAGCAAACCTTGAATCATTGTACTTGAAAATGGCTTCATTCACTGTTTTAATGTGGCCTTGTGGTTGTGAGAGTATAAATACAATAAGGGTTACTTAGTGGCAATGTTGAATTGGTTTAAAGAGCTCAAAGACGTCATCATTTAACATCTAACAAAAAAAAAGGTATAAATCTATATTTTTAACAAATTTTTCTTTTTACTGATTTCTCTTTCACCTAAGACAAAAGTACTGTTGCTAACCAATGACCACTCTGTCAGGTGCATTGTGGTTTACACTTGGACAGAAGATTTGGTATTGATTCTACCTAATTAATTTTAATTTATTGAAAAAAAATTTTTTACGTATAAAAACAAATGAATCTTTTCCCCTCTCTTTATATATTCAGGATTTGTAAAATAAGAGATTAAAAAAGGAATATTGTTAATGTTTCTAACACATTCCAATGCTTCATGTATTTTTGGCCTCTGAAAAAGAAATCCAGACATGAAACGTTATAGTTACCTCCCAAAAACCTTTGGATGCCTTTCAAGAGTGAGGGAGACGTGTGTGGAGTCATGGATGTTCAACGGTTAGAGCCATGGCAAGAGGAGCAGAGTAACTAAGGGTTTTGTCGGCATTATTGGGCAGGCTGTGGGTGGGGATTTAAAGGAAATGTTAATATATAGATAAACAGATAGATAGACAGATAGATAGATATCTGTCTATCATTTAAAGAGTAAATACGCATTTGCAATAATTTTGTTTTAGCCTTATTTTAATTTGAGAAGGGTACATGGAATGACTTTCCAGCAGATATTATATGATGAAGGGTGAATTAAAGTGAAGGTCAATTTTCATGTGAAAGTGCCCAGTTTTTTAAAAAACTATTAAAAACAAGAGCACTTTCATTCATTTCAGCCGTTTTATTTTTAAATATACTTACCTTTTCTTCTTGAAGCCACTCCAGTGCTTCACAAGCCCATCACAAGCCTCTTCATAGGTCAGCAATGACGATTCCGGCATCCTGCAATCACGGCTTCCCCCACGGGGTAATCATTGCCTGAGGCAACGCCGTGATTGGAGGAAAACGGTTTTGTCATTTCTGGGTAAGTAAACCAGGAAGAATCAGGCGGGGCATCGTTTTAGAATGGCGATCCAGCGTTTCAGAAGAACAAGGTAAGTATTTTTAAAATACGGTGCTATGTCAATTTTCATGAATGAAAGTGCCCCCGTTTTTAATATTTTTTTAAAAAAAATGGGCACTTTCACATGAAAATTGACCTTCACTTTAAATAAGATCAAGATTTTGAGCAAATAAGAAAATAGACACTTAGGCCCCCAATTATGAAGCTGCAAGCATAAAAGAGCCTACAACTGAAAATTAAGAACACCGGTTTTACCACCACTGGTTCTTAACATGCTCACAACCTCAGAGGTTGCAGATATCCTAGACTCATTTGTCTGGGACCAGCCCTGCTCTCACGCAATTAGTTGCATGAGGGAATGGGGAGGGGTTATGTAAGCTTCTGCTCATGTAATGTTAGATTCAGTTATCTGATGCTGCATTAGTGGCTCTAAAGGTGTGTGCACAGGTTCCCTGTCTGAAAATGTTGTCCACACAGACTTTGAGAAATGGGGGCTTAAGGACTACAACACATTATATTTTGGTTGTTACTACCAGTCGTTACATTTTAACATTTAAACAGACCTCACTGAATACAGAGAGCAATACGCTCTCCGTATTCAGCATTGCACCAGCAGCTCACAAGAGCTGCTGGTGCAACGCCGCCCCATGCAGACTCGCGGCCAATGGGCCACCAGCAGGGGGGTGTCGATCTACCCGATCGTACTCGATCGGGTTGAATTGCGGCGATGTCTGTCCACCTGCTCAGAGCAGGCGGACAGGTTATGAAGTAGCGGTCTTTAGACTGCTGCTTCATAACTGGTGTTTCTGGCGAGCCTGCAGGCTCACCAGAAACACGGGGCCTCAAGCTCTATCCGGAGCTTGATAGATAGGCCCCATAATCTTCTTTTATGCTTTTTTGTTCAGTTTCAGACAGCTATTTGTGCTTTGTATTACAAAAGCTTTATAAATACATTGCTGAACAGAATATAGTGATGCAACAGGAATCTTACAAAGATATAGATTTTTAATTTAGAATTTGAAACACCAATGCTCTCCACTGTTTCTAAAGTCTGCAGATTGGAGATGTTGGTAAATAGACTCTTTATAGTTTCTTTTAACACTTTTGATTGCACTTCATTTCCCAGTAGTTAGTAGAAGTAAAAAAAAAGGTATTTTCATATTACTTCCCAGGGTCACAGTATCTGGATGACAGGCGAGATCTGTGAAAGAGAACATAGAACTTAGCATTTATAAATAACCCTAGATCAACTAACACACAGCAGAAGTATTTTTTGCTGCCTTCCTTGTCATATCGTATTTTACAAGTTTGTTAACTGTGTTAGCAAAACACTGAGGACTTTGGGAATTAACACTCACAACAATCCATATGGTGAGAAGTTTTAAGAAAGAGGTGTTTTTCACTTATATTTGGTTTTATTTTACATCCATTACTCTTTAATTTGTATGCCATATTTATAATATTGTTATCTTAAGATGCTTATATATATATATATATCATCAATGCATAGATATGCATGTGTTTGTGTGTCAAGCCCTGGTTAACACTTACTTTGGAAATGCCAAAAAATATTATGGCCAAAAAGGGCCTAAACCTTTAAACCTTTGGGGGTGGGGGGTCAGCAGACCTTCGAGTGCCTAGGGCAGCACACAATATATATATGCCAATAATATATATATATATATATATATATATATATGTATATATATATATATATATGTGTGTGTGTAAAAATATTTTTATTCATCAGAAAATAGTTATCAGTCAGTAGGGAAATCTACTATTCCTATCAATGCTAAATATGAGCCCTCTTTCAGCCTGAGGCTTGTGGATCTATAGCTTTATGTTGAACAATGTAAACATCTCACTAGAGTGGAGAGGCTTAGAACATCAGGCCCTAAATGTTCCAGATTCACTAATACATTGTTTCGTCTGTTTTTTATCTCCTGTAAATTTAGGGCTCAATTAAATTTATGGCGCAGGCTTCGGCACAAGCGTGGAAACCTGCGTCGCCAGTGATTTTACCTTGCACATCGGGGTATTACATATACTGCGCCGTTAGATGCTAAACTGGCGTAAGTAGGACAAACTGTCGATCTTCTGAAATGTGCGCAAATGCACATTTCAGTCGTAACTAACGCCAGTATTTTGTCCACTGAAAGTGTCAATAAAGAGTAGTTTTATGCAAATAAGGCTAACACTCATAAAAATGAACCGCAATTTCAAATAAAAATGTGACACGTAATTACGCTATTCAAAATTCATATATAAACCCATGCTCAGCCGCCATTTTCTTCAGTGTGTTTGGACTGTTCGTTGAGCTACAGCACACTACACTGGAGTGGAGGATTAGTCAGAGAAGAGAAAGAGGCACAAACAGAGGAGTTAGTTTGTAGATTGATTAAGCTTCTACAATTACACATATTTTTACATATTGCACACATTTTGCATACATACATACATACAAAATACATACATACATATAAAAATACACCACATTTTATTTTCTAACACCTCACACATTTTATTAGAATTTTACAGTGTGATAGGTTAGTGTTTGGTTTTGCTGTTTGTGATTGGTTTGACACACTTGCAGGGGCAGGAATAATAAATGAGGTTTAACTGTTTGATATTTGCGGCTGATATGTATGTGATTGCGCATGCATTTGTTAGGTCTTCAGGGAGTTACGTTTCTTTTTTAGTCAGTGCAAGGGTTACTGTGCCTGCAATTTATGGCGAGATGAGAATGGAGTAGATTTTCTGAATTCTGCGTGCGTAAGTCCTTACACTGTATATTGGATACCAAATTGCGCGGCTGTTCTATGTTAGTCTATGGGTAAAAAAAATTTGGCCGAAGGGTGAAATATACGCGAGTAACTTGTATGATACGTCGTATATGTAATACCAAAATTGCGTAAAATCCGGCGGCGGAGGATTTTGTGGGCGACGCTGCATATGTAATGAAGCCCCTAGTATTTGTAATCATTCACATCTTTCACAATCACACCTCCTAATTTTGTAAAATAAAGCTCAAAACTGATACATTGCAGACTCAGAGGGAAATCATGTGCAAAGTGAAATATCAAAGCAGCGTATCTTTACAGATAAAAAAGAAAGCTTAATACTTTTAATTCTATTACTTAAAGAGAAAACAGCCAAGTAACAATTAACACTTTACCTGTTCTTATCCATTTTTAATGTCCATTTTAAATAGCAGGTTTCAAACTTTACAAACAATGTCCCATGAAGAAGATTTATAGTTTAGAAATATCCCATTTGTTTTGCAGGACAGACAATCCAAGGCATCCTCTAAATTGTATTCTTCTCACATTTAGGCATCAGTAATGCTATTTTGTGATTCCAATTATAATGTTTTGAAGGCTCTTGACATTCCATGTGCTAAAGAGAAGCTCTATGTCAAACTACTCTGCTTGCCTCAGATTCACACAATTTTATACACCTTACACTTGTCACTGAACAATGCACCTCAAATAAGTCATGTCATTACCTAACTGCTTCAGATCCACACTTTCATGATAATGGCATTTGGGTGTGTTATCAGAATAAACAATAACAAGATAACACAATTCACATGTAACCTCCGCTGAAGATGAAAAGATTTTATCTTGAAATAATACATAATATTTCAGCTATGATGACAATATTCTGTGCTTAGTGATCATTTAGCAGTGCATAGTATGTAGAGAACAATTTCTTGCGGGGCCGTGTCCCCAAGGTGGCACTTTTTCTGACCTTAATTCACCTAGAAGTCTTCTTAACAATGAGCTTTTTTATGGCTAGTAATCAAGGTCAGCATGTAACAGTACATATCCAAAAGGCATGTAATAGGTCAGGTCAGTACTTCTAGGTATATTTCAGAAAAAATACATATTATCTTCTTTGGTCTTTAGCACTGGAAAAAAACCAAAACATTTTTTTATTATTTTAGTAAATACATTTTTACTAAATACACCGTCATTTGGCATATATTCTATTCCAGCAGAACAATTTAATAAACAATTATTTTCTTTGAAAATTCCTTTTAAAAAGTAGATGGTTTGGGAAAGTTGAATGACAGAATTTGTGGATTTCTCAAATCAGAATGAATATTTTCCTTGACATTTGTTATGTCATTAAAGTATTCTGCAGACATTTATCATTAGAATAAGTTTAAAATTACCAAATTAACAAATATTGGGTGGTTTTAAAGAGACATTTTAGTACAAACAAATACATGTTAAAATGTGATTTTGCATTATTGACTCTAGCTTACTATGTTTCTAACCTCTGAAAAGGTATTAAACACACATATTTAGTTCCGGTCAGCAGCTACAAGAATTGCAGCTGTCAAACAAAAAATAACAGTTTATTGTCAACTATGTACAACTGTCAATCCTAATTGGCTGACTGGCTATAGCCCACTGTAGTTTTGAAACTTTAACTACCCTGTTAAACTGTTCAGACTTCACTTAGTGATCATCCAGCCCACCAGCCCATCCAGACTCCGCCCCCTCGGATCCCTCAGAATTACTCTCAGGCTCCCAGTCATAGAAATAGAGGGAATGTATGTTTGGATGTTTTGTGCTTTATATAACTTCCCTTACTTTTAAATGTAATAAACTGACAGTGATATAAAAATCATAATTACCAGAAGTAAATATTCATTAAACATATACATAAAGAACAGTTTACACAATTAAAAAAAAAATGTTCAGATACTTGTATAGTGCATAACAGTTTCTCCATTACAACAGTACTGCAAATAAACTGTATCTCTCTTTAGTGTGAAAACTACAAGCTATAATTTAATGATTAACATAATAACCAATCTTTTGTGGCAGGGCACTAAATGTCACAGGGAGACTTTGCTTCCTGGATCCATTACTTTGACCACAAGGTCATTACTTGTTCCTAATACTTTTCATTAATCTTGATTCATTTAATAATATGCTGTATTTTCCATACAGGATTTATCTGACACAAGAATGTGTAGTTCTTTGTTCATACTCTAGGAAGTTGCTTATACAGAATATAGAGGTTGTGTCATGCAATACTGTATAACTAATATAATATAATTAGTGTAGTTACTTATATGAAAAAGAAAGGGGTACCCAATAACATTAATTAATTGTCTATCAAAAATTCAATGTAGTTTAAAACAAATATACTGAATAAACCAACTTTTTCTGTGAGAGTCGGCCTTGTAAGCCAGTGAGTAGCAGAGATACCTAGGTATTAGTTGCTCTTACTGTTAGTTTCCCTTTAAATGTAATCAAGTGTATGTTTAAAGGGACACTGTCCTGTACAATATATTTTGCCTTAATGTGTTGCCAATTATTTGTCAAACCTGTTGCAGGCTATTAAATGTATGGGGTATTGTTCCTTCAGATTTATTTTTGTATATGAAATAACTTGTTTTGCTAATGGAAACCATTTAAATTGACTGAACCTGCATTAAGAGTAGACTTGCTCACATTATCTATTTCTCAATAAACAAAAGACAATGGTTAGGTATTAAAATGTTAAATATGGGATGGGCTTTAATAACCTAAAACAGCTATTTGAGATGCAAAAAAGTGATTTCTGTTTCTTCTGCTGCCCTTTTTACATAGCTTTTCTACTGAGAGTACTATAATATTTGTATCCCAGTAAAAGTGATGGTTTAATCAGGCAAATGTGGCTATTCCAAATAACAAAATGAAGGTAAAGAAGATGTTTGCAAACAACTTAATTTACTCCAGCAGATAAAATGTATCATTGGGAACACAGTAAAGGGGAGAACATTTACAATGTATAATGGCCCTTTAATTGCTGTCCTTGCATATACACAACACAAACATTTTTTATACAATGTCCCTTTAAACGCATAAAGTGTGAGATTTACATGATTTTATTAAATTTCCAATCTCAGAACAGAATTTACTGTATGTTGATATATATATATATATATATATATATTTTTTTTTTTTTTTTCAAAACATGACTCTAATTTATAAAATGTTAATTGGTTTGGAAGCAGCATACTTTTTATAGGCCTTTTTGGTTGTTATGGAGGCAGGAACAAATTACTGAACGATCTGTCTAATAAATGCCATCAGACCCCTTTGCCTTATCTGTCGTTATGCAAATGATGTGAAGTGCACTTATATCTGCGGTAGGAGGAACAGGTGTGCTTGACGAGATGAGTTACTCTGCCAACATAGGGATATGTGAAAAGCAATCATTATTATGCGTTGAGAATGTATAGCTACAGCAGACGGGATGCATATGCATTATTTAAATAAATGATCATAGTCAAGATTTATGTCAAAACATGAATTATGTGCATATTTATAGATTCTTTTTATTACCTACAGTGATTTTTCCCTCTCAAAATATAGAATTTAAAGTAAATCTTAAACATTATATGATCAAACATTAAAAAAGAAACAGATATTATATGTTATATTATGCATTATATAGAGTACAACTATACTGTTGCTAACGGGTTATATACTCATTGATAAACATGGAATAACCATTTCTAAACCAGCTGTATGTAATTAGTTGCATTAGCATTTTTTTATTATTAATAAAGTTTCTGAAAATGTTTACATTCTCTTCACATTCTGAAGCACTGTGCAGACAGTTAAAGCTTTACAGCAAATGACATTATGTTTTGGTACTGCCCTAGCCACTGAGAAATCTACTGTTCTTTTTGAAGCTTTGACACTCAACATTTTACCTCATATGTTTATTATATTTCTTCAAACCAGAGGCCAGTGACACATATAGGGAACATGCACAAGTAAATAACCAGGTATTATTGATTTGTTTACAAAAAAAAATTTGGAGAACATACAAATGGGATGTATCATACCATAGAAAACCCTCCTCAGAATGTCCTGCCCCCCTATATCCTGCTTTCCTATGCCCATCCCTTATTGCATACCTCCAACTGTCCCATATCCTGTGTGATTGTCACGGTTTAAGAGGTATAGCCCACTTCCTGCTAGTAGCCCTGCAGTGTCCCAGTTTTAAAGAATTGACCAATCCCCACATGAACATGACGAAGCTCCACTTGGAAATGCCCTAGTTCAGTTGTCCATGCCTGTTGACCTCTCGTACACACCCATGGACTGCCTGTAAATTTGCTTCTCTCCCCATGACCTTGTCCCTCCTATGTTCAGCCCTGCCCACATAGCCTCCCAGAAAAGATCCAGCAGATGATGGGAGGCATGCTTTTTGGCCTATGTCAAAATATGAAGTTTAAAAAAAAAAAGGATATCAAACAATGGTATTGCTGTTGTTATAATAGCTTCAATGTCAAAAGACAAGTTCCCCGCAGCTGTTCCTCATAAATAGTAGCACTGGTGGACTAAGGAGCTGAAACAAATATCTCAACAAAAAGGAGTACAACAAACTCTAAGTGTATTATGAAAACACCATATACTTTAATTACTTTAAAAGACAAATTCACACTCACAATGTTTGACCTCATTAAAATTCTATGAGGTATGTAAACAGCTTAAAAATAAGTAACATGAGTTTATCTGTGTATTGAACAAAGTACAGTCAAGCCTGCTTCTCTCCCTCTATCTCTGAATCTCCAAAGAGACAATCCCATATACGTATATCACGCTGCGCTTGTTGGTTCATCCGTGACAGACAGTCTCCATTGGGTCTCTATTAGGGGTGATTAAAATGACACTTTACCTCTACCCAAGCCCTTTCACAAAAAAGGATGTCAGGATAGCATTATGCTGTGTTTCCAGGAAAAATATTAGGCGTGACCTAACGCATTTCGTGGGCCCTCCCTCAACATATTTTTTTAGGGTGAATTCTGGAAATATACTTAAAGACAGTAATGCTCACTTCACCAATTTACATACAGCCAAAGATCATAGTGCAACCTAGAAAAATAATTTATATACACAAAATAGAAAAATAAGTAGGTCCAACCAGAAAAGTGGGATCTAAAAGTCTACGTTACTAGCACGTATGTATCTATATAAATATCAACATCAAAAATTAAGAAACAACGGCAGAGAAAGGTTTATGCACAAAACAATTTAAACATATTTATTAATGAATACAATATAAACATTAAAAACATCATGTAATGGGGTCCCCCAAATCAAGATATGTGCTCAAGGTAATAACTGGTTAGTAAATTATGTCTGTGGTGCACCACAAAGGTAAAGCAAAGCAGTTATTGCCGTAAGGCTTCTCCAAAGAGAGCAGAGTAGTATAAGGCAATGCAGAATAGCATAGGTGCATAAGCGTATAGTGAGTCAGATGGAAAAGCACTATTATACGATCCACAGACAACCCGTTGTATCCATGGTCAGCCAAAACATGGTACCCTCAACAAAGGCAAATGATGATGAACACACTCATGGAACCATAGGGATTTCACTTCCAGATCGTGAAGGCGGACCGCAGCCAGAGATTTCCCTGATGCCATCGGTCACTTGTATACCTGTAATATCCACATGCAAAGTTCTTTTTCCGGATGGTGCAATAAAACCACAGAGGGTAACAGTAGTTAGAGGGAATCCCCAAACATAGATAAATATGGACAAACCAACGCGTCCCTGTGCGCGTTTCACTCCACTCTCGTGGTCGCCTGGAGCTTCTTCTGGGTTGTGACGTAACTATGTAAAGGTTGCCATTTATTGGATACAATTACCACGTGATATCTATATGTCAATCACAACAGCTGTTAAGTGATTTTTGAAAGCAATAACAGTCACACAAAAGTAAGCACTTGTGCGATCTGCAAATTAGCCTTTTTTTTCTCCTTTTTTCTTTTGTAATCCAAAAAAAAAGTCTTTGGAAACCACTTGACAGGGTACAATCAGAATAAACACAAGCATTTTGTACAATACTAGTTATAGGTGATATTATATCATGTTCTATCGTATACATATTCCATATGCATTGACAGTATCAAACAAATATATTATTAAGTTATTGTAATATTTTTCAAAAAATTCCTTAAAAATTATTAAAGCAGGAACATATTAATTAAATCCAAAAATTATTATTATAGAAAGCATTCTATTATATTATACATTTAAGGTTCACATATTGCTGGGACTTTAAAGAAGGGCTGAGAAGAATGCATACTTAGTAGAGTATTACAGATTTTTAAGTTAGGAAGGAGGCAAACTCTAACTTTTTATTTAGGCCTTTGGGGGACAGGGTTTGGAGGTTATATATCCATCTCGTTTCTTTTTGTAAGATGATATTGTTGATATTAACTCCCCTTCTGCTTAGTTTCACTGATTCAATGCCAATGAAGTTCAGGCTATTAATCTTAGAACCATGACATTGTGCAAAATCTCTTGCTACTGGGCTATCAATAATAAAGTCCATAATATCATCACAATGTTTGGTTATACATGAACGGAATTCTATATAAGTTTTGCCTACATAGAAAAGTGGGCAGGAACAGGATAACAGGTATATCACACCTGTAGTTGAACAGTAAATAAATGACCAACTTTTATATCCTTTGTTGGTGTTTGTATAGAAAGTATTAGTCTTTTTGACAAACTGGCAGCATACACAGTGGTTGTAGGAAGAACATCCAACTATTTTTTGGGAATACGATTCCAACCAATTAATAGTTTTGACCTGGTTAAACTCACTTTTTACCAATAAATCTTTAAAATTATTGTCCCCACGTGCCGTCAGAGGATAATCACCTACATATTTTTGCAAAATTGGGTCAATAGACAACAAATAACAATTGTTATGCAGAATAGATCTAATTTTTCCCCAAGGAGAATTATATTTCGTAATAAACCTTATCTTTGTATCAGCATTATCATTACTAGATTTTTGAGTTTAAAAAAGTAGTTCTGTTCTTTTTTCATTTTTGCTTTAAACAAGGCTCTTTTTACACATCAACAGAAGAGGCAGACACCAGGTAACGGCAGTTTAGGAATCCTGTTTATTGCTGTGAGACAGTGCAAAAACAATGTGCCCCAAACATGTGAAGAGAACAAGGCCTCCTACGCGTTTCTTGTGAGCAAACACACTTTGTCAGAGAGATGTATGTGTGTGAACAAGTGAACAATTCATAGGCAAAGGTTTAATTGACGTTATTAACCCTTTAGTGATATATATCAAAAACAGTGCAACCATTCTTATAAAAAGCTTATCTGAATAAATATCTAGAACTTATTAGATTAACACAAGTAAATATATATGTCATACATTAAAAAAAAATCAAATTTATAATGTTGTGAAAAAATAATTATTTTAGAAAAAATTTGAAAATTATATAAGTGTGAATGTGAATAGACTTCTCAGTGTATATGTGCCTTATAATTGATTTATATAAATCAAAATTAAAGAAACTAATAATTCCAAATAACAATATTAGTTCCATATTTCCTAATTAATAATAATGAAAAAATGTTAATAGATAATAAAAAATAATAAAAAATAATATAAGGTGGTTATTAGGACTTAAATTTAACTAAAAACTGTATGGGATCATTTGTTAGAGTTGCATTTCCCAATTTATAGATTAAATATGCAATTTATAAGAAAAAATACATAATAACTGCTACACTAAAGAAAAAAATATTTTTGTTATTGACTACTCTTTCAGATAAACAAAAAATATATCAAAAAATAAAAAACAACTAATAAAAGTTTTTAATAACTTTCAACCACACATTAGAGGTGAGCTATATGTCTTGTCATTGCAATTTTTCAAGTTGTATATACTAGTATCATGAAAATATACTAGTATATATACGTGTGTCCATAAGTACATACATACAATAATCAATGAAAAAACATATATAGAGCAAAAAATAATAATATAAAGTAAAAAAAGGGGAAACCTCCTACTATTAGATAACATGATCTATTATAAAGATCATTTGTTTGTTTGACATTAAAAGATTATTAAATGTGGTCCACCAATATCAACAAACTTGTAAGACTTAATTATTTAATGCTAAACTCACCAATGTCAAAACTTTATTGGTAATGTATATGCATTGAGAAACACATTTTTTATATATATATATATAGTACCTGAAAATGAACCTAGTTTGCATTATTGGTATCTAACTCTTATTATTTAATTTTATTTTATTTAAACTTAAATTATTATTTATCACAGGTGTGATGTGGTTAAAAAATTACCATTTGGTGCAAAATTACTATTATTGAGCCTCCGTGAGTGCAAGGTATCATATAAAATCTGTATATCTAGATAGTATACCGTATAAAAAGTAAACATTTCTTGCTCTCTCAAAGGTTCGAATGTTAGGTATCAAATACATTTTGTACAAAAGCAGTGGGGTTTCTATTGGATCCCTGTGTATATATATGTTATATTTTGGACTCTGTATTTAATTTGTTATTATTCTGTATATAGATCTACATCCCATTGAGAATTGAGACCTTTTGGTTTGCGAGTCTCTAGAGTGAATATCCAAAATGCCTCTTTTCTGTTTAAACCTTTTAACCTGTCTCCTCCTTTTAAGCTCTTGTGAATTTGATCAATTATTTTGACTGAGAAGTATGTCAATGGATTATCATGTGTCAAAAAATGTCTAGCAACAGGTGTTTTTGGTGTGTCTGGGTCCATAGAAAGTAAATGTTCTCTAATTATACGATCCTTTGTCATGCGTGTGCATCTGCCCACATATTGGATCCAACAAAATTTACATGTAATGAGATAAACTGTATAAGTTGAATTGCAGTTCAATCTATGATTAATGTTGAAGGATTTTTGGTTCACAGTTGAAGTGAAAGTATTACTAACCTCAATATGTGTACATGTTTTGCAAGGTTTGTTACCACATCTAAAACAACCATTACTGGGGGTTAGCCAATTTGTTGTTTGTCTGTCTGTTTTAGTAAAATCTCTACTCAATCTGTTTTGCAAAGTAGTACTTTTTTTGGCTACAAATTTAAGTTTATATTTCAACATCGTATGTAATTTTTTGTCTCCCCATAGTATACCTAAATTTGATTTTATGATATTGCAAATGCTGTTATATTCATTACTGTAAGCTGTGGAGAAAACTACTTTGTCCATACTTGTGTGATTGCTGGTGTTAGCCACTCGTGTATATTTATCTTGGTTTATTACATGTTTAGTTCTATTCAAATGTTTCTTATTGTATCCCCTATCAATTAGACGTCTCTCTAGATCATTTGCATGTTTAAGATACAATTCCTGATTGCTACAATTTCTTTTGGTCCTGATAAATTGACCTTTAGGTATAGCTCTTGTAACATGACTAGGATCACAGGAGTCAGCCCTTAAAATATTATTACCTGATGTTGGCTTTCTATATAATTCTGTTGTAATTATATTGTTGTAACAAGGCTCTTTTTACACATCTCCTAGAGTAACCCCGCTCATGGAATCTGCTGGCCATCTCACTATCCTGTTTATTAAAGGTGTAGTCATCAGTACAAATTCTGCACAATGTTAAAAATTATGGAATACCCCTTTTGAAGATTTCTGGATGGTGGCTAGATTCCAACAAAAGGTTATCGGATGCCGTGGGTTTGCGATACACTTCAGTTACAATAGCATTCTCTTTTTTGCTTATCAGTAGGTCAAGAGAGCTGTTGCTATTGCAATCATAGTTACAAATTAGAAAAATATTCAAGTCATTCTGATTTCACACGGACACAAAGTCCAAAAGGTCCTGTTCAGTTCCCTCCCACAAGATTAGAATAGCATCCACATAACGGATCCATAGGGCCACATGCTCATCCACCCAAGCTATGTGTTCACCAAACACATTGTTATTTTCCCACCAACCCAAGTGAATGCAAGTGTAGTTGGGGGTGCATGTGGCTCCCATGGCCATTCCACGTTTTTGTTTATAATATTTCCCATTAAACAGGAAGATGTTATTCTCTAGTATAAATTGTAGAAAATGTGTTACAAATTGAGTGTGTTTCTCATATCCTGATCCCCTAGTGTCAAGAATAGATTTACTTGCCCTAATTCCTGCTGAATGTGGGATGGAAGAATATAAGGACTTAACATCTAGGGAAACTAATCTGGTGTTATCCATTACTGTTATGCCATCCAATTTCTTGATGACATCAGTAGAGTCTTGGACTTATCTCTCCTAACCCCACTGGGAGTATAATTTCTTCTGCTGATATATTTACACAGCTTTTTTTTATAGCCAAATTGGTTTTAACATAAAAGAACTTCAAAATAATTTAAACTAAAAATATGACTGAGCTAGCCTTGCCAGCTGCAGATTTAAGCCCTTATTGGCTCCTCTAAATGTGGCAAGCTGTGAGTAGAGTTTAACTATTGAAAAACAATTGCATCAAACAATAGTGTAAATTGCTCAAAAAATGATTTGGCTGATATGTTATTCTAAAGCAAGACAACAGAAGATTCTTGTAACTACAAGCTGTTTACTGTCCCATTAATTATACATTTCTTTAAAACTGTTCCATGTATAGCTCATTTTTTTTCTTCAGCAAAATGAAAAACTGGTATAGATATATGATATATGTTATATTGAAATGCAATTAATTAAATGTATTCATAAACTCAGATATAAATGAAAAGGGAAGTATCTTTTTCATCATGTTTGGAGCTCTGAGTAATGATGAAAACAACTTTATATTTCAAAGAGCTCTTCATATATCTGAGAACAGAGTACGCTGCTTTGTAAGTGCCTTACATTTGACTGAGATCAGTAAGCAGTTACCCTACTTAAGAAGTATTTTGCTTCCCAATGCCTGTGGGGATATTTGTGCTGTCAAGAGAGAGAAAATAAAATTGATTGAATAAATTTAGAAACTTGCCTGGTATTCAATGGGGCTTTTCAATCATTGTGACATAGGGAACTCAGAGAACTTGATACATATGAATTAAAGGGACTTAACCATATAAATATATAATTATTTAGGATTAACTCATTGGCTTCCGCAGAGAGCTGCAACATATAAGAAATTAACTATTTAGTCATTTATCGGTCACAAAAATAAATGTTTGATGACAGTCAGAAAATATGGCTTTAGTATAATAACATTTAAAAAAATGTGTTTAGATTTGGGGGAATGCAATGGAGGTACTCTTTAGGATAATGGCAGTGCGAGCAAAACCAGCCATGGGTCCCCATTTATGAAGCTGTCATTTTGGATGCATTCACACGTCAAAGTTCATGTGCAGAGGATAATTCAAAGTTTTTAAGCTGTCATCCCCATTAAAAAAACAAACAAACAAAAAAAAAACATGCAGAGCCAAATAATACAAAGGGAACGCAAAAGTTTGTGCGCAAGCGATAAAGGGTCTATCGCGGGTGTTTGCGCTCTTCAGGCTTATAGCTCATATTTTGAGTTGAATGTAAACACGATCACTTAAAGGGACATAATACTCATAGGCTAAATGTCTTGAAACTGATACAGCATAACTGTAAAAAGCTGGCAGGAAAATATCACCTGAGCAGAGTAAGTACGGTTTAAAAAGTTATACTTCAGTTACTGCCCAGCTACAGGTAAAAAAAAAATTAAATAAGAAATGAACTGCAGCCAATCAGCATCAACAGTGCTGAGGTCATGAACTCTTTTACTGTGATCTCATGAGATTTCACTTAAAGGGACATAATACTCATATGCTAAATCCCATGGAAGTGAAGCAGCATAACTGTAAAAAGGTGGCGGACAGCAATCAGCCCGTTCGAATGCGATCGGGTTAATTGACACCCCCTTCTAGCGTCCGATTGGCCGCGTATCTGCAGGGGGGCGATATTGCATCAGCAGTTCACAAGAACTGGTGGTGCAATGATAAATGCCGACACCATATGCTGTCTGCATTTATTGATATGCTGCGGACATGATTCGCTATAGCGGATCATGTCTGTCCGCACCATGATAAATGTACCCCTAAATGTCTATATATATATATATATATATATATATTACAACAAAGGGGAATGTCTGCGCTTAGGGATGTTGTTCTGATACTTAGAGTTGAACCAGGGCACAATGACTTAGAACAATAGTGTAATATTTGAAGTATACGTGTATGTATATACTTTTAGTAGTACGTAATAAATCATCCAATGTGGATATTATAATTAGCAACCAGTAAGTCTCTTACTTATACCACTTGGTTACAAGACCAGTCCATCAAAAGTGGAGAAATTGTAGGGTAGTCCACAATAATGTCCGATTTTTAGCAGGACGTGTGACAGTTCCCCAAATGCCTCTAATTTCGGCTGCTGCATCCAAAATGGGAGTTTCCTCTTCAAAAAGAAGATCCTCCCCAGGTTGTTTTGAAACGATATAGAGTGGACAAGCGCACAAAGGGGGCACATTTGTATCAATGTAATTCATTAACTAAATGAATAAATGCACACTCACGTGATTCAACCTCATCCAGTATGAGGTATGGATAAGACACTTTGTTAGAGGTGATCTCTCTTTCTGATCTCCTTGTGTTGTTTCTGCTGAAGTCCTCTTTCCCTTATTCCAGTTATAGCCAGGAATACTGTCCCACAATACAACAGAGACTTGGGTGTATAGCTCTCATGTACAGACAGGGAGCTTGTCAACTCCAAATGGTGCCTAAGAAGAATTACGTCATTTTTATCTATACATACATATATATACAGTATATATATATTATATATAATATATATATATATACACATGATTATATATAGGTAAAAATTGTACAAAAAACATCAGATATATGTTGAAATAGTAATTTATGAATAAATAGAACATTTTCTGTTATGTGAAGAACATTGGAATGTGAAAGATTGTCGGGTTAGCACAAATGAGAATATGCGATCAGGTTTGTGGGCAAGTATTCCACTTTTTTTTTTTCTCCATTGACTTCTATGGGGGAATACATGAACATGCACACAATATTCTAAGATTGTTTGTTTTTGCGCTCGTCGGGTTATTGCAAGAGTGCAAACAGTTTACTTTTAACTCATAGTACGACCAAAACCCTACAAGCGCAAACAGCTAACTTCTAGTGCTTGAGCAGGAACTTTAGCTTGATAGAAAAAGGTACAGGATAGTGCCACTTAATAGGAACTATATACTGATCCAATGTAAAGATAAAAATAGCACAAACAATATGAGCAGAAAGAGTATCTGTATTTATTTAGCTTGCACTACCTTGTGCTGAGTTTGGGAATGATTTTTAGGATTTATTTTGGAGTTGCAATCATGTATATCATGCCTTTAAAGTTATAATCTGATGACAAGTCTTCAACTTGATGTGATTTGGCTTTTTATTTGATAAGTTATGGTCAATATGAGCTTTTCAAGAGACATAAGGAGTTGAATGACACTTCCCTTTATAGGAACTCAACTTATTGAGGCTCATTCTGTTAAGCAGTGGAGTAGGTCATTTTTGATGTAGAGGATTTGTTTTGCATTGATGGGGGAAGATTGTGGGTTAACAGGGTTATCATCAGTAGAGAGGTCAGGTCAGCAGTAGATAGAAAGAGTAACCGAAGTTAGACAGTTGAATCAACAGCAGTTAGGATTATATATGATGTAGCATGATGATTCTAGAAATGGTTAACATCAGTGGTGTATTTTGGTCGACAGTAATTTGGGCTATATGTGGTAGGAACGGCTACAATGCTAATGTATTAGATGACTGGTGTTTAAAGATGATCAAAGTATTTTGTTATATTACTGAAACAAGTATATATTAGATGTCATAATTTGACTGATTATAATAAACTCAATAAAAAAGTGATAAAAAAAATGGCAACAAGGTTAACTCAGAGTTGCGTTTTGTCTAAAACAGGGGTTTTCAGGATTACCTTGGGTGAGGTAACCATGTTCATAACCATGTTTCCTAAAAGACTGATTATTTCACCTGTGCTCCAGTTTAGATATCCTGAAAATCCAACCTGTTAGGGAGGCCTGAGGAAAGGGTTGATAACCCCTGATATAGAAGTATTTGTATGACTGACATTAGGTGTCACTGTCAATAGAAGTTGGTAGGAACATGCAGCCTGCCCCACATAACCTCTGCAAACAGACCATTTTCTCAGTTCTTTTTACTGACTTGCATCTCAGCCCAATAAACCTCCTCAGGAGTGAGCACAATATTATCTATATGGCACACATGAACTAGCACTGCTTAGCTGTGAAAAGCTAATAAATACACTGCACTTAAGATGTTAGCTTTCAACTAAGAATACCAGAGAACAAAACAAATTTTATGATAAAAATAAATTGGAAAGATGTTTGCCCTATCTGAATCATAGAAGTTTAATTTTTACTTTTCAGTCCCTTCTAATTTGTCCCTCTCTTCTCTAAATTGTTTATTATTTGTGTATGTCCCATGGATGGCTTTTTCAGCAGTTGTGATATATTAAACCAGTGTGAACTAATCAGCTGATGGGTGAGGGCAGGTTGGTAACCATGGTATACTGATCAGCTAATTATTTCACCTGTGCTCTAGTTCAGCTATAATGAAAACCTTGGCCTGTCTGGGGGTATTGAGGACCGCGGCTGAGAAACACTGTATCATACTAAGTACTACGGTCTATGCTATTTTAACTGAAGCCATACAGCTTTAACGAGACAATAAAGCCAAATTTAAAGAGACACTAAACCCAATTTTTTTCTCTTCATGATTCAGATAGAGCATGCCCAATTTTAAGCAACTTTCTAATTTACTCTTATTATCAATTATTATTCATTCTACTTGCTATATTTATTTAAAAAGCAGGAATGTGATGCATAGGAGCCGGCCCATTTTTGGTTGAGAACCTGGATATGCTTGCTTATTGGTGGGTAAATGTAAGCCTCCAATAAGCAAGCGCTATCCGTGGTGCTGAACCTAAAATGGGCGGGCTGCTAAGCATTTTCATTTCTGCTTTTAAAATAAAGATAGAAAGAGAACGAACGAAAATTTGATAATAGACCATAAATTAGAACGTTGATTAAAATGTCATGCTCTATCTCGAATCATGAAAAAAAAACATTTGCGTTCAGTGGTCCCTTTAACTTTACAAGATTCAGATAGAGCATACAACCAACTTTACATTTTACTTTTATAATCTAATTTGCTTCTTTCTGATAGTGTCCTTTGTTGAAAAGCATATCTAGGAAGGTTCAGGAACAGCAATGCTCTGATAGGAGTTTGCTGCTGATTCATAGCTACACATATTTGTCTCTTGTCATTGGCTCACCCATTGTGTTTAGTTAGCTCCACTAGGGTATTGGTGCTCCTTCTCCATCAAAGGAAAACAAGAGAATGAAGCACATTTTGATAATAGAAGTAAATTGAAAAGTTGGTTAAAATTGCATGCTCTGTTAGAATAATGGGGGAAAAATGTTGTGTTTCATCTACCTTTAATACAGCACTACTCATCTATCTCTCCCCCATTTGCAACACACATCAGACCCCTATGACTCATCTCCTTGTACCTGACAGGTGAGTTGGGGATGAGCTTGCTCTTCTTAGCTGCAGCTGGGACTGTCAGTTGTTTCAGTTATAGAATTCCTTAAATCGTGTTCACTTAACCTGAGATCTTCTTCATCTAACCATCCAGCCCCCTCACATTTAACTTTTGAGGTACACACCTTGTGTCATGTCTGCTATTTTGTGTTATGGTGTACTTGATTGAACAAATAAACCAGCAGATCTTTTTCTGCCACCCACAGCAACTAATTAGCACACACTGTGCAATAAATTTAGTATTCTTTGCAAATAATCAAGCACACAGTGCAATTATTTCATTTAGAGACCTATTACTTGCACAATGCATAACCAGTCTGTAAAGCAATTTACAATTTATCCAATTTATGTTGGAGTGACAGAACCCATTTAATCCGGAGAATGTTTCAAACTTCTTGCTTATTTTTACGGAATATAGTTGAAAATAGGAAGTGTTGTGCTTAGGGTTGTCCGCCTCGGCCCATGTTGTAATGGACACTTGTGAGTTACGCATGTTTCACGGTAAGCTGGGCAGAACAATATATTATGCCTCTGAACATCACAATACATGTTCCTCCGTGCTTACCCTGAAACATGCGTAACTCATAAGTGTCCAGGAAAACATGGCTGAGGGCGGCACCCTGGTTGTGCTATGATCGTCTGAACAACACCAATTAAACTGTAGGTGAGAATTTGAGGGGTGTTCCAATGGAAACTGTAATGCAAATTATTATTATTACCATTTATTTGTAGAGCACCAACAGATTCTGCAGTGCTAAACAGATTCCGCATCGCTGAACAAATTCTGCAGTGCTAATCATTGCAAATGTTCAGTTGTAGAAACATTTTGCAAAATACTTTATTTAAAATAAATATCTTTTATAGAAACAAAACACTGCAACAAACTTTGTGGAGCATATTTCAGATGCAGCATGCACTTGCAATTAATATACACCTGATCAGTATGCAAGCACTGATGGGTACCACAACAGCATTGAGAATGGTTGCCACATATCTGGAAAAAAATTATTATGCAGCATAAATTAAAAATAAGCTTCTTTGAATGGTTTTAAACAGTCATTTATTTCAAATAAGATTTGTTCATACTTAAAGGGACATGAAACCACAAACTATTTCCTCATGATTTGTGTAGAGCATACAGTTTTAAATAACTTTTCAATTTACTTCTATTATCTAATTTGCTTAATTTTCTTGGAATCCTTTGTTGGAGGAACTGCAATGCACTACATATATAAGAAGTATTAAATGTGCTGCTACCAATCACAGCTAGCTCCCAGTAATGCATTGCAGCTATTGATCCTACCTAGGTATGCTTTTCAACGAAGGGTGCAAAGAGTACAAAGCAAATAAGTTAAAATTACTCAATTTGGAAGTTGTTTAAAATGGTGAGCTCTATCTGAATCATGAAAAGTTTAATTTTGACTTTACTGTCCCTTTAAATTTTAACTGTATAATTCCTCGCCTTGCTAGTAAAATATTGGTTGTTTCCAGCAACTGTTTCTACACCCTGAACAGTGGGAAATCTTGATCATATGCTCCACAGTTTGCTTACAAAGTAAAATCTATCACTAAAACAATGTTAATTTTTACTAGAAACTTAGGGGATCTATGAGGTATATTCCCTGGATCGCTATGATCTTATTCAGAGCCAGCCTTAAAACTGACAGGAGAGACGCTTTAATCCAACCCCTCGATTGGATGATATATCACCATAGATACGACGCTACAACTTCCATCAGCCGAATGCTATTGGTTGGAGGTAAAGCATGTGACTATTTTGGGTGGATGACGCAAGATAAAGGGATAATATACTCAGACCACACAGCTAAGAGTGCATTATAGAAGCTGCAGTAACATCATATCAGATAGACTGAGTATTCTCTTTCTCGCTCTCTCTCTCTCTCTCTCTCTCTCAACCTCACTGGGAGTTTGAATCTGTTGCTGCTTCTTGTTTACATAGCTTTTCTATTGGCAATACTGACATTTTCAATATAGGTTCTAATGTAAATAGATAAAATCAGCTATTCAATGTTTTACTTAAATGTAATGGAGCTATTTGTAAACAATTCAATGCACAGATAACAGGTAAGTTGGGAACACTTTAAAGCACACGTTTTCAAAACCTGTCCTCAGGCCTCCCCTACAGGCCAGATTTTGAGGAAATCTGAACTAGAGCACATGTGAAACAATCAGCTGATAAGTAAACATGGTTATTTTACCTGTTCTCACCCAAGATAATCCTTAAAATCTGGCCTTTAGGGAGGCCTGAGGGACAGGTTTTGAAAACCAGTGCTTTAAAGTGTTCCCAACTTACCTGTTATAATGCATTAAATTATTTAGAAACAGCTCCATTACATTTGAAATAGCTGATTTTATCTGTTTACAGTTAGCACCTATACTAAGAATTTCAGTATTTGCCTATAGAAAAGATATGTAAACCAAGAGAGCAGCAACAGATTCAAACTCCTGTGAGGTTGAGAGGGAGAAGAGAATGCTACTGTGCATTGTTCCTTTAATTCCACTGTTGGACAGAGATATTCCTTTGCAGAACTCATGGGCATATATGTTAGTTGTGTATCAGAATGGACTGGCTGCACTGTTCTCCACAGGAGAGTGGAAAATCATTTAATTTTATATATATATAACTTTCATTTCATCTAGCAGTCTGTGAAAGTGGTTGAAAATAAATATACTATGCAACTTTTTTTTCTGGTTATTTAATTTCATTTAGTCAAAAAAGTCAGAAAATAAAAATCTAACAATATATTATCCTTTTCTTTTTCTTTAAATTCCTCAGTTAATGTGTTCATGAGTAGCCTAGCCTATGTTTATATGTAGTATAATGGCTCAGATGATACAGCCTCTGATTGGTTCTCACTTCCAAACAACTACAATAATGTTATTTATGTTATGCAAGAAACAAAAAGTTGTGTGGATATATATTTAGCAGGCCACATGGTATGGCATTAATAAGATCAGAAGTAATACATGCTTTGATGCCCCTTTAAGACCATATACAATTCTGAAGTTAACTTGTCATACTGATAAATGATTGTTCATGTGCATATGCCTAACAATTACACATATTTATTGATTTTCTATAGCAAGGCTGATGTAGCGTCTACCTATATAATGAATCACTATCTCAGTAAAAGCCCCTGTATTTACTAATTGGTGCTAAAGTAGAAATCTATAGTCTATAAATACTAGCATTACTTTGTAAATAAGATTATCATATTTAGAAGCACAGACAGATCAGAAGAGCAATGTATTAAACGTAAAACATTTTAGATTTGATACATTATATAAAAAAATTAATCTTTGTAATGTTTGTACTTTTTAAAGTTTAATTTTTACGTACAGAATTCTTGTGACCCAAGTGAGTACTCAGTTCATGAGCATCAGTCAGCTTTTCCATGTTCAACTTGGACACGTCAAAGACACTAGTCTCCCAGTTCATTAATAAAATTATACACGAGAATCTTGCCTAAAAACATAATTCAGCATCCACAATATGATATTGATTTTTTCTCTCTGTTTAAAGGGACACTAAACACAAAATAGATTTCATGGGTGCTGCCATTTTGTAACCTAGGTTATACTAACCGCAGGTATCTGAAGGAGAGTAACTGCAACACATGCAAACAGGTGAGCACTGGTATTCAGTAAAACAGTGTAACTCAACCACGGTCATCAAGTACCCCCCAAACGGTCCCGTGTTTTTATTATAGCTGAAGTAGAGCACAGGTGAAATAATCAGCTGATCAGTAACCATGGTTACTAACCTGCTCTCATCCATTGGCTGATTATTTCACTTGTGCTCTAGTTAAACTATAATAAAAACCTGGACTGTTGGGGATACTTGAGGACCGTGGTTGAGAAACACTGCCGTAAAGAAGACAGATTCAACATGACAGCCCCAATGACTAGAGAGAGGTGGGGAATAACCCCAATGCCAATGCTATACTTATAAAATGTATTTAGCATTTAATTTCCTTTTAAAAGGACATTAAACTCATAATGTAATTTTCAATAACATTTTATTAATAAACACGGGGGATAAAAAATAACTTGTAACACACACTTTCATTGTTTTTTTGGCTACTCTTCTTGTAATTTAATTCTCTCTAGACTGTATTTTATGAAATATAAAAGCCTGGAACTCCTACATACTACACAGTGATTGCTTCATATGAACATGAGCTCATTTATAACTGCCACACACTGGCTGTCGCAAAGGACATAAGATAAACAATACTCAAAGCTTTACAAGAGGTATCTCCCTGCAATTCAAAACAACAGAAATCATGCTAACAGCGTTATAGGTTTAGAAGCTTAAAAAACAAATATTCATTTTGGTACATATTAAAAAGTACTTTAAAAGCATATAAAATGAAAAAAGAAAATGCCGTAATATGTTATAATTTGTTATAATTGCACTTTTGCTTGGATATGACTACTGTATGTGTTTTAACCCCCTTCAAGATTAAACACACTGTTAACGCCAGCTCCACTGAGCAGTAATGCAATACTTGCAGCTAGCTGAACATATCTGGTGACACAATGCAAAGAGGTCCAGGCCTTCCCTATTGGCACAGCAAAAGGGGCTCTGTACTGTCATCAGGACGAAGGGTATGGGAAGATGCAATATATATCCTGTATTTAGTTTATGATATCAATAGGTGTAATATATAGTGTTATTTTTTATATAAAACACACTGAATATTGGGACAGGGATGACTATACAGGGGCTGGGCTGAGGGGCACCACAAGTTTGTCTTGTTCAGGGCCCTGCAGATGCTAAAGTTTGCCCTGCAAGAGAAAATATCACCACCAATTACACCACCAATTACAAGCTAGCTCTTAGTAGTGCATTACTGCTAAAGATATGTACTAATGCTTTTCTTAATAAGAGAACAAGTTCATTTGATAGTAGAAGTTAATTTAAATGTGGCTTAAAATTACACTCTCTGGGGCCGAGTTATCAAGGGTCGAAAGGCCCCTTGATGCCCCTGTTTCCCGCGCAAGCCTCAAGGCTCGCTGGAAACATCAGTTATGAAGAAGAGGTCTTAAGACCACTGCTCCTTACCTGTCCTGCTGCCTCTGAGGCTGCGGACATCAATCCGCTCGATCCTATACAATAGGGTTGACACCCCCTGCTAGCGGGAATCTGCAGGAGGCGGCATTACACAAGCAGTTCACCAGAACTGCTTATGCAATGTTAAATGCTGACAACATATGCTGTTGGCATTCAGCGATGTCTGTCGGACAGACATTGATAAATTGGCCCCTCTGTCTGAATTATGGAAGTTTAATTTTGACTGTCCTATGCCAGATCTTATGTTTATTTGAGCTCAACCCCTATTCCTTAAAGGGACCTGAACCCATTTTTTTCTTTCATGATTAAATTTAAAAAACTTTTCAATTTTCTTCCATTTAATTGACATCAATATTATGGTATTCTTTGTTGAATAGGTATCTATATAGGTAGCGAGCTAGGGTTGCCACCACACATGAGTTACACATGTTTCAGGGTGTGCAGAGGGGAACATGCATTGCGCCACAGGACAGCACATGAATAATGACCCAGGACAGCACTATTCATGTTCCTCCCTGTATACCCTGCAGCATGTGTAACTCATAAGTGTCCAGGAAAATATGGCTGAAGTGGCAACCCTATAGTGGGCACATTTCTGGAGCAGTACATAACACTTACTTTTTTTTGTAAATGTATGAAATTGTTATAAAACTGCTTCCATATATTGCTTCAGTCACATACATACTTATACACCATTCTACCTGTTTTCCAAAAAAGCATACCAAGAGAATGAAAAAAAAAGAGATGAAAATTGTAAAGTTTGTTTTTACACTTTTGGAAATTATTAGTTGTATAAATAGGGAATAAATACGTGTAAAGTTTTACTCCCTATAAATTATTTTAGTTTCTATAAAGTAATAAGTGTGAAAGCTAGGTTTCTCTTTAATCTCTTTTGATGAGTACAATCAGGGAAAGATATATAAATATAAAACAGGCAATAATGTGTCCTAACACTGAAGTGTACAAACAATAGCTTTGTGGAACATGACAACGTTAACCCCTTCCGGCCGTTCGGACATTCCATGCTGTTCTAACCACTCTGGGCTTTTGGATGGCATGGGACATCCTAGCCGTTCTGCTGTCCTAAAGCCATAAAGGCTTCCTAACTGGGATTACGGGCTGGATGGTGTGCCTAGCATCATAGGCACTCCCCCCTGACCCAATCCCATCATTGAAATCGCTCAATCGCATGTACACATGGGTGATTTAAATTTTTACTTATTTGTTATGATGTAACAAAAAAGTACTGGCAGGAAGGGATTAAAGTAAGTAACAAAGTTTGCCCATTGTTTGCACAGTTCACAGTTTGGACATTGTTATTTTTTTTTGCCTGTTTATATCTGTAACTAATTGTCCTCAGCAAATAAAATTGATACGGATAATCCTAGGTTCTAGCATGATAGCTCAGAGGATAAAATAAGTATAATGAAAACTTTATTTTATATAATAAAATATTTTGTAATACATTCTCAAAGCTTTTAATATCCGTTTAGCAATATGGAGAAAGCCGGAATTACCCATGTTATTTTCTTTTTTAATATAGATTATTTTCTTTATCATTATAGATTAATTCCAGTAAGAGAGAAAAAAAATAAAATCAGATTTGAGTATCTAGTTATCAGTACTTAAAGGGACAGCCTAGTCCAAAAAAAAACTTTCATGATTCAGATAGGGCATGTAATTTTAAACAAGTTTCCAATTTACTTTTATCACCAATTTTTCTTTGTTCTCTTGGTATTCTTAGTTGAAAGCTTAACCTAGGAGGTTCATATGCTAATTTCTTAGACCTTGAAGGCCACCTCTTAAGAATGCATTTTAACAGGTTTTTCACCACTAGAGGGTGTTAGTTCATGTTTTTCATATAGATAACACTGTGCTCGTGCACGTGAAGTTACCTGAGAGCCATCACTGATTGGCTAAACTGCAAGTCTGTCAAAAGAACTGAAATAAAGGGGCAGTCTGCAGAGGCTTAGATACAAGATAATCACAGAGCTAAAAAATATATCAATATAACTGTGTTGGTTATGCAAAAACTAGGGAATGGGTAAACAAGGGATTATCTATCTTTTAAAACAATAACAATTCTGGTGTAGACTGTCCCTTTAAAATTAAAGCCAAGTAGTTTGTAGTGTAAGGCTCATAATACTTTTTTTTAAGTATTAAATAATATAGATAAACAGGTTGCTAAGACAATATTTTTGTAAATAAACATTAACAAGAGCTCTCTTCCTTTTCAATTCATGACATTGGCTTCTTCCTCCCACCTGTAGCTGGTTAAGTCGTGTTTTACAGCATTTCCTGACCTCTTGAAGAAGCATTATCCACTTAAGGAGGAAGAATACACATGTACTGAGTTGATGTGTAAGATATATGCATTAGTGAAGAATTGCTTTATAGCCCCATTATATGGATGACTGAAGCACAACATATTTATTTAAAAAGGAATTTGTATGCTGTTTCATGATGACTTAAAATGGTTTTAACCCTTTGAGTGCTAAGCACTTTCCCACCTGGGTGCTAATATTTTCTAAGGTTTTTTTAATTTTGTAATTTTTGGAAACCCCCAAGACTTACACTGTTGGAAAGGTTAGGCCATTGGTTAGGTCTTGGGGGTCTGTAGCTGCTTAGATGTCTGAGATACAGGCTTCTAAGCAGCATGCGCCCTCCTCCTATACTTAACATTGTTAAGTATAAATAAAGTTGTGCAGTGACGTCATCACGTAATTGCGTGTGACGTCACCGCATTTCACGTGAAGCCCCAGCGATGCCTGTCACTCTACAGGCATGATCGCCGGGGAGGAGCAGTTAGGAGCCCCCAGATCTCCCTCAAGGTAGGAGAGTGCTCATGGCGGCTCTGAGCCGTCATTAGCACCAGAGTGAGAAATTCTGTGACAGCTCAGAGCCATCATTAGCACTCAAGGGGTTAATTAAAGGAGTTTTAAAATGATCAAAGGAAATACTCTATGTTGATATATTTATTGCACAATTGCTTGTATAGAACTGTGTTTAAACCACTTCAAAGGGGTTAAACCACTGATTTTCAACCTGTCCTCAGACCTCCCTAACAGGCCATATTTTGTGGATTTCTGACTAGAGCACAGGTGAAACAATCAGCTGATTAGGAAACCTGGTTATTTAACTTCACTCATCCAAGGATATCCTGAAAACCTGAACTGTTGGGAGGCCTTAGGACAGGTTTGAAAACCAGTGGGTTAAACAAATAGTTAACGTAATTTCCAGAGCTGAACACATCTGATGAGCCAATGACAAGACACAAATCACCATCTGGCTCCCAGTAGTGCATTGCTGCTCTTGAGCCTACTGACGTATTGCCTTTCAAAAAAGCACACCAAGAGAATGAAGTAAACATAGATAATAGAGGTAAATTAAGTCTATCAAAATTATATGATCTATCTGAATCACTTTGAGTTTCATGTCCCTTTACCTATTAACTCCTTCCTTGCTATAGCAACTGAGAGTCTCATGCACAATATAACTATCCGTTAAAAAGAACTGCCCAAAATGTCACAAAATAGTGCAGCATCCTTAGAGTCATTCTACACATATGAGCAAGACAATATGCTAAAAAAATGAATACCCTCAATTATATATGTGAGTTTCTCAACTCCAGTCCTTAAGTACACATAACAGACCAGTTTCTCATGATATCTGAACAAGAGGTGAAATAATCAGCTAATGGGTGAGAACAGGTTTGTAACCATGGTTACTGTTCAGCTGATGACTATTTCACTTGTGCTCTTATTCAGATTTCATGAAAATCCGGCTTGTTACGTGTACTTGAGGACTGGAGTTGGGAAACACTGATATACAGAATATCATACAAAATATATAAACATGTATTCATAAACTTTACCATTAAGGAATGTTCACTTGGAGAGCACAGTATAGAAAAAAAAAAACCATTCTGTTTAGTACACTTTGGGGTCGATTTTTTAAGCCGCAGATGCTGCATTGACGCCCCATCATTTCTGGGACCGCTGCTCCTTAACTTTTCCACCTCCTTTTATGTGAAGGACTGAAATCATCCTGAGCTAGTGGCCGATTGGCAAACATTTCACTAGCATTGCATGTGCAATGATACGCTGTCGGAATTTAGCGAGGTTGATCGGACATGATTCATTACAGTGAATCATGTCCGCTCGCCCTTTTGTTAAATGTACCCCTTTGTGTTCATTTCGTAGTTAGATAACCGTAGTTAGGATCATCTCAATGCCTACTTGTCACTTTTCTACAAAGCATTATTCTGCATAGTTTCTGATTTCATTGCAGCCATGTCAATTATTTTTGATTTATGGTAAGTTTTGCTGATCATAATGTCTGCTTGACTTTTAAGATACATGTTGCATTTGGTTTCCATTGCTAGAATTTAGAATTTTGTATAAAAATGTTATTTTTTATTTTATTTTGGTCCATAGCATGAACTTTTACTGATTTTGGTCTTAGGAGTTTGACATATTTTTTGCAGTCTAATAAGGTATTCGTGGTCAGAATGACCTTCAGTCTGTCCAATCATTTTACATAAAATACTATCCTGCAAGCCCTTAACATTTGAGAAGGTGTCAGTGTATATTAGGCAGATATTTGTGTTGTTTCGATGCATCAAAAGTGTCAATTAAATAGCTGAAATAAAATGCAATTAAATAAACACTGTGGGCTTACATAGTTCAAATAATTAGAATATTAATATTCTTATTAATAATTATTGTAAAACAAAAAGTCAGTGTAAAATTGGCTATAAAAAAATTGCAAGTTTAATTTACAGTCAATGCCACTGGCAGCCAAAGTGTTAACAGCAGTAACAAATGTACTGTACTTTGATTTAGATGTACTTGTCACCTGCCTACTTGCTATAGCTGGGATTTAACCACCTAATTAAAGAAAGTCTCAAGAGTAACATTGTGAGAAACAGATATTTGTGTCTAAACATAATATACCTGAGACTTGTTACAATTCTGTTTTAAAGTCCCAACTATAGCAAGTCAGCAGGTGCATTATTTGTGACTTCAAATAGCTCACTTGACCTAGTTATTTGTGAATAAATGACTTACTGTACTTCCAATAGCAACAGGCACTTACAGGGACATGAAACCCAAAACCTTATATTTAAACACTTCCAATTTACTTCTGTTATCAAGTCTGCATCGTTCTTATGGTATTCTTTGTTGAATAGATATCTAGGTAGATAGTGTACACTACATGGCAGAGAAAAGTGCTCACATCCAGAGCTCTTTCAAATGCATAACATTCTTGCAAAACTGCTGCCATATGTGCTGCAGAATTGTGCACGCTCCTGAGCTGACCTCCCTGCTTTTCAACAAAGGATACCAAAAGAACGAAGAGAATTGTAAAGTTGTTTAAAATGATATGATCAATCTGAATATACAAGAAAAAAGTTTGTGTTTTAAGATCTTTTAACCCAAATAGATGTAGATCTATGTCATGCGGTGTAAGGCCCAGCATACTGCATAGCGTGGATCTACATCAAACCTTTAGAAAGCCAATGAAGTCCCCACATTTCCGAAAATTAGGGAGAGGGTGAGTTGGGTCACTACCAAAGAGAAAAAATATAGGGGGGAACCCTACACTACAGAAATATAGCGATCGCCAGTGTTCCCTTTAAGGTCAGTTTTGTGAGCGGCCCAGCAGTGAAACAGTTAATCAGAGCAATTAGCAAACACTAAACAAGGTGTAGTCCCTACACTACAGAAAAAAGATATATAAAATAAAATAAGAAAATGAGAATCATTTGTCACTAGCATACAAGCTACCAGTAACACACATGGCAGTGGGGGAGGGGGAGTTAAAATAAATATAAATAAAAATAATAATAAATAAAAAGCCCTAAACTGCATACTGGCAGACTGTCTGCCAGTACCTAAGTTAATGATGACCAGTGTGGGGGGAGAGAGCTGTTTGGGAGGGATCAGGGGGTGGGAGGGTAATCCATACAATTATGCAAATATTAACCTTACAAGCTATCCCCTTCATGGGCAGGAATTTCAGAAGGTTGGTGCACGGCTGCAATTAGCAGCCTTCTAATTGCCAAAAACCAATGGCAAAGTTCCACATGTCTGCTGTTTTTGAACAAAGGAGAAGCTTTTACAACCATTTGTCTTATGGTTGTGGTGGGGAGGGTTTGGTCTTTGAAAAACTATTGGAGCAATTTTTTTTTAATTTATTCATAAAGTTTTTGCCCTTGGTTGGTATGCTGATTTATTGCAAGATTACAAAATAAGTCTAATGATCAAAAAGGGATAAATAGGTCCATTTAAATTGATATACACTATATCTGTGTCATGTTCAGGATGAAACACTAGTTTACCAAACTTCAGAGTTTTTTATGCAAAACTAAATACATTAATAATAATAATAGTAATAATAAATAGCAGAATTATTTAAATACATGAAATAAAGGTTGGTTGTTTTACCTTTAAATTAAATATGCTATATAAAAATGCATGTTAGAAATAGTATTTTAACCCACGGACTTCATGTATTCATGTCACATACTACAAAGGCATTCATGTCAAGTATTAATGTTTTAAGAGCAACTCATTCTCAGAAGAAGAATCATTTTATATTTAAAGGTCACAGTGTCTTTTGTGGGAGGGTGGACCTACAGCAATGCTAATAAGAAATAAGGAAGATAATGCAGGTGATTTAAATTCATACTTTATTTCTCAATTCTTCCAGCATTCATATTTTTATTGATTTAGTGTTTCATGTGAAATACTTAAAAATCTCAGGAAGGAAGTTTTGAAGATGAAGTAGCAGCACACCATTTTGAACTTCTCGCCAAAACATCCATATTTAAAGTTATTAAACACAAACATTAAAATAAAATGCAGGAAACCATGAGTTGACCCATAATATGCTTAGTCTTATGTATTCCTTTTGGAACATATATAATTTGAATAGAATTACTAAAATGTTAAATTAATAATAATAATATAAAAACTCCTAAATCTCAAATTGGATGCCAAAATATGCCAAAATATAAATTGGTTGAATTCACATATATAGGGAAGCTCTGATGCCTAGATTATATGCTCTAGATCACTGGTTTTCAAATCTGTCCTCTTATCTCCCCAACAGTCCAGGTTTTCTTGATTACCTTAGATGAGAGCAGGTAAATGTTTACTAAACAGCTGATTATTTCACCTGTGCTCCAGTTTAGATAGCCTCAAAATGTGGCCTGTTCGGGAGGCTTTAGGACAGGTTTTAAAACCAGTGCTCTAGATACATGTTTCTAAACTATAGTCCTTGGGACCCTAACAGGCCAGATTTTCTTGATATATTTACTAGACCACAGAAGAAAAATAATCAGCTGATCAGTAACCATGGTTACCAATCTGCTCTCACCCATAAACTGATTCTTTGACCTGTACTGTAGTTAAGATAACATGAAAATATGGTCTGTTAGGGGTCTTGAGGACTTGAATTGAGAAATACTGCTCAAGTTTGTTAACAATCACTGGTCCATATTCATTAAGCGGCAGAAAAGTGTCAAACTTAAATCATACTGGCCTGATTCATCTTGGATGATTGGCAAGCTTTGATCTCACACAATTGGTTGCATGAGAAGAGGGGGAGCGAACACAATTTTTACTTGTGCAATGATTAAAGGGATATTATACACTCATTTTTTCTTTCATAAATGTTTTGTAGATGATCTATTTTTATAGCCTATTAAGTTGTTGTTTTTTAAAAAATGTATAGTTTTGCTTTTTTTTTTAAATAACATTGCTCTGATTTTCAGACTCCTAACCAAGCCCCAAAGTTTTATGTGAATACCGTCAGCTACCTTCTCCAGCTTGTTCCTGTTTGTGTAAAGGGTATTTTCATATGCAAAAAAAGGGGGAGGGGGGGAGTGTCTTATTTGCCACTTGCAGTGGGCTTTTCAACTACCTTTTCAACAGAGCTAAACTGACAGCTTCTAAGTACGTTTTTAAACAGTTTTATATTGGATTTTAATATCAGTATCTGTGCATCTTATTCTTTATAGTAGTGTCTATTACATGCAGTTATATGAAAATGAGTGTATATTGTCCCTTTAATGCAAATGATGGATACCACCTTGCTGACCCCGAATGTGGCAAGATTTGTTCCTTGGGAATCTTTCCTGCTCACAGGCTGCTTTATAAATGACTGCCTATGTTATTACTTCCCAGCAAAGGAGTTAAAACATACGTAAAGCCACCCTCAAGAACCACAAGTATTGCAGCTCCTAATCAGAAACATAATTAGCTATTACTTGTGACTGCTGCTTCTGATTAAAGTTGCCACCTCAGCCATGTTTTCCTGGACACTTATCAGTTATACATGCTGCACGGTGTGCAGACAGGAACATGAATAGTGCTGTTCAGTGTCACTATTTGTGTGCTGTCCTGTGTTGAAATTCATGTTCCTACCTGGACACCGTGCAGCATGTAGAACTCCTAGGTGTTCATGGCTGAGGTGACAACCCAATCCTGATTGGATTATCGGTCATGTTCTTTTGTTCTAAAGCTGCAAAACATGCGGCTTACAAATGGGGTTAAACACATAATTAATTTGACAGTGTAAGTAATTGAAATATGATATGCCTTAAAGGGACACTGAACCCAAATGTTTTCTTTTGTAATTCAGAAAGAGCATGCAATTTTAAGCAACTTTCTAATTTGCTCCTATTATCAATTTTTCTTAATTCTCTTGCTATCTTTATTTGAAAAAGAAGGCATCTAAGCTTTTTTTGGTTTCAGTACTCTGGACAGCATTTTTTTATTGGTGGATGAATTTATCCACCAATCAGCAAGGACAACCCAGGTTGCTCAATCTGAATCACAAAATAAAAAATTTGGGTACAGTGTCCCTTTAATGAATTAGAATAAGTCAATCATGTACACAATGTACAATTAAGCTAAAAAACACAACACTATTAGAAACCCCACCCTTTCACATAAATACTAGTTTAACCTTGATTTTCAAAAAATTGTTTAACTTGAGGTCACTTCTACTTGTGATCTATTTCTTTAAAAGTTTTTTTTTACCTGTTTCTAATTTTTGCATTGACAAATCTGCTTGTTTTTACCACTTGTATTTTAGAGCTTTTAGCAAAAGGATCGAGACTTATGAATCTTAAAATATTTTATATCTGTCTTTTTACATTTCATAAAACCTTTCAGAATTCTGTATCTTATACTCCATATATACCCTATTAATGTTATAGTTTTAGTAATTCATTTCTCACTAGCTTGACATTTAAAGGGATAGAAAAATAAAAAAATGATATGTGTATAGGTGCATTTCAATTCAATTCAATTATTACAGTTTTTCTGCTGCATGCGCACATATCCTGTGAGGGCTGTGCACCATTATTTAAACACCACAACTTCTCAGAGAGTCAGTGGTGGCTTGTTTGACACAAATTACGTCTTCTAAAGTAATACACATCACTGCCAGCTCTCTGAGCGTGCATAGTGTTTGAACACTGGTGCACAGGCCCTCAAAGGATACGTGCGAATGTCACAGAAAAACAGTAATAGCTTTTACTAGAAGCATTTTTTTTGCAATATACTTCCATTTGCAAAAATGCTTCTAGTAAAAGCTATTAAATTGAAATTCACCCATGCACATTTAATTTGTGACCTGTCTATCCCTTTAAGTTATATTTTAATAGCTAGATATTTTCTTGTCTGTCCACGAAGCTTACAAGCTACATTATGGAATTGTGTTAAAGGGGCAGTCTAGTCAAAAATAAACTTTCATGATTCAGAAAGGGCATGTCATTTTAAACAACTTTCCAATTTACTTTTATTATCAATTTTGCTTTGTTTTCTTGGTATTTTTAGTTGAAAGCTAAACCTAGGAGGTTCATATGCTAATTTCTAAGGCTTTGAAGGCTGTCTCTTATCTGAATGCATTTTGACATTTTTTCACAACTAGAGGGCATTAATTCATGTGTGATATATAGATAACATTGTGCTCACACACGTGGAGTTGCATAGGAGTCTGCGCTTATTAAAATAACTGCAAATCTGGCAAAATAAGTGAAATAAGGGGGCAGTCTGCAGAGGCTTAGATACAAAGTAATCATAGAGGAATAAAGTATATTGATTAATATTATTGTGTTGGTTAAGCAAAACCAGGGAATGGTTAATTAAAGGGAGTATCTATCTTTTTAAATAATACAAATGTCAGGTGTAGACTGTCCCTTTAATATAATTTTTCTGTTAAAGATAGCTTTGTGAAGCCTGCAGGAAGCATCCTGATATATTAGCCATAATCAGTGTATCACTTCACAGTCCTCATACTGTTTGTAGTAAAGCACAAATAGCTAAGATGTATAGCTAGCCTGAATGGTGTAATGGACTGGAAGAAATAGGTCTAATTCTGTGGTTAACCTATTTCCCCCATGTGGTGTGTGGCCATATAATTAGTAATAGATCTATAGGTTCATTACAAAGTTTTGCTTCATTGGTAAAGTTTGTTTCCAGGGCTATTCATTAAAGGGATATTAAACTAACAATAAATATATCATGGTTTTGAAAGTTCTCTATTTAGATATGTTACCATATGTTTTTCACTGAAAAGTTGCTGATATTAAAGAGACAGTAACACATTTTAGTTACATAACATTTCGGTTGTGTTGCTATAGAATAACATTTCAGCAAAGTCTCAATGTTTTTAAAACATATTAACATCTTTTTATTTTTTATTTTTTGCAATTATTTTCAATAGCCAAACTCCATTTGCCTAATTTGGAGGAACTAATATGGACTTTAGTCCACAGACAAGGGATAGTTAGTTTAAAATTCAAAGATAGTTAGTATAAAATGCAATGTTTTGCAGTTGATATCATTTCAAGCTATGTGGCAGGGTTAGCTTGAGAAATCAACAAAGTGCATTTCAAATTCTGATAATTAGAATTTGCTCAATTTTCAGGGTTAAATTACATGAAATCGGGCAAAAAAATAATACAAATATATTGCAAAGTTATTTTCATTATGCATAACTAAACATTTTATGTAAAAATTTCAAGGTGTTCTGTCTATTTTTGGCTGTTGAAACCAGCATTGAAACAAACATGTTTTGCACAATACACAAAATATACAATGAGTAACTCACCTTCTGTATGCAATTCTCTTGTTTTTTTAACCCTGGACAAAAATCTACATATGACCATAGGCAGGAGTGCATGCAATGTTTGATCACTTGTCAGAAAGACACCCCTAAGCCAATAGGACACCAATGGCAGATTGTCTATATTTCTTAATGAATAATCTAGCTATTATCTTGCCACCAAATCAATAAACCTTAGCTATCAAAGTACATAAATCCACAAGAAATTAGTTCTAATATTTAACTAAAACTCTACAATTAAGACAGCTATAGCACAAATATGAGCTATATATAGAATATATAAATGACTATTCAAAACTGAAGCTTTGTAAATAATTCAAAAACAAGTGACATCATATTGGAGTATACGAAAATGCTATAGATTTATAAAGAATTCCTACTATATCATAAACACAGTGCTAAATATCAGTGGTTCACAAATTCCTATAGGCAACAGAATAGAAAATGACATTATCTGTAATTATAAATAATAATGGGTAATTGGTTCAATTGCCGTATTTCTACAGTTCTGATTTAGCTAAACAATGTTATCATTATGCCACCATTTTTGCCACCACTTTTCAATAGAGGTGTCACAATGAAAAATAATTGCAATATTCCACAATATTAACTGCACCCTAATTGCAAAAGTTTTGAAATGTAATTACCATGAAAACGAATGCGACAGGGAGCATTAAGTGTAATTAGTATTAAAGAAAGAAAAGAAAAACTGTTAGTAGCTTGTTATTGTCTCATAAGGTAGCTTCAAATTAGCTGGATGTTGAACATTTTCATCCAGCTTTACTATAATTTTCATTATTAACACAGACTGTTATACATTTATTTGACATTGCCCGCACCTGCCAACTCTGCGGGAGATCACTTGTAATATGCACCATTTCTATGATTCCCATAGAAACCATTAAGACGTTCAAGAGAGTTTTGTTTAAAAAAAATAAAAAATGAATAGTTTGTTATATACAACCAAGGAGCTGTTATTCAGGACTGATGTTTAAACATTTACTTAATGCTTTCTGTTATTAAGTTGATATTCAGAGTACATTGGTAAAGATGTGCTATTAATGTAATATGAAATACAGCATTTAGGCCATCAGTAGGCTAGTGATTTTTCACTCTTTGTTAATAGTCATAGCTTAATTGTTTTCTTCCGATAATAATAATAATCAAAGAGTTACCCATGATTTTATTAAAATAACACTCAAACTCCATATAGTTTAATGAAAAGGGAAACAATACAGTATATTAGTTGTCAAAAGGGGACTACCAGCATAACAAAAGACATTTTAAAAAAGAAAAAAGAAAATAGAATGGTAATAATTCTATTAATAAATATGTCATAAAGAGAAAGTAGGAACATTCCACAACAAATTTGAGTGAATGTTGTGGAACATATGTTAAAAATAGTGAATGTTGGCTACATTTGAAGGTGCAAAATCGATTTTGAATGGTAAATATGTGACTTTAGTTTTTTTTTTGTTTTTTTTTAATAACCAATGAAAATGTTTCCTATATTGTATATACAATTTGAGTTTCCTATAATAACATTAAAATATTGATTATCACAGACAATTGTATGTTTATAAAATTAACATTCATATGTAATCAATCAGTATTCGGTTCTTATATTCAAATGTTTATGTTTGATATTTTAAAGTTATCAATACTCCCCCCCAAAAAAAAATATACTATGGGCTCCATGTACTAAGCCGTCAATTCATCCGTCATTTTAGACGCGGATAAACTCGCCGTTACTCGCCGCGGGCGAAATGGTGTCCGCTGTCACTATGTACTAATAATCCCCCAATAAATAGACAAGTCTAGCCCGCCGCGAGCAGTGGCGGATTATTGATAAATTTGACGCCTCGCTCGCCGCGACTAAGCTGATGTACTTAACTTTCAGTTGAATTGTCTGGCCAATTATTAACACGTGACATGCAAGGTGTCACGAACATCATAGTAGTCGCGGGAATAGAATTTTGCTCCTATAAAAGTTCAACTTATCTAAACAACTTTATTATTGTTCAAAATTTTTTGAAGAGTGATAACAGAGCGTTATTTTTGTAATATTTATTTACAATTTGGATATGGCTTCATCTGGATCTGATAATATATAAATATTAATATAAAAATAATTATAAAGATTGACAACTATACAATACAAATTTAAAATATAGATTACTCTTTAATTACAGTCGACAAATTTGGCGCAATTTATGTACATGGAAATGAGAGACAAATTAGACGCCAGTTATGCTGTACAATGCTGATATTACTGCCTTTTATATATGTCTAGACTGGCGTCTAGATTGACTTTCCTATTGTTTTGTACCTTGCCCGCCACCTAAAAGGTGGCGAGGCAAAAATAACGAGGTGGGAGCGGACATTGTAGAGAGCGGACAAATCGATTTTTTAGTACATTCGTTTTTGGCGAGTTGGTGGTCAAATGTGTCTAATTACAGTGAAAAATGGAGAGGTAGCGAGGTTTGGCGGATAAGTACGCTCGCAATTTTAAAGATGCGAGTTTGAACATAGTTGACGACTTTGTACATATCAGTTTGCGAGTTTTGACGCGAGATTTGTTGCGGGTAGCTCGCTGACTGCTTAGTACATGGAGCCCTATATATATATATATATATTTTATATATATATATATATATATATATATATATATATATATATATATATATATATATATATATATATATAGTGTATATATAATATAGTGTAATGAATGTGAACAGGAACATTCATTTTTCCCATTCATTTTTGTTTTCCAGTATTGGAAAGAGATATAGTGACTCATCATTAACTGTAATTAAAGGGTCAGCTCAGGATAATTATACAATCTCAGTAAATCTCAAATGCTACATTTCAATTATAAAAAACAATATATTGAGAGAGAAATCTGGATCTTTTACAATTTTCTGTAATTTTTTATGGGTTGTAGCACATTGCAGTGATTCCTTTATTAAATATTAACAAACCAAAACTAAAGCTCAGCAGTGAACTGATTCAATTGGTTTTCTACTTCTGGAAAGACAAATGGGTAAACTGATATGTCTAATTTTGGAATATTACACACCTTGCTTGCTCTATTGTTTAAAGTATTTGTTAACATTTTTCAGGCCAAGTTCCTTCATTTAAGTAAACTAGACACACCAGCCTTACCATTCACTCCCAACACTTAGATTTCAACAGGGCTTCACAAACTAGACAATTGTTAATTTTATAATTTATACTTCCAGTTATAAAAAAAGTTCTAAAGCATAAAAGAAATAGGGAATAATCCAATGCAGATGCATTTTTAAACCTTTGGATTTTAAGATGCATGGTCTACCTCTATCCAGGTATTTCACTTTTATGTAAGAATATTCTAATCTTATTGCTTACCAAGGGTTACATGTTATATTTTCAATTATGAATGTATTGTTAAATGATCTGCAGAATAATTTATGATTCAGCCTCTATTTTTTTACAGGGTAAGGGCTAAAGATGATAATACAACTTTAATATATTAAAATAGACAGAATCATGATTGAATTCTGCTGTGTCATTTTTTTTGTCTAGTGTATGCTCTAGAAGTAATATTATTTAAATCAGTAGTGACTTCCATGTCTCAAGGACTCAGGGGAAAATGTCAAACCTTGAAAAAAAAAGAAAACTTTATGAAAGTTATTACATTATTTAGGATGAAAGAAATAAAGTGAACCTTTTATAAGGGTGAGTTGGATGAATATTGGATCTAATTTATCATTTGAAAAGGTTAATTTTAGTTCCTTTATGCTGAGTAGTTGAATATTTTTCCGCAAATTCTGCTGTTAGTCTGGGAGTTTCACATCAGGATACAAAATATGGGGACTTTCTAATCATGCTGTGTCTACATATAAAACAATTTATTTTCTGCTTGTTAATCAGTTTTAATATATTCAACAGAGATCTGAGATTATGAAACCTTTTTTATGTAAATATGTGGTTATTGAATTTACTTACTTTACTATTTTTTATATTTCTTTACACAAAAAGTCTCTCTTTGCACCAGACTAATGGTCTAAACAACTAAACTTTACTAGTGAAGTGTATGTTGGAGTCACCGGCTTCTTAAGCCTTTAGTTTTTTTAAGATGTTTATTTTTTTTTTTAATAATTACAGCTCTGTCTTATTTAATTCTAGGTCTTATATCAGATTTTTAAATAATGTAATACGTACACAAATAAGATATATACCGCAATGTTCATTCATAATTGCAATTGTTTACTACTGACCCTAAATCAACACCACTGTTCAATCATTTTGCTCATCTATAATTTCAGTAATTATATATATATATATATATATATATATATATATATATATATATCATATATGGGTGGAAACATAATTTTAAATAAAAGTAAAATAAAATGTAAAGACAAAGAATAGGTCTTATATCAGATTTTTAAATAATGTAATACGTACACAAATAAGATATATACCGCAATGTTCATTCATAATTGCAATTGTTTACTACTGACCCTAAATCAACACCACTGTTCAATCATTTTGCTCATCTATAATTTCAGTAATTATATATATATATATATATATATATATATATATATATATATATATATATATATATATCTATATATATATATCATATATGGGTGGAAACATAATTTTAAATAAAAGTAAAATAAAATGTAAAGACAAAGAATAAAAAATAAAAGACTTTGCATAAGAAACCGGCCAAAAGACCTTGTGTTGTTAAGGTGGAAGGATATAGTAGAATTATCGAACTAAACCAATCTAGAAATATTTACTGTTTTTTAAGTGCTAATGAACAATTTTATTTTATCCATGGTGTGAGGTACTGTAACGGCCTGCAAAACAGTTATTTTCAGAAATCATCCAGATTTGTAAATCTAAATGGCCTGTTTTAAAAATATACAGCACAAATTAAACCAAGTGCAACAATATGTGATCAAATAAAAGGGTTTGCATTAATAACTATGAACATCTAAGTCTGCCAAAAAGTTAAAGGGAGACTGAACCCAAATTTTTTCTTTCGGGATTCAGATAGAGCCTGCAATTTTAAGCAACTTTCTAATTTACTCCTATTATAAATTTTTCTTCATTCTCTTGCTATCTTTATTTGAAAAAGAAGGCATCTAAGCTTTTTTTTGGTTCAGAACTCTGGACATTACTTTTTTATTGGTGGATAAATTTATCCACCAATCAGCAAGGACAACCCAGGTTGTTCACCAAAAATGGGCCGGCATTTAGGAGTAAATTAGAAAGTTGCTTAAAATGTCATGCTCTATCTGAATCATGAAAGAAAAAAATTGGGTTCAGTGTCCCTTTAACAGTTTTCTTCCCTGAATACAGATTGATTGTAATTACAATACACTTACTATTTAATTTAAATATATTATTTAAGATTAACATTGTCTTGTGTAAAAAAAATTAATTTCAAACATCAGTACGCCTCCCAAAAAGGGGTAAAATAATATAACAATGTTTTTGCACTATAGTTATAAAAGCATCAAATGCTGCTATTTGTTAAAGGACCAGTAAACACAGTAGATTTGCATAATCAATAAATGCAAGATAACAAGACAATGCAATAGCACTTAGGCTGAACTTCAAATGAGTAGTAGATTTTTTTTTCTGACAATTTTAAAAGTTATGTCTATTTCCACTCCCCCTGTACCATGTGACAGCCATCAGCCAATCACAAATGCATACACGTACCATGTGACAGCCATCAGCCTATCACAAATGCATATATGCTTATTCTGTGATTCTTGCACATACTCAGTAGGAGCTGGTGACTCAAAAAGTTTAAATATAAAAAGACTGCACTTTTTTTTAATGGAAGTAAATTAGAACGTTATTTAAAAATTGCATGCTCTATCTGAATAATGAAAGTTTAATTTTGACTAGAGTGTCCCTTTAAATGTATTTTCTATTCTAAGTAAATAAGACCTTATTCAGAAGTTTAAAAAGTTTCTTATAGGAACATGGAATACAAAATTAAACATTCATGAAACTTTCCGATTTACTTTTATAATTAATCTACTTTTCTTGTCTTTTTTGTATTATTTGTTCAAAGTTAGCTCCTTTCGATGATAAGCTCATGAGTGTTCATGTGTATCGAGAACTATTTGGCAGCAGTGCTAGCAAAAATGTTTGTAGCAATATAGAAAATCATTGCAAGCACAGCTGCCATACAGTGATCAAGACATTTGCATGTTCCTGAATCTCTGTATTACATAATACAAAGGATCTAAGGAGTAATCAAAGGATACTGAGAGAAATATGTCAATTTGACAATAGAAATAATTGATTTAAATACTCTATCTGAATCATGAAAATTTTATTTTGAGAGTCATGTCCCTTAAAAAAAAATGTTACTTATCGGTTTATCTTCTTCTGATGTCTTTTGACTATGAGTTTTTATTAGGTATGTGCATTGGGAATCTTCATGAGGATCTGAATGTGGAAGTAAGCAGCCACTCGTACCCTTCGGATATTTTTGTTGCTGGATTGATTCCTGTAAAAGATCCCCACTCTAAGATATAGATTTGCACAGATCTTAAAGTGGGGATCTTTTACAGGAATCAATCCAGATTCAGAAAATATCTGAAGGGAATTAGCGGCTGCTTGCTTCTGCATTCGGATCCTCACAAAGGATCTGAATGCACATACTGTACCTTTTTTTATGTTGATAGTATTAAACAGAGACTGCTTCAGTTTCTGTGTCTAGGTTAGAACGCGTGACATCCATGAATCCTAATATTGCCAACTTTTTTTACTGTACAAAATTAAATTTTTTATAGTGCAATGCCCATGTGTCTAATGTCGCTTTAAGATTTTTAAAATTTTTTGTATTATTATTCAAGTGCATTAGAAAGTGTACATGTGCATATATATAATTACAGGGCCTTAGGAAATTTGTGATGGTCCTTGTTCTCCTCTTGTAGTTTGTTGAAGAATAATTTTTTATAGGGTCTGCACCACATTAAAATTATAATCTAACATAACATTAATGTTTTCTAAATTTTGATAATTTTTTCCATGGTAAAAGACACATTTATAGTAGCCATTTGTCCTGTACCCTTTTTGGTTTTATATATATATAATTATATATATATATATATATATATATATATATATATATATATATATATATATATATATATATATATATATATATATATATATATATTCATTGGTTGTGCAAAACTGGGGAAGGGTGATAAAAGGATTATTTATCTTTCTAAACAATAAACATTTTGGAGTAGACAGTTTGGAGAGGGGATAGGACCAAGTGTAACCAACAATATTATGTACTTCAGGCAATATTTACATATCATAATACAGCTTATACACATAACCTAAAGGTAGTTTTATATCATTACTTTTGTATACATAGTACCCTAAGGAAAATAGTACAGTGCTTTAATCAGAAAGACAATATTTGTTGGTTTAAGTAAATATAGATTAGATTATTATTAGATATATATTATTATTTGTATGTTAAAGCACAAAAAACACAAACCTAAGACACAGGCAGAGACAATTGTAATTCACAGGAGGGGAAAAATAGTGATTTTTGTTAATTTTATTTAAAATAAAAATATTAATTTAAAAGTTTGGATTTCATAATCATTTTGGATTTTGGAATTCCAGATTTGGAGATTTTGTACATTTGTGTTTATGTGTCTATGTATGTGTGTATATATGTACGTATGTATATACATATATTCTTAGCAATGTAAATATTGCTTTTTCCTATTTATGAAACTTACCCATTGCACCTGGACATTTTAATAGAAGTCGGAAAGAGCAAGTAAACAAGTCTAGCGATGTGTTTTCTTTAATTGCTGTCCCAATGATCTTAAGAAATATAAAAATGATTAATAATGAAATTGTTATTTTCATGTTGTTTTTCACATGTGAATTAAAAATCCTTTAGCATTTGATGAAACATAAATAAATGAATTATGCTATACTAATTTAATATTTTTTTTGGGTTGCACCCAAAGCATCTTCCATGCAGAGGCGACTTGTGTGTTTTAGATTTATGGTGTTAAAGAAGAAAGAAAATTCACTAAGCATTTTCTACATCGCTGTCTACTTTCTAATTCTGTCTGCCAAGAGATACTATTTACATGGACAGCAGAAAGCTGTCTAGTGCTGACCCTCTATAATTCTCCATCTGTCACACCTTCCTTCTTGATTTTATAGCAAGACAGATGAGACAAGTCAGACACTAGAAACCCATTACATTTGCACCTAGTGGAAAACTAATTCTATTTTATATACCAATTGTGAGAGGTTTACATTAAAATTAGATTTTCCATTAAGGTCTTAGTGAGGGCTGTGTAAATCCAATGAATGTTCTATCTCTTCTAATGTAACAGTAACTAGAATGGCACTTTTTTATGAGGTTGTCCAGAGCTACTGTTAGATATATCAGTTTAGAACCTAGCATCCTATTATTGTCTTTATATAAACAATACTGTCAGTAATGTCTCCTATCCTCACAATATGAATTCACTAATACATGCAAAATTGAGTTAAAAAGTATTCACAGATCTGTGTAGTTTCATAACTTTTTCAGTAGCCTTCAAATTGTACGTGGTTTTTAAGATATATTCAAAGAATTAAAATGTGATTACAGACTTTCTAATCTTTTAGAATGAAGTAGCATAATGGCTGTCATTATGATATCGTATTATCTCGCTGTGACATTAGTTGGTAATAGATCTAACCCAAATGGGAGAATTACTATCGCTGCCTTACATAAAGGGAATATCAATGTTTTCTTGCCACAAAAAGGGACATTCCACAGATCAGGCGCTAATATAACATCACTGATATATTGTAATGCTTTAGAGAATTCTGTTAATTTTTTTATCATGTATAAAAAGTTACTGCTTTTAAGAAAAATTATCAATTTTTTTTTGCAGGTGTCTCTTTTGTCTGCAGAAGAGATACCCTTGAACTGTATTAATTAATTTTGCCTTGTCAAACATCATATCGTAAAACTAATATTACAGTAGCAGAGATTAGCCCACTGGAGGGACTAAAATAAAAGGCTTGTGTATTAAGTAAATGTCTTTAAAACTGCTCAACAAATGATTATTCTCTCTTAGAATCCGCTAGAAATGTAAATAACTCTTTAATGAAGTTTCTTAGTTTTGATGTAAGTCACTTAAAAAAAGACACTGTAAGTTAATACCTTCTCAAACAAAGCAATTTAATTGTTTCGGTAAAGGAAAAAAAGGACTGGTAGACAAGCAAGCTATTGATATATGAGATTCTCCTTTGAGAGTCAAGTAAAGCCTTAATTTCTTTTACTCTTCAGTAAAACAATTTGGATAATAAATACTTTGTTATAGTAACCCAAAAAAGCACATTTACAGATAAATAACTTTTAAGGGATTTACAAGTAAAGATTTGGGAACGTAACAATTTTGAATTGACATTTTACATTTTGATATACTGTTTTGGGGCCCTTTAACTCCAGAATAATTTGCAAAGTAAATATATATATAAATGTGTGTATATATATATATATATATATATATATATATATATATATATATATATATATACTGTATATAAATGTGTGTGTATATATATATATATATATATATATATACACAGTATATATATGTGTGTACATTTATATATATATATGTTTATATATATGTTGCGGGTAAAGTCAGATATTGGGTAATCCTAGCAATACCCGGGTAAAGCAGACATTACCCAAGCGGCTGTGAGTAAAGCCCAATGTAAGATCATAAATACCCTCAAAGTGCGTGCGCTTCATTGAGTCACTGAATCCAACATATATAGCATGCACTGTAATTCCCCCATCTTCACTATCTTTTTTGCCTCCGCCTGGGGGTTCTTTCTCCAAGGTTCCCTTGGGGTGAATGCCAGAGGATTGGAGGGGCACCTTCCTTGAACCCCCCAGGTGGAGGAAAAAGAAATAGTCTACATGGAGGAATTATAGTACATCAGGCTTTACCCAAATCTTGGGTAATGTCCATTTTACCTGGGTAATCCTAGGATTAACCGGATTACTTACTTTACTCATAACATATACAGTATATATATCCAAGATAAGCATGGCTGCAAGGTAAGGTGCTAATCTTGGAATCTTGCAAGTTTCTAAATGGGGTGCATGCACCATACAAATAGCTGCCAGCCAATCAAGCATGTGCATGCAGAGAATGTACCAATCAGACATTTTATTTTATTTTAACATAAGTGTAGGATTTAGTATGCCAAGCAATCAATGACAATTATCAAAGAGACTAATGTCCACTTCTGCTACCTTTCTCACACTTTCATTATACTTTTCAGCCTATACTTTTCAATATCTTATTTGCATTCTCTTTTTCCCAATCTCTCTCTGTATTCAGTCTATGGTTAAGGGCTCTCAGGAACAAAAACATATGTACCATTATTTATGAATAAAGCCAGACAAAATAAAATTACATTGTAGTTTCATTTTATATTTTAAGAACTTTTTTAACACTGATTTTGTTTTCCCCATGGAATTTCTAAAAAGTCTGATTATGCAGAAAGTCATTCAGCTATTTCTGTAGTAGAGGCCATTCAGTTTCCATAAGTGTAAATTGACCTCCAGACAGGAATAATTGACTTGCTAACATTGGTAGCTCAAGCAGGAAACAGATGGTCACCTTTTGTGACAATCTGTCAAAAGTGATGGAAATGAAAACTCTGCTCCCTACATACATAGTTGTCATAACAAGTAATGCATAGTAAATATAGGATGCAATGCAAATCAGTTGAATGAACACTTCAAAAAAACAACAACAAAAAACAAACAAAAAAATATGGGCAATAAAAGATAACGTTCAGTATGGATAATAAAAGAAGGACTTTACAATATATTTGTAATATTTATTTTATCCTATTTTCACGTAATTTAGTTCTGAAAATGGAGCAATTTCTAATTCTCATAACTTAAAATGCACCCTGCTGACATATCAAGGCTAACCCTGCCACACATCTTTCCCTCATTGGCATTTTCAGAAAACAACTGCAAAAAAAATACATTTTATCCTAACTTTATGACAGTGGCTAGTCTTTGGACTAAAGCCCAGGTTGGCTCCTCCAAATAAAGCCAATGTTGGATGGAGTTTGACCATTAAAATATAATTGCATTAAAAAGGATGTTTTTTTTTAACATTAGGACTTAACTGCTATGTTATTCTACACAAACATAACAGAAAGATCTTGTAATTTATATAACAAAAATAAATAACATACATTTTTTTAACCTCTTAAGGACATATGACGGAATTTTTCCATCATAAAACAATTGAGCAAACTGAAAGCTGTGTCCTTAAAGGGTTAATTATCTAATAATGATTTACCCTAGGTTATCTTATTCTGACATAGTTGTGTTTTTTTAATTAGTTCATGGAATGTAGATTAGGAAGTTCATACACCAAGATTAAAAAATAACATTATTAATATTGTAACCTTATTAATATTGTAGCTTAACCTTTTTTTAACCTAGTGACATACATCACAGTGTATGAACAAATACAAAAAAACACACACAGTGGTTATTTATCAAACACTTCCAGTAGCACAATTAGCCCAAAAATACATCTGATTTATTGGTTTAATTGTTCTTTTTATTGACACTAGATATATTTAATGACTTTGAAAAAATGAACCCCCATTAAGTTTATCAAAGAATATAACCCCATGAAACTACAGCTCAACTAGGAAGCTTAGTTAAAATAACACAACATTCTCCAAAATGATAGATCAGCCTGAATGGCTCTTTTGCATTTTCTCAGAACTTTAGCTCTACTGTACAACCAATGCCTTCCAGCACCCATCACTATCAGGCTTTTTTTTTTTTTTTAAGCTATGGACAAAATTGACTCACTTTTATTTTGCCTTCTGGACATTTCACTGTAGAAGTCTAATACTAAAAGTAGAGTAATATCTTGATTCAAAGTAAACTGAAATTATGACAGTGCAATTGACTTATACGTATTGTAACAGCCTGAGTGCTTGAGGCCCATTTTTTTTCTGACATCTGCTGTTTCTCTAAAGAATTGGTTTTATGTAATGAATGAGATACTTATGTTCTTGTTTTTGAACTACTGTACCATTTCCAACATTAATTACCATAGCGCTGTTCCATTTCTTGTTAGATATTACAAGTAAATAGTTTGCTAAATATTTATTTATTAGTAGATTTAAAACAGTAAAATGTTTCATGTAGTACATTTTAGATGTGATTTAATCTATTTTTTAGTAATTTGAAGGGTTATTGGTCACAAAATGTGTTTACTTTAATAATGTAAAAAAAATCAAATTACCCTGTGACAGTTGTCTTTATTGAGAATAAATACGGAAATATCAGTTGAGCATTAACATGCATTTTTTAAATTTCTACTTTATTTTGAACATCTGGTATTTACATAATTATTGTCCTTTTTCTATATAACATATACATATATTTATTGCAATATTCTTTAAAAAGGGACATCTGTACATTTAGGGTCAGTTTAATACAATGGGCATACTTATCTTCTTTTATACTTTTGAAAGAACCTAAGATGTTTTTCACTGTCTCCTGAATATGAACTTCCCTTATTCATTGTTTTATTTGGGTCTGGATAAGCAACATGTATGTCTGAAGCCAGTTTAGAACCAATATGGCCATTGTTAATGGCAGTGCACATTTACGGGACAGTTGAGAGCTAGAGGCAGCAATACCTTAACCATGGTATTTTAAGCTTAAACATGACTGTTCTGTGAAACTGTTACTGTGTGATAGTTAATGGGTCATGGAACGCATATATTTGTTCATGTTTCAGAAAAGCTTGTAGGCAGGCTCGAAAGAATGCATGTGTGCGTAGCAGTATATGTCAGCCATCGTTATACACTTTGAGCACTAGATAGTAGTGTATGCAAAATGTATAGCATAGTGCTTACCTAGGTATGCTCTTCAACAAAGAAAAGAAAAAGTAAATTTAACAATCAAAGCTAATTGAATAGTTTTTTTTTAATGTTATGGTCCTTCTAAATCATACAAGAACATTGTGGGATTTCATGTTCTTAAATTGACAGTATTGATAAAAGCATACTAGAGTCTCCCTTTTTGTATGAAATAGGGACTGAGATCAATTGATATTAGGGTTTTTTGTAGCTTATACCAACCTTTCATGATCTGGACTTCCATGAAATACAGTAATGTATTTGACAGTGAAATAATTATCAAATTTCCCACTAAGCTTCTGAACATTCCTGTTTATTCAAGGAAAGATTATAAAGAAGCTTCACAATGTGTATGGTCATAGTGGTTTAAACTCTGATTTTCTTTAAAAACAATATAGATTTCTATGTTCACATATACTGTATATTGCATACAGCACATAGAAAAGCACAGCACATGATAATTTAACTAGATATGTAATAAATGAATAATGTAGTGATATACGGATTTACTGTTTAATCACATATGCCCTGTGCTATGGTTCTAAGGCCAAGTTGACATTTGTAACCACAACTAGTAAAAGTCATATAGAATCTGCGTTATATTGTGCAACCCATTACATGCATTTTTACTTGCTAGTTTTTACAGACATAAATACCATGCAAATTATATTTAACATAACTGGCATTGATGAGCAGTGGTCATTTAACATAGCACCAGCAGTTCTTGTGAACTGCTGGTGCAATGCCACCCCCTGCAGATTCGCGACCAATCGGCCACTAGCAGGGGGTATCAATCAACCCAATCGTATTCGATCAGATTGATTTCTGTCCACCGCCTCAGAGTAGGCGGACAAGTTATGGAGCAGCGGTCTTTAGACCGCTGCTTTATAACTTCTGTTGGCTCGCCGGAAACAAGGGGTATCAAGCTCCATACGGAGCTTAATAAATCGACCCCATTACATTTTTTATAGAGTCAAAAATTAACCTAATTTTTGTTTTTTTTCAAGGATGGATGCCCACATGCACCGGTACCAACCGTTGTTCTGTCCTTATCTAGCATTGAGTTAGAACACTGCAATATGAGTTGTCATAGACATGCATGTCAGTCTGTTTTATCACCATTTAATTATAATTGTGCAAATTTTCTTTGTAATCTTCCCCTTTAGAGGGTAGTTTATGGCTCTTTCAAGGAGCAAAACTTACTTTTCTTCTCCACCTTATTTTTCCTCCTTCTTTCCTTCGATTCCCATCTTCCCTTTCCACCCAACTTTCCCTTCCTTTCCCACTAACCTTCTTTCCCTCCCTACTCACTTTTCTTCCCTTCCCACCTTTTACCCTTCATCCCCCTTTCTGTCCCTTCCCAACATTTCTTCTTTCTTTTGCTCCCTTTTATTTTTCCCACCTTACCTTTCTCCTTTCTTTCCCCCTCTTTTGTCTTCCCTTTTCTTACTTTCTCCTTTTTCCCTCTTCTCTTTCCCTTCCCTACTTCATTTTTTCTCCCTTCCAATCTTCTAGTTTTCAAAAAAGTTTAACTATTGATATCTTGTTTTCATAACAGAACTGATTTTCCACTAAGAGCTTCAAAAATACTTGAGTGAATAACTCAATTTAACTGTACTGATACTGATTTAAAAATAAGGGGCCAATTTAACAACCGCCGTATCGGCCCCAATGTAGCTGTTTCTGCGCAAGGCTTCAGGAAACAGGAGTTAACAGAAACAGGAAAACAGGAAACAGGAGTTAAGAAGCAGCGGTCTTAAGACCGCTGCTCCTTAACTCATACACCTCCTCTGAGGCTGCGGTCTGCAATCAACCCCATCGTGTACAATCGGGTTGATTGACACCCCCTGCTAACAGCCAATTGAGCGCAAATCTGCAGGGGGGCGGCATTGCACAAGCAGTTCACCAGAATTGCTTGGGCAATGTTAAATTTGTCTACATTCAGCGATGTCTGGCGGCGGACATGGTACGCTACAGTGGATCATGTCCACCAGACATTGTTAAATCGGCCACTAAGACTCTAGTGTGCTTTCTGTTTGTATAAATATTAGTCGTTAGAAGTGCAGATCTATTTTGCCTGATTTCTATTTCATATCACTGCTGTGTGAAAGTGTCATATACATTACAATGATAAACTAGCCTCCAGTTCAACTCCTAGAAACCTTTCATTGGAATTAAGTTGACAGGGTTCTGTTACAATCAATTAATTCACTCCTTACAACTTAATGAGGCATCATATACAGCAGAGAGCAGAATGGCATTAAACTTAGTCTAACACTGCCCTTTTATTAGGGTAGTTGTTAAATTTCTGCAACGTTCACATAAATCCTCTCCAAAAAGATAAGCATGGAAACATCATTTAAACACTTTTAAGATATTTATTGCAATAACCTAATAAAGACTAAGAAGTCTACATTTAAAAAAATAAATAAAAATCATTATATGAGGTTTAAATATACAGTGCAACACGTAATCCAAAACTATGTCAGTGTTTCATTATGTATGACTCACCTAAGTCATTAACAATGTAAATATACAGTATTAAAGGGCCATGATACCCAAATGTTGAAACACTTAAAAGTGATGCAGCATAGCTATAAAAAGCTGACTAGAAAATATCACCTGAACATCTCTATGTAAAAAAGAAAGATATTTTACCTCAAAATGTCCTAAGTATTCAAACCCCATTGCAAAGGACTTTAAGCAGCAAATTAGTATGTCTTTCCCAGGACAGCTAAGGGAGTGATCTTTTGTGCACACTCATCTTATTTCCCTATTCAGTTTAAGGGAGTTTACTATGAAATCTCATGAGAGTTAAGTGAAATCTCATGAGATCACAGTAAAACAGTTCATGACCTCAGCACTGCTGATGCTGATTGGCTGCTGTTCATTTCTTCATATATTTTTTTACCTGCAGCTAAGCAGCAGCTGAAGTATAACTTTTTACGCAGCACTTACTCTGGCGAGCTGAGGAAATTGTGAGGTAAAATATCTTCCTTTTTTACATAGAGATGCTCAGGTGATATTTTCCTGTCAGCTTTTAACAGCTATGCTGCATCAGTTTCAAGTGATTTAGCATAAAAGTATTATGTCCCTTTACACTAACAATATAGGATTTTGACTCAAATTCTCTGCAAGCAAATGCCATGCCAAGTATTAGCTAATATTATAAATGTTTCCATATTTTAAAGCTAGTGCAGTTATTTCTTCTCTCTGATTTAGCTTATTTTCGGTAGTTATTTGACATATCTAAAACAAAATGATGTATTCCCATATGACCCCAATAATGTATTAATGCAATGCAACAAGCTGAAATGGAAATACTGTGAACTGTTAATAACATATAGACAATTATTTGCATAGAATATTAATAAGAGTACAGTAAAAAAAAGATACTTTGAGCAAACTAGAATTTATTTTTGTCCTATCATAACATCTTTGCTGAAAGAGATGGTCTATGTTGTCATTTATATAGTATACAAAACTGATGTTTCCCTTAACAGTCAATTAGCATTTGAATGTTTTTGTAGCATTAATCTCTACATTTGAATATCTAATATTAACCAGTATAAGACATTGAGGACATGCATACATGTCAAACCTTACAGGATTTAAGTAATTTATATGTATACTTGTCCAGGTGGTATAAAGATCTGTGTGCTTTTCAGAGCAGAGATCTTTAGGAGACTTAGGTCCCGCTTCTCTAACGCTCTCTTGTCTGGTGATATTCTATAAGATGCCTCTCAGTATTACGAGGACCCTCTGGGAGTGTCTTAAAGTCACTTAATTTGGGAGCCAAGTTTCTCATTAGGGGGAGTTCACTAATATTCTTTATGATCAGTAAAATAAGCTGATAATTTCTTACCATCAGTACCAAGCCCTTAAGCTGTTTCTGACTGGTCTTGGTTATCTGTACTTTGTATCTTGTTGCATTTTGCCCCTGCAGCATCCAAATCATGTAGGGAAAGTGTAATATTGTTTTTTATTTTTTTTTCTATTTTAAAGAGACACTAAAGTCAAAATTAAAATGAAGGTAAACTTTGATGAATGAAAGCCCGGTTTTTAAAAATACTATTAAAAACAGGGGCACTTTCATTAATCAAAATTTAGAAAGTAGCTGTTTTGTTTAAAAACTTACCTTTCTTCTTTTCACATCCAGAGCAGCTTCCCCCACCCGGAGATCCTCTCTTCACACATCAGCAATGACTAATCCGGCTATCCTCCAATCACGGCACGGCCTCAGGCAATGACTCCCCTGGGGGAAAGACATGATTGGAGGAAGCCGGATTAGTCACTGCTGACGCGTGAAGAGAGGATCTCCGGTTGGTGGGAAGTTGCTCTGGCTGTGAAAAGAAGAAAGGTATGTTTTTAAACAAAATGGCTGCTTTCTAAACTTTAGAAAGCAGCCGTTTTTATGTGAAGAACATTGGGATGTGAAATATTAATATTTAATGTCAGGTTAGCACGCTTGAGAAGATGCAATCAGGTTTGCATGACTTCTTGGGTATTAGTTGTTTTTTTCCCACTATTCACACTCCATTGAAGTCTATAGGAGAATACGTTAACTTGATCAGGATATTTCTGCTTTTTGCGTGCGTTGTAATAGCACGTGAGCAAAAGCTTCTTATTTTTAACCTGTTATACGTGCGTGCAAAAAGTCGAGAGCTGATAGCGCGTGAGTGGGAGCGATAAATAGCGCTTCATTTGTAATCTAGCCCTTTGCTGGCTATCTTCATCCCGAGGTTGTGGGTTAGCTAAACTTTCATCCTGTGTGGTGGAGAGTATCGTGTCAAGTAGTTCCTAATCTGAATAAAAGTTCCTTGGAGAAGAGTGCACCTTCTTTTTCACACCTATTCTTTGTGTTTTGTAGGCAAACCGTAGACTGTTTGTTACTGTCAAAGGCTGCCAAATAATATGTACTGTTATATACAGTAAGCTTTCATAAAGGAAAAGTGCAAATACGCCTACAAAATAGAGCTTTACCCTGTATCAAACATGGTGCAAATGGTTGAAATGAAAACAAGGGGCAGAGACTGAGGTAAACCTTACATTCATCAGCAGATTACATACAACTGTACCATTTGATTCAATAAACAATGGGTTAGTCACCGAACATTAAATAGTTTAATAGCAAAATATTTTAAACAGAACAATTCTTAAAGGGATATGAAACCTAAAAATATTCTCTTGTGATTCAGATAAAACATTTTAAAAAGTTTCCAGTTTAATCATATAATCAAATGTGCTTTGTTCCCATGATATTCTGCATAGAAGAGATACCTAGGTAGGCATCTGGAGAACTACATGGCAGGAAAGAGTTCTGCCCTCTAGTGCTCTTTCAAATGGATACAATTCTTGCAAAACTGCTGCCACATAGTGCTCCAGAAATGGGGTGGCTCCTAAGCATGGGTCCCTGCTTTTCAACAAAGTATACAAAGAGAACAAAAAAATTGATAATAGAAGTAAGTTAGAAAGTTGTTTAAATCTGAATCATGAAAGAAAAATGTTGAGCTTTATATCCCTTTAAAGTGCATATTCAAAATGCATGTGAACTAACTATAGTGTATTCTGAAAACTCTTAGCTCAGTAATTCATTTTGCCCTTTCAATAACTCTTAGCAAGCTTTACAACTTTCACTATGGTTCTTAAAGTTTTTTTTTTTTTTTTTACACATGGCTCAAATAGCAAAACTTTATTTAAAAGCTTATATTATATTTAAATACTACAAGTCCCTTGACATTTTGCATGATTTTTAAAGTAAATAGTCAACGGACAATTAAAGGGACAGTCTAGTCCAAAACAAACTTTCCTTATTCAGATAGGTCATGTCATTTTAAACAATTTTTCAATTTACTTCTATCAACAATTTTGCTTTGTTCTCTTGGTATTCTTAGTTGAAAGCTAAATCTAGGAGGTTCATATGCTAATTTCTAAGCCCTTGAAGGCCGCCTCTTAGCTCAGGGCATTTTGACAGTTTTCCACCACTAGAGGGTGTTAGTTCATGTGTTTCATATAGATAACACTATGCTCACGCTTGGATTTCCTAGGAGACAGCACTGATTGGCTAAAATGCAAGCCTGTCAAAATAATTAAAATAAGGGGGCAGTTTGCAGAGACTTAGATACAAGATAATCACAGAGGTAAAAAGTGTATTTATATAACAGTGTTGGATATGCAAAACTAGGGAATGGGTAATAAAGGGATTATCTGTTTTTTAAAACAGTAAATATTCTGGTGTAGACTGTCCCTTTGAGGAAAATTAACTGAAACTGATGGAAAAAGCATACACATCTGGATGGTCCTTGCATCAATGCATACTCATGGAAATTATCATATTTGCATCTTTAGTGCCAGCTTTATATCTATTTATCATTTTTGTATTCAATCTAATAATGGATGGTAAAGATTGCTTATGGAGACAAAGGATTAAATTTACTGAAAAAAACATTGCAAAACGTATTTATTCCATAGAAAATTAGTCTTATTGAAAACACTGGGCATTTTCCCCTTTGAAAATATGTGGTTTAATTTACTGCACTGCATTTGCAGCTGGATTTTTTTTTTAATAAACAACAGATAAGTGTTTATAATATATTAAGAGCCTTTATTGAAAAGCAAACTTTTTTTTTTTTTACTAATTCAGAGTTTTGAGTTATTGTAACTCTTTTGCAATCAGTCTTAAAGAGACACTGCTACTGTGATTTTGCAGGATTGTATACCAATAAGCAGTTGCTGTTTGCATGTTTTTTGTTTTTTTTAAAGATATGTTTGATGTTTAAAAGGGGTCTTGATTGCAAGATTCTAACTGAACTTTATCTTTTATGAGAAGGAACAAGTTATTTTTCCACTGTTAAACTTGTGTTTCACATCATTATTTTAAATACAAATAAATATATATATATATATATATATATATATATATATATATATATATATATATATATATATATATATATATATATATATATATATATATACTGTATATGTGTATTTATATATATATATATATATATACACACAAAACACGGAAGCGAACTGCACTCTCATACCGGACCGGGGACACATCCAATGACCCTGCAACATGCTCAGTCCTGGGTGCCACTGGCACTCACAGGAAGCTGTGCTGTCCCCAGAGCCACAAGCAGTTAACCCCAGACAGGTCTGGGTGCAAGAACCATAGGGAAAATTACCAAACAAATTAATACAACACACAGAGAAAACCCAGCACTCACTTACAAGCTCTCAGCTAAGATTAAAAAGCAAAAATGGAAAGGTTAGTCACAGCATCTGGCCAAATGGGACAAGCTCAGGCACCACGTCAAGGTCCTTTCCAATACCTGAGACCCTAAAACAGCCACACAATGCAAGCTTTCAAATCCAAACAAACTGAAAACAAGGGAAGGGTGCACAGGAATATGTAACCACCCTAGACATATACAAAACACGGAAGGGAACTGCACTCTCATACCGGACCCGGTACACATCCCATGACCCTGCAACATGCTCAGCCCTGGGTGCCACTGGCACTCACAGGAAGCTGTGCTGTCCCCAGAGTCGCAGACATTTAACCCCAGACAGGTCTGGGTGCAAGAACCATAGGGAAAATTATAAAACAAATTAATACAACACACAGAGAAAACCCAGCACTCACTTACAAGCTCTCAGCTAAGATTTACCTGATAAATTCATTTATTTCATATTGGCAAGAGTCCATGAGCTAGTGACATATGGGATATACAATCCTACCAGGAGGGGCAAAGTTTCCCAAACCTCAAAATGCCTACAAATACACCTCACCACACCCACAATTCAGTTTAATGAATAGCCAAGTATTGGGGTGATAAAGAAAGGAGTAAAAAGCATCAAAGGCATTTGGAAATAATTGTGCTTTTTAAAAAAAAATCATAACCACCATAAAAAGGGTGGGCCTCATGGACTCTTGCCAATATGAAAGAAATTTATTTATCAGGTAAGTTCTAACATAAATTATGTTTTCTTTCATGTAATTGGCAAGAGTCCATGAGCTAGTGACGTATGGGATAGCAATACCCAAGATGTGGAACTCCACGCAAGAGTCACTAGAGAGGGAGGGATAAAAATAAAACAGCCATTTTCCGCTGAAAAAATTAATCCACAACCCAAAAAATAAGTTTATTCTCATAAATTAAAGGAAAAAAATTAAATCAAAAGCAGAAGAATCAAACTGAAACAGCTGCCTGAAGAACTTCTCTACCAAAAACTGCTTCTGAAGAAGCAAACACATCAAAACAGTAGAATTTAGTAAATGTATGCAAAGAAGACCAAGTTGCTGCTTTGCAAATCTGATCAACTGAAGCTTCATTCTTAAAAGCCCACGAAGTAGAGATTGGTCTAGTAGAATGAGCTGTAATTCTCTGAGGCGGGGCTTGACCCGACTCAAAATAAGCTTGATGAATCAAAAACTTTAACCACGAAGCCAAGGAAACAGCAGAAGCCTTCTGGCCTTTCCTAGAACCAGAAAAGATAACAGACTAGAAGTCTTCATGAAATATTTAGTAGCTTCAACATAATATTTCAAAGCTCTTACCACATCCAAAGAATGTAAGGATCTCTCCAAAGAATTCTTAGGACAAGGAAGGAACAACAATTTCTCTATTAATGCTGTTAGAATTCACAACCTTAGGTGAGAATTTAAATGAAGTCTGCAAAACCGCCTTATCCTGATGAAAAATCAGAAAAGGAGATTCACAAGAGAGAGCAGATAATTCAGAAACTCTTCGAGCAGAAGAGTTTCTGGCCAAAAGTAACAATACTTTCCAAGAAAGTAGTTTAATGTCCAAAGAATGCATAGGCTCAAACGGAGGAGCCTGTAAAGCCTTCATAACTAAATTAAGACTCCAGAGAGGAGAGATTGATTTAATGACAGGCATGATACGAACCAAAACCTGCACAAAACAATGAATATCAGGAAGTTTAGCAATATTTCTGGGAAATAAAACAGAAAGAGCAGAGATTTGTCCTTTCAAGGAACTTGCAGACAAACCTTTATCCAAAACATCCTGAAGAAACTGTAAATTCTAGGAATTCTAAAAGAATGCCAAGAGAATTTATGAGAAGAACACCATGAAATGTAAGTCTTCTAAACTCGATAATAAATCTTTCTAGAAACAGATTTACGAGCCTGTAACATAGTATTAGTCACTGAGTCAGAGAAACCTCTATGACTAAGCACTAAACGTTCAATCTCCATACCTTCAAATTTAATGATTTGAGATCCTGATGGAAAAACAGACCTTGAGATGGAAGGTCTGGCCTTAGTGGAAGTGGCCAAGGTTGGCAACTGGACATTTGGACAAGATCCGCATATCAAAACCTGTGAGGCCATGCTGGAGCTACCAGCAGCACAAACAATTGCTCCATGATGATCTTGGAGATCACTCTTGGAAGAAGAACTAGAGGCGGGAAAATATAAGCAGGTTGATAACACCAAGGAAGTGTCAATGCATCTACTGCTTCTGCCTGAGGATCCCTGGACCTGGACAGGTATCTGGGAAGTTTTTTGTTTAGATGAGATGCCATCAGATCTATTTCTGGAAGCCCCCACATCTGAACAATTTGAGAAAACACATCTGGGTGGAGAGACCATTCTCTCGGATGTAAAGTCTGATGACTGAGGTAATCCGCTTCCCAATTGTCTATACCTGGGATATGAACCACAGAAATTAGACAGGAGCTGGATTCCACCCAAACAAGTATCCAATATATTTCTTTCATAGCTTGAGGACTGTGAGTCCCACCCTGATGATTGACATATGCCACAGTTGTGACATTGTCTGTCTGAAAACAAATGAATGGTTCTCTCTTCAACAGAGGTCAAAATTGAAGAGGCCTGAGAATCGCACAGAGTTTCAAAATATTGATTGGTAATCTCGCCTCTTGAGATTTCCAAACTCCTTGTTCTGTCAGAGATTCTCAAACAGCTCCCCAACCTGAAAGACTTGCATCTGTTGTGATCACAGTCCAGGTTGGACGGACAAAAGAGGCCCCTAAAATTATACGATGGTGATCTAACCACCAAGTCAGAGAAAGTTGAACATTGGGATTTAAGGATATTAATTGTGATATCCTTGTATAATCCCTGCACCATAAGTTCAGCATACAAATCTGGAGAGGTCACATATGAAAATGATCAAAGGGGATCACGTCTTAAGCTGCAGTCATGAGACCTAAAACTTCCATGCACATAGCTACTGAAGGGAATGACTGAGACTGAAGGTTCCAACAGGCTGCAACCAATTTCAAACGTCTCTTGTCTGTTAGAGACAAAGTCTGAATCTATCTGGAAACCTAAAAAGGTTACTCTTGTCTGAGGAATCAAAGAACTTTTTGGTAAATTGATCCTCCAACCATGTCTTCAAAGAAACAACACTAGTTGATTCGTTTGAGATTCTGCAGAACGTAAAGACTGAGCGAGTACCAAGATATCATCCAAATAATGAAACACCGCAATACCCTGCTCTCTGATTACAGATAGTAGGGCACCTAGAACCTTTGAAAAGATTCTTGGAGCTGTCGCTAGGCCAAAAGGAAGAGCAACAAATTGGTAATGCTTGTCTAGAAAAGAGAATCTCAGGAACTGATAATGATCTGGATGAATGTGAATATGAAGATATGCATCCTGTAAGTCTATTGTGGACATATAATGCCCTTGCTGAACAAAAGGCAGAATAGTCCTTAAAGTCACCATTTTGAAAGTTGGTACTCTTACATATCAATTCAAAATCTTTAGATCCAAAACTGGTCTGAATGAATTTTCTTTCTTTGGAACAATGAATAGATTTGTATAAAACCCCAGACCCTGTTCCTGAAACGGAACTGGCATGATTACCCCTGATAACTCCAGGTCTGAAACACACTTCAGAAAAGCCTGAGCCTTTACTGGGTCTATCGGAATGCGTCAGAGAAAAATCTTTCTCACAGGTAGACATGTGCAGCCTCGAAAAATTCAGTTTGGTTCGGATCAATTCGGACCGATTCGATTTTTGTTTCGGATCGATTCGAATTCGGAAGAAATTGAATAAATTCATTTTGGATTCATTCGGATTCGTGAAAAATTTGGTTCAATTCGGTTCGAATCGATTCGGAATTTCGGAATTTCGATCAGTGTTAAGTGGGATGTGCTGTGTATTACACTAGTATACTGTACAATACTAGTGTAATACACAGCCATCCGAATCCGTCTGAATCTACCGAATAAATTCGAATCGATTTGGATTTATTCGGTAGATTCAGCACTACCGCAATTCAGAAATTCGAATCGATCCGAATCTCCGAATTCAACAAATTCGTCCGAATTTCGATTCGGACCAAATCGAATCGCACATGTCTACTCAGAGGTGGTCTTACTCTGAATCCTATTCTGTACCCCTGAGAGACAATACTCGAATTGATCCAAACATCTTTGAAAAATTTTAATCTGCCCGCTACCAGCTGAGCTGGTATGAGGGCCGCACCTTCATGCAGACTTGGGGGCTGGTTTTGATCTCTTAAATGGCTTGGATTTATTCCAATTTGAAGAAGGTTTCCAATTGGAAGCAGATTCCTTGGGAGAAGGATTAGGTTTCTGTTCCTTATTTTGATGAAAAGGAATGAAAATGGTTAGAAGCTTTAGATTTACCCCTAGGTTTTTTATCCTGAGGCAAAAACTCCCTTTCCCTCAGTAACAGTTGAAATGATTGAATCCAACTGAGAACCACATAATGTATTACCTTGGAAAGAAAGAGATAGCAACTGGATTTAGAAGCATTCCAAGATTTGAGCCACAAAGCTCTTCTAGCTAAAATAGCTAAAGACATAGATTATCATTTAACATCAATTTTGATAATATCAAAAATGGCATCAGAAATGAAATTATTAGCATGTTGAATCAACTTAACAATTCTAGACAAATCATGATCCGATACTTGTTGTACTAAAGTATCCAACCAAAAAGTTGAAGCAGCTGCAACATCAGCCAAAGAAATTGCAGGCCGAAGAAGATGAACTGAATATAAATAAGCTTTCCTTAGATAAGATTCAAGTTTCCTATCTAAAGGATCTTTAAAAGAAGTACTATCTTCAGTAGGAATAGTAGTACGTTTAGCAAGAGTAGAGATAGCCCCATCAACTTTGGGGATCTTTTCCCAAAACTCCAATCTAACTGCTGACAAAGGATAAAAAAAATTAAACCTAGAAGAGGGAATAAAAGTACCAGGCTATTTCCATTCCTTAGAAATCATATCAGAAATAGCATCAGGAACTGGAAAAACCTCTGGAATAACCACAGGAGGTTTATAAACAGAATTTAAAGTTTACTAGTTTTAATATCAAGAGGACTAGTTTCCTCCATATCCAATCTAATCAACACTTCTTTTAACAAAGAATGAATATACTCCAATTTAAATAAATAAGAGGATTTATCAGTGTCAATATCTGAGGCAGTATCTTCTGAATCAGATAGATCCTCATCAGAGAAGGATAATTCAGTATGTTGCTGGTCATTTGAAATTTCATCAACCTTATGAGATGTTTTAAAAGACCTTTTACGTTTATTAGAAGGCGGAATGGCAGACAAAGCCTTCTGAATAGAATCAGATATAAAAATATATTCTTTTAAATTTACAGGTATATCTTGTGCATTAGATGTTGAGGGAACATTAACAGGTAATGAACTACTACTGATGGATACATTATCTGCATGTAAAAGTTTATCATGACAACTATTACAAACCACAGTTGGAGGTATAATCTCCACAAGTTTACAACAAATGCACTTAGCTTTGGTAGAACTGTTATCAGGCAGCAGGGATCCAGCAGTGAATTCTGAGACAGGAACAGATTGAGATATCTTGCAAATGTAAGAGAAAAAAACAACATATAAAGCAAAATTATTAATTTCCTTATATGGCAGTTTCAGGAATGGGAAAAAATGCAAACAGAATAGCCCTCTGACATAGAAAAAGGCAAGAGGCAAATAGGAATGGGGTCTAAAATAATGAAAATATTTGGCGCCATGTATGACGCACAACAAACAGAAAAATATTTTTTGGTGCCAAAAACATCCGGAAACGACACACTCGCGTCATAGATGATGCAACCTTGTGAAAGGACCCGGCGTCAACAACTAAGGAGATGACGAATTTGCATCAACAAACGTAACTTTGCGCCAAAAAATCTTGCGCCAAGAATGACGCAATAAACTTTAGCAGTTTGCGCCCTTACAAGCTTAATTCTGCCCGCGATTTAGAAAAATGACAGTCAATTTAAAAAGACTACACCACAGGTAAGAAATACATTTCTAAAAAACGCATTTCCCAGATATGAAACTGACAGTCTGAAAAAGGAAATATACGGAAACCTGAATCATGGCAAATATAAGTACAATACATATATTTAAAACTTTATATAAATACATAAAGTACCAAACCATAGCTGAGAGTGTCTTAAGTAATGAAAACATACTTACCTGAAGACACCCATCCACATATAGTAGATAGCCAAACCAGTACTGAAACAGCTATTAGTAGAGGTAATGGAATATGAGAGTATATCGTCGATCTGAAAAGGGAGGTAGGAGATGATTCTCTAAGACTGATAACAGAGAACCTATGAAATAGATCCCTGTGAGGAAAACCATTGCATTCAATAGGTGATACTCCCTTCACATCCCTCTGACATTAACTGTACTCTGAGAGGAAATGGGCTTCAAAAAAACTGAGAAGCGCATATCAACGTAGAAATCTTAGCACAAACTTACTTCACCACCTCCATAGGAGGCAAAGTTTGTAAAACTGAATTGTGGGTGTGGTGAGGGGTGTGTTTGTAGGCATTTTGAGATTTGGGAAACTTTGCCCCTACTGGTAGGATTATATATCCCATATGTCACTAGCTCATGGACTCTTGCCAATTACATGAAATAAAAGTGAGCGGTACACCCTATACTGACAAGATTCGTAACGCCATTTAAAGTCAGTAGTTATGAGTTTTATATTACAAAGCTGTACCATAAAACTCATAACTGAAGTGTTAAAAACTACACTAACACCCATAAACTACCTATTAAGGCCCTCCCGCATCACAAACACTATAATAAATTAATTAACCCCTAATATGCCGATCAGGACATCGCCGCCACTTAAAAAATGTATTTACCCATATTCCGTCGCTCCCTGACATCGTCGCCACTATAATAAACTTATTAACCCCTAAACCGCCGCCCTAACGTAAGCCTAAGTCTAACCATAACCCTAACCCTAACACCCCCTAAATTAAATATAATTAAAATAAATCTAAATAAAACTTACAATTATTACCTAAATAACCTATTTAAAACTAAATACATACTTGTGATGGATACCCCGGCTACCCTGACTAGGTAGCTCCGCCAAATGGGTCCTGCTTCCTCCCTGCTGACTGCAGCTATGTAGCTGGCAAGTGACCACAGCCTGTAGCCACCCCTGATGCCCAACAGCACCAGTACTAAGGGTCCCACCCTGTGGCAGACTCCGGCTACCCAGACTAGGTAGAGGGTCCTTCCTCTGCCTGGAACAGGCTGTTATGTAGCCCAGGGAAGTGATTTTAGCAGGAGCCCACCCAAATAACTAGACATACTAGCATTCAAGGGAAATAGGAACAGACTTTATTGGAAAACACACACTACTTTTATACGAAAAGCTCATCTTGATAATACACTGGACAATCCCACAATTTTCCCGCCATTCCTGCCCATCCAGACAGAGCAGTGGCACTTCCAGGGTGTCATTTGAAAGCTCTCAGTCCCCAGATGCCACAGTCCAAAAAGTGGCATGATTCATTACTGGGGACCGGAGATACAGCCCGTTGAATTTATGGGGGTAGGGGTGTCCAAAACCCCCAGTTCCCAAAAGAGCTCCCTTCCGGTAATTCCCCCACCTCTTGTCCTCCTTAAGGACTACTAATATGACCATTGTGAGGTGGCCGACCGGGAGTTTCAGGAGCCCTGCCAGCCTAGGAGGGTTTTCCTGGTCATACACCAGCTCTTCTCTTGACAAGTTTAGAACACAAAACAAGCAACCAAAAGCTTCCAGAGATTGTGGGTGCTCTGAGGAGCCCAAAACCAATGAGAAACAACAGGGGTGAGGTTGTAGGGGGGTAGCCTTAGCTGTCTGGTATCCGTGACAATACTTACCTGTAAAATAAAACCTAAGCTAACTACAATATAACTAATAGTTACATTGTAGCTAGCTTAGGTTTTATTTTTATTTCACAGGTAAGTTTGTATTTATTTTAACTAGGTAGAGTAGTTAGTAAATAGTTATTAACTATTTACTAACTACCTATTTAAAATAAATACAAAGTTACCTGTAAAATAAAACCTAACCTGCCTTACACTAAAACCTAAAATTACAATAAAATAAAATAAATTAAATTAATAAAATACAATTATCTAAATTACCAAAAAAATAAACACTAAATTACACAAAATAAAAAGCAAAATGATCAAAAATAAAAAAGCCCCACAAAATAAAAAACCCTAGCCTACCCTAAACTGCCAATAGCCCTTAAAAGAGCATTTTGCGGGCATTGCCCCAAAGAAATCAGCACCACTCACCCAACCAAACCCCCCAAATAAAAACCTATCTATATAAACCTAAGCTAACCATTGCCCTGAAAAGGGCATTTGGATGGGCATTGCCCTTAAAAGGGCATTTAGCTCTTTTGCCATTCCCTGAAAGGGCAATCATCTCTTTTACAAAGTCCCCAAACCCTAAGCTAAAAATAAAACCCACCCAAAAAGCCCTTAAAAAAAGTTTAGAACTAGAAAAAATAATAAAATGAGCAATTATTATTCAAATGTTTGCTTTTAACAAACATCTACACACAGTACAACTTTATGACTTACTGTAGATGCCTTGCAGATAAATACACAGTATTAAGCATAATCAGTCCAAATATTGACATTCTCCCAGCTATCATTAAAATGGTGACAGTGAATAAATCAAATGTTAATGAACTTGATAAGATCAAGGTTTGCATTGTTTTAATGTCATATTGGAGCAAGTGATTAATTAATAGCTTATGACTCCTGTGCAGTATACGGTAATTACTGTACACACCATCCCTTGAGAATTTAGCTGTTGTCATTATGATATACACTTCCATAAAATATAATGATTTATAGTATAGGTTTGACTAGACATGCACAAATGTATCATGATATCAAGTTATTTAGACGTTCTCTAGGGACTAAAGCATTTGCAAGTAAACAAAGGAGAAAAAAAAACTTTTGATTTAATTTGCAAAGTAAAAGAATTGTATATAACAAAGAAGTTAAATCATAAGGACAAAAAAACAAAATACAATTGAATTTGCTCTCCATTCCCAAAGGTTTGTGGTGGCATCTTCTCATCTAAATATATCTGGCAAGAAATGAATACTGTCTGCTTATAGAGAGAGAGCTAATGTTCCAGATTGCATTGCAGTAGAGAGTTTGACACCATACGACAAGTCAAGAATTGATTTAACTTGAGAATCCAGCTCTTAACTCATCAGACAAAGAGCTATGAAGTGAAGGTCCATTGGGGACAGAGGAATTCTAGAGGATGAAATTAAATGACCTTGTATCAATGACCTTACTTCTTTGCCTGGATAAATAGTGAGCATTTGTCAATGTTCTACTGCCATGAAAAAGTGTTGATATCCTACAGGCTTTTAGACTGCAGACTTAATGTATCTTGAAGACAATGAACTAGAATTAGAGACATTTGTTGCAGATGATGTACACTAACAAGGATGCTACTAAACATATAAACAAACAAATAAGGATTCATGTTTACAATTAATATCTGTACAGCTCAATTAATACAATTTGATTATACTATATTACATTTTACACCATATTAGCACAAGTGTACTGTATCTATGTTGGAGTATGTATCATTCTTTTGATTCCTCTATTATGTGGAATTTCTATTTCTTGCTTTTGTCTGGGGGCCTCTCATATTACATTTAGATTGTATCCTTTATCATCCCAAATTGACATTTATGTTTTTACTTGCATTGTTTGCCTAGCTGCACTTTGGTATGGATCAACAATTTGTTTTAATCTGTGTCACTTCTCTTATCTCCCTCGACACAAAGATGTAGTCATCTTACATTTGCCCACACCTACAATAGCTGTGTTGGCAACAACACATAATTTTATTGTTTTAATTGTATAAAATACTGCTGAGCGTTAATTTCTTTTTTTATTCATTTTACTTTATAACAAAGTACAGACAGCGGAATCTAACTAGACCAGTTTAAACAATAATAATGGCAGGAAAATTTCCATGAATAAATACATCTGATTTACATAAAGGAATTGAAGAATTATGCAGGAGGCTCTCAAATGTAAACAGTATTTCAAGGTGTACGAAACTGTGCAGCTTTCTTCTGTGTAGACTGGCTAGTGATTCCTTTAAAATTGAGCAATACTTAAACCAAGCTGCTACGGGAAAGCATATGAATGACTTATTCTTTAGTTACATTTTCTGAATATACAAATATAACTTCTATTATTTATAGAGTGTGTATTGCATATCACATTACTTAGACAATTCAGATGTGCATGACAAAAATATTTTATATCTTTAAACTCCTACATTTCTGTGCCATTGCCTTTTCTGTTTAAAATGTTCTTTATATATATATATATATATATATATATATATATATATATATATATATATATATATATATATATATATATATATATATATATATATATGGAGTATAGTGGATTTTGAGAAAAGTGCCTCTATAGAGATCTATTCCCACATTCCCTGTATAGATTAGTATACAAATATGTGTATCCTTTGTTGAAAATCATCAACAGTGGAGAATAGGATATGTAGAATTTAAACTAATAATAGGATGAAGTATAATGTTAATTGTAACAAGTACACTCAATTGTGTGTGTTCACATATGTTCCATACATGTATTACTGCAAATAGTTGAAAACACAATAATAGAAATAGTCCAACCACAAATTAGATGTGAAAAGGAAATATTGCAAGTGAAAAGATGCTTATCACACTTTATCCAGTAGGTATTGCACTTACTAGAACAAACCTCAATCGTATGAGGTAAGTGAGAAACTTCCGGAATTCAATGGTGTGGGTAGATGTCAGGCCGTCTGTATCTTGTCTTCTCCACTCAGAGTATGGATTCTGTATTCTGTGTCTTGCAATATTTCCTTTTCACATCTAATTTGTGGTTGGACTATTTCTATTATTGTGTTTTCAACTATTTGCAGTAATACATGTATGGAACATATGTGAACACACACAATTGAGTGTACTTATTACAATTAACATTATACTTCATCCTATTATTAGTTTAAATTCTACATATCCTATACTCCACTGTTGATGATTTTCAACAAAGGATACACATATTTGTATACTAATCTATACAGGGAATGTAGGAATAGATCTCTATAAAGGCGCTTTTCTCAAAATCCACTATACTCCATTCTTCCACTGGAGGGATATCCTAGGACATCCTCCCTTTCCCTGAGATTAATGGCTGCCACTATTGAATCCCCAACCTACCCTGTTATTTAGTCTACTTCTTGCGCTAACCAGGCTTTGTAGGGCCTAGCACTTAACAGAACACCCCCCTCTTTCCATATATATATATATATATATATATACAGGGAGTGCAGAATTATTAGGCAAATGAGTATTTTGACCACATCATCCTCTTTATGCATGTTGTCTTACTCCAAGCTGTATAGGCTCGAAAGCCTACTACCAATTAAGCATATTAGGTGATGTGCATCTCTGTAATGAGAAGGGGTGTGGTCTAATGACATCAACACCCTATATCAGGTGTGCATAATTATTAGGCAACTTCCTTTCCTTTGGCAAAATGGGTCAAAAGAAGGACTTGACAGGCTCAGAAAAGTCAAAAATAGTGAGATATCTTGCAGAGGGATGCAGCACTCTTAAAATTGCAAAGCTTCTGAAGCGTGATCATCGAACAATCAAGCATTTCATTCAAAATAGTCAACAGGGTCGCAAGAAGCGTGTGGAAAAACCAAGGCGCAAAATAACTGCCCATGAACTGAGAAAAGTCAAGCATGCAGCTGCCAAGATGCCATTTGCCACCAGTTTGGCCATATTTCAGAGCTGCAACATCACTGGAGTGCCAAAAAGCACAAGGTGCGCAATACTCAAAGACATGGCCAAGGTAAGAAAGGCTGAAAGACGACCACCACTGAACAAGACACACAAGCTGAAACGTCAAGACTGGGCCAAGAAATATCTCAAGACTGATTTTTCTAAGGTTTTATGGACTGATGAAATGAGAGTGAGTCTTGATGGGCCAGATAGATTGGCCCGTGGCTGGATTGGTAAAGGGCAGAGAGCTCCAGTCCGACTCAGACGCCAGCAAGGTGGAGGTGGAGTACTGGTTTGGGCTGGTATCATCAAAGATGAGCTTGTGGGGCCTTTTCGGGTTGAGGATGGAGTCAAGCTCAACTCCCAGTCCTACTGCCAGTTTCTGGAAGACACCTTCTTCAAGCGGTGGTACAGGAAGAAGTCTGCATCCTTCAAGAAAAACATGATTTTCATGCAGGACAATGCTCCATCACACTCGTCCAAGTACTCCACAGCGTGGCTGGCAAGAAAGGGTATAAAAGAAGAAAATCTAATGACATGGCCTCCTTGTTCACCTGATCTGAACCCCATTGAGAACCTGTGGTCCATCATCAAATGTGAGATTTACAAGGAGGGAAAACAGTACACCTCTCTGAACAGTGTCTGGGAGGCTGTGGTTGCTGCTGCACGCAATGTTGATGGTGAACAGATCAAAACACTGACAGAATCCATGGATGGAAGGCTTTTGAGTGTCCTTGCAAAGAAAGGTGGCTATATTGGTCACTGATTTGTTTTTGTTTTGTTTTTGAATGTCAGAAATGTATATTTGTGAATGTTGAGATGTTATATTGGTTTCACTGGTAAAAATAAATAATTGAAATGGGTATATATTTGTTTTTTGTTAAGTTGCCTAATAATTATGCACAGTAATAGTCACCTGCACACACAGATATCCCCCTAAAATAGCTAAAACTAAAAACAAACTAAAAACTACTTCCAAAAATATTCAGCTTTGATATTAATGAGTTTTTTGGGTTCATTGAGAACATGGTTGTTGTTCAGTAATAAAATTAATCCTCAAAAATACAACTTGCCTAATAATTCTGCACTCCCTGTATATATATATATATATATATATATATATATATATATATATATATATATATATATATATATATATATATACAGTATATATATATATATATATATATATATATATATATATATATATATATATATATATATATAAATATCCCACACATATCTGCACTCTCAATGCTCAGTAGTCAATAACCAGGGTGCTTAGTAACAGTTAAATTTAAATAGTAAGAATACAAGAAACAAAATTATGTTTTTGTTATTGAGAAATCACCATGACTACGGGGTCACATTTTGGCGCAATTTTCAAACACAGTGGGAGGGGCTTCTGGGTATTTAAACCACAATGTTTTTTCACTTTTTGTCTGGTATGAGGAAGGGGTCTGTGGACCCCGAAACGTCACTATATTATAATAAAGAGTTTTGTCACAAAGCCAGTGAGTGCAGTCTATATACTTATTTTCTTGCCAGTCTATATATATATATATATATATATATATATATAATGTGTATGTATATATATATATATATATATATAAAATGTGTGTGCATATATATATATATATATATATATATATACACACCTCTATCTCTCTTTGTACATATACGTACTGTACATATATAAATGTGTGTGTTTGCTGCACATGTGATATAAATATATGCTAGCAATTCCTATATATAAATAGCTTTTTTAAGAAATTATATTTTGTGAATACATTTCTTTATAAAACATTAAAAATAAAGGAATATAGAATTATTTAATTTATCATATTATATCATTTAAATGAGACACTTAAATATATTCTGAAAGAAAAAAATCTATTTACAGCTTTTAAATAGATATCAGCATGTAGTACTACTAGTATTTCATTAAAATTATTATAGCTTTTTATAATTTGTTTATACGTTATATTTCTTATTTCCTATTATTCCATTTATGCAGAGCTTTCATATTGACATTGACTACGTCTGTAAAGAAATTCTAATGTGTTTCTTGCAATCCTTGGATTACATTACACTGCATTCATTGATCATTGCTCAAAACCTTCTGCTAATTATGGCAGCTGGAGGACAGAAGCTGTTAATATGAGCATAAATCACATTAATACACAATTGCATAAAATACATGACCATATGAACAATGCACATTTATTAACTATGCAAAGCACTTTTTTTTAGCAGGGGAGGGGGATATAATATAGGGTGGGTAGCTTTCAGGGTTCATTGAACAGGTAGTTTATATCACTTAACACCATTAAGAGTGTGCTGATGTTATTAACATAGCAGGGAATCCTTGATGCAATGGTAATGAGAATGATAGTCATGAGTGAAGTGGGACCTTTTTACTCTGTTGAGAATTGTACAGATTGAGAAGTGTTTGCCACTGGGCACAGCCGTCCTGCTGTTTGATAAACCTAGTTCATGGTTCATAGTACTGCCTACTAAAGCACATAATGTTGCTGGAACTATTATGTTGAATTATTTCCTAGAGTTACCTTATTCCAATCATTTATATTCCCAGAGACAGAATCTCACACTGAAAATCTACAGCTATGGTTGGTTATTGCCAACATTAAATTTAAACTATATATATAGTATGTGTGTATCTGTGTGTATATATATATAGTATGTGTGTATCTGTGTGTATATATATATATATATATATAGTATGTGTGTATCTGTGTGTATATATATATAGTATGTGTGTATCTGTGTGTATATATATATAGTATGTGTGTATCTGTGTGTATATATATATATAGTATGTGTGTATCTGTGTGTATATATATATATATAGTATGTGTGTATCTGTGTGTATATATATATAGTATGTGTGTATCTGTGTGTATATATATATAGTATGTGTGTATCTGTGTGTATATATATATATATAGTATGTGTGTATATATATATAGTATGTGTGTATCTGTGTGTATATATATATAGTATGTGTGTATCTGTGTGTATATATATATAGTATGTGTGTATCTGTGTGTATATATATATATATATATACATATATATACACACTACTATCTCTCTCTCTCTCTCTCTCTCTCTCTATATATATATATATATATATATATATATATAGTATGTGTGTATCTGTGTATATATATATATATATATATATATATATACATACATATATATACACACTACTATCTCTCTCTCTCTCTCTCTCTCTCTCTCTCTCTCTCTCTCTCTCTCTCTCTATATATATATATATATATATATATATATATATATATATATATATATATATATATACATACATAAATATATACATAAATATATGCATTCATTAATAATGTGTGCATATATATATATATATATATATATATATATATATATATATATATATATATATATATATATATATATATATATATATATATATAGTCATGGCCAAAAATATTGACACCCCTGCATTCCTGTCAGATAATGCACCACTTTGCCCAGGAAATTGATTGTTGCAATTACAAATGTTTAGGCATACTCATGTTTATTTCTTTTGTTTGTATAGGTATGACACAAAAAAGTATATATACACACACTACTATCTCTCTCTCTCTCTCTCTCTCTCTCTCTCTCTCTCTCTCTCTATATATATATATATATATATATATATATATATATATATATATATATATATGTATCCCAAGCCGATAGCACTCCAGACTTAACGTGGCAAAAACCCAGGGTGCTGAAAAGTTATAAATAGTAAGCAGAAAAAGCGCACTCCAATGGGCATAGTTTACAAACAGGTCACTTTAATGTAAACGTTTTTGGGCTACAAAGCCCGTCCTCAGACATGCAAAGTGTTGTTTGTTCCACTTTGTATGTCTGAGGATGGGCTTTGTAGCCCAAAAACATTTACATTAAAGTGACCTGTTTGAAAACTATCCCCATTGGAGTGCGCTTTTTCTGCTTAATATATATATGATTCATTGTTATAGGTCAAAGGCTGACTCCTTAAACAGTTTTCAACATATTGCAACAATTTGAATAAACAATTAAATGGACAATGTATTGCTCAGGAATTGTATATTACACTTTTTATTAGGTAAACCAATTGTAGTGAATATCTGCCATGTGTAATCATGTTCGTGATCGGCCTGAGTAGATGTGTGAGATTGTACATTTCATTATCTGCACGTACCTTAGTTTGCGCAAGTTGTATTTACAAAAAAAAATCAGTGTTTTTATCCATGTTGCTGTCAGCCCGGGCAAAGTATAGTGTTTATCTGGGAGGCATAGCGTCATGTTGTGTGTACATGACCCACCCGCTTGGGATTCAACACATGGCTAATTTGCATACTAGCAGCGCTCAAAGCCGTAGAAGCGTTACGTCTGTTTATGTGATCAGGTCTCAGTGGATCTTGTGATCCGCTATTCATCAAGGCTTATAGTTTTTAAGTCAACTTGGACTCCCTTATCATATTGACTGTGCAAGGTGTATTGGACCTAAACTGGGTATACAGTTACCTATACCCTCACATTATATCCTTTAGTATATGATGTTACATATGAGAATATGTCAAATTTAAATCAGTGTATGATATTATGTATGAAAATATGCCAAATTGGAGTTAAATCATTATGTGGTGAGACATATTCCAACGCCAGTATCAATTTGTGAGTGTAAATGTGCCATGCAAAATATCAACAAAGCATTTAATCTAATTGGTATAGCAATAGGTAATATGTATAAGTGGGTCATCATATCAAATTCACTCACATCATATATCATCCCATTAGTGGTATACTGGATTATGCCTCATCAAGGTAATTTTTAGAGCATATAATCTGGTTAGCATTGCAACATATTACATCTATACATGGAAAGTTATATCATAGTAATCAATATATTCCATTATCAAACTAGCATCACAGTAGCTTAAGAGTAATTGTGACAATTCCAAATAGTATCTTGTGTCAGACCCTCACATAGGGGGTTATGGTTTCGACCTCATTTACTGGAATTATTGGTCTGAACACTAACAAATGGCAATCAAGAGTATTCATAGTAATATCAATCATGTTACCCCCAGCGGTTGGGTTAAATCTATGGCATATAATTATTAAGATAATGTGGCCAACCATATACAAAAGATTTAATACCTTGTGTCCGGCTCTTATCTGGGCAGAGTACGTGACCTCAGTAGATCCTTCATTGGTCAAGCTATTCACAAGTGACAATCAAGGTGATTAGCAAACATTTGTCTATCATTACCACAAATAGTAGAATTATATTAGTATAGTTCTGTCTAGGATATCCTGGTGTACCCAAATTAAGATCTCTCATGTTAAGTCTACAAAGTTTTCACAATTACCAATGATAGTGAGCATACTCAACCTATTGAATTCCCCATTATTACATGGATACTGCATAAGGATGGTGTCCCATTTAGAGGTTTTATATCATTGAGAGTAATCAGTGGAACTCACCTAGGTTTGGGAGATCATATCAGGTATCAGACAAAACAGTGCCAGTCAATATACATGTTGTGACAATTAGGATGAAGGGTACCCAGTTTATGTATCCAGCAAGCCTCAAGTTTCAAGAGTGCTTTATCTCTGTGGCCCCCTCCTTTAAGGGGAGGTACATGATCATTAAGAATAAATCTCAAGTCTGTTACCTTGTGTTTGGCCTTTAGAAATGACAAGCCACTGGTAGATCCGTGGTTCCTTTGTCCAATGCTATCCTAATCGCTGACCTATAGTTGGCCATCCGTAGTCTAGCATTATCTGTAGTCTTGCCAATATACAGTATCCCACAAAAGTGAGTACACCCCTCACATTTTTATAAATATTTTATTATATCTTTTCATGTGACAACACTGACGAAATGACACTTTTCTACAATGTAAAGTAGTGAGTGTACAGCCTGTATAACAGTTTAAATTTGCTGTCCCCTCAAAATAACTCAACACCATTGGCAAAAAAAGTGAGTACACCCCTAAGTGGAAATATCCAAATTGGGTCCGAAGTGTCAATATTTTGTGTGGCCACCATTATTTTCCAGCACTGCCTTAACCCTCTTGGGCATGGAGTTCACCAGAGCTTCAAAGGTTGCCACTAGAGTCCTCTTCCACTCCTCCATGATGACATCATGGAGCTGGTGGATGTTAGAGACCTTGTTCTCCCCCACCTTCCATTTGAGGATGCTCCACAGAGGCTCAAAAGGGTTTAGGTCTAGAGACATGCTTGGCCAGTCCATCACCTTTACCCTTAGCTTCTTTAATATGGCAGTGGTCGTCTTAGAGGTGTGTTTGGGATCATTATCATGTTGGAATACTGCCCTGCAGCCCCAGTCTCTGAAGGGAGGGGATCATGCTCTGCTTCAGTATGTCACAGTACATGTTTGCATTAATGGCTCCTTCAATGAACTGTAGCTCCCCAGTGCCGGCAGCACTCATGCAGGCCCAGACCATGACACTCCCACCACCATACTTGACTGTAAGCAAGACACAATTGTCTTTGTACTCCTCACCTGGTTGCCGCCACACATGCTTGACACCAATAAGTTTATCTTGGTCTCATTGGACCACAGGACATGGTTCCAGTAATCCATGTCTGTAGTTTGCTTGTCTTCAGTAAACTGTCTGCGGGCTTCCTTGTGCATAAATTTTAGAAGAGGCTTCCTTCTGGGACGACAGCCATGCAGAACAATTTGATGCAGTGTGCGGCATATGGTCTGAGCACTGACAGGCTGACCCCACACCCCTTCAACCTCTGCAGCAATGCTGTCAGCACTCATATATCTATTTCCCAAAGACAACCTCTGGATATGACACTGAGCACGTGCACTCAACTTCTTTGGTCAACCATGGTGAGGCCTGTTCTGAGTGGAACCTGCCCTTTGAAACCGCTGTATGATCTTGCCCACCATGCTGCAGCTCAGTTTCAGGGTCTTGGCAATCTTCTTATAGCCAAGGCCATCTTTATGTAGAGCAACAATTCTTTTTTTCAGATCCTGAGGTGCCATGTTGAACTTCCAGTGACCAGTATGAGAGAGTGTGAGAGCGATAACACCAAATTTAACATACCTGAGACCTTGTAACACTAACAAGTCACATGACACAGGGGAGCGAAAATGGCTAATTTGGCCCAATTTGGACATTTCCACTTAGGGGTGTACTTACTTTTTTTGCCAACGGTTTAGACATTAATGGCTATGTGTTGAGTTATTTTGAGGGGACAGCACATTTACACTGTTATACAGGCTGTACATACACTACTTTATATGGTAGCAAAGTGTAATTTCTTCAGTGTTGTCACATGAAAAGATATAATAAAATATTTACAAAAATGTGAGGGGTGTACTCACATTTGTGGGATACTGTAAAACTGGCCACAGCAGCAGCTCAGAAGATATATTACATGGCTCTTTGTACATAAAATGTTTAATTACATATTTCTGGTTTGTATGTGGTTAGTATGTGGGAGTCTGAATGTTCTCATACACATCATCCCACTACATGTAGTACATCCCACACATCGAAAACATCAATTTCTAGTTGTTTGCAGCCATTGATTCTTCAGATAGTAATGGCTAGGGTCCGTAGGCGACCCCTGTTGCTTCTTCCTCTTCTGTAGCCCATGATTGGGGAATCCATATGCCTGAATGGTAGTGAGGGGTCTGTTCCAAGGATTTCCCATCTATCACGTATCTTCCCAGCCAACTCACTCTTCTCACGGCTGAATGTGGTGGTGAAGACCATACTGTGTCTGGACTTATCATCTCTACTCTGATTTGTTAGGTCATCAGTGGGTTGTATAGGTTGTGTGACTTCCTGTATAATCTCATCAATCAGATTCTGTTTATAACCCCATTGTCTGAATTTATTCGACATTATCATCAACTGTTGGTTCTTTTTTGTGGCATTGGTATTATTTTTAATCACTCTGACCATCTGTGAATTGATGATAGCTTTATGGGTATGTGGAGGGTGATTACTAGTGACTTCAAGTAGGGAGTTCCTATCAGTAGGTTTAGTAAAGAGTGTTGTTGATAGTTCGCCACTATTCCTGTATATTCTCAAGTCAAGGAAGTCAATCTGGCCGTGATCATGTTGCATTTAGAATTTAATCAGGGAATCAAGCTTATTTAGGTATTCAATCCACTTAATCAGTGCTTGTAGGTCTCCTCTCCAGATGTATCTCTTGTAAGTTCGGATGTTATCATTTGTGTAGACATGCATTACCTCAGTCTCATACTTCTCCATGTAGAGATTTGCATATGCTGGGGCTTCATTCGAGTCCATAGCTGTACCTATCATCTGTTGATAGAAGCTCTTTTCTGTTTAAGGAGTCAGCCTTTGACCTACTGTATAACAACTAATCGTTACTATTTTAAATATATGACCAGTTCTTGTTTAGGCTGCTATATGTTATATGTCTAAATGTTGGGATGTCACAAAGCACTCTATTAGGGGTGATATTGTGGAAAGATTGATGAGTACACAGATTATGTGATGGGATTCATAATATTAAGTATTTGATTTCTTGTACACTGTTCATGTAGATTACACTGTTTAAAGATGTGTGTGTATTCCAGTAACCTAGCAATCTTTTTGGCACAATTTTTGAATTGCTTGTGGGGGTGGGACTTAGTGTATTTAGGTTACACAGTTTGTTTTGATCACTGCTTGGTCTGAGGAAGTAGTCTGCAAACCCCGAAACGCTACCATATAATAAATAACATTCTATTTAACTAAATCCAGTGAGTGCAGTCCCTGCTTCAACTTTTATTGATTTTTTTTCCTTTGTACCCCGGTTGATGACCTGGTGGAATTGTGAGTGCTGATACATGAGGAGTATATATATATATATATATATATATATATATATATATATATATATATATACATATATATATATATATATACATATATATACACACACACACAGTATAAATATATATATATATATATATATATATATACATGCATTCATTAATAATGCATATATATATATATATATATATATATATATATATATATATATATTCATGGCCAAAAATATTGGCACCCCTGCATTCCTGTCAGATAATGCACCACTTCTCCCAGAAAATTGTTGCTATTACAAATGTTTAGGCATTCTCATGTTTATTTCTTTTGTTTGCATTGGTATGACACAAAAAAGTGGAGAAAAAAAGCCAAATCTGACACATTCTATGCAGAACTCCAAAAATAGATTGGACACAATTATTAGCACCCTCAATTTAATATTTGGTAGCATACCCCTTGGAAAAAATATCTGAAATAAATTGCTTCCTGTAACCATCAATGAGTTTCTTATACCTCTCTTCTGGAATTTTGGACCACTCTTCTTTTACCAACTGTTCCAGGTCTCTCAGATTGGAAAGGTTCCTTTTCCCAACTGCTGTTTTGAGATCTCTTCACCAGTGCTCTATGGGTTTGAGATCTGGACTCGTTGCTGGCCAATTCAGTACTCTCCAGCGCTTTGTCTTAAACCATTTCTGGTGTGCTTTGGGTCATTGTCCTGCTGTAAGACTCATGACCTCGGACGGAGACCCAACTTTCTGACACTGGGCCCTACATTGCACCACAGAAACAAGAGAATGCCCAAACATTTGTAATTGCAACAATTTTCTGGGCGAAGTGGTGCATTATCTGACAGAAATGCAGTGGTGCCAATATTTTTGGCCATGACTGTGTATATATATATATATATTGTGTGTTTCTGTATACTGTATATATATATTCTGGAACAGAAGAGGGAAGGGCGCAAAGCAAAAGAAACCTCCTGGTGTAGTATATCAAGACACTTGTTAAAAATACTGTAGTGCAGTGACAAATGCAAACTCACGTGTTTCCACCTCAACCTTATGAGGTATAGATAAGACTCTGAGTGGTGAATGTCCACTAAGGAAGGCAATCCAATCCCCTTGTGCTTGCAACCTGTGCTTCTGTCCTTATATGTAGTCCTCACCTCTCCAGCAGAAACTTAACCACTTTGAAAAAGGAGGCTGCAATATCTATCCTGGAGGAAATCCTCTCACAAGCGTTATTCTTTGGGGGATGAAAGAATGGGTGTCGCACACCACAAAGTTCTTTGAAAGTGTGCTTTAATTTGACATGATTGTGACATAAAAAACTCTCATAAAAAACCGCATATGACCGGTTCAATAAAAATATATACAAGGGTGGCTGTAAAAAACTCACTCGTTTTGTATTTATATAAAAAACAATGTGGCTAGTTACAAAATCCCCAGTGAATCTGGGTCCTTAGCAAACCGTGCCGTGGCACTTCGTTACTGAATCTCGGCTCGTGAGGGGGCGTGGCCTGACGCGTTTCGCGACTCGATTGGTCGCTTCATCAGAGGTAGGGTACGCCCCCCCAAGCCTCCTATTTATGCAACTAAATCGTCAGTCTATGGTGTCCAACTCCATATTTGATTTGATGTTTTGTTCTGAGGGCAAATCAATATGACTCAGAAGCGATCTCTCTATCTCCCCTCAGTAGCTTAAAAACTTCCATACTTTAACACTTCTTATAAAAAAAAACGATATCATGTGTGGCTTATAAGGAAAACTTTTGTTGTTATTTCTGTGTTATTACTTTCAATCATTTTGACATTTATCACTTGTACTCATATTGAAAATCACCTTTCCCTATACATAGCCATCCTATCTACATATCCAATACTTGCTAAAAACATTTCCTCATCTGTTTCCATACTTGTGTATTATTGTTTGTAGCTGATATACCTGCTGTGTCCACTCTTTGACCTATATATATGCAAATGAATATATATATGTTTGCCTCTATTTTCTTTGTTCATATGTATTAGTTGAACCCGTTCTTTATCTATGTTTTTATTTTTATTTTTATTTGGATTTTTATTTTTATTTTTGTTTTCTGGCTGTTTCTTACTTATAAGAAAGCAGCCAAATCGATATCTTTATTTAGTCCTTTTGGATCCAAGCTTTGCAAGGCATGGATCCAAAAGGTCTCTCTTTTTCTCAACTCCAACAGTCTGCTTCCTCCTCTGGGTCCTACTGTTACCTGCTCAATGGCTTTGATAACACAGCAGGTATATCAGCTACAAACAATAATACACAAGTATGGAAACAGATGAGGAAATGTTTTAGCAAGTATTGGATATGTAGATAGGATGGCTATGTATAGGGAAAGGTGATTTTCAATATGAGTACAACAAGTGATAAATGTCAAAATGATTGAAAGTAATAACACAGAAATAACAACAAAAGTTTTCCCTATAAGTCACACATGATATCTTTTTTTTTATAAGAAGTGTTAAAGTATGGAAGTTTTTAAGCTACTGAGGGGAGATAGAGAGATCGTTTCTGAGTCATATTGATTTGACCTCAGAACGAAACATTTAAGCTCTACAGGTGCCCAAATCAAATATGGAGTTGGACACCATAGACTGACGTTTTAGTTGCATAAATAGGAGGTTTAGGGGGGGTGTACCCTACCTCTGATGAAGCGACCAATCGAGTCGCGAAATGCATCAGGCCACGCCCCCTCACGAGCCGAGATTCAGTAACGAAGTGCCACAGCACGGTTTGCTAAGGTCCCAGATTCACTGGGGATTTTGTAACTAGCCACATTGTTTTATATATAAATACAAAACGAGTGATTTTTTTACAGCCACCCTTGTATATATTTTTATTGAACCGGTCATATGTGGTTTTTTATGTCACAATCATGTCAAATTAAAGCACACTTTTAAAGAACTTTGTGGTGTGCGACACCCATTCTTTCATCCCCCAAAGAATAACACTTGTGAGAGTATTTCCTCCAGGATAGATATTGCAGCCTCCTTTTTCGAAGTGTTTAAGTTTCTGCTGGAGAGGTGAGGACTACATATAAGGAGAGAAGCACAGGTTGCAAGCACAAGGGGATTGGATTGCCTTCCTTAGTGGACATTCACCACTCAGAGTCTTATCTATACCTCATAAGGTTGAGGTGGAAACACGTGAGTTTGCATTTGTCACTGCACTACAGTATTTTTAACAAGTGTATTGATATACTACACCAGGAGGTTTCTTTTGCTGTGCGCCCTTCCCTCTTCTGTTCCAGAATTTCTTTTCCCAAGGAGCTTTCCTGTATACAGGGGGACTTCGTTTACCTTTGGGATTAGGCTGCAGGTGGAAGAAATCAACTTTGACTCCCTCCAGATATTACTATTGGTGTTATTGGAAGAAAAGAAAGGGAGACCTATACACATAGGACAATACTGGTACATAAGTTTACAGATTGGGACTGTCCAGGTTTATAGCGCTGTATTACTCTGTACATATATATATATATTTATATATATATATACACACAGTATATATATATATATATATATATATATATATATATATATATATATAAATTCGGTAAATAGAAGGGCACTCTCAGGATTTATTTGGAAGATAAATGCTTTCTTTATTAAGTAAAGACACTAATACATGGTCGACATTTCAGCCCTCAGTTGGGCCTTCATCAGGACAAGTATAATCTGTAAGACAGACAAAGAAAAAAAGACTAAAAACTCAGATCAAAGTAGACAAAAATAAAATAAAAAGTGAAAAAAACAATAATCTATCTAACCACCACCAATGATAATAAAAACTGACTGAACAGCCAGAGAGGGAATCACCAATAATCCAACAAAGGATAACCAGAGAACAAACACATAAACAAACATAATCATAAACACAAGTCAGCTATGCCTATAAGTAGCCCAATATGAGATCACCAAAGCTTCAGTGGGATGACAACCGATCAATGAAACCAGCCACATAGGAAACATAAACCCAAATGTGCAGATAGGCAATATATCAAGATGTATAAAAGACAATATATATATAAATTGACCAAAAATATATAGCACTCAACCATAGTAGGAAATTAGTATATCGTATACGAAAAAAACAAATAAAAACAAACAAAAAACAAAGACAGATATGCAACCCAGCAGAACATGATAGCAACGAAAACAACAAAAACAAAAACATGCTTCATGTTGTAAACGTACCCCACATTAGTGAGGACAACAAAATAATGGTAATACAAGTAAATATAAATGTAGTCGTCAAGTTAATACCATAAAGCGAAACACTCTAACTATTCAATACTAGTTTCAATATGTACAATAACTGCAGATACAACAGAAAAAAACTAATGGGAACCGAGAATCGCAAGGCCTAGTATCGCAAACAAAGATAGGAGAGTGTATACAAAGACAGAGGAAATCAGTGGCAGACCATCTAAGTAACTATACATGCAGAACTGTAACAAATAGCAGCTACGTGGGGCAACATATGCGGTGGTCATATACGGAGTGGAAAACAACCGAATCACAGTAGGCAAAATCACTGCATAGAGTAAAATCACTTAAGCGGAAATACTGGCGCTGAAAGCAGGGTAGTACACAAATACAATATACGGGTAACCTAAAAGGGTCTACCTTAGCAGAAATATAATCGTTTTAAAAGTTAATAAATGGTAATAGCCTAATATATATCTTAGAAAATATATTTAATAGTGTAAAATTACAATACAATCAAGATTATAAAATCAGTGTTAATAAAATCAGTACATATATACTAAAAAGTAATTAATGGGGCCCTTTAAATTAGTTTGAAAAAACATACAGAAAGGGGAAAGATTAATCACAAATCTATATATATATATATATACTGTGATTGAGGATAGAAGAAAACTATACTCAAATAAATATAAGTATAAAGAGGGCAGAGATATTCAAACAGTATAAATAAAAACAAATAGCAATACAAACAGACTTAATAACTGGACGTCCAGCGTAAAAACCAGGGGTTAAAACAGTAATAATCTGGGGTTAAAACAGTATTAACCTGAAAGTGCACTATAGTGAACAAAAACACTCGTGACTAGATGATAATACTAATAGCATTGGATCAAGCTAATGGGCGAGTGAGGTACCTTGCGCTAATCTGTGGAGCACAGATTGAATATTGTTCGTCCTGTAGGTGGGTGATCCTCTGGAGGTGGGTGTGTACTCCCAGCGTAGTCCACTTACATCACCCTTTCTGAAAATGTCCAGCTGATTTTGGGAGGAACAGAATGTAAACGATCTCTGGGGTAATAGCAATCCTTTAGATGATGGTAGATAGTAACTTCAAGGCACTCTTATTCCGTGGTGCTTAGTGCAGGTACTAGATCATCTGGCAGTATATTCAATTTGTAGACTGGTGCGCTCCCTCAGAGGGCTGTATTCAAATTCACAGGCCTTGGGGGTAGTGAGCCAGGCTTTGGTAGTTGTCCTGTGTGCTTTTTCAACACAATAGCGATCCTTTCGGCGGCTGTATCAAGTTCACAAGCCTTAAAGGAGTTCAGCTTAGCAGTAGTTCTTCTAGGAAATGAGATGTGTCTACAAATTGAATATACTGCCAGATGATCTAGTACCTGCACTAAGCACCACGGAATAAGAGTGCCTTGAAGTTACTATCTACCATCATCTAAAGGATTGCTATTACCCCAGAGATCGTTTACATTCTGTTCCTCCCAAAATCAGCTGGACATTTTCAGAAAGGGTGATGTAAGTGGACTACGCTAGGAGTACACACCCACCTCCAGAGGATCACCCACCTACAGGACGAACAATATTCAATCTGTGCTCCACAGATTAGCGGAAGGTACCTCACTCGCCCATTAGCTTGATCCAATGCTATTAGTATGATCATCTAGTCACGAGTGTTTTTGTTCACTATAGTGCACTTTCAGGTTAATACTGTTTTAACCCCAGATTATTACTGTTTTAACCCCTGGTTTTTACGCTGGACGTCCAGTTATTAAGTCTGTTTGTATTGCTATTTGTTTTTATTTATACTGTTTGAATATCTCTGCCCTCTTTATACTTATATTTATTTGAGTATAGTTTTCTTCTATCCTCAATCACAGTATATATATATATATATATATATATATATATATATAGAGAGATTTGTGGTTAATCTTTCCCCTTTCTGTATGTTTTTTCAAACTAATTTAAAGGGCCCCATTAATTACTTTTTAGTATATATGTACTGATTTTATTAACACTGATTTTATAATCTTGATTGTATTGTAATTTTACACTATTAAATATATTTTCTAAGATATATATTAGGCTATTACCATTTATTAACTTTTATAACGATTATATTTCTGCTAAGGTAGACCCTTTTAGGTTACCCGTATATTGTATTTGTGTACTACCCTGCTTTCAGCGCCAGTATTTCCGCTTAAATTATTCTACTATCCTCCTCAGGGTTCTTAGAGAGAGACCCTTCTATACTTGGCATTAGGGTTGATATAAGCGCCAATTCTCACCTATCCTCCTTATAGAGTAAAATCACAGCATGAATGAAGTAACACTTCAATTACCTTAAAACTGCCGAGTGGCAGGGATTTCAGATCGGAAAAGGCGAGTAACGCTACCCACAGACGCACACCTTATATAGGAGTGGCCTTATTACTAACTGGAACACTATATATCTCAACGTATACAGGAGGGCACTCACGGGTCTTTCCAATAATAAAAGTTTTCTTTATTTGTATGAATCAAATCATTTACAAGTCACTTGTAAATGATTTGATTCATACAAATAACGAATATACTTTAATCTATGTGAAATAATTGAGGAGTCACCTGGGCAACTCAACTAAGAGAGAGGAGCGAGTGCATGTTTTGCATGTATAATATATATATATATATATATATATATACAAATCCCCAAAAAGGATGCACTCTCACACAGCTTACTGCAACAGCCAAGGTGCTCTCAGTTTCTTCAATAGTTATCATCACATAATAAAAAAGCACTCACTAGACTTAAGATATAATTTATTGTGACATTTTGGGACACAGTGCTGTCCCAAAACATCCCAATAAATTATATCTTATGATTTGACTAAAGTCCAGTGAGTGCTTAAATGTGTGATAACTATATACTATATATATATATATATATATATATATATATATATATATATATATATATATATATATATATATATATATATATATATATATATATATATATATATATATATATATACGGTATATATTTTGAGTGTGTGTTTATATATGTTGATTTGGGAGGATATTTTTATATATATATATATATATATATATATATATACTAGTGACCCTACACTACTGTGTGTTTAATTGTGTATTCAACCTCCATAAGGGGGTTAAAGAGACTATAACACTTGGGAACCACAGAGCACTGCTGGTGCAGAGTAAAAACTGCAGCAGATTCAGTCAGCAGCTCAAGTTACATAGCTGAGTCTGGTGACTAGCACTGCTGATTGGATCATTTCAAGGTTTGTGTCAAATCAAGGTCTAAGGAATGGTAGCCTGGTTATGGGCCCGATTACAAGTGGCACGCTATTTTTTTTTTTCTGCTTATGCTCTAACTTCACTAAAAGTAAACTGCAACTGATCCAATCAGCAGCGCTAGTTACATAGCTGAGTCTGCAACTAGCGCTGCTGATTGGATCATCTCAGGATGAGTGTCATTTCAAGGTCTGACTATGGACCAGAATATGAGATGTATACTATTTTTTTTTCACTCATGTGCTAACTTAACTAATAGTAAACTTTTTACATGGGTGGGTTAGCATGCGTACTAAAAGTTGAAAGTAAAAAGTTAGCGCAAGAGAGAAACCTGATGTGCGCTAAATTCACGACTTCAGATATTGCGACCATGTTAACTTCTGCTCCCTAAAGACTTGTTTTAACTCTTATTACTTGCGAGCTAACCAACACCACACATTAGATCAACTGCACTAAATCCGAAGGTAGTTATGAATTGTTTACATTTCTTCTAAGTGAAGAACATTAGAATGTAAAATATGTCTATTAAAATCATAGTAAAACACATTACAATATAAAACAAGTAAATAAAATGAGATTTCATGTTTAATTCTATTTGAGTATAAAGAGCACCAAAAGTGTATATATATATATATATATATATATATATATATATATATATATATATATATATATATATATATATATATATATTTGTATATATGTGTTATATTCATTTATATACTAATTTAAACCCATAAACACATAAATACACATGTATATACATATATAAATATATACATATATAGGCAAATATGTATACATTATAGCCTTTCTAAGTCAAATACCTTGTCATATACCATATCCCTTTTAAACCTTATAAAACATTTTTTATTAAGATTTATATATTATTTTTTTTATCAGAAAGTGTATATATGAGTGTAATGCTTTAATTAATGTATTTATCTTGTGTTTGGTAATTAATTGTTTTTTAATCCCTTACACTATACAAAAGGGGCGAGATTACATACACGGCGCAAGCGCTGAAACCTGCACCGCCCGTAATTTAACCTTGCTCATTGGGCTATTACATATTGGACGCTGGGAGTTTATAAAGTGCCGTAAGTCGGATAAACTAGCAATGTCCAGAAATTAGCGTAAATACAAATTTCTGGAGTCGCTAGTGACTTATGGCACTTAAGAAACTGCCGGCGCCTAAGAAAAATAAAATAATATCAAATCTCCCGTAGCAGTTTAACACGCCTCCCAAAAATAAGCCTGACACGTATCCGCCATCAAACCCACATCGGAACTAATAAAACTATTAACCCCTAAACCGATAACCCCCAACAACGCAATATGCCTAATTAAACTATTAACCCCTATATCCGCCATCAAACCCACACCGCAAGTAATAATTAAACTATTAACCCCTATATCCTCCATCAAACTCACACTGCAATTAATAATTAAACTATTAACCCCTATAACCTTAAATTAAACCCAAACCGCAATAAACCTTTTAAAGTATTAACCCCTAAATCCGCCAACCCCAACATCGCAAACTAACCAAATATTACTATTAACCCCTAATCCACCTTTAACCCACAATGCAAACTATTATAGTATTAACCCCTAAACCGCCAAAGCCCACAACGCTAATAAATAATTAAATTACTAAGCTCCCTAACCTAACACCCCCTAAGTGTACCCAAATTACCTAAATTACAAAAAAAAAAAAAACTAACATTACTTTAAAAATATAAAAAAAAACTAAGTATAAATTAAAGGGACAGTCTAGTCAAAATTAAAATTCTAGTGTAGTCAGTCTCTTAAAATAAAAAAATCTAAGATTACAGAAAATAAAAAACAAAATTATTACATTTTAAAGAAATGATACCTAATCCCTATGAAAATCAAAAAGCCCCACAAAATAAAAACACCCCCTAATCTAAGAATAAACTACCAGTAACCCTTAAAAGGGCTTTTTTGCAGGGCATTGCCCCAAGATAAACAGCTCTTTTGCAGAAGAAAAAAGTATAAGTCCCCCCTAACAGTAAACCCCCACCCACCAAACCCCCCAAAATAAAAGAACCTAATACTAAAAAACTAAACTACCCATTGCCCTGAAAAGGGCATTTGTTTGGGCATTGCCTTTAAAAGGGCATTTAGCTGTTTTACAAAGTGCCCACCCTAATCTAAATTAAATTTTTTTTTTTTTAAAAACCTAAGTCTTACCCCCAGGTTGGTACTCACGGTTCCTGAAGTCCAGCGGAGAAGGTCCTGTTCCATGCGGTGAAGTCTTCTTCCAAGTGGCGACCTCTTCTTTCTTCTTTCAGGAACAAACCGGCACGGAACGGAGGGCAGAGCTGAAGACCTATGACTGTGGAGCTAAAGACCGGCGACCCTGGAACTGAAGACCGGCAACCCTGGAACTGAAGAATGGCGACCGCGGAGCCATGGAGCGTGGAGGATCCTCTTCATATGATCGCCGCTGTATACTGAATAGTGAATTCAAGGTACGCGATACAAAATGGTGTCCCTTGAATTCCTATTGGCTGATTTGATTCTTCAAATTCAAATCAGCCAATAGGATTCAATCATCATGAGAGCTACTCAAGGTCTTCAGCTGCACTAATCATGTGAGCGCAAATTTTGCTTGTGCTCATGTGCAACGGTTTACTTTCAACTCATGTGCAACGGTTTACTTTAGATATTGCTTATACTATGTGTGTGTATATATATATATATATATATATATATATATATATATGAAACAAAAAAAGCGTGTATGTCAAAGGGTTAAAAAACCTCTCTTTCAAAACACAGAACTGCGCTCTAAATAAACCTATTTTTTTAAAATACAATATAAATATCTGGATGATGCCAAAATCAAAACATTCAAATAATCAAATAATATTGATTCATTGAAAATATATAACAGAATGAAATATATAATGATAAGATAATAAATCACAATAAAAAGGATAAGTTGGTTGGATCCCACGTAATAGTGCAGATCAATTGTAGGTGTCGGCTGCTGTATCTTATTAATCCTCCGGAATCTCACGGAGTAAGGTAGAAATCTAAAAAAATGAGAAAGAAAGCGCACAAAGGCACCTACATAGTGCAAATCAATTTAATTTAAACAATAATACAGGGGTATATTAAAACTGCTCCCCGTAGGGTATCTACTCACAAGAGTCAACCTCAAACTTGTGAGGTATGTTTGAGCATGTAGTTTGAAAGTTCCGCTCAGAACCGCTTGCTATGAAAGTGCTTAATCAAAGAAGTCAGGACAAATCCAACCTGAATGCCGGGTGTCGCTGTCTGTAACTCGAGATCTGGACAAGTATTTCTCCCGGCCTCTTATTCCACTCACATCCCTTTTTGGTAGGAGTTTTTTTGGGATACAATCTTTCTTGAGCAAAATGGTCCGTGCAGATACAAACACAGCTGATCGCTGTCCAGAAGTCGCTGAATGAGATCTCTGTGCTGCACTCATCGCACTCACAGCAGCTGCAGTTTGCTTAAAGGGGAAATCTCATTCAGCGACTTCTGGACAGCGATCAGCTGTGTTTGTATCTGCACGGACCATTTTGCTCAAGAAAGATTGTATCCCAAAAAAACTCCTACCAAAAAGGGATGTGAGTGGAATAAGAGGCCGGGAGAAATACTTGTCCAGATCTCGAGTTACAGACAGCGACACCCGGCATTCAGGTTGGATTTGTCCTGACTTCTTTGATTAAGCACTTTCATAGCAAGCGGTTCTGAGCGGAACTTTCAAACTACATGCTCAAACATACCTCACAAGTTTGAGGTTGACTCTTGTGAGTAGATACCCTACGGGGAGCAGTTTTAATATACCCCTGTATTATTGTTTAAATTAAATTGATTTGCACTATGTAGGTGCCTTTGTGCGCTTTCTTTCTCATTTTTTTAGATATATATATATATATATATATATACTGTATATATATATATATATATATATATATATATATATATATATATATATATATATATTGTATATATATAAATATATTGCATAAATATATTGCATATACAGATAAATATAGAAACACAATAAAAATTAATAAAAATACACGTTTAAACATATATATTTATATGTATATATATATATATATATATATATATATATACACATATATATAAATATATATATATATATATATATATATATATATATATATATATATATATATATACTTATATTTATATATATTTCAGATACAAAACTGCTGTTATATATTTTAACCAACACATTTATGCTGAAATTGACATAAACAATTACAAAATTTTGTAAATAATATGTAAATATTAATACATTTAAATAACCCTTTTTAATATGATTTTTTTCTAATTTAATATGATTATATTACATTAATAAAACTATTAATATGTCACAGACCCCCGAAAAAGTACTGGGTGAAAATCCTCTGAAACATATATATTATATAAAATATGAGACATATCTTTTTAACACATGCTTACTGAAAGGCATAAAACAGGCTATCATACAGTCTGTTTGACCTCCGATACAGTGAAAAAGAATATATTGTTATTCGGAGAAGATCTCAGTGTTGCTTTGTGCAATACATTATTCGTTCCTGCAGTGAATTTCATGTCGTTCTTTCAGAATGTTTTATCAGTATGTGTTTGTTCAGAGAGTGCGCATTGTCCTACTATGCAGGGCATTAAACAAGTTAGAGGAAAGTATGGATTTTCCCTTCTTGTGTTGGTCATGGTCGAATACTTGCCCTGAAGGAGAAATATTTCTTCAAGCAATAGAAAAGTTATTTCATTTTCATTTTATAGTCTACTATCTAAGGCTTTGAATTTATACTCACTATATAAAAATGATGATTAACTTTCTGTGAAATGTAAAGTTGTATATGTTATGAGTGATAGCAATGGAAAGACAAAAAAGGGTTAAACCAGGGTTATTGATTAATTGATCTACTTGCTACATAAATAAATCCAGGTGAATATAGAACATTGCAAAGCTAAACAATATAGGCCAGATTACAAGTGGTGCTCTGTTTAGCACTTTCACTTGTACACAAACACTGTTAAAAGTATTATCATGTGCAGGTTAGAACGTGTATTACAAGTTGAGAGTAAATGGTTTGAAAGCATGCAAACTTCAGGAATTCGGATATCATTATCGCGTTTATATTGTATCCCCATAAACTTTAATGGAGTAAGGTGGTGAAAAAAAAAACGTAACACTTATTGCTTGCATACTAAGCTTACACCACGTTAGGCAACCTCTGCTACAAGAAAGATAGTTATACATATTCTACATTACAATGTTCTTCACATAGAAGAACATTTTTGTTTTCTTTTTAAATATATATTTCTATATAAGATTATTATTTTTTAAATAATGTTTATATCCATACCCATATATCTATAGAAATATATACAGGTATATATACATGCAGATATATATAGGAATCACATTTGAATGTAAAATATTTACAGTAATATTTACAGTAAAATACATATTAAATATTAAAATATCAACATTTTATCAAAATTATTTTATATGTTTAAGGTGTGTAAATATATATATATGGAGTAAGTAGAGTATATCACTGACAAGCAATGGTATAAGCTTTGAAGGTTAGGAGCGCAACTACAGTGGATCGCCAGGGCAGAAAAATAATAAAGAAGAAATGTGAAATACACTCTTGAGATATATATATAATATTTAGGCAACTTCCATTCCTTTGGCAAAATGAGTCAAAAGAAGGACTTGACAGGCTCAGAAAAGTCAAGCGTGCAGCTGCCAAGATGCCACTTGCCACCAGTTTGGCCATATTTCAGAGCTGCAACATCACTGGAGTACCCAAAAGCACAAGGTGTGCAATATTCAGAGACATGGCCAAGGTAAGAAAGGCTGAAAGACGACCACCACTGAACAAGACACACAAGCTGAAACGTCAAGACTGGGCCAAGAAATATCTCAAGACTGATTTTTCTAAGGTTTTATGGACTGATGAAATGAGAGTGAGTCTTGATGGGCCAGTTGGATGGGCCGTGGCTGGATTGGTAAAGGGCAGAGAGCTCCAGTCTGACTCAGACGCCAGCGAGGTGGAGTACTGGTTTGGGCTGGTATCATCAAAGATTAACTTGTGGGGCCTTTTCGGGTTGAGGATAGAGATATGTTATTTACATGAAGTCTGCTATAGACATCCTGTGAATAATCAGTAAGTTTCTCTCTCCATTTAGATCGCCTACAGTAATTTGTATGTATATAATTCTTTCTTTATTTTCTATTAAAGATTATAATTGTCATATTGTTTGAGTTACATGTATAGGAATATCATTATCACCAACATTAGCGATATAATATATGTTATCACTTTCTTATATCCCCTCAAACACTCTACAAAGATTAAGTAATTTAAGGATTTATAGTAATACAGGAGATAATGATTTGTAACAGCATTAATATATTTATAACTGTTATATTGTTCGATTTATATGTATAGGAACATTGTATTTATCAACATTAGTTATACACTTTTATATAGCCCTTTAAATACTCTGTATAAATATAAGTATGTGAAGGATTTATAGTAATACAGGAGATAAAGATTTGTATAAGTACAAATATATCTATACCACCTTATATATGTCTAAGTAATACCTAAAGTCCTCCTTTATGGAAAAGAGGTGTTGTACACTGGATCCAATAGAAATCAACAAACAAGCAGCCAATGAAATCCAAAGAACACCTTTAAAAAAGTGTGAAATATACACCTGGAGTATCTTGATAAAGCCCTCTCAGGGTGAAACGCGTAGAATTTACTCCAGAAACTTTGCTTTTATTTGGAACCCATCAAAGATTGAAATACACGCAAAAGCTGCGATCCAGCCCCTCCTGTGGACTCTCTAATTTTATGATTTAGGAGATAAAGCCACTGCAAGGACCAGGGATCTGATCAGCGAATAGCGAGTATTTACTTTTACCACTATAACCGTCTCTGAACACGGCTACAGCAGGCACAAATTGTCTGACTCAAGTTCAACAAACATCATTGCAGTAAGAAGAAGGATTCATCAAATAATATATTGGCCGATATATTTTCACGGAACACCATTCATCAGACCTATCAGAGAAGGGGTGTGTGACCCAAACCACCAATCACCACATTAGCGAGCTGTTTGGTCTTTAAGCCGCGAAATACACCGCTATACTGAGACCCGGTGCAAGGGCAAAAAGAATCAACACACGGCCGGTCTACCAGCCTCCACAACATCTCTAACTGTAAGGTACCTTACTATTTGTGCCATTGTGACTTTTACTTATGCAGTAACACTGTAGTATATACCACCAACGATGCCCAGTTAACTGCTGCTGAGCAAACTTCTTGTCGACAGATACTACTGATTGCAAGGGAGACGTCCCTAATGTTTTAAATATATCGATTGTTGTTTTATTGATTTTTTATAAGGATTAAATATTTTACGTAGTAATACTGTCACAGAGATTTATTTTTGCTATCCAATCTGTTACTTATTATCTACATATATAGACCTTAATTGTCCACCACATCAAACGTATACACGTCACAATTTTCTTACTACACTAACATCAGTATTAACGATGTCAAATAGGTAAAATCCTCTATCACATTTTCTGTTTTTTAACACGCTGTCACTTTATCCAATTAGGAATTGAGACACTGAATTTTATCTTTCAGTTAACAGAAGGATAATAATAGGATATCCACATCACATGCTCATTTTTCCACAATTCTATTTTTTCACTCAAACGGATAGCCGTCTATTAATATAATAGTCACATCATTGGTAGTGTTATCCTAGCTAATCTAACCATTAGCGCCAGTTACCCCTTTTTTAATTATAGCACTCATATTTTTTAAACTACTGAGGAGGAGTAGTTTTTTTTTAACCAGGCATTTAGGATAACAGTTAGCGCCAACGCTCACTTCTAAACACCAATCCAGCCACGGGCCCATCCATCTGGCCCATCAAGACTCACTCTCATTTCATCAGTCCATAAAACCTTAGAAAAATCAGTCTTGAGATATTTCTTGGCCCAGTCTTGACGTTTCAGCTTGTGTGTCTTGTTCAGTGGTGGTCATCTTTCAGCCTTTCTTACCTTGGCCATGTCTCTGAGTATTGCACACCTTGTGCTTTTGGGCACTCCAGTGATGTTGCAGCTCTGAAATATGGCCAAACTGGTGGCAAGTGGCATCTTGGCAGCTGCACGCTTGACTTTTCTCAGTTCATGGGCAGTTATTTTGTGCCTTGGTTTTTCCACACGCTTCTTGCGACCCTATTGACTATTTTGAATGAAACGCTTGATTGTTCGATGATCACACTTCAGAAGCTTTGCAATTTTAAGAGTGCTGCATCCCTCTGCAAGATATCTCACTATTTTTTACTTTTCTGAGCCTGTCAAGTCCTTCTTTTGACCCATTTTGCCAAAGGAAAGGAAGTTGTCTAATAATTATGCACACCTGATATAGGGTGTTGATGTCATTAGACCACAGCCCTTCTCATTACAGAGATGCACATCACCTAATATGCTTAATTGGTAGTAGGCTTTCGAGCCTATACAGCTTGGAGTAAGACAACATGCATAAAGAGGATGATGTGGTCAAAATACTCATTTGCCTAATAATTCTGCACTCCCTGTATATATATATATATATATATATATAAGACAAAACAAAATATACGTGAGATGAAATGAGATAAAGGATACCTATATGGGTGTCTTTATAGTACAAGGCAAACAAGCCCTATGGATAATATAGTGGACCCTGACAGCAGCTATACACAGAACAACCACAAGGGCGGAATATTCTTTCCAAAAATATTCCTAAAACATAAACAGAGAACAAAAGAAAGTGGAGGCTGTGGACAGCGCTGAACAGGAAAACACTAAATTATATAATATGTGAAGAGCTTATAAAAACCATATGTAATTCTGCATAGAACCCACAATAGGATATATAAGATATGGGATACAGTAAGAAACAGGTGTGCACTTCAAACAATGTTTGGTAAAAAAAAATTCACAGTACAGAGCGATTTATAATAAACAATGCACAGTCCGTGTAGGCTATAGTATATGTAGAAGGAGAGTCAAAATGCAACACCAAAATCCCAGCAGGTATGTAGGGGTAGGTGGATTGAGAAAGCCAAGCAATCACTGAAATTAGCACTGTGAAGACACAGCACAGATCCCCTTAGGGCATATACTCACAGGAGAGAACTTCTATCAGAATGAGGTAAGTGACAGGCATAGATTCATGCTTGGACTTGGGTAGAAACGCTCCCCCGGTCTATGACAGGACATGCCCCTTGTATGCAACATCAGAGGCAGGTCTCAGTCATGGAATATATAGACAGAAAGTCAAAACAGATGCCAATAATAGTGCAACACTTTTTAATAATTTGCACCTTTAAAAGGAAACATACATACACCAGCAGAGGTAAAAATATACACTCACACAGAGGACTTCAATGTTATAAGGTAACAAAAGCGTCTATTAATATTATCCCATCCTGGAAGGATAAAAAAAGATAAGAAGCCTTCACTTGATTAGAAGGTAAAGTCTGCAAAACATCTTTGGTCTGGTCAGCGTGTTAAGGTTCGGTAACTGACTGTTAAATCAAGCCTGACGCGTTTCGAAGAAATAGGTATCATTCTTCATCAGAGGCTGTATATTATATATTAAGGCTGCGGAATCTCTGGGCACTCTACAAATAACCGATAATATATATATATATATATATATTTTTTTTTTAAATATATCTTAATACCTAAATATAAAAGAACATGAAGACAGACTTTTACATTTAATTATGTTATCGAATATATTAATTATTTTAATTGACTTTGTTAAAAAGCATTACTAGATAGGCTCAAGAACAGCAATGCATATTGGAAGCTAGCTGGTGATTGGTGGCTATGCTTATATGCTTCACGTCATTGGCTTAACAGATGTGTTCAGAAAGATCCCAGTAAATACATTGCTGCTATAAGGCTGACTTTAACTATGTGGTTATCCCCTTATTATGCACATTAGAACATTTTCTTGTTACACTTTTATTTTCTATGACTTTAGGTGGGATTTATTGGGTAACCAGATGGGACTCAACAATTGCTCCCCAAATTGCTGACCTATGTAAAAAAAAAAAAAAATTATTATTCAAAATATTGCATACTACAGGGCTATAGAATTTATAGTCTAAACCTTTTTACTATGCAGTGTGTTTTCTTTGTAGACACCACATCCAATGATGTGAATTCTAACAATATACTTAAATTACTAACTAATACATTACCTTAGAGAATACACAAAATGAGCTACCAAACTAGAAATACTATATGGGGGACCATTCTGTTAAAGCTTAATTTTAATTAGCCATATAAAGATACATCAATGATAGTAGGAAAAAGATATAAAATTAAAATTAATCTAAAATATGTCAATTCCTATTTCACTTGCTAAATGCCACCTTAGGGTTAAATAAAGTAGGCTTATTTGCAGTAAAGGGAGCCTAGAGTATGTTTTACACTATTAAAACATCTTATATTAAAATAGGGATTGGAGAAGTGTTTAATAGAATGGATATCATGACATTCATTTAATGTATTCTAAGAATTTACTCTAAACTTTAATTTATTTTAACCAGATAGCTCTTCAAAATGTCATCTATTAACTGTTAGTGGATAAAAAGATTAACAAAAAAACAAACAGGTAAACAAGAACTAAGTATTAGGAGAGGAAGTAGATTTAAAAAAAAAAGAAAAAAAAGGAAAGTACTTTTTTCACCATTTCTTGAAAGTATTGCACAAAGGCATTTTCACATATTTTTTTTATTTAAGAGGTGCAGCATCCAAATAATCAAATATGGCAAATTACTGTATTGTTTTGTCTGATTGTAAAATGTGTTTCTATAAAAAAAATCTATATTGGAATTTAATCAATGACAACTATATACAGGGATATCTTCCAATTTTTCCTACACATTTCTACAGTTCTATCTATTCTGTCCATGTCTTAGTTGATTCTCTAATTCTTTTTAAATGTGCGTTGCAGTCACCTTATTCTATTTTTCATATACAAAGTCACTTAAGGTTGTGGTAAATATTTAGAGCAGAACTGAAGAGATAATACACTAGTATGACACAAAGGCCCTCTGTTGGCTCCAGAAACTTTTTCAATATAGTGTCATGATGATGTGTCAGTGTGATTGCTGCTTGTTGTTACCAGATATTTTCTGGAAGCCTGGCTACTGAATTGCTTCCTGGCAAAGGAATAAAAAGCTCAGAAACAGGAAACAAATGTATCTGTAGAGCTTACGTTTGTAAATTAAGATTACTTTTTTTAAGTTTTTATACAAACATTTTCAAAAACAAAACCATACATAAAGGGTTGGCCAGACAGGCAGACAGACAGATAGACAGACAGAGAGGGAGAGATAAATTGATAGATGGATAAACGATAGATGGATAGATAATAAATAGATGATAGATAGATGATAGGTAGATAGATGATAGGTAGATAGGTAGATAGATAGGTAGATAAATAGATAGATAGAGATTTATCACAGTAGTTAAACAGACAGAGAAAATGTAACATGCCCGGTCAATAGCAGTAACAGCTAGTCCATTAAATGTCAAATTTTAATGGATTTTTATTCTTATCAACATTCGATTGACCAAAACAAATGTCCACAGGACTATTTGTCCTACCAAACAAATTACACTTTAGAACATTCAGTCATCCCTAATAACTAGTTCAGGGCAATAGCAGTGTGTGTATGTGGTGTATGTGGTGTGTGTGTGTGAGTGTGTGTGAGTGTGTGAGTGTGTGTGTGCGTGCATGTCGTGTGTGTGAATGTGAGAGTGTGTGAGTGTGAGTGTGTGTGGTGTGTGTGTGCGTGCGTGCGTGTATGTGAGTGTGTGGTCTCACTGGTCTGTGTGAGTGTGTGTGTGTGTGTGTGGTGTGTGTGTGCGTGCGTGTGTAAAAGAGCATCCAGTCTGCTACAAAATATTATTGAATACCATTTAAAGGGCCAGCATTTTTTTAATTTTTTTTTTTAAACTGCATATGGATTGTCTTATTACCGTGCAAAATACAGTTTGACATTTCTGCAAGAATGCTAAGATGGCTACAGAAAATTACTGCTATAATTACTTATAAATAAACATGACTTCTTAATATAATTTATTGGCTTGGTGAAAAATACATACGATGTATCATTATTTGCAGAATAATTAAGTAATTCTTTGCGCTATCATATAATTAAAGTTAATGTTTACATTAATCAATCCGTGCACTAATTCTTTGATTGTTTAGTTAATGTAGAATTAAGATAAATATTGTCAAGCTTGCAGTTTTCTTGGCCAGGAAAAAAAATTATAGGAAGCATCATTGTGCTATTATACTAATTGTTTTGCAATACCATGATTGGTTAAACAGCTTTTTGATGGTGGAAAGGATAGATGAGCTTAGCATATTACATTACAAATCAATATTAGCTTTAGAATCGTGCTTCCTAAAAGCTCTATTCTATGTTGCTTCACTTCCTGTGTTAAGCATCAGAAATGTTTATAGCGTAAAGCAGGCAAGACTTCCATTGATAGCTGTGACATTCCTTATACAATAAAGCTAAAGAGTTCAATTTGATGCACAAGAGAGAGCCAAATCTAGTTTGCTGATTCTAGGGTTGCTTATATTGAGCTGCCAAGGTGAACGTTTGTAAGAAAATACATTATTACAACAGAGAGGTGGGGGTGTTACAGTATTCCATGTAATTTATTACCACTTTACCAGTTTGTCTGTTGCCATTATGTTTATATGACTGCCTGGATTGCAAACAGATGCAGAGCTCGCTGAAGCAGAATATAAGTGGGGGTGGGGGTGTAATATGCAATTTAAGAGATATTATGGTTATACTGTTCTTAAAGAAATGCCAAGCTTGTATTTTTTTTTTAGATGGACAGAATATTAATGCAAGATGATTGCACTCTTATTGCAGGTTAAAGGTCAGCTTCTTAAGTAGAAATTATTCCCACCACTAAAAAGAGTGAAGTATCTGAGCTACCATCAATTACTAATACAAGAGATGGTTTGCATAATAAACCATTTTATGATACGATAACAAATCAGAATTGTATGCATATTTTTCATAATAAATTACACCTTCCTAGAACGTGAGAACCAGTTTATTCCCTAAATATGTTTCTTGTTTCCATAAATTTATTGCAAAATAAACTGACATCATACAGTAAATCATGATTTGTATTGTTTTGACAAATGTAAGATAAGTGACCACAGAAAATGTACTATTATATAGACTGTTGTTCTTAATACATTTCTGCAAAATCCTATTATGTTCACATGGAGAGTATGAAATAAAGCTGAGTATTTCATGATTTTACAAGTATGTATTTTTTATATTGACATATGGATTGATTGATTGATTAATTGATTTTGTCTAAATTGAATATCCAGTTAAAAGGATACTATACTGTATGTGTTCCACTTAAAGGGACGTAATACTCATATGCTAAATGACTTGAAAGTGATGCAGCATAACTATAAAAAGCTGACGTAAAAATATCACCTAAACATCTCTATGTAAAAAGGGAAGATATTTTACTTCACAATTTCTACAGCTCACCAGTGTAAATGCTCTGAGAACAGTTATACTTCAGCTGCTGTCTAGCTGCCATTCAGCATCAGCATGAATTGCTTTTCTGTGTTCTCATGAGATTTCACTGAAATCTTGTGAGATTTTATAATAAACATTCTTAAACTAAAGAGGAAAATAACATGACTATGCCTGCACATGCCAAATGCACACTACCTTGCAAGTCCTGGGACTAGCATCTTGATCACAGTGGGGTGTGAATACTTAGGAAACTTTGAGGTAAATTATCTTCCTTTTTTTTACAAAGAGATGTTCAGGTGATATTTTCTAGCTTTATACAGCCATGCTAAATAACTTTGACTTGCTTCAACATTTGGGTATCATGTACCTTTAATGCCTTCTCAATTACATGTTATACATGATACATTTGCTCCTTTAGGTTAAGACTTGCAATTTAAATAGCTGTTATCCTCATTGAAACTACTATCTATAATGAAAATGTCAGATCCTATTTATTTGCTTTTAAATGTTTAGAGACATTTATGTTCTTTTACAGTTTCAGTTCATTTCAATTGACATGTTCTTGAGAACAATGGGCTTTGGTTTAAATTAGCAAAAACAGCTACTTCAAATATACAAATAAACTTAAACAAGAAATTATTCATTCATTTTAATGATCTTCATCTGGTCTAGCAAGTCATTGGAAAAAAACATTAAGGGAAATAAATCTTACTGTCTAATGTCCACTTAACAGTAAAGGGCCACCTTCTATTCCATTTCAGTTTTCTGTGCAAAGTGTTGTAACCTTTGGCTTCTCTTTCTATGGAATTCCAGTTTTCTTAAACATGATGTTGACTTAATTAGTAAAACCAGACTAATAACAATCAAAATATAACTGGAAAATCTGGGTTTGATGGTCAAGAAACTGATTCAGTATTAAATGTATGTTTTTCACTTCATCAGTAATATTAATTCATGATTTAGGGGCCGAATTATCATTGTGCGGGCGGACATGATCCGCTGTAGGGGATCATGTCCACCGCACATTGATAAATGCCGACAGCATACGCTGTCGGCATTTATCATTGCACAACCACTTCTAGTGAAATGCTTGTGCGATGACGCCCCCTGCAGATTAGTGTCCAATTGGCCACTAGCAGGGTGTGTCAATCATCACAATCGTATCTGATCAGGAGGATTGCTGTCTGCCGCCTCAGAGGTGGCGGATGAGTTAAGGGGCAGCAGTCTTATGACCACTGCTTCCTAATTCCTGATTCCAGTGATCTGGAAACTACAGGGGTAGATTGCAGCATCTGCTGCTTGTTAAATCTACCCCCATGTATCCCAAATCTAAAAAGGGACATGAAACTGAAATTTGTCTTTCATGACTCACACAGAGCATGCAATTTTAAGCAACTTTCCATTTTATTATAATTATCAGAGGTGTTTCAAAGTTGTTATCCTCTGTTAAAGGAGCAGCTATGCCCTACTGGGAGCCACTGATCACACTGGGTGAGCCAATGACAAGAAGCATATATGTGCAGCCACCAATCAGCAGCTAGCTCTCAGTAGTGCATTACTGCTCCTGATCCTACCTAGGTATGCTTTCAACAAAGGATACCAAAAGGACAAAAAAATAGATAATAGAAGTAAATTGGAAAGTTGTTTAAAACTGCATGCTCTGCCTTAATCAAGAAAGTTCAATTTAGACTGTACTATCCCTTTAATTAAATGTATAAATTAACATTCTAATATTTGTATTTAAGATTCATTAAACATTTGGGGGCATATTTATCAAGCTCCGTACGGAGCTTGATGCCCCGTGTCTAAAGACTGATGCTCTGATGCGGTGGACAGACATCGCCAGAAATCAACCCGATCGAATATGATCGGGTTGATTGTCACCCCTGCTATCGTCAATCAACGATCGGGTTGATTGACACCCCCTGCTAGCGGCCGTGAATCTGCAGGGGGCGGTATTGCACCAGCAGTTCACAAGAACTGCTGGTGCAATGATAAATGCAGACAGCGTATGCTGTTGGCATTTATCGATGGGCAGCGAACATACTGTGCAAGACTGCATATTTACTTGTTTACACTAGGATATGATACTTTTTTGCTGAACATTGTTATATAAATGTCATATAGTCCAGAAATGTTCAATATAAATATAGAATTAATTTAAAAGTCAGAACAAGGTGGAGTATTTCCTTTGCCCATAGATATAAATATCTTTTTATATATATATATATATATATATATTAAGTTTTAGTTTGAAGCTATCGCTAATATATTATAATTAAATTCATGGTACATTTTATGCTCTTTCTTTTTTTTACATTGGTTTCCCCAAGTACTAATATTCCTATTCTTCTGAATATTTTATGCCTTTATTAATGTTTCACAGAGGACTTGAGTTCTGTAGTATCTCGATGGAGATTCCAGCAGCATGCAACATCTAACCCTCTCTTTGGTTCCTATTTAAGTCTTCAACAGCTTGTTAAATTTCCCGAAGCTTCAATCAAACACTTTTTTTAAACAAATTGAAATACTCAAACTATTATTAATATGCCTTTAGGAATATGATCCAGATGTTTGTTCTAATTTAGAAAAGGAATTCCAAGCAGATTTTTTAATGAAATGGTAAATATGCTCACCACAGTCTTTGGAAAATGTTTTGAAGTTTCTTTTCACTCATGATCCACAGAGAACCATTTTGGCTTTTTGTTTGGTTGTACTTGTTACACTCGCTTTCCATGTCATAATACTTTGAACAAAGATAGCTGCTTATGGTCATTTTTGTGATTTAACATGCTATTCTTCTTTTCATATAAAACCCAGATTGTTCTACTTTTAAACTGTGTTCATTAATCAAGGTTTGAAAACATATTTCCTTTTTAAGGAAAAAAAAGCCTCAATCATAATGTAAATTTCTGAGAACGCTTAAAGAGACATGAAACCAATTTTTTTTTCTTTCATCATTTAGATATATCAAATAATTTTAAACAACTTTCCATTTTACTTCTAATATCTAATTTGCTTCATTCTCTTAATATAATTTGTTGAAAGAAAATAATACAATTCTGGGTGCAAGCTGAAAGCCAATGACAATAGGCATATATGTACAGCCACCAATCAGCTGCTTCTGAGCCTACTGTGGTATATTTTTCAACAAAGAATACAAAGTGAACAAAACAAATTAGATAACAGAAATAAATTGGAGTTATTTAAAATTGCATGCTGTATCTGAGACATGAAAGAAAATAATGGGTTTCATGTCCCTTTAAAAGAGAACATATTAATTAAAATCCTGTGTCATAATTAGACTAAAGGTGTTTTGATGCAAAGCAAACTATATATCATGTTTTTTTTACATAATTATTGTTCTGTGATGTTCCACATTTATAATGTTCACGTGAATAAATTTAGGTGCTAAACAATTCCATTTTTTGGTCCAATTTATAATAAGGAGCAGAAACAATAGAGAAAATCCTGACATTTAAACGAAGATTTGATCATTTTATTTTTAAGTAAAATGACCTACAGTGGGGCTTAAATGTAAGCAGCATCTAAAAACTTCAAAACAGCTCAGCACATGGGTTAAATGACTCAGCAGTTAAAGGGTTAACAAAAAAAGAAATTAAAGGTCAAATCCTTTTAAAATGATGAATAATACACAATACAATGATTTCTATTAGTTTAGGCCACCTTAGTGCTTTTTTTTTTACTACAACAATGAAACAGTCTTTCTTATCCCTTTAATTAAAGCACCAAGACAACCAGCCTGGCAGAGAGGGGTTAATAACTGTGCAGTTTAATATGAACCCTTCTTTGCCAAACTGTCAAAAAGGAAATGTTCATATAAAAAGACACACATATTGTGGAGGCACAGAAGGGACATTAACTTTAAAAAGAACATCAACTACATTTCTGAAACATTTTGGATTAAAAAAAAAGTTAAACTAATACTTGTACCAATAATGGCCTAGATTACAAGTGGAGTGCAACGGATAGCTCAAACACTATTAAACAATGGTGTGTATGACTTAGGAAAATGTATTCTAAGTATTAAAAAACAAAAAAATTAAAAAATATATAATCATAGGGAATGTAAATTCTTCAGGGAGTATGGTACTTATTTGCCCCCAGCAAATATATAAGGAATATAGCAATGTATTCAAAAGAGCAATCAGATTGGTTAAAACAAAGAATTAAAAATGAATCTTAAAAGATTGTAAGAGGTTTCTTTTTTTTATATCAATGGTGTAAAAATCTAAGAAATAAAATATTGGAGTACAAAAATGTGAAAAGGATTGGACAATTAACAATGACTAGGGTAAGGATGAGGTGAAAAATACATTGTTTTCTACTCTATACACAAGAGATAAACCAGTGGAATATACATTAAAACATCATAGAACTCAAAAGTCCATACAAATAATTTGGTTGTCTCTAGATGAAAACCTGCATGTGAAGCAGCTGTTTCTTTACATGTTACTAATTTTGCTGCATACACAATATGAACAGTTTTACTTATTCTAACTGCAGTTCATTTAATGGGTTGGAAATTGGAATTGATTACAAATAAAGAAACAAAAAAATCACCTGAGTTCATATACATTGTTTCACATTTTGATAGACTATAATGAAATTTGGATAGACTATAATGAGCCATTGTATGTTAATATTTCTCATAGTGTGGTCTGGAAAACGCACCCTGAGTTATATGCTTTACTAGCAAATGAGTTATGAGATATTCTTTAACTTGCATTGCATGCAGCTTATCAACAGAGAGTTAACTGTGTTTATTATTTAACGTCTCTAATCTATTTAAATATAACTTTATTTTTGATTGGTTGGGCGTAGCTAAAATGGTGAGAATCTGTGAAAAGCCATACCCTAGTGAAGTTTGGCGTGAGTATGGACAAAACGCGTAGGTAGCAGAAGTTCTACCACAGTGTTATTTAGTAAAGCACCTTGCAGGAAGTTATGACTTGCTTTCCTTTTTTCACTGAAGCGTTTCCACTGATTTGTTTGGTTATTTTCATGGGTTAAAGAATCCATCTTTAAGAAACTGGATGGGATTGCTCTCTGCCCTATTGATTTTTTTAAACAGCAGTATTTATTTATTTATTTATAGAGTAGTATATACAAAGGAAAAGTTAAGATATTTACAAGAAAACTGACAGGCAATTACAACTGCTAGTATATTTAAATGTGTACAATAACAAAGATAAATGTGCCAATAAAATATAGTATTTTTGTGTTTGTGTGTCATTGTATCTCTGTGCATCTGTATCTGTGTGCATGTGTGTGCGTAAAACAGAAGAAGCGTTTCAATCATGTATATTAACAAAATACTATTATTTCATACTATGGCCTTATTCAGATGCAGTCTGTTTGCCTTTTTGGCTTCCTATGTGTGTGTCTATTCATAGTAACATAGGGCTTTGAACGTTTCAATTTAAATATGGCTTTCTATATTCTTGTTAGAGAAACCATATGTTTCATGTTTAAGCTAACATTTCATTATTAACAAAAGCAAATTGTTCTCTCTAATTACAGAGAAAATAACTTTAGTGAACATTGTATGCGTCTATAACATGCATGAATCACAATTTTGTAATCCGCTTCTTGGTAGTTAATAATTAACATTCCTGTCAATTTTTATTGTGCAGTGAAGTGCAGTTTAAACGGTATGCTGGCAACGAATTTTGGAGACAGACACACACATATACCTGTACATGACAAGATTGTAAATTAGCCAGTTTGGAGAAAGCTGAGAATAAAATGTTCTCATCGCTGAGATTCATAATGTAGATAAATGAGTATTCTTCAGGCTGGGTTTCTCTTGTTATAATATGCTCCATAACAGAGAGATGGGTCAATGAGCTTTGACAAGAGTTTTGATCCCAGGGTACATTTCCACATGAAAATGAGGCAAACCAATAAGGAAATACTGCTGAAAAAAAGCTCAGTAACCAATTAGATGTATGCTGAATTGAGCTTCTTACATATCTTACCAAATTGTATAATAAGCAATGTCACATTTTGATTTGGATGGTATGGAGTACTTTGATTGTTAAATATTAAAGTCACTTAAATAGGCATCTATATTGAGATCTTGTTGTCATCTAAAACCTCCTTCTATTTAAAACTGTATCAAATTCATTTAATTCTTAATGAAAAATGAAAGTTAATTTTTTTTTAAACTACACAGGTTTATATAGAATTTGATGCAATATTTTCTCTGCAGTGGCATATCTTTTTATTTTTCAGCAAAAGTGATAGACAGATTAAAGTTTATATTATTAAGAGAATCTTAAAGCACCAGTAAATACAGTAGATTTGCTTAATCAACAAATGCATGATAAAATGACAATGCCATAGCACAAAGGGGTCGATTTATGAAGCAGTGGATACTGCTGGTGCAATGATAAATGCTGACAGCGTATGCTGTCTGCATTTATCGATGTGCGGCGGACATGATTCGCTATAGCGGATCATGTCTGTCCGCACCTACATAAATAGACCCCTTAGTCTGAACTTTAAATGAGTAGTGGATTTTTTTTTTAAACAAATTTCAAAGTTATATATATTTCAACTCCCCCTGTACCATGTGACAACCATCAGCCAATCACAAATGTATATACGTATATTCTGTGAATTCTTGCACATGCTCAGTAGGAGCTGATGACTCAAAAAAAGTAAATATAAAAAGACTAGGCACATTCTCTCGCTGTCTCTCTCTCTTGCTGTCTCTCTCTCTCACTGTCTCTCTCTTACTGTCTCTCTCTCTCTGTCTTTCTCTTTCTCGCTGTCTCTCTCTCTCTCTTGTTGTCTCTCTCTATCGCTGTCTCTCTCTCGCTGTCTCTGTCTCTCGCTGTCTCTCTCTCTCTGCATGAACATAAGTTTGTACAGTGATCATGATACATCAAGTTCTTGAAACCCCATAATACCAGTAGTATTAAAACAGCTGAGTGCATCATTCTAAGAAACATTTTTGTTTAATGAGGATCAGTGAGAGATTAATAATTACAGTGACAACTTTACATACCGTAAACTAGATACATGCAAATACAAAAAATATTTATTTTGGACAAATTATCACAAAAATGTTTCTTTTGTTTTATCCCATATTCATTAAGGGGTCATTTAGAATACATTTCTTAGCAAAAATCCATTTGTCCTCTAATACCTATGGGAAAATTCTTCAGGATAGCAGAAGAGCAGCTTGACACCAGCTTAAACTTAAAGGGACATAAAACCCCAAAAAAATTATTTCCTGATTCAGATTGAGAATACGATTTTGAACAACTTTCCAATTTACTTCTACTATTTAATTTGCTTCTTTCTCTTGTTATCCTTTGCTGAAAGGTTTATCTAGGCAGCAGAGGAGCAGCAGAGAACCTAGGTTCTAGCTGATGATTGGTGCCTGCAAATATATATTGATTGTGATTGGCTCACCCATGTGTTCAGTTACAAACCAGTAGTGCATTGCTGCTTCTTCAACAAATGATTCCAAGAGAAATAAACAGATTAGATAATAGAAGTAAATTAGAAAGTTGTTTGAAATTGTATTCTCTATCTGAATCATGAAAGAAAATTTTGGGTTTCTTGTCCCTTTAAATAAAGTTGTAGCTAGTGCTACTGCTACAAGCTAACAACATCAAAAAATATATATATATTTTTTAATGGGGTCATAAATGTGAAGCTTGCATAATTATTAACTATGACCAGGATCAATCAACTGACAAGGACATTGCTAAATCGTTATTAAATAGTGCTAAATTAAGCTTTTGAAACCTTTAATGTCTGCAAGAAAGACGTTTTTGAAACATTTCCCAATTGGATAAAAGCCTTCTCTGTCTTTAAAGTAACAGTTTTGAGCACACCAACTAATCAACACTTTTTTTGTTTTGTTTTCGCATGAATTTGTGTGTTTTTTTTGTGTCTCTGTCTATATCTGCTGCAGTGGCACTGTGGGCGGGGTGGGAGGGATGGAGTGAAGTGGATGGGCAGCCCATGACAATTGAAGAAGGGGACTGTTCCCTACACAACATATTTTACTAGGAGAGAGGGAGGTATGGATCCACTACTCTGTGGCAAAGGGGATTGTGGGAGGGGAGAGGGAATCCTACAATATTATTGATTGGAGGTAGGGAGGGTGATTACTACACTACAGATTTTTTTATTAATAAATAAATAAATACAATTATTGTGAGGGGGAGGGTTAAATTGCTGTTAGGGAGGGATCGGGGAGGTAGGATGGTAAAGGGGGGATCCTACACTACAGAAAATAAAACAAATAAAAAACTAGCCCTTAATCGTACTTTACACACTGTCTGCCAATTCTTAAAGGGACAGTCTACACCAGAATTGTTATTGTTTTAAAAGATAGATAATCTCTTTATTACCCATTCCCCAGTTTTGCATAACCAACACAGTTATATTAATATACTTTTAACCTCTGTGATTATCTTGTATCTAAGCCTCTGCAAACTGACCCTTTATTTCAGTTCTTTTGACAGACTAACAGTTTAGTCAATCAGTGCCTGATCCCAGATAACTTCACTTGCACGAACACAGTGTTATCTATATGAAATACATGAACTAACACCCTCTAGTGGTACAACAAAGGTTTTTTTTTTGGTTAAGCACAACACAAAAGGACTGTTTATTCTTAACACACATATTGTGGGAGTGCTACCAAAGTGACCAAAACAATAATATTGACTTATATTTATGTTGCAAAATGTTTTTATTTTTTTATTTTTGCTGTAAAAAATGCCTTTAAATGAAATGGGATCTTAGTCACACAATATGATCATATTCTGCTAAGCCAGTCACCACTTACAAGGTGTCCCATATAGACTGGTCCTAACACTAACCAGTTTCCACACTGCAGCAAGTCATGTCTACACAGTGTGAAGCTTTCTAGCTTATTAAGTATATTTATCTGGAACACACCTGGGCTGGGTGGCGTTCATTAACCAAAGGGGAGGGATTTGGTCAGCTCCCTATTTAAGAAATACAACAAAGGTTTTTTTTTTGGTTAAGCACACCACAAAAGGACTGTTTAATCTTAACACACATATTGCGGGAGTGCTACCAAAGTGACCAAAACAATTACAAAACAACAAAATATTATTGGTGCACATCCAACCACTTAAAGGACCAGTCAACACAGTAGATTTGCATAATCAACAAAGGCAAGATAACAAGACAATGCAATAACACTTAGTCTGAACTTCTCATGAGTAGTAGATTTTTTTTCTGACAATTTTAAAAGTTATGTCTTTTTCCACTCCCCCTATACCATGTGACAGCCATCAGCCAATCACAAATGCATACACGTACCATGTGACAGCCATCAGCCATTCACAAATGCATACACACTTATTCTTGCAGATGCTCAGTAGGAGCTGGTGACTCAAAAAGTTTAAATATAAAAAGACTGTGCACATTTTGTTAATGGAAGTAAATTGGAAAGTTGTTTAAAATGGTATGTTCTATCTGAATCATGACAGTTTAATTTTGATTGAGTGTCCCTTTAAGTCCACTCTTTCATGGCATATTTGTATATGCTTCTGTCTGCCAAATATACTTACATAGCTTCTAATAAGATTGGGATAAAAGTCTCGCAATAATATGAGCTTATATTTGTGCTGCAAAAACAAATATACTTCTATCTGCTAAATAAACTTACATAGTTCAAATAAAATTGGGATAAACATCTCACAATAATATTGACTTATATTTATGCTGCAAATTTTTTTATTTTTTTTTGCTGTAAAAAATGCCTTTAAATGAAATGGGATCTTAGTCACACAATATGATCATATTCTGCTAAGCCAGTCACCACTTACAAGGTGTCCCATATAGACTGGTCCTAACACTAACCAGTTTCCACACTGCAGCAAGTCATGTCTACACAGTGTGAAGCTTTCTAGCTTATTAAGTATATTTATCTGGAACACACCTGGGCTGGGTGGCATGCATTAACCAAAGGAGAGGGATTTGGTCAGCTCCCTATTTAAGAGATACAACAAAGGTTTTTTTTTGGTTAAGCACACCACAAAAGGACTGTTTAATCTTAACACACATATTGTGGGAGTGCTACCAAAGTGACCAAAACAATTACAAAACAACAACAAATATTATTGGTGCACATCCAACCACTTAAGTCCACTCTTTCATGGCATATTTGTATATGCTTCTGTCTGCCAAATATACTTACATAGCTTCTATTAAGATTGGGATAAAAATCTTGCAATAATATGAGCTTATATTTGTGCTGCAAAAACGTCTCTGAGCCGTCATTAGCACCAGAGTGGAAAACTCTGTGATGGCTCAGAGCCGTCCTTAGCACTCAAGGGGTTAAAAAGGCTATATATATATATATATATATATATATATATATATATATATATATATATATATATATATATATATATATATATATATATATATATATATATATCGCTATGGCAGTTTATTTCTGACTTGTATGTCTTTTTAAGTCTCTTGCAGTATATGTTAGTGTTGTATTGATATTCATCATAGTTATGTATTACCACATAACTATTTTGAAACATAATGTTTCAAAAACCAATTTTGAAACATTATATGGATGTGCTTTACACACATATGCCATAATAATATTCTGCATATATAGCTGTCCAAAAAACTACCATAAACAATTTTACCTTTACAAAGGCCTTCATTTGTTTGCACCAATAACTTGCAAATTCTGCACATTTGTTAAAATAACAAATGTCAGATGCAGTTGTTCATTGTAAATAGATATTTAATGTTTGCCCTGAACATTAGACATTCACTTTCTTAAACAAATATTAACTTCCTTACATCTAATGCAACATTGCAATATCAATTATAAGATCAGAATATTAACTATGTTGATCCATGTAAACGTTAGTGTAAGTCTATGGAAATTATCATTTGAATGTAACATTGAAATCATAAATTCATATGGTATATTTAGTATTTGAATGTTAAAATACCATATTTGAATGTTAACAACCAGTCTGTCAAAACATTTGAATGACAGAACAAATGCCAATGGTTACATTTCTTCTGCTGTTTGTAAGTCAAAGCAGGTTCTATTGATAACCAATTTCTCCAAATCAATACATTTCATTTTCATTTCGGTAACAATAGTTTAAAAAAACAAAACTCAAACGCAGGGAACTGGAAAAAACAAAAACAATAATTGTTCATTTTGAAAGTTTTAGAAACATATTCATAGCAGCTGGTATCTCATGTATTTGGTATTATAAGCCAATTGGTTTTAGACAAATGTAGTAGGGGAATAACACTATAATAAAACACAATTCATTACCTATTGTGCTACACAGTAAAATCTGTATTTATACCATGCTAGATTTGCTGGTGGAAAATAAATAAATAAAAAGATTATAAAAAAATTACAAACAACCCACGCAGTTGTATAGGGAGATTTCAAGGGAGTTATATGTCCTTCCTCATTTGTACTTGAGAAACATAAACAATTTACTGTAGCTGTTTGTGAAAAGGCTTCGTGCACTGTATCCAAGCAAAGCCTGAATGCTCATTTTCAAGGCTGTTCTTTTACCAATGAAGAATATGAACAAGAAACACAAGGTTTTATAAGTACTTTGGCAAATGTGCATTGATAAACTGGGAGTTATGGAATCTTTGTTATGAATATATTTTGTAAATATGTTTATTTTTATTTAAAAGGTGCAGAATGCACTTATTTCACTTTAGCACTGACCATAAATCCTGTTAATTAGTAGCTACTTCAATGAATATGAAAGTCTTCCTATCTGTCTTTTTCTGTTACTGTCTCCAGGTTAACAAAACTTTGCAACTAGTATTCCAGTCACTAAATCTATCTATCTATCTATCTATCTATCTATCTATCTATCTATCTATCTATCTATCTATCTATCTATCTATCTATCTATCTCTCCCTCTTTAACTTTGCTACTAGTATTCTAAACAATATCTTTCTTTCTTTCTCTTTTTTAAAGGAAATAATATATGTAGATCTATTTTACTATGTACAGTTATTAAAATATGCAATTGAAATTGTTGTAAAACAATATGAAAAAAACATTTAGTTAATAAAATAAACTTTTTCTTGATATTTTGTTATGATTTCATGGTACAAAGTAATGTTAGGTGAAATAATCTCTAACTGCATACGGAGTATAGACTCCTAAATTTTAAACTGTTAATTCTGATATAGCTCAATGAGAAGAGATCAGTAGATTCTGCCACCTCTTGTTTTTTCATTGGTCATTTACATATCTTCATGTCTTCTAGAGTATTCAGTACACAAACCAGCCAGCAAATTAATGTTGACTACAGTCGAGAAGTGAAAAGGTTTAAACTCAGGAGACGTGTCAGTATTGCTTAGTTTCCTTTTGGTTTTAACTTTCACTAAATCAACACTTTAGTTTGCCCTGAGATAATCAGAATAATGTTAAGTTTTGTTGAGGTAGAGCATGCCAAGGTCGAATATATAAAACTTTATAGTACATCCAATAGCCAATGTTGAATTATTCTGTAAATTGTAGTATTTAGGTAACAAGGAAGCTTTTTCTTGTAACATAATATTGTTGATGCAGAGGTCAATTTAAGTTTTGTCTGAAGAGTATGTTTGTGCTTATATGGACAGTCTTAATTGCTGATGTATGCTATACAATTATTTAACCAATAATTGTATTATCCCATTCAATTGTATCAATCTCTCTAATAATGTGGAGTTTCTTCATTCCTATTTAGTTCTTAACTTTGGATACGTGAGTTGAAGATACCTATACATACAGATTTCCTCTAGAATTTGACAGAAATATTGTTTTATTTGATGATAAAAATCTTGCATCTCATTAGATCACAGAAATAACACACAGGTGCCTATCTGAGGGCCTGTATTCCAGAAAAAGCAGTTATGAAGCAGCGGTCTAAAGACCGCTGCTCCATAACCCTGTTCGCCTGCTCTGAGCAGGCGTGACAGACATCGCAGAAAATCAACCTGATCGAGTATGATCAGGTGTTTATTGACACCCCCTGCTGGCAGCCAATCTGCAGGGGGTGGCGTTGCACCAGCAGCTTACAAGAGCTGCTGGTGCAATGCTGAATACGGAGAGCGTATTGCTTTCCGCATTCAGCGAGGTCTGGCGGACCTGATCCACACTGTCGGATCAGGTCCGCCAGACCTTTGATAAATATCCCCCACCACAGTCTATGGTTTAAATATACTGACGCCCCTTGGATAAGCTATCACACTTCAGTAAGCTTTACCCTTTTCCTTCTATGGGATTAAAAAAATAAAGATAGAAAAAGACAAATACATTGTATTCTGTCTTCCTCTGTGCTGTTCCCTCTACATCTCTCTGTGCATTATGAAACCTACTACATATTTTATTTATGAGTGACAGTGAGGGATTTTTTTTCTGTAAATATATGTGTTGTATGTGAAGAATAGAAAAAAGTAATATGTGCCTTAACAGATGTCTTTGCACCATTAGGCTCAGTAAAAGTGAAAACATCTCTCCAGTACTTATTTAGTACATATTTAGTACCTATTTTTTTGAGGTAGATGTGAGTTGGAATTTGTGAATAGAATAATAGAAAACATAGAGAAAATTGAGAAATTATAATCTAGGTGTAGCATAAACATTCATAGCCTGCAAGAAATGCTGAACTTTTCCTGAAGTTCAGATTGTCCATGGCCCACATTAATGAAGATCCATGTGAACAAGGTTCTTATCAGGAGAACCTGTCCGCACACATTTGGGACTCCTGATCATAATCCGCTGGCAAAATGTAAGATTGCACACGCAATCACATGTGCAACCCAACCTCCTGCTTGCGCGTGATTGGTTGGGCTGTCTGACAAGTCCGGGCTGTGACCTTTTGCATATTGTTTATGTATAAACATAAGCACCTCCATAACTTAGCCGGTTGGGGAATTGTTTCCACCTAGATTTTGATGAATGCATTATTAAATGATTCTTTTATTTATAAACTATCAACAAATTTACATAGTGGCATACAAAAAAACCCCATTACAGATATAGGATAATTGCAATACAAAACTGAATTAAAACATAACAGTGCATCACAGAGAGAGGGTTTAAAGCTTACTATCTAATGATGAGAGTTGGAAGACAAAAAAAAAAAAGGTAAACAAGAATAAAATTAAAGGGACAATAAAATCATAATTAAACAGTCATGATTTAGACAGAGAATACAATAATAATTTTAAACAACTTGTCAATTTACTTCTATTATTTATTTTGCTTCCTTCTCTTGTTATCCTTTACTGAAAGGTTTATTAAGGAAAGCTCAGGAGCAGCAAAAAACCTAGGTTCTAGATGCTGATAGGTGGCTGCATATATATATATTTATTGTCATTAGCTCACCATGTGTTCAGTTAGAAACCAGAAGTGCATTGCTGCTCCTTTAACAAATTATATCAAGAGAATTAATCAAATTTGCTAATAGAAGTAAACTGGAAAGTTGCTTAAAATTGTATGTTCTACCTAAATCACAAAAGAAAAAAAGTAGGTCTCATATTCCTTTAAGACAGAGCACAGATGACAGAGATTGATGTATGAAAGAGGAATCATGTAAACTTAGATTTGTGAATGTGGTGTTTAGACCTCAGAAGGAAGCAGTATGAGGCCTAATAGAGTGAAATAATTATTAGAATTTCCTAAGCTGTGGAAATTGCAGGTGATTGTTATTTCAACGTATTCAAAGTGCACTAACTAGCGGTGAGTTAGATAATGGGGAGGGGAGATGTTTTTGTTATTCCGGGAATAATGTGCTGTCTGTCCTATGCAGAAAATAAATCACGGTGAGAAGCCATAGTAAATCCGTCAAGGATGGAATGTAGGTTTTGGATGAGAGAGCAGAGTCAGGAAGGCTAGAAGTAATTCTAACGGCATAGATAAGGAGAAAGGGGGGGGGGTAATTTGTGGGACTCAGAGGAGCATGATGACATTACATGTATGAAGCAGAGAACAGAAGATACAGATATTATATCATACATGGTTCACAATTCTCTTTTTTACATACTAGTAGTTCTGTGTTATTCATTGGAGTGTGTGCTGTAGGAAGCTGTCTGGTATTTACAGGACCCTGAGATGAAGGTGAAAGGTAAAATTAAACTGGAATTAAGAAATACTGCACACAACACGAGATTCAGAAGTTTTATATATTATATTCAATTTGGGGGCTCATGCTGTTTATTAGAGTCCAGTCCAAAAAATAGAATTACATCCCTACACTTTTGCATAGTTCTGCAATATTTGGCCTTGGTATTTGATGTTATGTTTTGTTCTGTGGTAAAAATAATTGTTTTCCTAATAGAATGTGTGAGGTTACCTCAACTCTGGGGAGAAACCAATTTTCACCTCCCAGACACTTAAAAGTACATTGCTAGCTAAATGAAATGCCACAACATTATATCTGAAATACTTACAGCAAGCTTGAAATCATTTAACACATTTTATTGCTGGAGTCTTAGATCATTCATGTGATTTTTTCCAAAGTTGAAGGAAACTTTGGTTACACTTCATAGCTCTGTATATTACAACCATTCTGCATAGCTGAGTTACCTTGTGAAAGATTCTTGCAGAATGAAGGTGATTAAAAATACCTATAATGATGCTGTTAATAGATTATTTTTGAGTATTAAATCAAATTGTAAATCTCATGACTTGCATAGACTAATCCTGATTATTCATTTAGAACTAGATAAATTGTCAAAATGTTATCAAAACGATTTGTAAAAGGACATAGAAAATTATCCATAAATTGATAAAAAAAGAGCTTTTGTGCCAGTGTGCTGTTGAAATTAATTTAAGGATATAATATTCATGCACAAAATCAAATATGTCCGGTAAAAATGATTTTGCTGCACAAAAATCAGTTTAGGGAAACCTTTTTGCTACCAATTACATTTTCTATCCCTAAATGTATTTTGTGCCACTTAATCAATATGTTGCTGTGGCCCAAGATCAATTTGATCAAACTCGTATTCCTCTCATGTTTCATCAGACATCAGGAAAATAATTTCAGAATTAAATGTCAATGTAATTAGATATTTCTTGTGTAAAACCTTCTGTTAAAAATTATAAAAAAAGGCAGTTACGCAGCTGACTTTCTAAAATAGAGCATCAAATTTTTTTTTAGTTCAGAATCCAAAAAAATGCACTGTTTATACTGTACACAAGGAACAGTGAGCAGGAAAACATATAGGGCTAGGTTACGAGTGGAGCACAAACGTTTGCGCCCCAGCTCGTCAGGCTTACCGCTGGTATTATGACTTGAAAGTAAACGCGATCTCTTGAGTGCAATCGAGATTTTCACTACGATTACCACGACTTCAGAGCTCTGGTTAACTGTTTCGCGAAACTAAACAGTAGCACAAAACACATCAAAAATACATTACAAAGTATAGTTACACTCATAATAATGTGCTATCTAATAAAATTATTAAAAAACAAATATTGGACACAAAAGTTATAAAGGCACAAAGATATGAGGTCTCATGTGTTAGAAAAAAAAGGCAGCCAAAGGGTTTTAACATAGAGATACATACATATACGTGTCTAAAGATGTGTATGTATGTGTGCATATACTGTATACAATATATATATATATATATATATATGTGTGTGTGTGTGTGTGTGTACATATGTATTTACAGTATGTATTTATATGTGTATATATGTATTTACATACATATATATACACATATAAACACATTTACTGTGTATTTGCTGTAAATATTTCACATTCCAATGTTCTGCACTTAGCAGAATATGTTCTATGTATTTATAAATAGATATTCCTATGTAGATCTGTATATATCTACACCTTTATATGTATATATATATATATATATATATATATATACAAAACACGGAAGGGAACTGCACTCTCATACCGGACTGGGTACACATCCTATGACCCTGCAACATGCCCAGCCCTGGGTGCCACTGGCACTCACAGGAAGCTGTGCTGTCCCCAGAGCCACAAGCAGTTAGCCCCAGACAGGTCTGGGTGCAAGAACCATAGGGAAAATTACAAAACAAATTAATACAACACACAGAGAAAACCCAGCACTCACTTGCAAGCTCTCAGCTAAGATTTAAAAGCAAAACTGGAAAGGTTAGTCACCGCATCTGGCCAAATGGGACAAGCTCAGGTACCACGTCAAGGTCCTCTCCAATACCTGAGACCCTAAAACAGCCACACAATGCAAGCTTTCAAATCCAAACAAACTGAAAACAAAAAAAGGGTGCACAGGAATATGTAATCACCCTAGACATATACAAAACACGGAAGGGAACTGCACTCTCATACCGGACTGGGTACACATCCTATGACCCTGCAACATGCCCAGCCCTGGGTGCCACTGGCACTCACAGGAAGCTGTGCTGTCCCCAGAGCCACAAGCAGTTAGCCCCAGACAGGTCTGGGTGCAAGAACCATAGGGAAAATTACAAAACAAATTAATACAACACACAGAGAAAACCCAGCACTCACTTGCAAGCTCTCAGCTAAGATTTAAAAGCAAAACTGGAAAGGTTAGTCACCGCATCTGGCCAAATGGGACAAGCTCAGGTACCACGTCAAGGTCCTCTCCAATACCTGAGACCCTAAAACAGCCACACAATGCAAGCTTTCAAATCCAAACAAACTGAAAACAAAAAAAGGGTGCTTAGCTGAGAGCTTGCAAGTGAGTGCTGGGTTTTCTCTGTGTGTTGTATTAATTTGTTTTGTAATTTTCCCTATGGTTCTTGCACCCAGACCTGTCTGGGGCTAACTGCTTGTGGCTCTGGGGACAGCACAGCTTCCTGTGAGTGCCAGTGGCACCCAGGGCTGGGCATGTTGCAGGGTCATAGGATGTGTACCCAGTCCGGTATGAGAGTGCAGTTCCCTTCCGTGTTTTGTATATGTCTAGGGTGATTACATATTCCTGTGCACCCTTTTTTTGTTTTCAGTTTGTTTGGATTTGAAAGCTTGCATTGTGTGGCTGTTTTAGGGTCTCAGGTATTGGAGAGGACCTTGACGTGGTACCTGAGCTTGTCCCATTTGGCCAGATGCGGTGACTAACCTTTCCAGTTTTGCTTTTAAATCTTAGCTGAGAGCTTGCAAGTGAGTGCTGGGTTTTCTCTGTGTGTTGTATTAATTTGTTTTGTAATTTTCCCTATGGTTCTTGCACCCAGACCTGTCTGGGGCTAACTGCTTGTGGCTCTGGGGACAGCACAGCTTCCTGTGAGTGCCAGTGGCACCCAGGGCTGGGCATGTTGCAGGGTCATAGGATGTGTACCCAGTCCGGTATGAGAGTGCAGTTCCCTTCCGTGTTTTGTATATGTCTAGGGTGATTACATATTCCTGTGCACCCTTTTTTTGTTTTCAGTTTGTTTGGATTTGAAAGCTTGCATTGTGTGGCTGTTTTAGGGTCTCAGGTATTGGAGAGGACCTTGACGTGGTACCTGAGCTTGTCCCATTTGGCCAGATGCGGTGACTAACCTTTCCAGTTTTGCTTTTAAATCTTAGCTGAGAGCTTGCAAGTGAGTGCTGGGTTTTCTCTGTGTGTTGTATTAATTTGTTTTGTAATTTTCCCTATGGTTCTTGCACCCAGACCTGTCTGGGGCTAACTGCTTGTGGCTCTGGGGACAGCACAGCTTCCTGTGAGTGCCAGTGGCACCCAGGGCTGGGCATGTTGCAGGGTCATAGGATGTGTACCCAGTCCGGTATGAGAGTGCAGTTCCCTTCCGTGTTTTGTATATGTCTAGGGTGATTACATATTCCTGTGCACCCTTTTTTTGTTTTCAGTTTGTTTGGATTTGAAAGCTTGCATTGTGTGGCTGTTTTAGGGTCTCAGGTATTGGAGAGGACCTTGACGTGGTACCTGAGCTTGTCCCATTTGGCCAGATGCGGTGACTAACCTTTCCAGTTTTGCTTTTAAATCTTAGCTGAGAGCTTGCAAGTGAGTGCTGGGTTTTCTCTGTGTGTTGTATATATATATATATATATAGATATATATAATATATCTGTTACAGGTAAAGTCAGAAATCTGGGTAATCCTAAAATTACCCATGTAAACCTTACATTATCAAGTGGTTGTGGATAATGCCTGATTGAGAAGATTTATCATGTTACTGGTTTATCATCGGTCTTTACCCACAGCCGCTTGGGTAATGTCAGGTTTACCTGGGTAATGCTACGATTACCCAATTTCATACTATACCCACAACATAAATATATATATATATATATATATATATATATATATATATATATATATATATATATATATATATATATATTGTACCAAAATTCCACCAGATATATGTAGAAATATGTATTTATGAATAAATGGAACATTCTTTTATGTGCAGAACGTTGGAATGTCAAATATTCATATTTTCATGTTGGTTTAGTGCAAATGAGAATATACAATCATGTTTCCATGAGAGTGGGGTGTTTGTTTTTTTCCACTTTTTTTCCCTTTTAACTTCTATGGGGGAATACTTGAACGCGCACGCCATATTCTAACTGGCTTTTTGCACTTGTGGGGTATGAGCAAAAGCAATTTACTTTCAACTTGTAATACGAGCGCAACCCAACAAGCACAATTAACGCCCAAGCGGAAGCGTTCATTTTTGCTCCACTCGTTATCTGGCCCATAATGTGTTCAGTTGTATATATCAAAGCTATAGTAACATGGCTTTCTATTATGCTTGCACCGTAGCTTTACATGCAGTTTTATTTCTTTACAATAAAGTGAGGAATGCTTTGATCATACAAAAACAAATGTATACAGCCTATGGTACATTTTGTGGCTCCTCAGTATGGTTTATGCTTATTAAAGGGACACACAAGTTGCCACGTTAATAAGACATATTCTGAAATATGAGAAAGAGAAAGTATTGTTTTTATTATATAACGTTGCATATTTAAAGGGACAGTAAGCACTGTTACACCATAATATTTAAAGGACACACACAACATAAAACGTATTGTCAAAATAAGAGAAAAAAACAATATGCGTTTTTAATATAGCTTTACATACTTAAAGAGACAGTAAGTGCTGTGCGATTTTAATATAAAAGGTTTTTAGTTATGCGTGATTAAACAACTTTGAATTGTAATTCTATTATTTATATTACCTCCTTTTCATGTATTTTAGCTCTGAGGTGTGAGGAATCTCTAATTCTAAGAACTGAAAAAAAATAATAAACACTTCTCGTGGTTAAACCTCCTTTATTTGTTTCCCTAAGAACTGCAAAACAAAATACTCTATACTTACAATCTGACTGTGGCTAGCCCTTAGTTAATTTATAGCAAAAGAACAGAAATGCCTTGTAAAAAGAAGGTGTTTAATGCCCCTTTAACTTAGAAAAAGGTCTCCTATTGTTTTTCTAGAAAGTACAAAAGGTACCACTGCCTCCTTTCAGTCACTGCTTCCTTTCAGTCATTTACTTATGTGTTTTCTCCTATTTATACTCCAGATTAGCTCATAATCTAAAGAAAAACCCACCCAAAAAAAAACCCTAACGCTAATCCCCAAAGATGATACTCACCAAAGATGAATCTGGGTGGCAGTGCTTCATCTTGGCTTTCTTTCTATTGACTGATTTGAATTTGAAAATAAAAATCATCCATTAAGAATGCAATGGTACCCCTTTATAAAAGGGGTACCTTACATTCACAATTCAGTGGGCGGCTGGTGACCGTCATCCTGGATGAAGATCTGAAGATGGATGAAAACCGCCACCAGGATGAAGAAAAGAAGATGAAGCACCACCGGAATGAAGATTGACCACCACCAGGATAAAGATAAGAAGATCGTCGGCGGGATGAAGATGGAGCGCTGCTGCCCAGATTCATTTTTGGTGAGTACAATCTTTGGGGTTTAGAATTAGGTTGTTTTTTGGGTGTTTTTTGTGGGGTTGTGGTGGTTTAGGGGTTAATAGTGCAGAAGGGGAATTTGTGATGTGGGTGTGTGTGGGTTTAAGGGTTAATAGTGTAAAAGGGGACTTTGTGATGGGCTATGTGGCGGTGTGGGGGTTGTTAGAGTAGGAGGCTTATGGTGATTCTGTTTATCGTGTAAGTATTGGTGTTAGGTTTTTTCCACTTTTATCTCTCCATTGAAGTCAATGGGAGAGTACGTTAACGCGATCACAATATACTAACTTCTGCTCTTTGTGCGAGTTGGATTAGCACTCAAGCAAAAATATTTACTTTCAACTTGTAATACGAGTGCTACCTGACTCATACAAAGAGCAGAAGTCAAGCGGTGTTAGCACTGCTTCATTCATAATCAAGCCCAATGTGTTTACTCTGCCTTTAAATGAGAAAGTATTATTTTAAAATATGTGACAATAGTGTAGAGACTTTTATGTTCTATTCACTCAGACAAAGATCAAGTATAATTGACAAAGTACCCTTTTAACTTACAGTGAGTATACAAGTCTACAAGTATACAAAGACAGCAATCATTAGGGGTACATATTATTTTTCAATTAGATATCTAACCAGTTTTTTTTTACTGCCCTTTATGCAAAGTGGGTAGGACATGCATCGTCTTAGAACCCATATTACAATTACTTTAGAATTTAAGTAATAAAACTTCTATCTATGTAAGAGTCATGGTTTTGTATCTAGCTTTCCTTGTTGCCATGTTCTGTTCTTCTTAATGGAAGAGATAATATGTAATTTTGTTTTATCACATCTTATGTGGTAATACTTGAATTGCATATTTTCTTTTCCTTATGGACTTGTAGCTCGGCTGCATACGTTTGTGCAGGTATGTTAAACCACAGCTTGATAAGACTGATGGAACGATGGAGCGGCAGCCATAGACTTTGATTTATTGCTTTTGCAGTCATTAATACCAAATGCCTTTTTCCCTCAACAACCTGTATTTTCTCTCTTAAGTGTAGATTAGGTTTCTAAATCTTCTATGTTTTGGAGACTTGGAAAAGCACTTGTGCCCTTGGGTCAAGTATTTCTCTTCTTGTAATGCCTTGGTATAAGAATGTAAGGATAAACTCATTGTGTCAGTATAAATAGGATTTGATTTCTCCATATGGAATAGCAATCTAAAAAAAACAAGATTAATCATTGTAGCACGTACTTATTCCACATAAATTACTTGTGGTTTGCTCAAAAAGCAAAATCAACACAATTCTCTGCTGCCAAATAAAAAATATATATAATATGAATTTTATTGTGATACATAACACTTTGACTGGTTGGGGAAAAAATACTGACTACAATTTCATCACATTTTCAAATAAAAATAGTGTCTTGTGATCTTGCCAGGCTTTCGGGATCTTGTTAGACAAACAGTAGGGCTATGCCTTTGAAATATTTTCTGCTTTATTAAAAACAAAAACAATAATTATTTGGAGAAAAGAAATATCAGGCAGCTCTTGGGGTGTAACTATCACATCTTTTCAGATGCAGTCTCAAACAGTACAATTCTATTTTATAAACAGATTTGACTATTGGAATATTTATTCAGATCAATGTTAAGATCAATCGAAACGAGCACTGTAGTGCTAGGACTGGTTGAGTTAATAATCGGCTTACCTTTGTAACATCTTTTATACAGCCACCATGTCTCCTTGGAAGCTAATGTTCTAAATCTGCTATTCATGGAAAAGTTTATGAGACTCTAGTTTTAATTTTTTTTTTACTTTATAAACTCAAAACAATTGCAGTTCATTTCATATTTAGTTATGTTCTGTCAAAGATATTATTTTTAAAGATATTTAAAGAGACAATTTACTAAAAAAAAGAGCAAATTTGAAACATAATGAAATTTGTGTTTCTTGAATAATTTTGAAGTAAAATCTATTTAAATGTAAACTAACATTTCAGTATCAGTTGTGAACTTCCTATTAATGCTCATTGACTGATAGGTACGTACTACTTCCTTTTTGCAGTATCTCAATGAGAATTAGCAGGAAGGGCCTGTCATGAGATGCAGGACACAGCATAGAAGGTAGAACTCAATTTTATTGCAGAGCATAGAAATTATAGACTGCACATCACATCCATCTTGGTAACTGCAACATAGACTATAACGGTCACAATCCACGCCCCCCTCCGGCATACTTTTTTTTTTTTAGAGTACAGCAAATAACAAGGTATAAGAGAATATATATAAAAAACAAGAAATACAATCCTGTCTTGGACATCGGGGTAGACTACCCTAGTCCACAGTGACCATGGGATTATTCTGCCCATTCTTCTGGTCACTGCTTTAACTACAGTGCTAATCTCGGTAGCGGGCTGGAAGTTTCACCACTCTTCCACTTGACGTCATTTTACAGGAACTATCCTCTGATGCAGAAAAAGGTAATTGAGAGTCCGAAAAAAGCACTGAAGCATCCCCGCTGTGATCTTGCTGCGGGGAAGTTACCCCTCTTAAAATAGGGGATCCCACCAGCTGTGGCTCTGAAGCATCTAGTCCCAAACTCTCAGGTACTGGCTGAAGATGTCTTCTATTTTGACGTGTGACAGTCCCTTCCTCATTAAGGACTACATATGACCTTGGTTCTGGGGAGCATCCAATTACAGTGGCTGGCATCCTTAATTTATTTTTGTCATCCAGTTAAACTCTGACATTCTGGCCCACATTCAGCACCTGCAAGGGTCTTACAGAGTGTTTTCTGTCATAGAAGAATTGGTAGCCCCGTTTTGCCTCTTCATCCCTCCTAACAGGGGGGCTGGCTGGAACAGTGATGCGGATCTGTCGTCCTAGCATCAATTGTGCCTGGCTATAACCCGTGGCTTGGATGGGAGTCGCCCTATAGGCTAAGAGAGCTAGGTATGGCTCAGATTCCTTCAAAATTAACTTAGTGGTTTGAACTGCCCTTTTAGCCATTCCTCTAACCTGTGGGTAATGTGGACTTGATGTAGAATGGATGAAGTCCTAATCACTGCTGAAAGAATTGAACTCCATGGAAGCAAACTACATACCATTATCACTCACTAGCTCCCTCGGTATGCCCCACCGGGTGAACAAGCTTTTGAGATGGATGAGAACAACCAGACTGGTGGTCTCATTCAGGGGTGCGATCTCCAAATACTTGGAATAATAGTCAACCACAATCAGGTACTCCTTCCCATAGAGTTCGCAAAAATCTGCGGCAATCTTCTGCCACAGGCCTGCAGGCAGCAGGGTAGAAATTAAGGGCTCTTCAAGCTTCGGCAGCACATATCTTTCTATTTTCACTGCCTCATTCAGCCTTTTCAGATCTACGCAGATGCGTACCTTCCGGTTCTTTTCCGCAACAGGCACAATGGGAGCACACCAGTCAGTTGCTTCAGCAACTTCTTCAATAACTCCCATATTCTTCATTCGCAGAAGTTCCTTCTCCACTTGAGGCATAAGCGGGAATGCAATTCTACGAGGAGTAGTAATGCTGTATAGGACTGCATCAACTTTAAGTGATATATGGACTGGCTCACAGTTCAACAGGCTCAATTTGCCAAACATGTCTTCCATAATCTCGTTTACTCTGGCGACGAAGCCCAGACCACAGGCTACTTTCCTGCTCAATAGGTTGCTGACACACTGCCCTCTGTTTACATGCACCCACATGGTGAATTTTCTCTGTTTGTATTATCAGCTAGCGAGAAATATCCTAGCACAATCAATGTGACCTCCAGGACTATGAACCTTCATTGTGACTTTTGCTAGCTGGGGCATTCAAGGCAGTTTTGTGAATGCTGTAAGGGACATAACTGTAATTTCTGCACCTGTGTCAATTTTGAAGGCAACCTTAGCTCCCATTACTGTAAGGGTAACCTGCCAATCTTCGTCCACACCAGACTGTTCTACAACAGACTCTACAAAGGACACCTCTTGAGCTTCCTGGTCACTGTCCACCTGCATCTCTTTAATATTTTACACACAACTTCAAAATGGCCCATCCGGTTGCACTTCCTACATCTTTTGTCTTTAGCCGGGCATATAATATTCTGTTCATGAGTATGGTTATACCGCGTGCAATGAGTTTGCTGTACCTATCCACTTCTAGGCCTATCTGCTGCCCTTGGTCTACCGCTTACACTCTGCCTGTCACCTGCAGCTCTCCTGAGCTGCTGCACTACAATACAATACTCTCAGACCTCATGTTAGCACTTTGCTTTTCACCAGTTCACTCTGGCGGGCCATCTTAATAGCCCCATTTAGCATCAATTCAGTCTCCAACTGTAATTTAAGTGAGACCTCAGCATCTGCAATTCCTATAACTATTCTGTCTCCGATTTGTTCTTATTTAGCAACTCTAAACTCACAGAATTAGGCTAGTTCGTACAGGCTGCACAGAAATTACTCCACAGATTCTCCCACACGCTGGGCGCATTTGTGGAAACAAGCCCTCTCATGAATCACATTTCTTTTGGGCACAAAGTGAGCACTGAGTTTATTCATAACTATCTCAAAGTCAAATTCTTCACATTCTTGGAAAACACTGGCTCCACATCTTTCCCCATAGAGTATAAAAGAGAATTAACTTGTACTTTACCACTCTCCTTGTCCATCTTGGAAGCAATCCTGAAGCATTGAAAGCACTGACGCCATGTGGGCCAATCTGCAGGCTGAGAGAAATCAAAAGGCTCAGGTGGAGTAAATTTCGACATTGTCATTAATCAGGAAAACAGAAGCGCAGGTAAGTACTTCTGACACCATGTCATGAGATGCAGGACACAGCATAGAAGGTACAACTAAATTTTATTGCCGAGCATAAAAGTTACAGACTGCACACCACATCCAGCTTGGTAACTGCGACATAGACTATAATGGCCACAGGCCACGCCCCGTTCCGGTGACATCACACTCCCACTCTCATTACAGGGCCTATCAGCCAATAATTATTAGGAAGAAGTACATAACTAATACAGCAGTATTTATTTCAATTTACATTTAAAAAATTAAACTTCACACATTGTTATTCTTATAATAACAATAATAATAATAATAATAATAGTGATAATAACATGTTTGGATGCTCCACCCCCCAGATCAATATAATCCTTGCTGACCAATTATATTACTGTTCATATGGATGAGGAATGAGTGTGGATGCATGTTCATTTTGAGCCAGTGCGATAACTAATGACACCAACATCATAGAGAACTATACCCTAGAAATCACTTTTGTAACTGTTTGCATATGTCTTGTGCATGTATTCTTCTTTTTATAGTGAAATACTCATTTAAAATATGTTATGCATAGTCAGGAGGTTATACATATACTGTAGGTACAATTTTTTTTTTATAATTTTTTATTGAGGATTATTAGTGATACAAAACAAGAGATAAAACAACAACATTTTGACAGCAATTTAAACTCAGTAATGTTATAAGCTATATCACTGCCAATACAGAATGACGAAATGCAGCATAAAAGTATAGTCAATTTTATCTAAATGAAATCCTCATTTTATGGTTTCATATAGCATAGTGTAGGTAGCTATTATCCAAGCCCTAATTGGGCCAACTGCGCCAGAAAGAAATCTAAATAGCTACAGCTGCGACCTACAGGTTTATAGTCATGAGATAGCTATGGGTCAAAAGCTGCTTTATATAAAAACAAAGACAAGCAAACAGACAAACAGATGGTGTAGCAAGGAATGGTCATCTTCATCCTTCAATACAAGGGGGTACAGATAGATGAAGTAAGATGGTTATCAGTTATAGTGATCTAGGTATAACCCAACGTATTGATCAACCCATTACAATTAGAGGTCTTGTTACAGAGTTGTAAAGTGAGTAAAAGGGTAGGGGGGTAAGTCAGCGGGTAAGCACCGCTATAAAAGTTGGGTGGGTGTAAGGTACTGAGATATAGTACGTTAATGGTTTAGCAATTATTATACAATATGGAATATATATTTAGAGGACTAGTATATTAATATAGACAATCTGGGATCAAGCCTAGAGGGTGGGATTCTACACACTAGATATAGACTACAGCTTGATTAGAGGGTCTCATATTATAGTTTATGAAGGCCATTACTTGACTGTAACCTACTGACTATATAATGCAAAAAGTACAACATGTGTTAATAGGTTTGCTATAGGTGCCAGTGTATATGGGTGCATGTATGAGCAAGTGTATAGGGTCCCATAAAAGTTGTATTATAGGTTGTAGATCCCTCTTAAAACGGGTCTACTTATAGTAAATATAGTTCTATTGGCAAATACAGTAGAAATCACCTTTTTGGGTAGCTATGAGTGACTGCCTGGAGAGTCATCAAGGCTTTGATACATTTGTAGGAGATTAGGAATAGCAGAAACATAAGAAGGCTTGTTTATAACTAATACAAAAAAAAAAAAAAAAAATTGTTAAAGCATCTATACATGTAAATTGCACTCATTCTGCCAAGCATCTAAGTGATAATTAGCACACACAAAAAAAAGGTACATATATGATTCAAATAACATATATAAATAGGGTCTCCTAGGATAATTATATATAGTGAGTTGAGGCTGGTCAATATAAAAGGTATAAATACAAATCTCTTAGTGTGAATAGCTAGATGCTGTGCCAAAACAAATTAACTCTTTCTAAACTAAAAAAAAATAAGAATAATAATAGCAGAAATAAAATAAGAAGGGTAGAGGCTTTATAAATCAGCCAGCATTGGGATAGTCACTTAACAGTATATGGATGGTTAAATTTTAGAACATCAGGGAGTGTAAGAAAACTTATCAATAGTCTGTTCATCCCACTCCTCTTGTTGGAAGCTGATCCATATGCTCCAGAAGGCAGCCAAGTGACAAAAACTGGCACATAAGACTTGAGTACTGCCATCGGGTCTGCGTGCGTGGTTGTCCAAAGGCATTGTAGGGAAGCGGGTAGAAATTGACATCCACTCCATGACTGATGACAATTAGTTGTCCCACAGAGTCCAAGCTAAGTCGGGGCACATACCGCCCTCCTCGCCCGATAAGGGTTTGACTCCTAATGCCCCCAGTTTTACTTGGAGGATGGCCGGCCGCACCATCCTGATTACCATGTAGCAGGGGCTCTATACAGGGTCTCCCCTGCTGACACATAGGGGTAAGATGAGTCCCGGTGCATGGGTAGTTTAATTCACTCTTCGGTAGGGATAAGTTCTGCTCTCCTTCTGCCTGACATAGCGGCTGAGCCCCTTGCTGGCTGTTGTCTGCCAAAGGATAGATGCCTGGTGTGGTAGCGTACAGCTCCTTATCCTGTGTGCGATATACTCTGTTGTCCGCCATCTAAAGTGTGTCGCCATGCTCTTTCCCCAGTGAGGATTTAATTGTATGCCTAAGATCGAGGAAACTGCTTTTTTTATCTGCTCACCTAATTGAGTAAGCAGTAATCGTAGCGCTGAAGAGCTATCGTCCTCCATGTTCTAGAAAGTGTCTCTATCCAATGTGATCTCCAATGCTCAGTAGTAGTAGCGTCGCTCTAACCCGGCTGATCGGGGGGGGGGGGGTTGCGGAAAGTATAAGTATAGGCCTCCGTCAGTGTGTTCTGCTATGCTGAATCAGCTCCCCAATTCCAAGTAAGATAAGTAAATCGTGCAGGGTCAACTCTACAGCAAAAGTATCAAATAGTATAGTCTGCAGTTGATCTTGCCGATTAATAAATAAAGATTTTTAGTATCTGGGCAGGGAGCTTCTTAACATGCGACCTATCTTGGAAGCTGCATGGCCACGCCCCCCCAATTTTTATTTTTTAAATAATATTAGTGACTGTAGCATTAATGCTGTCATGCACCACTGTAGCCGTATGAGTGAATGTACCGTTTTAATGTTGTCATACACATTTACACTTTAAAATATTATGTATTTATTTGTCGCAACAAAAAGATTATTTGGTAGTTACGTTTGAACTATTTCTATTGTGGCATATAGTTTAAAGCTAATTGTAGTCTTGATCACAATATATCGTAAATGTTTTTCCTGAAAAATGCGTTTTGCTTTCCGAGTTATCACAATACTAGATTGTTTTGTTTGTTAAAACCCCACTGCCCACTTCAACCTAAAAACTCCTGAAAAACACCTCTTTTTGAACATACTTTTAAAACACTTAGTTTTGCATGTTTGTTATTAACCTATTGTCATCACAATATATCGTCAACACTCTCCATATGAATGCCATATACAGTATCTTGGCTTGATGGACATACTTATATAGTGCCAGGAAACCAACATCTAAAAAGGGGCTTGATTTTATATATTTTCTTTTTAAGTTTTTGATTGCTTGTTTCAGTCACATTGTCGTTATTGTCATAAACAGTACCAAAAACAAAATGGCGACTACCAGTTTATATGCAAGACACATAACTTTTTTTTTGCTGGATTCTATGAGAGTGCCCTTCAAAGTGTTTACTAAACTCAGGGTCATGAATGTTCATTCCAGATTTCAAGTACACTAATGTAGGTGCAGGCACTTTGAACAGCAAGCTTATGAACGAGTTTAGATTTAGCGTGTATGTAGGCGCTTCCCCTATAAAAACCCTAAAACAAAGGCACAATCTCATTAAAGAGTCTCTTAGGAAGATACAAAGTAGCAAGGCAGCGGGGTCATGATTTCCAGTTTAATTTTTTTTTTTTAATTATAAGAAGTGTTTTGCATAAACAAATCGCAGTCGCCATTTTGTTTCAGTTCACTTTAACAAACAATAGAAATAAATATTGATAAAAAGTTGCAAAGTGACTGTATAGTGATAGAAAAAGAGTGCACAGTCTGCCCATCTCGAAACCTAAAAGAAGCATTTAGCTTGCTTAGCACTGGTGCGGATTGAAACAAATTGCAATATGAATGGTGCAACTAAGCAAACTCCTTTAACCCTTTAATGACCAGTGCTGTATCCTGTACGATGCTGGCAGTTTAGCCCTTAAGGACCAGCGTCGTACCCTGTACAACGCTGCAAACCTGGGTTTCTCTCTGCCGGGATCTTGCTAAAAGTAGCGAGATTGCGCTATTTCTGCATGCCACATGAGTGGGGCACTGTAGAAATAGAGTTGCAGAGTTACCGATGCAGAGTGGCCACTCTGTGGCCCTCTCTGTATCGGGCAGTGGTTGTGCCAATCGTTGGTGGCATGGGAGGGTTAGGAGGGAGGCGGGTGGGCGACCCATCGCTGCAGGGAGCGGGAGCGGGTTGGACAGCTACACTACAGAAAGGGGAAGGAGGGCTCCTATAGTGGATGGGGGATTATCGATCTTGGAGGGGAAATATCAATCTGGGAGGGGGGTTATCGATCTGGGAGGGGGGAGGGTAATGGGGGGCAGCTACACTACAGAAAAAAGGAAATAGAAATAAAAAAATTAAAAAGCAACATACAAAATTCCGGTTTATTGGTACTGGCAGACAGCTGCCAGTACCTAAGATGGTGGCAATAGGTAGAAGATGGAGGGCTAGAGAGCTATTGGGGGGGGCAGGGAGGTTGGAGGGATAGGGGGGATCCTACACTGCAGAAAAATAAAAAATAAATGTAAATTTTTTTAATTAAAAAAATAATATTGTTTTTATTGGCAGACTGCTTAAGTACTTAAGAGGGGGATGACCAGTGGGGGTGGGGTAGGAAAGAAAGCTGTTTGAGAGGGGACAGGAAGGGATCAGGGGTGGGAAGTGTCAGGTTGGAGGCTAATCTCTACACTAAAGCTAAAATTAACCTTTTAAGATACCTGATTAACCCCTTCACTGCCGGGACTAATAGAAGTGTAGCACACAGCTGCAATTAGCGGCCTTCTAATGACCAAAAAGCAATGGCAAAGCCATATTTTTCAGCTAATTCTGAACAAAGGGGAGCTCCCAGAGAAATTTTTATAACCATTTGTGCCATGATTGCACAAGCAGTATATAAATAATTTCAGCGAGAAACCCAAAGTTTGTGAAAAAGTTTTTTTTTATTTGATCGCATTTGGTGGTGAAATGGTGGCATGAAATATACCAAGATGGGCCTAGATCAATATTTTGGGTTGTCTACTAAAAAAATACATATAGTTTTGATAGGCAAATAAAAAATAAATTAAAAAAGGCTCTATTTCTGATTAAATGTAGTGATGGCAAAAATGCTAAAAATGCTCTGGTCTTTTGGGAAAGTCTTAGTCAGAAATGCCCGGTCCTTAAGGGGTTAAAAGATGATTTTAATAACGTCAGTTTGAGATAACCACGACAGTTGGAGTGAGATTTACAATCAAATACTAAAATTAAAAAATAAAACCATGCTTTTTTTGTAGATGTTGGTGACATAAAGTGACTTTCCTTACAGATCCCCTTAGCTGTTTAGGATATCAAATAGTCAACACATACATATGTTTATGAAGCTGTAATTTTAAGTAAGACCCTGTTCACCAGTAGCCAAGTTTATTATCTATTACACTATTAGAAATGGGAATGGTTTTGCAGGGTTTACACCACACAGTTAATCTGTAAGCCGTGGTTGAAGCTCCAGCATTTCATAAGTCACCCTTATAAATCCAGTTAAATGGGTATTGCCCATCTACACATTTATATGTTTTACGTCTGATTTTTAGAACACCTGGGCTGTGCCAATAAGGTTTATACCTAGTTGTGTATTGCTATACAATCTGATGAACCAATCAGGGAGGCTCTAACAAATGTTGCATTGCAAAGACCAAGCTGAAACATTGAAGTCCATGACACCCTTTGTCATTAAAGAGTTAAAAAAGCAGCACTGATTTCCCATTGTTGCTACATTTGAGCATGTGTACAAAAAATGTTTCAGAAAATAAAATTGTTGGTCATGTGGGTGTTTGGGGTCATTAGTTCCTAGGGTAGGACAAAAACTAGACACATCATGGATTGTCATATATTTAAGTCTCTTTGTTGAGTTCAAATTAATTCTAATGAATGCATGCAGCATAGTGAACCGACCTTTGAAATATTGTGAGATTCATCTATCTTGTTTACAAAGCATAACTGTACAACATTTTTTCACATTCTATATTTAACAATCTTTTCATCATTTTAATCATACACCTAACATAATTTGCATAATCATTATGGTTATTTTATACAGTCAATTTCCTATTGAAATGTGTTTGAAATTATTGAAAAACATCTATTTCAAGACAAAGTATAACAGTAAACATCCCAGAATCCCTCACTTCCTCTATAGGAGCACCGTTTTCACCTAAAATCAGGTGCATAGAATGCACAGAATCTGTTATGTCTGTCAGCAATATGACCTATCTTGCAGGCAAAGCAAATCTTGCCTCTGCATGTATCCCTATAGGAGTCCTGATCAGCCTTGACAGCAAGTGTGACAGCACTACTGATAAAAAGTCAGCTGGATGCATTTTTGCGCCTGATTTGAAACAAACTGTAAGCTCCCATGGAGAGGTGAGACACTGTATTTTTTCTCTCTCTCTCTCAAAACATTCTACCTATACACTGAAGCCAATTATTTTGATGGTGTCATAATCCCTTTAAGGATACAAATACAATATATCTGAAAAATAAGAAATGTTACATTTTCACATTTGCTTACTTTGTTTAAATAACTCAATTTAATCCGCCATCTCCTAAGCGTTAGCATTCTTAGGCATCAGTTCCTGCTGGTTGAAAGTAGTAAGAGGTCTGCTTGTAAAGCATCCTGATTGGCATCAAACTGTTAACATTTATTTGTGCCCACGCATATATCAGTAGCAGTGGGTTTTTTCACCAGATGTTCAATATCCCACTAATGTGAAGGGAACTCCTACCTACTCATTTAACAGTTTTTCTCCTAATAATTTTCATACACATCAAACATTTCTAAGTTCCAACTGATTTGACTAGTCATCAAGCCACATCAGGATATGAGGATGCTGCCAATATTCAATTGGCTGTAAAGGTAACTTATTAATACAACCAATGAGTTTTCTCCATCTTGCTGCCTAAAATATGCAGAAGAATAAAAAAAATGAAATCTGTCGAATGCTGGGTTTAATAATCCTCTCAGCCAGAATGCCTGCTCTGCAGGTTCAACAGCACTAACCTCAGACCTCATACCATCACTAGAGGAATATAAGAGCTTGTTTTTGAAATCCAAACGATGAAAAGCTTCCAAAAAAAGAAAAAGAAAAAAGAAAACTTTATTTGGCTGTTCGAAACACCTTTATATTTTACTTGGCAAGATTTACTGTAGTTGCATAGGAGACATACAAATGAAAAGGAAAATGCGTTACTATATTAGATCATTCTATAATTGCATTACTATATGTGTTTAACTCATGCAAAGTGTATAAACTCATAGTTAAAGGGACAGGCTAGTCAAAATTAAACTTTCATGATTCAGATAGGGCATGCAATTTTAAACAACTCCAATTTACTTTTATCATCACATTTGCTTTGTTCTCTTGGTATTCTTTGTGGAAAGCTAAACCTAGGTAGGCTCATGTGTTAATTTATAAGATGTTGAACGCCTCTTATCTCAGAGCATTTTGACAGTTATTCATAGTTGAACACTGTTAGTTCATGTGTGTCATATAGATAACATTGTGCTCACTGGAGTTATTTAAGAGTCAGCACTGATTGGCTGAAATGCAAGTCTGTCAAAAGAACTGAAAAAAGGAGGCAGTCTGTAGAGGCTTAGATACAAGGTAATCACATAGGTAAAAAGTATATTAATATGACCTTGTTGGCTATGCAAAGCTGGAGAATGGTAAATAAAGGTATTATTTATCTTTTTAAACAATAACAATTCTGGAGTAGACTGTTCCTTTAAAAACAGATCCAAGCAGTAATGTCCTACTGAGAGCTAGCTGAACACATAAGGTGAGACAATAATGAGACATGCATATGTTGCCATTAATCAACAGCTAGCTCCCAGTAGTGTATTGCTGCTCCTGAGTCTATCTAGATATATTTTTCAAAAAAGATACCAAGAGAATAAAATACATTTGAAAATAGAATTACATTTTTTTTAAGTCTCTTAGAATTGCATACTCTATCTGAATAATTAATGTTTAATTTTGTCCTATTAAACCTTCCATTCTCAATAAAATTAAGTAAAAACAAAACACTTATAGTAATATACTTATTATTATTTATTTTGTCTTCTTTTTCTACAAAATACCTCAGAACATAGAGATTTTTCCATTACACCTAGAGAGACCACCAAGCAGATGAGCTCATGCATATCAGGTGCAGTAGCGCATTTATATCGCGATAATTATTATCATGTTAAAATATACAGGTGGACCTTTCTGATGTTGATGCAATCACAATAAGCCATTTTAATAGTTTATCAGCAGAACTGTTTTCACTATTGTTAAAGGGACGGACAGCAAACACAGTTCTGTTCTGTTGTTCTGTTGTGTTGCTATAGAAAACCATATCATCCACGTTTTAACGATTTTAAAATGAGTTTTTAATAGTCAAACTCCAATCACCATTTGCCTTATTTGGAAGAGTCAATGTGAGCTTTAGTCCACAGACAACAAGGCTAGCCACAGTCATAAAGATATAATACAGTCAATTTACAGTTGTTATCTAATAAAGACAATCATGGACAGATATACAGTATATAGTAGAGTTAGTCTTGAGAAGTCAGCAGACTGCATTTTAAGGTCTGGGAATTAGAAAATGAAGAGCTAAATTACATGAAAGGGGGCAACATGAATAATAAAAAATATATTGCAACGTTGTTTAATTATGCTTAACTAAAGTTTATATAAAAATCTCATGGAGTTTACTGTCTCTTTAAGGTGAAAATAACCCTAAACTTATTATGTTTCAGTCCTGTTTTACTGATCACAACCCAACCCAATTCTCAATAATTAAAGGGACACTGAAACCAAATCTTTTCTTTCATGATTCAGATAGAGCATGCAATTTTAAGCAACGTTCTAATTTACTCCTATTATCAATTTCTCTTCATTCTCTTGCTATCTTTATTTGAAAATTATGAATGTAAATCTTAGCAACCAGCCCATTTTAGGTTCAGCACCATGGATAGTGCTTGCTTATTGGAGGCTGACATTTACCCACCAATAAGCAAGCATAACCCAGGTTCTCAACCAAAAATGGGCCGATTCCTATGCATCACATTCCTGCTTTTTAAATAAATTTAGCAAAAGAACGAAAAAAAATTGATAATAAGAGTAAATTAGAAAGTTACTTAAAATTGCATGCTGTATCAGAATCATTAAAGAAAAAATATGGGTTCAGTGTCCCTTTAATAACAAATTTATGGGACCATTTTTTTAGTTATTGAATTCCACAGCTAAAATTTGCTTTCAGGATTCAGATCAAGAATACAATTTTTTTTAAAATTTCAAATTTACTTCAATTATCAAATTTGCTTCTTTCTCATGCTTTTCTTTGTTAAAGAGCAATCTAGTTAGGTAGCGTGCACATGCCTGGAGCACTATATGACAGGAATTAGTGCTGTCATCTAGTGCTCTTGCTAATGTAAAACATTGTTGCAAAACTGCTGCCATATAGTGCTGCGGTTACGTGCATGCTCCTAAACTTGCCTTCCTGCTTTTCAACAAAGGATAACAAGAAAGCAAATACAATTTTATAATCACTTTCTTTGGCCATTAAATATGTCTGAATTTTACAAGTTAGTTACAAGCTGGTGTATCAAGTTGGTGTAAAATAGAGCCTGTGTGATAGTCATAAATACATTCTGTAATAAGCTTTTCACAGGGGATAGAATTTACCCCTAAATTGTAAAACAGCTCCTGTTTTGAAGGAATTATATATTTTTCTTGTACGAAATTGAAAATTCATGCTGAACTATAACAAATAAGCATTGGGTATTTAAATAAATCAGTTACAATGAGCAGAGAAAACATACACAATTTTTCAGTAAAACTCTCTGACACTTAGATCCACAATATTTCATAATACAATACTGCATTTGCATTGTTTTCTCATCAAGAGAAGCATGTTAGTATTTCCAAGCTATGGGTTTCACACAGAACGAGAGAATTGGTAATAAATATAATCTGATATTACAAACGTTCTACACATTAAGTATTATAAGGTCCTAATCATCAGAAACAGAATAATACGCCAGAGTAGCCTAAGGCATCTTATATTTTCTCTAGAAAAAAAAAAGAAAAGAGAGAGACATGTTGGAATAGTGGAGCAAATATCTTGGAATCTGTATTATGTTTTTTGTTTATAGCGAAACTTCTATTATAAATTCCACTTATGTATTATTCACCTCTTTGGTGCTTCAGGGGTCTGCATTGCATTTTGGAGCAATGTGTTGTACCCTTTATATCATTTAAGCTGTTGATGGTGGAAATCAAGCCCAGGAAAAAAACATAGAATATATATCCAGTTTGACAGATGCTAAATAAACAGAAAAAAAGTGACCTGAGGGAAGGTTATTGAGAGAACAAAAAAAGAACTGTCCAATTCCCCCCTGGTAGACCCCTAATTGCTAGGATTTGTTAGATATTGTTCAATAATTTAAAAAGCACATTTATTGAAATGACAATCAATCCAAAGAAATTAGATGGACGTTCAGATAGTTTTTTCCCATGAGCTTCAATGTTTTTCATTATTAAATAAATACAGAATAACAATTTGCATATTAAACAAGTTTTACATTTGATTTGTTTTATGTTTTAATGACAAATTGCTCTCAGAGGTCTAAAATATTTATATATTGTGTTGTAATTTTTATATTTTCAGGGTATTCTTAAAGTGATGGTGTACTGTAAAACTGGCTTCCCCTTAATGTGCTTCCAATAATATTAGCTGTAGCACATTTTGCTTTATTTTAGTATTTTAAAACGTTGTTTTTGGTAATTGAAACCTCAAACCATTGTTCTTATGAACAAAGGTCCGTGTGAGAACATGTCATTTTCTTATCTTCCTTTGTACACAAATGCCTCCTTATTTATCTCTCTCAAACCAGCAAAATACTTTAATGTGCATTTTATCAGAAACCTGTAAAAAAGAAAGCCACAATTACAAAAATCAATGGACAGGAAACAAGAATGCCTTACATGTTTTAGCTACCTAAGACTAATTGATGAACATAATTTACCATTATTAGCACCCCCAATTTATGAGGTTTTGAATTACGCTTGCTACTGATATATGGGTTTCACCTGTGCAGTCAACCAGTGCCACAACACATTAATGGACACTAACATGTCTCAGGAAGAAGAGGAAATCAGAATAACACATATTAAATTTTTTTTAATAGAAATTATCCTTTTTCAAATACTTTAGAAATTATTACTTTTAGGACATATTCAAATTGAAGTTAGATAATTGTTTGATGTTAAATTAAATGTCCCTTTATTATGTATGATACATTCAATGGGAAACCTTTTAAAGGTAAACCTATTTACCTTTGTGAATTTTATTACATTGTGTAAAAACTACTTTCATCTCTAGTATATGGAAACTGAGCCTGAATCGAAGTTTGGGTCATGTAGGAAATGTCTATATTTTGTAGCCTATTGGGCACTTTCTCAATAACTGCTTGAATGATTAACATTAAAAAAAAAAGAACTCTTAATAGAAGGAATTCCCCTAATATATATCATGGATCTTAAACGGTCAATAACAGTATTGCTCCTTTTTCAGATAAGTAATTTATATGTTCTGTATTATTCAAGTCAATTTCCACTGAATTGATATTAAGTGGCTTCTAGGTTGAAATGATAGTTACTCGGCTGTGTATCAATGTGACTTATAAGACCTTTATCGTCACTGGCGTTCTTCCCAGAATTTCCTTTTGGCCTCTCCTTAACTGTAATTATATTTATTTTAGTACTTTATTACTCGATATATCTTATTATTTCTTAGACTACAACATGCCTTATGTTTGTGGTGCAATTGCTTGCATCAAAAAGACATAAACGTTTACAGTATTTATCTATTTTTTGTGTATTTATTTATTGGATAATAAATTAAACTTGATTTTTCATCTTCTTTGGTTTGTGCATTCAGTGGAATGTTATATCATATTGGTTAAAATGATGGTCTTTAATACATAAAATTGTGGTTTGTACTTCAGCTTGTCTCTATCAAAGATGATTATTTGGTGAACAATTTTGTTTCAATTTTTGATGCATCTTAACAATACAATATTTTCCTGCATATTTTTATTTTAATGGTTCAATTATTAATTTTTTATGATTTTTAAATTATGAGTTTTACTGTGCACGTTTGTAATGTATTTTAATACAATCTATTCCTGTGTAATTTACATACAACATTAACATTTTAGATAAAATGCTATTTTCAGTGAACAATTTTGTTACGATTTTTTGATGCACCTTAACAATACAATATTTTACTGCTTATTCTTATGTGAGTGGTTCAATTATTAATTTTGTATTATTTTTAAAATACAAGTTTTATTGTGCACTTTTGATATGTATACATTGCCTTCCCCTATGAAAATGCAGTATACGCTCCTTAACAAGACACCCTGTTTTCAGGGTAAAAAGTGGCTAGATTATTCCACCAAGGAAATAGGAGGACTGGGGAGTATTCTTATAGAATATCACCAGCCCAGAGAGCTTTAGATAATCAGCCCCTTAGTATCTAACCAGATTAAAACACTCACCGTTTTTTCTGAAATATCAATAACTTCCTTCTGTTTTTTACCAGGTCCAACAAATCACCACAGTCAGTCAACACTTCGGCCTCCGCTACCCCCTCCTCACAACCATACCCTATCACATCATCACTCTTCAGCCAACTCTCTCAATAAGAATTCATTGACCAACCGAAGAAATCAGATTCACGCACCAGCTCCAGCTCCCAATGATTTAGCAACTACTCCAGAATCGGTTCAACTACAGGACAGCTGGGTCCTAAACAGCAATGTGCCACTGGAGACCAGGTACACTGTCATGATGGCAATCCTGTTTAATTGTGAAAGTTGGTGGGTTTTGGGTAAAGTGTGGCACATTCTGCTACAGTTTATCTCTACAAAACAAAAAACAAAACAAGAAATCAGAAGTCCCAAACTTGAACATGTATGAGTTTAGTTGTTTTGATCAACCTTCAAAGAAATGTGGTATTGCAAAAATGAAATGTTCTAATTCTTTAAATAATTTTAATATTGCATGACTATCCTTTGGTAAGCAAGTGTCTACCCCACTGGTTTTAAAATCTGTCCATGGGTCTCCCCGACATGCAACGTTTTTAGGATTACCTTAGGTGAGAGCAGGTAAAATAACAATGTTTACTAAATACTAAATAAACCTATTACCCGCCAAACCGACAGCCCCCCACATCGCAAAAAACTAAATAAAACTATTAAACCCTAAACTTAACAACCCCCTAACTTTAAATTAAAATTACAATATTCCTATCTTAAAATAAATAAAAACTTACCTGTGAAATAAAAAATCTTAAAGGGAAAGTCAACACCAGAATTTTTGTTGTTTTAAAAGATAGATAATGCCTTAATTACCAATTCCCCAGTTTTGCATAACCAACACAGTTATAATTAAACGTTTTACCTTGTATCTAAGCCTCAGCAGACTGCCCCCTTATTTCAGTTCTTTTGACAGACTTGCATTTTAGCCAATCAGAGCTGTCTTCATGGTAAATTCACGTGCATGAGCTCAATGTTATCTATATGAAACACGCAAACTAATGCCTTCTAGTGGTGAAAAACTATCAAAATTTATTTAGATTAGAGGCGGCCTTCAAGGTCTAAGAAATTAGCATATGAGCCTCCTAGGTTTAGCTTTCAACTAAGAATACCAAGAGAACAAAGCAAAATTGGTGATAAAAGTAAATTGGAAAGTTGCTTAAAATTACATGCCCTATCTGAATTATGAAATCTGTTTTGGACTTGACTGTCCCTTTAATTCTACATTTAGTGTCCATTTAATTAGATAACCTATTGAAAACATACATTTGCTACCTGAGATAGCCACTACCTTTAAAGGGACATTCTAGTCATAACTAAACTGCACTAATGTGTATTTAACTTTTCATGAGTAGCAATTTTATAATGCACATGTATTATCAAAAAATGGATCTAGTAAAAAACATAATTGTTATATGTGAGCCAGGGGAAACTCTTCATGCATAATGTAGGCGGATATGTTGGGTAAAATCTACCATTAAAACATTAATATCTTTTACTTGAATATTTTTAATAAATATATAATATTTCTAAAATAACAATACAGTTAAAGGGACATTGTGCTCCCAACTAATCTCAATGTTATCTATATAAAACACATGAACTAATGCCCCCTAGTGGTGAAAAACTATCAAAATGTATTTAGATTAGAGGCGGCCTTCAAGGTTTAAGAAATTAGCATATGAACCTCCTAGTTTTAGCTTTCAACTAAGAATACCAAGAGAAGAAAGCAAAATTGGTGATAAAAGGAAATTGGAAAGTTGTTTAAAATGACATGCCCTATTTGAAACATGAAAGTTTTTTTGGACTTGACTGTCACTTTAAGTTTAAACTATAAATTATACTAACATTACTAATATACTAAAATTAAAATAACTATTAATTAAATAAATTAAAAAAATACTAAATTACCAAAAATAAAAAAAATTCTAAATTACAAAAAATAACAAACAAAATTATCCAAAATAAAAACAATTACACCTAATCTAATAGCCCTATAAAAATAAAAAAGCCCCCAAAATAAAAAAAAAACCTAGGGGTTAATAGTTTAAGTTTTTTGAGATGTGGGGGCTGTCGGTTTAGGGTTTAATAGGTTTATTTAGTGGTAGTGATGTGGGAGGCCAGAGGTTTAGGGGTTAATAACTTTATTTAGTTGCTGCGATGTTGGGTAGTGGTGGAATAGGGGTTAATATCTTTATAATAGTGTGGGCGATGTTGGGGTGCAGGGGAAAAGGGGTTAATAATTTTATTATAGTGGCGGCGATATCGGGAGCAGCAGATTAGCGGTTAATAGATTTATTTTGGTGGCAGCTATGTTGGGGATTAGGAGTTAATAAATTTTTGTAGGTGTTGGCGATGTCGAGGGCAGCAGATTAGGGGTGTTTAGACTTGGGATTTATGTTAGGGTGTTAGGTTTAAATGTAAAAAATTTTCCCGCCATAGACATCAATGGGGTTGCGTTACGTAGCTTTTCATTCCGCGATCGCAGGTGTTAGTTTTTATTCTAACACTTTCTCCTTATTGATGTCTATGGAGAAAGCGTGCATGAGCATGTCAAAGCAGCGCTTGGATTTTGTGCGGTATGGAGCTCATCACAACCATATTACATGCACAAGGAAGCTTTTCAAAAACTCGTATTGGCTGCGCTATGAAGGGTGAAATAACGCAACTTTTGTTGCGTTCGTTTCGCACCCTCTAGAGCGCTAAACTTATAATCTAGTTGCTAAGGGATATTTGGGCAATAATAAAATACTACAGTTAATTAGAGCATTTTATTATGTATTTCTATGTAAGCATTGAATTCGCTAAATCCTGATTTCTTTGAGGGTATTGAAAAATGGAAATGTATCCCTCTACTGGAGTGATTTATATTTCAGTTATACGTACACTACTTTGTTTCCTGAGTTTCATTTAAAATATATGAAACACGCATTTTTTTCTTTCACGATTCAGATAGAGCAAGTGATTTTAAGTGATTTACTGCTATTATGAATTTCTCTTTTTTCTCTTTGTATCTTTATTTGAAAAAGCAGAATTTTTTTTGGTTCAGAACCCTGGGTAGCAGTTGCTGATTGGTGGCTACACTTAGCCACCAGTCAGCCAGCACTACCCAGGCTCTGAACCAAAAATGGTCCGTCTCCTAAGCTAACATTCATGATTTTCAAGTAAAGATACCAAGAGAATGAAGAAAAATTCATAATAGGAGTAAATTAGAAAGTTGCTTAAAATTTCATGCGCTATCTGAATCATGAAAGAAAAAAATGTTGGTTTCATATCCCTTTAACTGGGAGAACTAATGAAGAATTGGCCCTGGTGCATATGATCCGGCATGTAATAGCTTGTGGTAGTTAATATCAATACATGCAACAATATTTATTGATACCTAAATTGATCCTAGCTGTATGCCCAAGTGAGACTTCAGATCAGATCCATGTCATGCAGTCCTCTGTTTGCCAGCTTCATACTCAAGTAATTCCTCAGGTCATACACATGGACTCTCTTCCCTATTATGTCAACTGTGCACCCAAATGAGATCTCGGGCCAATTCATCAAGTGCCGGGCGGACATCATTTGCTGTAAGGAATCATGTCCGCCCGGCATCGCTAAATGACGACAGCATACGCAGCCGGGATATAACATTGCACAAGCATTTCTAGTGAAATGCATGTGCAATGCTGCCCCCTGCACATACGTGAACAATCGGCCGCTAGCGGGGGTATCAATCATCCTGATCATATTGTATCGGGATGATTGCATTCGCCCACCTTAAAAGGTGGTGGAGAAGTTAAGGAGCAGTGGACTTATGACTGCTGCTCCTTAACTTCAGTTTCCGACGAGCAGGAAACTGCGGGCGTATTCAGCAGCGTCCGCTGCTTTTTAAATCTGGCTCCTCAGATCTGATGACTGTTCTTACAGGCCCTTCCAGAAAGGGGGAAAAAAACTTTAAGGAGTTACATAATTTTATAATAATTAAAAAAGAATTATGTAAAGGTAATTTTAAAGCACTATCATTCTACAAATTAAATATTTTTGCGCCTTTATTTTTTGTAATTTGTAGATAAAGCAATATCTCCTGATTTGAGCAGCAAAAGCAAAGTAAGAAAATTGATGATGATATTTTGCATTTCAATACAGTATATGTTATTAACGGAATCATTTGAACAACATTAGACTTATAAACACATATGGCTAGATTTAGAGTTTGGCGGCCAAATGGGGTGCGTTAGCTACGCGTGGTTTTTTCCCCCTCACCTTTTAAATACCGCTGGTATTTAGAGTTCACAGAATGGCTGGGTTTTCAGTGCGTTAGGCTCCAAAAAGGGAGCGTAGAGCATAATTTAACGCCACTGCAACTCTAGATACCAGCGGTGCTTACGGACGCGGCCAGCTTCAAAAACGTGCTCGTGCACGATATCCCCATAGAAAACAATGGGGCCATTTGAGCTGAAAAAAAACCTAACACCTGCAAAAAAGCAGCGTTCAGCTCCTAACGCAGCCCCATTGTTTTCTATGGGGAAACACTTCCTAAGTCTGCACCTAACACCCTAACATGAACCCCGAGTCTAAACACCCCTAACCTTACAATTATTAACCGCCAAATCTGCCGCCCCCGCTATCGCTGACACCTGCATATTTTTTTTAACCCCTAATCTGCCGCTCCGTAAACCGCCGCTACCTACATTATCCCTGTGTACCCCTAATCTGCTGCCCTTAACACCGCCGACCCCTATATTATATTTATTAACCCCTAATCTGCCCCCCACAATGTCGCCTCCACCTGCCTACACTTATTAACCCCTAATCTGCCGAGCGGACCGCACCGCTACTATAATAAAGTTATTAACCCCTAATCCGCCTCACTCCCGCCTCAAAAACCCTATTATAAATAGTATTAACCCCTAATCTGCCCTCCCTAACATCGCCGACACCTAACTTCAATTATTAACCCCTAATCTGCCGACCGAATCTCGCCGCTACTGTAATAAATGGATTAACCCCTAAAGCCTAACCCTAACACTAACACCCCCCTAAGTTAAATATAATTTTTATCTAACAAAATAAATTAACTCTTATTAAATAAACTATTCCTATTTAAAGCTAAATACTTACCTGTAAAATAAACCCTAATATAGCTACAATATAAATTATAATTATATTGTAGCTATTTTAAGGTTTATATTTATTTTACAGGCAACTTTGTATTTATTTTAACCAGGTACAATAGCTATTAAATAGTTAATAACTATTTAATAGTTACCTAGATAAAATAATTACAAAATTACCTGTAAAATAAATCCTAACCTAAGTTACAATTAAACCTATCACTACACTATCAATAAATTAATTAAATAAACTACCTCCAATTATCTACAATTAAACCTAACACTACACTATCAATAAATACATTAAATACAATACCTACAAATAAATACAATTAAATAAACTAACTAAAGTACAAAAAATAAAAAAGAACTAAGTTACAAAAAATAAAAAAATATTTACAAACATTAGAAAAATATTACAACATTTTTAAAGTAATTACACCTACTCTAAGCCCCCTAATAAAATAACAAAGCCCACCAAAATAAAAAAATGCCCTACCCTATTCTAAAATAAAAAAAGTTCAAAGCTCTTTTACCTTACCAGCCCTGAAAAGGGCCCTTTGCGGGGCATGCCCCAAATAATTCAGCTCTTTGGCCTGTTAAAAAAACATACAATACCCCCCCCCCAACATTACAACCCACATACCCCTAATCTAACCCAAACCCCCCTTAAATAAACCTAACACTAAGCCCCTGAAGATCTTCCTACCTTGTCTTCACCTCACCAGGTTCACCGATCGGTCCAGAAGAGGGTCCGAAGTCTTGATCCAAGCGGCGGCTGAAGAACTCCATCATCGGGCTGAAGTCGGAAGTCCATCATCAGGATGAAGTCTTCTATCAAGCCGCATCTTCAATCTTCTTTCTTCCGGAGCGGAGCGGAGCCATCTTCTTCCAAGCCAACGAGGAACATCCTCTTCAACCGACGCCTACTCGACGAATGACGGTTCCTTTAAATGACGTCATCCAAGATGGCGTCCCTCAAATTCCGATTGGCTGATAGGATTCTATCAGCTAATCGGAATTAAGGTAGGAATATTCTGATTGGCTGATGGAATCAGCCAATCAGATTCAAGTTCAATCCGATTGGCTGATTGGATCAGCCAATCAGATTGAGCTTGCTTTCTATTGGCTGTTCCGATCAGCCAATAGAATGCGAGCTCAATCTGATTGGCTGATTGGATCAGCCAATCAGATTGAACTTGAATCTGATTGGCTGATTCCATCAGCCAATCAGAATATTCCTACCTTAATTCCGATTGGCTGATAGAATCCTATCAGCCAATCGGAATTCGAGGGACGCCATCTTGGATGACGTCATTTAAAGGAACCGTCATTCATCGAGTAGGCGTCGGTTGAAGATGATGTTCCACGTCGGCTTGGAAGAAGATGGCTCCGCTCCGGAAGAAAGAAGATTGAAGATGCGGCTTGATAGAAGACTTCATCCCGATGATGGACTTCCGACTTCAGCCTGATGATGGAGTTCTTCAGCCGCCGCTTGGATCAAGACTTCGGACCCTCTTCTGGACCGATCGGTGAACCCAGTGAGGTGAAGACAAGGTAGGAAGATCTTCAGGGGCTTAGTGTTAGGTTTATTTAAGGGTGGTTTGGGTTAAATTAGGGGTATGTGGGTGGTGGGTTGTAATGTTGGGGGGGGGTATTGTATGTTTTTTTTTACAGGCAAAAGAGCCGAATTTGGCCTCGCTTCCATTGAGTCGTTAAAAATGGAGCCGTAAGCTACCGAAGCGGCCGACAGCTAAAAGTAATTTACGGCTGCATTTTAGTACCAGGTTTCCATTGAAAAGATTAGCGTGTTGCGCGCAGTCGCTCTTTTCGTGTAGCTGTAAGTTAACGTTGTGTTAACGCTTCCATCTGACGTCGGATTTCTTGAAAATCAATTAGTTGCTAAGGTAACCCGACCTTACGCTATAGAATTTACGTTTAACGTCCGTGCTTCTTACCTGTGATCGCCTCTCAAGAAAAATAAAAAAACTCTTATCCATATTTTTAATAATCAAATACTATTTTCTAATATAATTATATTTAACACTTCATAAATATAAGTAATATTTATTGCTGCCCTAGGCATAGGTCTAGTTTGCATTCTGTAGATATGTTCTTGCATATATTATTGTATTTAAATATATACTGATATTTCTATTAGAATATAAGTTCAACTATTTCTATACATGAGACAACAATAAATATTACTTATAACAATTTATTTCTACATTAAAACACTTGCATTATATGCAAGTTTTATCATTTCAATAGAAAATAGCTCTCAAAAAGCACAATTTTCCTCTTTTACACCTAGTTGAGCTGGGGGTAATATTTCTCAATGTATCGACAGCCTCCGACAGTGTATTAACGGTTAGCGCTTTCAATGGAAACCTGGTATAATTTATCGATTAACGGCTTCTATTACTTTCTATGGGACGCGAAAATCTTTTCGGCAGCCGAAGTCCGGCAGCCGATATTGAGGTATAACGCGCCATTGGAAACAGTCGTTAAACGCTATTGCTTTCGACAGTATATTTATCGGTTTGCGAGTGCACGCAAACTGAATTACGACTCAATGGAAGCGAGGCCTTATTTGGGGCATGCCCCGCAAAGGGCCCTTTTCAGGGCTGGTAAGGTAAAAGAGCTTTGAACTTTTTTAATTTAGAATAGGGTAGGGAATTTTTTTATTTTGGGGGGCTTTGTTATTTTATTAGAGGGCTTAGAGTAGGTGTAATTAGTTTAAAATTGTTGTAATATTTTTGTAATGTTTGCAAATATTTTTTTATTTTTTGTAAAGTAGTTCTTTTTATTTGTTGTACTTTAGTTAGTTTATTTAATTGTATTTATTTGTAGGTATTTTATTTAATTAATTTATTGATAGTGTAGTGTTAGGTTTAATTGTAGATAATTGTAGGTATTTTATTTAATTTATTTATTGATAGTGTAGTGTTAGGTTTAATTGTAACTTAGGTTAGGATTTATTTTACAGGTAATTTTGTAATTATTTTAACTAGGTAACTATTAAATAGTTATTAACTATTTAATAGCTATTGTACCTGGTTAAAATAAATACAAAGTTGCCTGTAAAATAAATATTAATCCTAAAATAGCTACAATATAATTATAATTTATATTGTAGCTATATTAGGGTTTATTTTACAGGTAAGTATTTAGCTTTAAATAGGAATAATTTATTTAATAAGAGTTAATTTATTTTGTTAGATTTAAATTATTATATTATATACTTAGGGGGGGGGTTAGGGTTAGGGTTAGAATTAGCTTTAGGGGTTAAAAAATTTATTAGAGTAGCGGTGAGCTCCGATTGGCAGATTAGGGGTTAATACTTGAAGTTAGGTGTCGGCGATGTTAGGGAGGGCAGATTAGGGGTTAATACTATTTATTATAGGGTTATTGAGGTGGGAGTGAGGCGGATTAGGGGTTAATAACTTTATTATAGTAGCGGTGCGGTCCGCTCGGCAGATTAGGGGTTAATAAGTGTAGGCAGGTGGAGGCGACTGTGAGGGGGGCAGATTAGGGATTAATAAATATAATATAGGGGTCGGCGGTGTTAGGGGCAGCAGATTAGGGGTTCATAGGGATAACGTAGGTGGCAGCGGCGTGCGGTTGGCAGATTAGGGGTTAAAAATTTTTAATAGTGTGGCGGCGATGTGGGGGGACCTCGATTTAGGGGTACATAGGTAGTTTATGGGTGTTAGTGTACTTTAGAGCACAGTAGTTAAGAGCTTTATAAACCGGCGTTAGACCAGAAAGCTCTTAACTACTGACTTTTTTCTGCGGCTGGAGTTTTGTCGTTAGATTTATAACGCTCACTTCAGCCACGACTCTAAATACCGGCGTTAGAAAGATCCCATTGAAAAGATAGGATACGCAATTGACGTAAGGGGATATGCGGTATGGAAAAGTCGCGGCTGGAAAGTGAGCGTTAGACCCTTTAATGACTGTCTCCAAATACCAGAGGGCGGTAAAAACCAGCGTTAGGAGTCTCTAACGCTGGTTTTGATGGCTACCGCCCAACTCTAAATCTAGGCCATAGTATTAAAATATATGACCTACATATATATCCCTCGGAATTATATATATTTTTAGATCTTCACTGTATATTTCTATTGCTTTAAAACATTATTGATGTAACTTGTACATTGAGAGTAAGATATTTCTGTCAAAAATATCCCATACCACCTTTTCATAGCAATTATATTGTCTGTGACCTTGAACTTTAAGAGAGAACCCAAAAGATTTCATTGTACATCAACCTGTTTTGACCTCAATGTGTCTAATATAAAAAGTGCTACATAACTCTGATTGTGTTGTCAAATGACAGCAGACTGACAGATTCAAAAGCTTTTTTATTTCTAAAAAAACCCCCAAAACACATAGCCTTAAGTTTTCTAAGAAAGATTTTCTGAAGCATTGATTTTTTTTGCTTTTTGTTTCGTATTATTGTTCATGGTACTTATTGTCGTGCATTGTGGTTTTGTTTTTTTAAACATAAGCCTCATTCCATTCTAACAGAAGTGCCAAGTAAATATACTGCACGTAAGTCGGAGACCTTTTTGTTGTTACTTCTTCTGGTTAGACATAGAAACAACTATAAGAAAAGGGTATTTCACAGACTTTTCATTAGTTTAAATTCGCAGACCTTTACTTAAGTAAATAAAAAAATATGTGACGGTTTATTGATTTAGTAATAACGATAAGTATTTAATGCACGATTTCTCCTTAAAGGAACATGAAAACCCAACATTTTTCTTTCATGATTCAGATAGAGCATAAAAATGTAAACAATTATTCCAATTTACTTCTATTATCTGATTTGCTTAGTTCTCTTGGTATCCTTTGTTGATAATAATACCTTTGATAGGCTCAAGAGCTGGGGGCTAGCTCTTGTCATTGGCTTACCAATGTGTTCAGCTAGCTCCCAGTAGTGCATTGATGCTTCTTCAATAAAGGGTACCAAGAGAATGAAGCATGATTGATAAAAAAAGTAAAATGGAAAACTGCTTAAACATATATGCTGTATCTGAACAATAATGAAATGTTTTAATGTGCTAGAGTATTGTACCATTGCACTATTACTTACGAAGGATCCCGAGCTGAACACAGCCAATGATTGGTAGGTGAAAACATATACCACTCCTGATTGGTTCAGTGACCTTTTTCAACAACAGAGCAGTAGTGCTTTATGAATGAGAAGCTTACTATGTGATTCATTATTCTTTCATAAGATACGGGGAGAGTCCATAGGTGTCCATAAAATGTGATATACTTCCCACCACCAGGTGGAGGTCAAGAACTTTCACAATAACTTTTAATCCCCCCACCTCTACTCCATCCCCAGTTAGTTCTTGGCCTCTGAGGTGAGAGGTTTAGAGAGGTGCTCTGCAATCAAGATTTTGTTATGTTCTATTTGTTATTGGGAGCTCAGACCTGACTTGAGACCATGTACCCCTTTTCCAGTTTCACTCAAAGAAGATTCATAAGGCATGAATATAACAGAGGAAAGGAATACCTCTTTTATGTCAATGTCAGTATCCTCACAGGTAAATCTCTCAGACAAAATTGTCCTTTGACATTACAGGGACTACGCCCCTTAGCCTCCACCAAAGGGGCTACTGGTATATCTGCAAATATCATCTCCAGTATCTTCTTCTTATTATTATTATTATTATTGGTTATTTGTAGAGCGCCAAAAGATTCTGCAGCACTATAAACATAAGTAGAGTACAACAAAACATTTATAGGGATCAAACGGGTAGAGGGCCCTGTCAAGAGTCGCACTGTTTTAGTCAGCTCTTAAGAAAGTGATCTACAAACAGCTGGACTCTTAGGCTTACATGCTAAGGGGGTCAAGGGGATAGCAATGGAGAAGAGGAACTGGTATAAAGAAAGGTTAGTGTAGGTTGTATGCATCTCTGAACAGTCTTTAGGGAGCGCCTGAAGCTTTCAAAACTAGGGGAGAGTCTTGTGGAGCGAGGCAGAAAGGTCCACATGATGGGAGCCAGTTTGGAAAAGTCCTGTAAATGGGAGTGTGAGGAGGTAATAAGAGAGGAGGAGAGGAGGAGGTCATGAGCAGAGCGAAGGGGAGGGAGAGTATCTGGAGACAAGGTCTGAGATATATGGGGGAGCAGTGCAGTTGAGGGTTTTGTATGTCAGGGTGAGCATTTTGTGTTTAATCCTAGAGGCAAGAGGAAGCCAGTGAAGGGATTGGCAGAGAGGTGCAGCAGATGAGGAGCGACATGTAAGGAAGATGAGCCTGTCAGAGGCATTCATTATGGATTGTAAAGGAGCTAGGTGGCAGCTGGGGAGACCATAGAGGACAGAGTTGCAGTAATCGATGTGGGAAAGGATGAGAGAGGGAATTAAAATCTTAGTTGTGTCTTGTGTAAGGAAATGTCTAATTTTAGAGATGTTTTTAAGGTGGAAACGGCAGGATTTAGCCAAGGACTGAATGTGAAAAGAAAGATCTGAGTCAAATGTGACCCCAAGACATCGGGCATGCGGGGTAGGGGTAATAATGGTGTTGTTGACAGTTATAGAGAGATTGGGGATGGAGATTTTGGAAGAAGGGGGGACAATAAGAAGCTCAGTTTTGGAGAGATTTAGCTTGAGGTAGTGAGAGGACATCCAGGAAGGGATGTGAGAAAGACAGTTAGTGACATGGTTAGCAGGGAAGGAGATAGCTCTGGTGCAGAGAAGTAGATTTGTGTGTCATCGGCATACAAATGATATTTGAACCTGTGGGACTTTATTAGGGAACCTAATGACGATGTGTAGATTGAGAAGAGAAGGAGACAGAGGACAGAACCATGCTGTACCCAAACAGAAAGTGGTGACGGGGCAGAGGAGGCCTCAGAGAAGGCTACACTAAAGGTACGGTTTGACAGGTAGGAAGAGAACCACAAGAAGGCTGTGTAACAAATGCCAAAGGATTGGAGGGTTTGGAGCAAAAGAGGGTGGTCAATAATATCAAAGGCTGCGGACAGATCAAGGAGGATAAGCAGAGAGAAGTGGCCTTTGGATTTTGTTGTAAGTAGGTCATTGGTAACCTTAACGATTGCAGTCTCTGTGGAGTGATGGGAATGAAATCCAGATCGCAGTGGGTCAAGGAGGGAGTTTAATGTAAGAAAAGGGGATAGGCGTGCATATACTAGCTTTTCGAGAAACTTTGAGGCAAGAGGGAGGAGGGAAATAGGGCGGTAGTTGGATGGGGAGGTTGAATCAAGAGAAGGTTTTTTGAGGATAAGTGTGACCAGTGCATGTTTCAGAGATGAGGGAAATATACCAGTGCTAAGGGAGAGTTTAACAATGTGTGTGAGTATAGGGGTAAGGGTAGTAGAGAGGGAGGGGAGTAGCTGTGAGGGCATAGGATCAAGGGGACAGGTAGTGAGGTGAGAGCACAGTATAAGTGCAGAAACTTCTTCCTCAGTAACAGGGGAGAAAGAGCTAAGTTTATGGCTTTGTGGGTTGTGGTTAATTGCGAGCATTTAAGTGGGGAGAGAATGAAATTATGTTGAGAGCCAATATAGTTTCTGATGGAGTCGATTTTGTTATTGAAGTAGCTGGCAAAGTCTTGAGCTGACAGAGACGTTGTATTAGGAGGTGGGGGTGGATGGAGAAGAGTATTGAAAGGGGAGAACAGATGTTTTGGGTTTGAAGAAAGAGTAGAGATAAGAGTAGAGAAGTAATATTGCTTATAGAGATTAAGGGCAGAATAGTAGGAGTTCAGGATGAATTTGTAATGAAGAAAATCATCTGAACGCTGAGATTTGCTCCAGTGCCGCTCAGCAGTATGGGAACATTTGCGTAGGTACTATGTCAGAGGAGTATGCCAGGGCTGAGGATGAGTGTATGATTTCCGAGTTATGGTAAGAGGGGCCCGATTGTCAAGGACGGATGTAAGGGTGGAATTATAGTGGCAGATAGATTGTTCAGGGCAGGAAAAGGAAGAGATGGATGAGAGGAGAGGTTCGAGGGAATTAGCAAGCTGTTGCTGATCTAATGACATAATGCTTCTGTGAAGTTTTGTGTGAGTAGTAGAAGGAGGGAGAGTTGTAGGGAGGGATGATATGTTGCAAGTGAGGAAATGGTGGTCAGAAAAAGAAAAATGAGAGTTTGTGAAGTTTGAAATAGCACATTGATAGCTAAAGATCAGGTCAAGGGAGTATCTTTACTTTGGGCTTTCTACTGCATCGGCATTCTGTGAGGGAGAAAGACTTCAGCAAGCTGGTAAGATCAGTGGAGGGGTTCTGCAGTCAAGGTAAGTTACTCAGACATCACTCATAGCCAAGAACTTTAACTGGTACTCTATTAAATAGGTACTAAATAGTTTGGCGGTTTCCAGCCCTTTCCCATGGTCCTTTACATATGTGCTTAACATCTACAATTTACCCACATTATTTTCTAGATGCCCCCTGCAACTCAATGTTTTTTTTTTATCCTTAGAAAATTGAATTTAACAATTTAATGTATTTTTAAGCAGTTAGTGGTCCTTTGTTTTTGTATAGTGGTGGGGATGGGAGACTTCTAAGTAATATTTTTTAAATTTATTACAAAAATCAATATTTGTACTTTTTTACTTCAGGCTGTAGCCTTTACATCGTTACGGCAATTAGCCCCAATGGACCGCAAATCGGAGACTTTTCTAAGAAAACTATTTTCTCAATATGCTTTTTAGCATAGACCATTAGTTGCAATCACATGCGTGGTGACTGCAGCATCTTTTTGATGCGATTCTCTTTCTCAGATGCTTCCTGAACAATCATCTGAGGATATTTAAGTTCTTAAGATATCTAATGATTTCATGTGCGATGCAGCTTTTGTCATCATTAAAATTGATGTTAAAAATTTGTCCATTGCTCTTCTGCTAAGTAGAGCTTTATGGTTTAAATCTTGGTCAGCTGATACGGTTTCTAAAAATTAACTTTTGTCAATTCCCTTTGAGGGTAAATTGTTTTTTGGATCAGAGTTAGGCTCTATCATTAACTGTTACTCTTCCTCAGGACAAGAAGTCTAAGGGAAAATATAACAGAAGTCTGACTTCTCCAAACCTTTGTGGAAGCCAGGATCTTCGTGGTCTAAGAATAAACAAACCAAGAAGGTTGATTCCAATAACAAATTTGCATGAAGGGACTGCCACCTGTCCAGAGGATTATCTGGTAGGGTGCTGATTGATTCACTTTTAGAGGGCCTGGTGCAGATCAGTTCAGGATCTCTATGTCCTCAAAATTATTTGCCAGGGCTACCACATTGGATTTCACACCAGGCCTCCCTAGGAATGGTTTCATCTTTTTCACGTTCCAAAAGATCCTATGAAGGAAGCTACTTTTATTAAATGTTTTCAGGATTTAAAGAGTTTGGGAGTAATACAACATGTCTCAGTCTCTCAATAGGGAAAAGGATTCTATCCCAGCCTCTTTATTGTCCCATTCTAGATATAAAGACCCTGAACAAATTGGTCAAAGTTTCTTAATTCAAGATGGACACAATCCACACCATTTTACCCCTGGTTCAAAAAAGTCAATATATGACAACTATAGGTTTGAATGATGCTTATCACAATTTACAAGGACCATTTCCAATTTTGAAAATTTGTATTTCTCATCAAGCATTACCAGTTTGTGGCTCTACCTTTTGGTTTAGCCACTGCCCCTCGCATTGGACAACATCTTGATAGAAAGCCCAGTCCTTTTTTCTAGCATCCTCTCATACCCAGAAGGTAATTTCCTTCCTTCAGGATCATGTATGGATCAATGTTCCAAAGAGTTCTTTATCCCCAGCTACAAGATTAGTCTTTCTGGGAGTGAAAATAGAAACAAATGTGCTTGTTTCTCACAGACCCTCGCAAAGACAAACTACAGAAAGACATTTCTATAGATGGCTCCTTCTTCATCTGTAGCTCAGTGCATGGAAGTAGTGGGTTTTATGGTAGCGGCGTCAGACAAATTACCTTTTGCTCATTTTCAACTTCATCTCCTTGAATTATGCATGCTTCAACAGTGGCAAAGGATTGCTTTCATCTAGAGCAGCAAATAGAGCTCAGTTCTTCAGACGGTCTCACTCATGGTGGAGGGACTGTCCTTGTTTGACTCTTGGCATTTTTTTTGGCCTACAAAATTTTTAAATTTGCTTCTTTTTGTATTATGGATCAGGAGGCTGTGCAGGATGTTACCTGTAGCTTATGTTTTGATGAGCAGGTGGAACCCCCAGTACCTATTTGTTCATGTATTGAAAGAACTTTAGCTTATAGAAATAGACTTTTTGACCCTGAGCCTTCATTAGCTAAGGCAGATGTTGTTCAGGAGCTTCCTGTTTCATATGTGCCGCAGCTTTCTCCTCAAGTGTCCCAATCCTATTCATTTACACATGCAGTGCCCAGCGTTTACTCTCATTCTCCGTCTGGAGATATTTTGCAAGATCGTACTGCCCAGGTATCTTCTGCGGTATCTGAGGCGCTGTCTTCTTTTCCCATGCTGCAGGGGAAACGCAAAAGGAAATTTAAAGAAACAGTAAGTAAGGTTTCTGATCCTGAAGTGGCTAATCAAGGTATTTACTCTCAGAAGTCTGAGGATGAAGATTCTTTGGGTGCATCTGAGGGTGAAATTTCAGATTCAGGCAGTATAATTCCTTCTTCTGTTGCTGAAGTTGTTTAGAAAGCTTGCTCAACTAAGAATTGGTTTAAACATTTATTTTTTCTGTTCCTCTGATTTCGCAAATGCTATTAAATATACAGATTGGTTTGAACTTCATGTCTCCAAGGATGTTGCTGTTAAGGCACTTCCACGGCTTTCTCCTTTTATGTCCCAAGTTTATATGGCATCACATGCAGTGCCCTGTGGTTCCTTTCAATCAATCCCTGGAGGAGTGTATTTGCATAAAGAAGTTGCAAGCTCAGGTATCTTCTGCAGTATCTGTGGCTTGATCTGTTTTCCTTTACTTCAGGGAAAAGGCAAGAGGACATTCTAAGTCTCAGATAAAATGGTTTGTGCTCCACATGCTGCTACGCAGGTTTGTCTTCTTCCAAGTTAGTGAGGAGGATTCACCGGTAGTTTCTGAGGCTGAAATCTCAGATCTGGACAGTATAATTCCTTCATCTGTTACTGAAGTTGTATCCTTCAGTTTATGCTTCAAAGCCTCTTATATTGTCAGGAGGTCTTGGCTGACTGGATGACACCGATCGTTGTCTTTCCTTTGGAGTTTTATGAACTTTATCAGTTCTATATTTTATTTTTCTTTCCTCTCTGGAAGGGTTCTAGACGTGCTGTGAGATGATCACAGGATTGTTAAAGAGAATCTGGGGATATTTCTCCCTGTCTCATGTCCTTTTTAGGATTTCCTGTCACTATTTCTCTTGAAATGCACGCTGTCTTTAGTAGAAGGGAACTTTCTACTTTTAATTAGAGAACTTAGATCTCTGCGGAGATAATCTAGTTTTCTTTCTGACAAAGGTAAGAAGCTGGAGGTTTAATTGTTCATTTAGAGCAATGTCTTGTCTTATTAGACTTGCTGTACTAGCCGCTGGGCATTGTAGCTGAAATTTATGGTCAGCTTAGAAGCCTACCTGTGGTTTAGTGGTACAGCCTAGACTTTATAGTTCTGCAGTTGCAGATTCAATTATTTCTGTTTCCTCCAAATACATGCTTCTAGTGTCTCCTTTTAAAATTTAGACTTTGTTTGGGTCATGCCTTTTCAAGTCCAATCTAAGTTTTCCTCCCAGGGGAAGATTTCTCTTTCTAGAGTATCTGCAATCCAAGTAGGATGAGAGGCATTCCTTGAACTGGATTCAGGGTCTTCATCTCTGGGAGTGACAGTTCGAGTCCCAGTTTGGAAACGGGATATAGGTATTTACCTCATATATTTCAGATTCTGTCCTTCAAAGTAGTATCCTGTCTCCTTTGGTTCTAGTGGGCCTGTTCATAACGAACTTAGATCTGAAAGATTTATTGTTTCCTTAATCGGAATCTTCTCTAGTTTTCTTAGTTTGCGCCATCCCAGTCAGACCTTTAGGTCTTGGGATATTGCAAGTGTGTTTTTCTGGACAATATATAGTTCAGGTATCATCCTGACTTTGCGCTAACTCTCTTTTAAGAGATCTTGTCCAATCTTCTTTTCCAGGGATGGGAAATGAATCTGGAGAAGAGTTCCCTTGTTCTATCCACAAGGGTAATTGGTTTGGGACTACCACCACAATACCCTGAATGCACCCGATTTCATTTGATCTCGGAAGTTATGCAGGGTCAGGTCTGGTCAGTACCTGGATGGGAGACTGCATAGGAACACCAGTTGCGGTATGCTTGGGTCTTTATTTGATTCTTTATCTAGGAGATGTCTTTCAGAGGTCAGAAAATCAAGGATTTATTCCTTTTCCACAGTCTGCAGTCTTCTGTCTGGCCAACAGTAAGTTTTAGTGGCCGGTGGATAGCTTAGCCATCTTGCAACCAGGAGGTTGGGAGTTGGAATTAAGCTGCAGTTAATTTTTCTTCACTTTTCTGTGACCCTGTGTATGGAGGGAATTGGTCTGATGGCATTCCATGGATATCATTCCTTTTTTTTATATATATATATATATATTTTTATTTATTTGTGGCTGCCAGAATAAAGAAGCCATTACACTTGAACATGAAACTACACCACGCAGGGTGCAAACAAATATATAGCTTGAAAGGAAAAAAATGATTAAATTGCATCATGCACAATGTACAGAGATATCAAATAATATAACCAAAATAAAGCTCTTTTGTTCTTTCTGCGTGGAGATATCATAAGAAAAAGAAACAAAAAAAAATATATAATAAAACAGTCAATTCTTTTAGCTCTGGCAGCTCATTTTATCGTGAACTTGGAAACAAAAACACAATCACACAACAACAATAACAACAACAATAAAAAAAAAAATATATAAACAATGCCCCTCTAAAATTTTATATTTAGTCTGCTGCTGTGATATCATTCCTTTTGCTATTTTCCATGACATGGAGAGCTTTTGGATCTGTCTTAAAGGATAGATTTAGATGACAAGAGACTTTCTGCCGTAGTATTTTTTCAGGAGTATCTATCTCTGGGCATGTTTTTCTGGATATATTCCTGGGTGATGTTAACACGGATGCCAATCTGCTGGGCTTGTAAGCTGTCTGGGTCTTTAAGGATTATGGACTCGGGAGTGTCTGCTCTCCTCTTTAAACATCTTGGAGTTGAGAGCAATTCGCAATGCTCTGATGACTTGACCTCAGTTGTCCCTAGCTTGGTTCCAATCGGACAATATTACCTCTAGGGTTTATATCAACCATTAGGGAGGAACTAGGCATTCCTTAGCCATGTAGGAGGTGGCTTGGATTGTTCAGTGGGAAGAAGCTCACATTTTCTGCCGGTCATCCACTTTCCAGGGGTTGACAATTGGGAGTCAGACTTCTAAACAGATTGACAATTCATCCCGGGGAGTGATCATTTCCATCCGGAAGTGTTCTCTAGGTAGACCCTCACTTGGGGGGTTTCAGGAGTTGGCTTCTGTGGGCATTTTGACAGAATGCCAAGTTTTGAAGGTACAGTTTATGGTCATGTGATCGCAGACCATCCTGATAGATGTTCTGATGTTTTTCTTGGATTTCAGTCTTGCATACCTTTTTCCTCTGTTTGTTCTCTTTCCACGAGTCATTACTTATATTTTCAGATGAGAGCGGTAGTGATTTTATTAGCCCCTGCGTGGCCTCGCAGGTCTGGTATGCAGACCTAGTGGAAATGTCGTCTCTCCACATTGGAGACTACCGCTGAGGAAGGACTTCTGATTCTTGGTCTTTTCCTTCATCTAAATCTCTGAAGCTGACTGCTTGAAGATTGGATTCTTAGTTTTGTCTAAGCGGAGGTGGTTTCTGAATTTTTTATCCTTTCTCCAGGGTGGTCTGGAGAAGGGTTTGTCAGTCAGTACCCTGAAGGGTCAGTTTTCTGCATTGTCTTTTTTGCTACATAAGAATCTGGTGGACGTGCCAGATGTGGAATCTTATTTTCAGGCACTGGTTAACATCAGGCCTGTGTTTAAGTCGGTTGCCCCCCCTTAGGGTTTTGCCCATGTTCTTAAAGTTTTGCAGTAGGCTCTGTTTGAGCCTTTACTTTCCATAGATATTAAGTTGTTATTTTGGAAGGTTTTGTTTCTCATTGCTATCTTTTCTGCTTGGAGAGTCTCGGAGCTCTAAGTTTTGCAGTGTGATTCGCCTTATCTTATCTTTCATGCAGTTAAGGCGGTTATTCGTACTAGTTAGGTTTTCTTCCTAAGTGGTTTCGGATAGATATATTAATCAAGAAATTGTTATTTCTTCTTTGTGTTCTTATCTTTCTTCTCATAAGGAACATTTGTTGTACAACTTTGATGTTGTGCATGCTTTTATTTTCTATCTACAGGCGACTAAGGATTGTCTCCAGTTTGCTGTTTGTTTCTCTGGGAAACATAAAGGTCAGAGAGCTTCAGCTACTTCTCTTTCTTTTTAGTTGAGTAGTATAATATATTTGGTTTATGAGACTGCTGGACAGCAGCCTCCTGAGAGAATTTCAGCTCATTTCACTAGGGCTGTCCCTTCTTCTTGGGCTTTCAAGAAGAAAGTTTCTGTAGAACAGATTTGCAAGATTGCAACTTGGTGCTCTCTGCATACGTTTTCCAAATTTGATATTTTTTGTCTCAGCTGAGGCTTCTTTTGGGAGAAAGGTTCTTCATGCTGTGGTGCCTTCTGTTTAGGTTACCTGTCTTGTCCCTTCCTAATCATCTGTGTCCTCTAGCTTGGGTATTGGTTCCCACTAGTAATTGATGATTCCGTGGAATCACCATATCTTAGGAAAGAAAACATAATTTATGCTTACCTGATAAAATTATTTATTTCCGGATATGGTGAGTCCACGGCCCACCCTTTATTTTAAGACAGTTATTTTTAACTAAAACCTCAGGCACCTCTACACCTTTGTGTTATCTTCTTTTTCCATTTTCCCTTCAGTTGAATGACTGGAGGTTATGGGTAAGGGAAGTGACATATATAGCCACTTTGCTGTGGTGCTCTTTGCCTCCTCCTGCTGGCCAGGAGTGATATTCCCACTAGTAATTGATGATTCTGTGGACTCACCATATCCAGAAAGAAATACATTTATCAGGTAAGCATAAATTATGTTTTTTCCTCAAAAAATTTAATTTAGCAATTTATTTGAAAATTCCTTACTGTATTTTTAAGCAGTTAGTGGTTCTTTTCTTTTGTATAGTGGTGGAGATGGGAGACTTCTGAGTAATTTTTTAAAAATGTATTACAAAAATCAATGTGCTTTTTTACTTCAGGCTGTGGCCTGTACATTGTTATGGCGATTAGCCCCAATGGACCGCAAATCAGAGTCTTTTCTAAGAAAACTATTTTCTCAATAGGCTTTTCAGCATAGACCAGCAGTCGCAATAACATGCGTGCAGCAAGAAATTGGTCTCAAGGTCCAATATATCATTACTTCTCAACCGCGGTCCTCAAGTACCCCCAACAGGCCAGGCTTTCATTATAGCTGAACCAGAGCACAATGGCTGAAGTAGACAATATGAAAAGCTTACTTTACTGCACATTCAAGATCTTTATCTACGTATTAAGCCTTCAAGAATGAAGCCTCCTTGGAACAGATTTGCAAGGGCGGCAACTTAGTCTTCTCTTCATACCATTTCTAAATTTTACCATTTTGATGTTCATGCTTCTTCAGAAGCTTCTTTTGGCAGGAAAGTCCTACAGGTGGCAGTGTCAGGCAAATAGGAACTGCCCCTTTATTTGTCCCACCTGTCCTTAACATGGACTCTCAACTTGGGTATTGTATCCCACATGATATGGACACCTATGGACTCTCCTCATCTTAAGAAAGAAAACAGAATTTATACTTACCGATACATTTCTTTCTTTCAGGGTGAGGAGAGTCCATAAAACCCGCCCTATTTTTGTTGAACCTGAAGTATAAATTCTGTTTTTCTGTTCTAGCATATTGCTTTTTATATTATTGACCCTGTTTGTGTATGCCCCGTTAACCAACAATATATATTCATGACGTGCATTTACATTTTCATATACTTTTTTGTATGTATAAAATTATGCTTGTTCCATACAGAAGCAATAAAGCAAATTCTCTAATTTGCTGCATTTTAAAAAACCTAGGTTACAGATTTAGATTTTCGGCCTCTCTATGCAGAGTGGGTTACAGTACAATTTATACAGAAAAGCAAGTAGTATTTGCTGTCCCTTTAATGTCTAAACACTTCATATATATTATAAATGGATATTCTGGTGCATGTCTTTAAGTTATGCACGTTTGTTATTCAATAGCATTATATTATCTACTATATTCTAACTTTCTTGGGCTTTCAGGATAAAAACAACATATTGTTTACCTTAAAGCTTTATTAAAAGTGAGATTATCCAGTATTTGAAAATAAAAGGTGTTTTAATTTTTGAATGATAAAACTGAATAGGTTTGTGAGTTTGGGTGACTTCTCAAGGCTTAAAGAATTTAAACCTATATGACCTTTATTAATAGAGCCCACTTATTTCCTATATGACAGTTCCAAATATTTACTATAACTTGAATGACCTCTCCAATTAGAATACCATGTATTGTGCAACCTATTAACTAAGAATGGAGGAATGAGAGAGCTTTATTAAATAAGTAACATAGAATAAGATACTGCATATTGGAGACTAGTTTGTGCTTAATGAAAAACTATTCCTTTTATTCCATTTTTATGGGGGGGAAAACAGTGTTATGTTGTTACTCTGTAGTTATGTTGTCACTACTAGTAGTCTGTTTAATAGAAAATTGAAGGATTTGGTCACATTATCAAGTTAGTGGCCCTGATTATTGATACTGATGCAATGTGATGATATATTCAAAAGGGGTCCGCTGCCGGATTTGATATTGCCTGTGAAATATAAAAAAATAATAACACATTTGCTACAGTATGATCATAATATTCTAAGTATAATATATATATTTTGAATATCGGGACCAGTGTGAGGATGGGCCTCGTACTAGCAATTTCATAAGTTGTGCAGAGCAAAAGTTGAATGGGCTTGGAGGAGGATACAGAAATGTTTTGGCACATCCATTAAAATAATGAAAGTTGGCTGTATTAGTTTGTTTTAAATGAACAAATGTTTAAATATTAACCTTCAAAGGCTGATTCTCATGTACAGTATTTCTATGTCTATAATAATTAATATTCAGATGCTACATTCAATATTCTAATGTAGACATTCAATATTCATTTGAATGGGAGAATAAATATCAAGATGGATTTTCATTCTACAGCTCGAAATTCAATATTCTAAGATTTGATCACTCATAGTATGGAAACCATGCATATGGCTATCTGGGTGCATTGACATAATTCTCTGTGAACACAAGAAGGCCAAAAAACAGCATCAAGTTCATTGCCCACAATAATTCTATTTGGTTATCTATCTACACTGCCCTTTGTTCAAATAAAACACATTCTCAGTATGGTACTAAATGGTTATTTTCTAAAATAAATGAACCAAAAAGTGTTTATCTGTGCTAATTATAATTCGGCTAGATTACGAGTCTTGCGTTAGCCTTAAAAAGCAGTGTTGAGAGGTCCCAGAGGAGCGGCGTTGAGAGGCTTTTTAACGCCCGCTGGTATTACCAGTTCTAGCAGATACAGGTGTACCGCTCACTTTTTTTTCCGCTACTCGAGCATACCGCAAATCCCCTTACGTCAATTGCTTATCCTATCTTTTCCATGGGATTTGCCTAATGCTGGTAATACGAGTCTTGGTAGAAGTGAGCGGTAGACTCTCTCTTGTCAAGACTCCTACCGCATTTAAAAGTCAGTGGTTAAGAGTTTTATGGGCTAACGCTGTAACATAAAACTCTTAACTAAAGTGCTGCAAAGTACATTAACACCCATAACCTACCTATCCCCTAAACCGGGCCCACATCGCAAACACTATAATAACATTTTTAACACCTAATCTGCCGAACCAGAGATCGCCGCCACTATTATAAATGTATTAACCCCTAAACCGCCGTACTCCATCCTCGCAAACACTAGTTAAATTTTATTAACCCCTAATCTGCCGTCCCTAACATCGCCGACACCTACCTACATTTATTAACCCCTAATCTGCCACCCACAACGTCTCCGCCACTATATTAAAGTTATTAACCCCTAAACCTAAGTCTAACCCTAAGACTAACCCCCCCAACTTAAATATAATTTAAAAGAAATCTAAATAAAATCACTATTATTAAATAAATTATTCCTATTTAAAACTAAATACTTACCTATAAAATAAACCCTAAGCTAGCTACAATATAACTAAATTGTTACATTGTAGCTATCTCAGGGTTTATTTTATATCTAATCCCCCTAATAAAATAAAAAAGCTCCCCAAAATAAAAAAAGCCCTACCCTATACTAAATTACAAATAGCCCTTAAAAGGGCCTTTTGCAGGGGGAATTGACCCAAAGTAATCAGCTCTTTTACCTGTAATAAAAAATATAATACCCCCCAACATTAAAACGCACCACCCACACACCCAACCCTACTCTAAAACCCACCCAATCCCCCCTTAATAAAACCTAACACTAATCCCTTGAAGATCCCCCTAGCTTGAGAAATTTTCGGAATTAAGGTAGGAAAAATCCTATTGGCTGGTGCAACCAGCCAATAGGATTGAAGATTGATCCAATCAGCCAATAAGATTGAGCTCGCATTCTATTGGCTGTTCCAATCAGCCAATAGAATGCAAGCTCAATCCTATTGGTTGATTACATCAGCCAATAGGATTTTTCCTACCTTAATTCCAATTGGCTGATAGAATCCTATCAGCCAGTCTGAATTCGAGGGACGCCATCTTGGATGACGTAACTTAAAGGAACCTTCATTCTTCATTTGGATGTCATTGGAAGATGATGCTTTGCGTCGGCTGGCTTGAAGATGGACCCGCTCTGGATGGATGAAGATAGAAGATGCCGCCTGGATGAAGACTTCTGCCCGTCTGGAGGTCCTCTTCTGCCCGGATCGGATGAAGACTTGTGCCCCTCTGGAGGACCACTTCTGCCTGGTTGGGTGAAGACGTCTCCCGGTAGGGTGATCTTGAAGGGGTTAGTGTTTATTAAGGGGGGATTGGGAGGGTTTTAGAGTAGGATTGGGTGTGTGGGTGGTGGGTTTTAATGTTGGGAGGGTATTGTATTTTTTATTACATTTAAAAGAGCTGATTACTTTGGGGCAATGCCCTGCAAAAGGCCCTTTTAAGGGCTATTTGTAATTTAGTATAGGGTAGGGTTTTTTATTATTTTGGGGGGCTTTTTTATTTTATTAGGGGATTAGATTAGGTGTAAAAAAAGTTAGTTTAAAAAAATTGTAATTATTTTATTATTTTTTGTAATTTAGTGGGGTTTTTTCGTACTTTAGTTTATTTAATTTAATTGTATTTAATTGTAGTTAGTTTAGGTAATTAATTTAATTATAGTGTAGTGTTAGGTGTAATTGTAACTTAGGTTAGGGTTTATTTTACAGGTAAATTTGTCTTTATTTTAACTAGGTAGTTATTAAATAGTTAATAACTATTTAATAACTATTGTACCTAGTTAAAAATAAATACAAATTTGCCTGTAAAATAAAAATAAACCCTGAGATAGCTACAATGTAACTATTAGTTATATTGTAGCTAGCTTAGGGTTTATTTTATAGGTAAGTATTTAGTTTTAAATAGGATTAATTTATTTAATGGTATTCATTTTATTTAGATTTATTTAAAATTATATTTAAGTTAGGGCGGTGTTAGGGTTAGACTTAGGTTTAGGGGTTAATAAATTTATTATTGTGATGGCGACGTTGGGGGCGGCAGAGGTGGCGGCGAGATTGGGGGCGGCAGATTAGGGGTTAATAAATATAATGTAGGTGGCAGCAGTGTCATAAGTATAATGTAGGTGGGGGCGGTGTCCATAGCGGCACATTAGGGGTTAATAAGTGTAAGATTAGGGGTGTTTAGACTCGGGGTTCATGTTAGGGTGTTAGGTGTAGACATAAAACGTATTTCCCCATAGGAATCAATGGGGCTGCGATAGGAGCTAAACGCTGCTCTTTTGCAGGTTTTTGGTTTTTTTCCAGCCGTCTCTCCTCCATTAATTCCTATGGGGAAATTGTGCACGTTTTGCCAGCTCACCGCTACCGTAAGCAGCGCTGGTATTGAGGTGAGATGTGGAGCTAAATTTTGCTCTCCGCTCAATTTTTTGCGGCTAACGCCGTGTTTAAAAAAACCCGTAATACCAGCGTTGTTTGTAGGTGAGCGGTGAGCATAAACTGCTCGTTAGCACCGCACTCCTGTTACCGCAAAACTCTAATCTAGGTGATTTTGTTTAACTATAGACACACTTTAAAATTAAAAGTTTATTTTTCTGCAACAACATTACAAAAATTGACAGTTCTCTTTTAATGAGAGACACAAGGAGACGCAAACTCTTTAAAATACCAAGAAATTCACGTTTCAAAAGTGCTTCATAAACAAGTAGAGAACATTTTTTTTAAATCAATTTGTAATCCTTAAGGGTTATTTATCAAAGGTAATTAAAAGTTAACGTACTAGCAATTCAAAGTAAAAAAAAAAGCTTTATCATGCATTAATATGTTTTCATATTACAAAAAATATTTCTTTACAAAAAAAATAGAGCTTAAAAATGATTAAAGGGCCATGATACCCAAATGTTGAAACTAGGGTTGCCACCCGTCCTTTAAAATACAGAACACTTATAAGTTACACATGCTGCAGGGTGTGCAGAGAGGAATATAAATAGTGCTGTCCAGAAACACAATACATGTTCCTCCCTGCACACCATGCAGCATGTGTAACTCATAAGTATCCAAGAAAACATGGCTGAGGTGGCAACCCAAGTTGAAACACTTGAAAGTGATGCTGCATAGCTGTAAAAAGCTGTCTAGAAAATATCACCTGAACATCCCTATGTAAAAAAGAAAGATATTTGACCTCAAAAATTTCTCAGTAGCCACATCCCATTGTAAAGGACTTCTAAGCAACAAATCAGTATGTCTGTCCCAGGACAGGCAAAGGAGAGAGCTTTATGCACTCTCATCTTATTTCCCTTTTCAGTTTAAGGAAGTTTACTATGAAATCTCATGAGAATTAAGTGAAATCTCATGAGAGCACAGTAAAAGAGTTCATGACCTCAGCACTGTTGATGCTGATTGACTGCTGTTCATTTCTTCATATTTTTTTACCTGCAGTTGAGCAGCAGCTGAAGTATAACTTTTTACACAGAACTTACTCTGCTGAGCTGAGGAGATTGTGAGGTAAAATATCTTCCTTTTTTACATAGAGATGCTCAGATGATATTTTCCTGTCAGCTTTTTACAGTTACACTGCATCAGTTTCAAGTGATTTAGCATATGAGTATTATGTCCCTTTAATTTCACACATTTTATAATCAGATAGGACTGTACATCCCACTAAACAAATTCCTTTTCCTTTTCATGACTTACACACACACCTTTTTTGTGGTACATCAAACTCAAATTTAAACCTATACCTGCATGTTTGTACTATTTAAATATATTATTTTAATTAATTTCTTTGGGTTTCATTGTATTTTTTTTAATTATTCCACTTACAATATTATTCTATGAAGTATGTTTTTATCTTAAAAAAAGTTTCATTAAAAAGAATTAATGTTTGCATATTATAAAATTGTTTTTAATTCACACAAAAATAGTTTAAAAACGTATATGTCACATAATAAAATAGTTCTGGGACACCCCACAAAGGAAAGTAATAAGCTAAATTTCTTTAACGTTTCATGATTTCCATACTTAGGCCCAGATTACAAGCACACAAATTGATATTATAAGTCCATGGTAAAATAGATTTACCAGAAAAGGTTTAGCACTGCCAACATCTCTTTAGCGGGCCCTATAATTTCAATGGAGATCACAACTGAGCTAAATATCAGTCATATTACAATGGATAGTTAAGGCTTGCAAGCCAAAACAGCGCTTGAAAATTTAGCCCAACCTGAGACCTGAAGTAAAGTGTTAGGGCTAAAATAAGTTTCACAAAACACATGTAAAACATATTAAAAGAAAGAATTACACTCATGTATACACATATTTAATAACATATATATATTTATTTATATATATATATATATATATATATACTGTATGTGTGTGTGTGTGTTTTTTGTGTATATGTCTCTCTCTCTCTCTCTCTCTCTCTATATATATATATATATATATATATATATATATATATATTCACATATGTTTATATGTGTAAATATGCCTGTGCACATATTTACACATATGAACATATGTATACATATATATATATATACACTTTTGATTTCTTCCCAGTCAAATACCTTAAAATATACAATAGTTATTTTTAAACATTTTTTATATGTTTTTCTATTTTTTCAATAGAAATACTTGAAGTTCCTATGCTCTTCACTTTGAAGATTTTTGTTTTTTTGTAAATGTATATTTCTATATATAATATATATAGGTATTTCAACATAGGTATTTTAAGTATTCCTAATGCACCTTTGTTTTTAGCACAGTTGCCTAGCACACCTTCGGGTTATTGCTGACGCAAAAAAAGGCTTTTTTAGCATGCCCCATACAAGTCTATAGGGAAAAGTATTTACCGCAGTCACACTATCCAACCTCCAGATGTTAGCACGCTTTTGATATTGCACTATAGTTTTACTTTCAACTTATAATACCAGAGTTTACATAGTAGCGTTATTGATTTAACTTGAGCGCAGTTAGTGCCCAAGAGCAATGAAAACTTATCACTCTAGTGGCAAACTAATGATAGCATGGGACACAATAAACTATTTTGCTGGACCATGCTACCATTATAGTGGGACTTGATATTACAACCCGACGGTAAATTGCGTTAACCAGAGAAGGATTATCACAGCCAACTTCACTCAAGTGGAACTTATACTTTCAATAGATATTACAAATATACTAACTTACACTGGTATTACAAGATTAAATTTATAGTTTGTAATCGAGCGATAGCCGAAACAGCACTAGAATATTTAGTGACAGACCTGAAGTAAATTTTAAGGGGCCCATTTATCAAGCTCCGGATGGAGCTTAAGGGCCTGTGTTTCTGGTGAACCTGAAGGCTCGCCAGAAACACCAGTTAAGAAGCAGCGGTCTAAAGACCAGTTCACAAGAGTTGCTAGTGCAATGCTGAATATGGAGAGCGTATTGCTCTCTGCATTCAGCGAGGTCTGTCGGACCTGATCCACACTGTCGGATCAGGTCCGACAGACCTTTGTTAAATAGGGGCCTAAGGGTTAAAAAAGTTGCACAAAACATATTTAAAAAAATATATTATATTAAAATGAATAAAAGGTTTTAAAATGGTTAAAAGGGATATGGTATATGGCAAAGTTTTGGATTTTATACATATATATATATATATATATATATATATATATATATATATATATATATATATATATGTATAGTTAGTCCAATAGAAAAGTATAATTGCTCAATGCAATACTCTTGTTATTGTCTTATCTAAATCACTGGACTAACACGGCTTTTTCAATCAATCAATCAATCAATCAATCAATCAATATATATATATATATATATACAGGGAGTGCAGAATTATTAGGCAAATGAGTATTTTGACCACATCATCCTCTTTATGCATGTTGTCTTACTCCAAGCTGTATAGGCTCGAAAGCCTACTACCAATTAAGCATATTAGGTGATGTGCATCTCTGTAATGAGAAGGGGTGTGGTCTAATGACATCAACACCCTATATCAGGTGTGCATAATTATTAGGCAACTTCCTTTCCTTTGGCAAAATGGGTCAAAAGAAGGACTTGACAGGCTCAGAAAAGTCAAAAATAGTGAGATATCTTGCAGAGGGATGCAGCACTCTTAAAATTGCAAAGCTTCTGAAGCGTGATCATCGAACAATCAAGCGTTTCATTCAAAATAGTCAACAGAGTCGCAAGAAGCGTGTGGAAAAACCAAGCCACAAAATAACTGCCCATGAACTGAGAAAAGTCAGGCGTGCAGCTGCCAAGATGCCACTTGCCACCAGTTTGGCCATATTTCAGAGCTGCAAAATCACTGGAGTGCCCAAAAGCACAAGGTGTGCAATACTCAGAGACATGGCCAAGGTAAGAAAGGCTGAAAGACGACCACCACTGAACAAGACACACAAGCTGAAACGTCAAGACTGGGCCAAGAAATATCTCAAGACTGATTTTTCTAAGGTTTTATGGACTGATGAAATGAGAGTGAGTCTTGATGGGCCAGATGGATGGGCCCGTGGCTGGATTGCTAAAGGGCAGAGAGCTCCAGTCCGACTCAGACGCCAGCAAGGTGGAGGTGGAGTACTGGTTTGGGCTGGTATCATCAAAGATGAGCTTGTGAGGCCTTTTCGGGTTGAGGATGGAGTCAAGCTCAACTCCCAGTCCTACTGCCAGTTTCTGGAAGACACCTTCTTCAAGCAGTGGTACAGGAAGAAGTCTGCATCCTTCAAGAAAAACATGATTTTCATGCAGGACAATGCTCCATCACACACGTCCAAGTACTCCACAGCATGGTTTGCAAGAAAGGGTATAAAAGAAGAAAATCTAATGACATGGCCTCCTTGTTCACCTGATCTGAACCCCATTGAGAACCTGTGGTCCATCATCAAATGTGAGATTTACAAGGAGGGAAAACAGTACACCTCTCTGAACAGTGTCTGGGAGGCTGTGGTTGCTGCTGCACGCAATGTTGATGGTGAACAGATCAAAACACTGACAGAATCCATGGATGGCAGGCTTTTGAGTGTCCTTGCAAAGAAAGGTGGCTATATTGGTCACTGATTTGTTTTTGTTTTGTTTTTGAATGTCAGAAATGTATATTTGTGAATGTTGAGATGTTATATTGGTTTCACTGGTAAAAATAAATAATTGAAATGGGTATATATTTGTTTTTTGTTAAGTTGCCTAATAATTATGCACAGTAATAGTCACCTGCACACACAGATATCCCCCTAAAATAGCTATAACTAAAAACAAACTAAAAACTACTTCCAAAACTATTCAGCTTTGATATTAATGAGTTTTTTGGGTTCATTGAGAACATGGTTGTTGTTCAATAATAAAATTAATCCTCAAAAATACAACTTGCCTAATAATTCTGCACTCCCTGTATATATATATATATATATATATATATATATATATATATATATATATATATATATATATATATATATATATATACAGTAATAATTTAAGTGACCATATATTAACTGAGGGTGAAATGAAGGTCCTCAACAGGAGTTTGTGATTTGTTCCCACTCCCAAAATAGATAAGTTTAAGACGAATGTGGATATCTATAAGTTGCAGAGACAACTTAAACTACAGGATTTTTTCCATGACAAGACACAGACAACTGTGGGAACCTTCAGATCACCTTCCAATTTTGATCCTCCTACCACCCATCCTTCATTACGTAGCTTTATTAGGTTATTGACCAGTGACTGTGAGCAAGCACAGATAGAAACACATTTCTCCAACTTGGACAGAGAGGAGAGATTAGCATTACAGAGCCTTAAAGAAGATAACACTATCATCATAAATTCTGCTGATAAGGGTGGCTCTATAGTTATCCAAAATTATCATGACTATAGAAAAGAGGCCTATAGACAATTGTCTGACACCATAGTTTACACTAAGTTGAGAGGAAATCCGACCAGTACTTTTCAGAAGACAATAAAATTGACTCTTGATTGTGGTTTAGAGGCAGGGTTTATAAATGAAAAGGAATATGAGTTTACTTCAGGTATACTTACTTCCAAAAATTCATAAGTCACTAGAGAATCCCCCTGGCAGACCCATTGTGTCTGCCAGAGGATTTTTTTTGTTCCCATGTGGCTGAATACATTGATTACCATCTCCAGTCGGTTGTCAAGGAGAATTTTTCTTTTTTGCTTGACTCTTCAACCCTGATCAGACGTCTGTTGAATGTCTCGTGGCTTGAGCATGATGATTTACTGTTCACGATGGATGTTGACAGCCTGTATATGGTCATTCCACATGTGGAGGGCATGCAGGCTGTCAGATCCATTTTGAGTACCTCCTTGGCATATGCTGGTCCACCCATTGAATTTTTGCTGGAACTCTTAACATATTGTTTAGAAAAAAATTATTTCAAATTTGAACATGACTTCTATCTCCAGACAACAGGAACCGCAATGGGTTCAAATATGGCACCCGCATATTCCAACTTGTATATGCTATGGTATGAAACACACGTCATGAGAACGCTAACTGTTCTGCAGATTAAATTCTACATTAGGTATATAGACGATGTGTTCCTGGTTTGGAGGGGGTCCACAGATTCACTTATTACTTGGATAGATATGCTCAACAACATTAAATCCCCTATAAGGTTTAAATTTGAATGTGATAGGTTTAAAATATCCTTTTAAGACCTCAACATTATTAAACACACTGACAATGAGAACATTGTATTTACTACACTATATACCAAATCTACAGATAAAAATTCTCTATTATTCGCACAAAGCTTTAACCCATCACATAAAAAAAAAGAGTATAATTTCCTCTCAGCTCATGAGGGTGGCACATAATAACACACTGGAAGAAACTAGGAAGATACAAGAGAATGACATGATGATGAAATTAAAACAGAGGGGATACTATTCTAAAGACATCACTAAGGTCCATAACCTACTTACTGACAAAACACAGATAACATTACTGCACAAAATGTAACCTGAGAGAAATAAGACAGAGAGAGTGAACTTCGTAACAACTTATTCGCCTTTACATAAGGTGATTGAACAATCCATTAAAAGGAATTGGAATATAGTTAAATCAGACAAAACATTACCATTCACTCAAATGGAGGCACCAAGAATGGTCTACAAGAAGGCTCCCAATTTTAGGTATTTAATGGTACATAATGACAATGTGACCTGTTATCAAAAATTTACCTAGTTGGATGGGAAAAGAAAACTGGGATGCTATAAGTGTGGGGTCTGTACCATCTCCAATAGCATGCTTACTGGACCAAGCTTCCATCACCCATTAAGGGGGAGGAAACATAAGATACAGCATAGATTATCTTGCACGAGTGATTTTGTTATATACACATTATCCTGTCTGTGTTCCTTGGTCTATGTGGGCAAGAACTCAACTACATTCAGAGAGAGGATGGCTGCTTCATCCAAGAGGGCATTAACAAAGGAACCTCTGACCAGCCGCTTGCTCGACATTTTGCACAAGCAGGCCACAATGTGGCCAGTATGAGAACTATGCTGATAGATTATGTACCTCCATTGAAGAGAGGTGGAGACAGGCATAAGAAGTTGTTATAAACTGAAACATAGTGGATATATTGATTGGATACAGTTACTCCTAAAGGGTTGAACACATAGCTTGATTACAGTGTATTCTTGGGTGATTGACACTTCTATGACTGGACGGTCTAGGTTGCTTTTATATCATTGACAAGGATATTCTCTATTAGGAGGAAGTATCTGAGTATCCCATTTGATCTGCACCAAGTATATACGCCAATCTCACACCTCTGTATATATGGGATAATCCATCTGAAGTTTTATGCCTACATCTATTTTGATTATATAAATATCCACTTATGGATTTAACCTGTTCACGAAGAAATATCTGTTTATCAGAACAATAAACTCTCTATATAAGTCACTACCTTGAGATTAATGAATTCTTACACTTCAGAAGAAACATAATTGGATAACAGAAGATCCTTGACAAGCCACGGTCTTTACCATACTCCTAGAGACACACTGCGATAGACAAGTAACATGTTTAGCCTATTCTGCAATGTTTGTATCTGATACTATTTGTATGTGATACTATTTGTATAGCCTAGGACTCGTCCGTGACAGGCTGAGTCGTTTCTTCTGTGTTTACTTCCAGGTGGGTGTGTACATGTGACGATATATGTGACGGAGCGATCACACAGCCAAAGTTTACTGGCTATGGTAATTAGCCATGTGCTTACAGGGGGTATGTTGTTCTCCTGATTGCATGTCACGTAGCTCACGCTGTATACTTTTCACATATTTAAACATTGGGTATGTTTGTTGGTTTTTAATTTAGATAGTAACAAATTTAGGGTATACTGCAACATGATCTTATACATACTTTACTCGCTGAGATAATAATAATGATGAAATCTCGATAGTAGTTTGCTAGGCACAAGATAGTATAACGCTGCAATATGAGTATCAACAGGTGTGAGTGATCTTTGATGATTGGCCCTAATACTGTGTACTAAGAGCACCATGGGTATTTAAAGAGGTGGGGTTAGTGGTTAACACTATATATTTTTTTGCAATTTAGCTCCCAGTGAATACCTTTTGAGCCCTTCACAGTCAAATACCTTATAACATGCAATATAATTTGTATTTATTTTTAATGTAAATACTTGACATTCCTATGTTCTTCACATAGAATTTTTTTATTTTTTTTATTTTTAAATAGATGTTTATATATACAGTATATATATATATATATATATATATATATATATATATGTGTGTGTGTGTGTGTGTGTGTGTGTGTATGCAATATATATGTATATATTCCTATAGATATATATTTATTTTACAAAAAAATATATATATTTAAAAATAAAAAAAACCTTTCCGTCTATGTGAAAAACATACTAATGTAAAATATACCTGAATCACTTAGGATTTAGCACAGTTGGTCTCATGTGGTGTCGGGTTAGCATGCAAATGATAACTATACGTTTTTTTTTAAGTGCACCGAATAGAAGTCTATGAGGAGAAGAAATTAACGCAGCTTTGGTATACAAAGTCCTCAAGTCAGTGCACTTCAGTCTTTCGTTTGTACGCTATCTTTTTACTTTCAACTTGTACTAATGCGGCCACAATACATTTTTACTTTGAGAGCAGTTAGCATGTCATTAAAAAATAGTAATTTAGTGTGTCACTGGTAAGCTGGCCCTTATTTTCTAAATTACTGAACATATACTTCTATTTTCCTACCATTCAAATATATTATTTTTAAAATCATTTGTATTTTATTCTACTTTTTAATTTTGTATTTAATTCTATTTTTAATTATCATACTTTCAATATTATTATTTGATTTTTCTTTAAATAAAAGTTCCATAAAACAAAATCTATTTTTTTTATTGGTATATTACTGGGAATGGCATAAAAATAATAATAAAAGTGTTGCCTCTTTTATTATCAGAAAGCAGATAAATTTACAGTTAATAGGAGATTTTATCTAGAGGAAAATATATTTAGCCACTTCAGCACTTTATCTATTGTGGTTCCTTAATTTTGTATTACATATATTCAAATCAATTTAACTTTTCAGCATATAAGTTTGAAATTGTATTTATTAAATAATAATGTACTAGTTCTATACCTTCCCATATATAGTCACTATTGAAGTGTGATATACTTATTTTTCTGTCTGTTTTTTTTCTTTCTAAGGGGCTGTACTAATATTTATTTATGTACAGTGGTTAAAATGATCTTGTGTACATAAGTAATTTGATTAATATGGCATTGTTTTACTAAAGAGCTCATTGGAGACATGCTTACAAGGTTATATATGGATATACATAGGCTAAATTTTGTTAAAAAAATTATGTATTCTATCTGTTCCTGTAGTAATATTTGAGACTCAGCGTTTTGGGAGAGCTTGAGAAACAATTCCTTTGCTTTTGACTGACAGTGGTATTATTTTAATTTATATTTTATCCAACACAGACTCACTTTAATCCCTCCTGTACACACTAACAGCTTGATGCCTGTGGCCAAATAGTTATGTTAAAAACTGTGATTTCTTTTTTTTCTTTTCTTTTTTTTATGCTTGCTAAGATAAGTTTTAAAGGATTTCACTTTAACAGGAAACATAGTATTCTAACTTTAAAATGTCTTTCAGATGAAAACGTTTAAAAAAACGCATCAAGATATATCATGGAACACAACACGTCTATTCTCAAATTGCCTGTCTCATATTAACTAACAGGTTTTCTTCAAAACAATTATAAACATTTTGAAAGCTTCTCTTAATTACATCACTTGCAAACAGTCCATTAACATATTTTACTTTGTAAAATTGTTTTAACATTTACAACAGGGTTGCTTCACTATAGTTAGGAATTCTGTTAACATAGCCTTGGATCAATGATGAAACAGTTATCTAATGCCTTGAGGACACTGAATAATATTGGGGGGGGGGGGGATTATGTTTTATCTCAATCATATTTAGAATTATTGATTATAAAATTCACAGTGTGGTATAACTTTAGTAAATTTTTATATTTTCATCCTAAATATTTTACCTTTACTGTGCAATAAGAATACACTATATTAGAGCACATAAAGGACAGACATATATTGAGGTATGTTATTAGAATCTATGAAACTTGCTTCAAATATGCTAATGTGTATTTATTTAATAGTAATATAGCAACATAGTAGATGTGGTTGAAAGATGACAAAAAGTCCATCAGGTTAAACCTTTAGGGATCATCTTTGATTCCTGTTTAAAAAAAAAATAAAAGCATGCAAAATTATATATATACAGGGGTGGAAAAATATAACTATGGTTTACGAGTCAGGGGTTAAAAGCTACTAGTTTAAAGGGAAACAGTTACTAAATCACTCAGTGTTAAAGATAGGAAAACGTCAAATTTCTAAGTCGTTTGCTGCAATTTCTAAGTCTTCCAGGACCACTAGACATTGCAAGCCTTGTATGTATATATTGTGTATATATATATATATATATATATATATATTTATTTATATAATGTGTGTGCATATATATATATATATATATATATATATATATATATATAGACAGCGGAAAAGAACTTGATCCCAGGCGAGCTATTTAAAAGCACAAAAAGTCTTTATTAGATTCCACTCATGGTAAAAGCATAAGGAGGTACCAAAACACATAAAAAGAATATACACACGAAAGCATAGGCTAACATGTTTCGGCCTGATGCCGTAGTCGTAGCTGGAGTAATGCAAGCGTGTGAAGCATTTAAAGGGACATCTGTTCAATGATAGGTCAAATAGAAACCAATCATGAACCTTCATTTTAAGTGTGTGTGAATTCAGACATTTAACCCATTAGTTACCAAAAAGATACATAGAAAACTTTGCACATCGTTTTTTCATAAATACAAAAATGCATACTTAAATTATAGACATTTTAGCCTGAAGGACAATTACATGAGTAATGTACATAAACTTTTAAACTTAAGATCTATATAATACTTAGCAATTATGTATCAAGTTAATAAATAAATAAATCAAGTCAAAGGGAGCAATTCAAAAAAAGCAATACTATTGCTGATGCATATATATATGGTCAAACTGGCACAATTACGAGTCTGTACAACATGATAAAATGAACAAATTCTGCATATGGAATGGAATATCATAAGCATGGAAATAATAATAATAAATAAATTGAAAAGGCTCAATTCCGTATAGAGCTAAAATAAAACTTTTCCTTTATTAAAATATCCAATGCTTATGTTGATAACCACCCTCAATCTCTGTATGTAGCGCAGTGTTCATACATACTGTTAAACTGATTTTCACAGTTAAATAAGTGGGGGAGAACAGATAAATAAATGAAATGTCAGTCAATACAAAACAACTCTCTTATTTTGGTTAGTGTCAATAAACAGTGATAATGAAAATATACTGGAATGGAAGGACATTAGTGTAGATTACAGCATAATATTAATAGTCATATGTGGCTGTACGTGTATACACTAGTGAAAAATGAGTATAACACATTTTAGTATTTGTATGTTGAAATTTATAGTTGTATTTGGTATTGAATGTAGACTGAAAATACAATCAGCCCAAAGGTGGACACAGATATGATAAACCTGATCTATTTCCAATAGTTGATTAAGTCATATTCTGAGTTGAGGCCCTTGGGCACGCGTGTTTGCAATCTAAAGATCCAAAACATTTCGCATTTCCCCAAAGCCTCATCTCTATTACCACCTCTAGGGGGGTGTTTGACCCATTCAATGGCTTGCCATCTTAATGTGTTGTTATTTTTATTATGTATGTTTTTGAAATGTTTCACCAAGGGTGTGGTTGCTTCACCAGTCTTAATAGAGGAAAGATGATTCCTTATCCTCGTATTGACATCTGTCGGGGTGAGACCCACATATTGAAGGTTACATTGGATACAAGTCAGGACATAAATAACATAGGAGGATGTACAGTTAAGGCAGGAATCAATGCTAAACTCCTCACCAGTCACTGTTGACTGAAATTTGTTTGAGAGGGTAGCAAATTCACAAGGTCTACATCTAGACTTGCCACACCTGTACATCCCCCTATGTCTAAGCCAAGACCCACTCGGGGGATCAACTGGACTGGGAAGTTCAGAGGGAGACAAGTAGTTCCCTATGGTCTTACTCTTTCTGTAGGAACAGCGTAAGCCTTGTTCCACACATTTAGTCAATTTGTTATCAGCCACTAGAAGTGCAAAATGTTTTTTCACTATTTTGCATATACTTCTATATTCTTCGCTGTACTCAGTTACAAAAGTAACCTGGTCACTTTGAGTGGAAACACATTTTTTGTTTTTGGACTGTTGTAACAATGTCTGTCTATCAAGTCTGTCTACTTGTGTTTGTGCTCTCTCTAATACATGCTTCGGATAACCCCTATGTTTTAATCTCTCTTTCATTTCAGTTCTTTGTTTTATATAGGCTTTTTCCTCGGTACAGTTTCTTTTGATCCGTATAAGTTGTCCCTTAGCAACCGCAAAAGGCACATGCCTGGGGTGACAACTCTTAGCATGTAAAATTGTATTTCTGGTAATGGGTTTCCTATACAGATCACTAACTATCTGTCCGTTACTTTTATGCATTAAAGTGAGATCTAAAAAATTGATACAGGTTTCATGTTTTTCAAATGTAAATTCAAGTCCCATCGAATTGTTATTCAGACCTTGTACAAACAAATCCACAGATTCGGTTTCTCCCTGCCAAATAAATAGCAGGTCATCGATATAACGTCTATAAAAGACGATGTTATTCTTGTAGGCATTTCTATCTCCATAGATGTGGGACAGTTCCCACCAACCCATAAAAAGGTTGGCGTAAGAGGGGGCAAATTTTGCCCCCATGGCTGTCCCACGTCTCTGGAGATAGAACTTGCCCTCGAATCTGAAAAAATTGTGTGTCAAGAGAAAATATGCTACCCTCAATACAAAATCCACAAATTTGGTAGAAAAGTTAGAATAACTTTTGAGAAAAAATGAAAGAGCCTGTATACCTTGGTCATGTGGAATGGACGAGTAGAGGGCTGTAACATCTACTATGTATCTTTTTGGTAACTAATGGGTTAAATGTCTGAAATCACACACACTTAAAATGAAGGTTCATGATTGGTTTCTATTTGACCTATCATTGAACAGATGTCCCTTTAAATGCTTCACACGCTTGCATTACTCCAGCTACGACTACGGCATCAGGCCGAAACATGTTAGCCTATGCTTTCGTGTGTATATTCTTTTTATGTGTTTTGGTACCTCCTTATGCTTTTACCATGAGTGGAATCTAATAAAGAATTTTTGTGCTTTTAAATACCTTGCCTGGGATCAAGTTCTTTTCCGCTGTCTAAATTTGCACCAGGATTTCCTAGCGCGAGGAGAAGCTCGCAGATTTAGCACCACCTGTTGACACGCTGGATTCACCTATGCTGTTGCCTGGTTACGACAGCAATCAAGTCGATTGGCCGTGACAAGGTCACGTGAGAGGACACTCCTCCCGGCACCACGGCGGAACGCCGTATTCGAACAAACAGAGAGCCAAAGGATTTCGGAGATCACGGTGGTTGTTCCAGACGCTGGAGGCACTAGGAGAGCGGTGAGTGGGCACAGCATATCACTGCAATTGGGCATAGATTGCTCTAGGAGGTCCCACTAAGCACCGCTAGTGTCAGTAACACCGGGGATAGAGTCCGCCTCTGTTTGTTTGTTTGCATCATTGCTGTTATATACTGCATTACCAAGTGAACTATCACATATCACAGGAAGGAGATACATATCACGCTGAATCTTGCTTACAGTTTTACACCCTTTTGTGCAGTTTATTGAACTTCTTTCTTTTGATTATATATATATATATATATATATATATATTGTGCATGCAGCACTCTCTGGGCTTTCACAACGTGCAATTCATTACTTACAGTACACCTCAGTAAGAAAGAACATTTCAGAGTATTACCCCGGTCAGCATCTAGTGACGATAGGGGTAATAATCCAAAACGTTATAACAGAAGTTTATGTAATCAACTGCACTTGTGAAGACCTGGTATTTTACATTTTTCTGCACTTTGGGCAGTTACAAGCTTTGGAACATACAGTAGGTGTTAGGCTAGACAAACTTTTGTTTTATATATATATATATATATATATATATACACACTCATCAGCCAATTAGCCAATCACTTGGCAGCAACTCAATGCATTTAGGCATCTAGACGTGGTGCTGAAGTTAAAACTGAGCCAGACGGGCTGGTCTGAGTATTTAAAAAAATGTGGATCTACTGGGATTTTCACGCAAAACCATCTCTAGGGTTTACAGAGAATGGTCCGAAAAGAGAAAATATCCAGTGAGCAGCATTTGTGAGGCTGACAATGCCTTGTTGATGTCAGAAGTCAGATGAGAATGGGCAGACTGGTTGGAGATGATAGAAAGGCAACAGTAACTCAAATAACCACTTGTTACAACCAAGGTATGCAGAATACCATCTCTAAATGCATAACACATAAAAGCTTGAAGCAGATGGGCTACAGCAGCAGAAGTCCACACCAGGTGCCACTCCTGTCAGCTAAGAACAGGAAACTGAGGCTACAATTCGCACAGACTCACCAAAATTAGATAATAGAAGATTGGAAAAATGTTGCCTGGTCTGATGTCTCAATTTCAGCTGCAACATTCAGATGGTAGGGTCAGAATTTGGCATTAACAACATGAAAGCATTTATCCATCCTGCCATGTATCAATGGTTCAGGCTTGTGGTGTAATGGTGTGGGGGATATTTTCTTAGCATACTTTGGGCCCCTTAGAACCAATTGGGCATCGTTTAAATGCCACGGCCTACCTGAGAATTGTTGCTGATCATGTCCATCCCTTTATAACTACAGTGTACCCATCTTCTGATGGCTACTTCCATCAGGATAATTCACCATGTCACAAAGCTCAAAACTGGTTTCTTGAACATGACATTGAGTTCACTGTACTCCAATGGCCTCCACAGTCACCAGATCTCAATACAATAGAGCACCTTTGGGATGTGGTGGAATGGGAGATTCTCATCATGGATGTGCAGCAACTGCGTGATGCTATCATGTCAATATTGACCAAAATGTCTGAGGAATGTTTCAACACCTTGTTGAATCTATGTCACGAAGAATTAAGGCAGTTCTGAAGGCAAAAAGGGGTCCAATCTGGTATATATACTCATTTCTAAAGCTCTATTGTCTTAAATGGACAGTCTAGTCAAAATTAAACTTTCGTGATTCAGTTACGGTATGTAATTTTAAACAACTTTCCAGTTTACTTCTATCATCATATTTGCTTTGTTCTGTTGTCTGTTTGTTTGGTATTCTAAGTTTAAAGCTAAACCTAGGTAGGCTCATATGCTAATTTCTAAGCCCTTAAAGGCAGCCTCTTATCTAAATGCATTTGACCGTTTTTCACAGCTAAAGGGTGTTAGTTCATGTGTGCCATATAGATAACATTGTGTTCACGCACGTGAAGTTACTTATGAGAGGACACTGATTGGCTAAAATGCAAGTCTGTCAATATAACTGAAATAAGGGGGCAGTCTGCAGAGGCTTAGATACAAGGTAATCACAGAGGTATATTAATATAACCATGTTGGTAATGCAAACTGGGTAATGGGTAATAAATGGATTATCTATCTTTTTGAATAATAACAATTGGAGTGATAGCAAAAATGCTCTGGTCTATTGTGCAAGATTTTCTCTAAAATTCACTGTCCTTAAATCATTCACCATGAGTGAGTCTGGAATAACCACCACAGAGGTTCAGATGGTTCTTAATTTGAGTATGTAGGCTCAAAAACTGCTTTTGCAGCATAGTAAATTTATAGTACTCATTACACTGAATTCATTGTTGATTAAGTATCTAATGGTGAGATTTTCTAATGATTTAAACATGATATAGTTAAGGTAATTGAGTGTTTCCATTTAAAGTCACCTTGTTAATTGATGCCACTACTTTGTAGACAGTTTTCCAGCTCCCAGAAATTAGTATTTTAGGCAATGTGTACCAGATGTTAAAATATTGTACTTTAGCCAAGTTTTTCAAGATTTTTCTTTGTGGTAAGTGGAGTTTTGCGCTAGTCAATCTGATGTGAATTAGTGATACCATGCTACTGACAGACATACATTTTTAAATATATTTTTTAAGATATAAAGTTCTGTATATTTAATGTAAAATGTTATGTATATAACATTGTCATGTAAAACAGAAATACCAGTGATACCATGAACTTTAAAGTCTCTCTGTTGTGATCCTCTAAAACCACTATGCGTTTCAAGGAAACAACCTCTTCATCAGGTGAAAACAGAGAAAAAAACAGAAGCTATAAGTAGTAATAGAAATCTTCTTGAACAACAAGCCTTTGTATCTGCATCCGTGACTCCTTGCAGTATATTCAAGGTTACTGGTGGGCATTTAAGAAGAGCGGCTTAAAATGAAGTAAAATTCAAACATAACACATAATAATTAAAACCTACAAAATCCTGCAAGGATTTCTTGCTGTGCAATGTTGTGTTTCTTATGACCTACAGTTGAGTGGGGCTTATAGAATAATATGAAGTCAAGACAAAAATGTAAAAATATTTTCTATATAATATATTGCAACCATTTGAAAAAAAATAGATAAATAATTTGTTGGAAAAGGCCCAAAAATGTTTGTATAATGAATGTGTACAATAAAGTATGGCCTCTTTAAGAAAGATTAAAAGCTCTTAATGTATGGACAGCATAAAAAAGAAAAGTGGAAGGCATTAAATTTGTGTCTCAATCTTAGACATACAATATATAGTTTCTTCTATGTAGCTAAGAATTCTGGGTAATGGAATGCAAATAGTATTTGTCATGAATCACCTTTTTGCCCCTAGATAACTTTATACCCTTAAGGATATACAGATCTGAAGCTTAGTCTGGATTAAAAGTGAATTACTAATCCATGAAAGCAATTTCAAGTCAGTTCAGATCAGTTCACGATTACATACTGAGAAATGCATGGAAAATATTAATAATAGAGCAAGTTATTATCCTAATCTATGAAAAATTCAATAGACATCACTTTTCAGATAATATAAATTACATTACAATGAATGAATAAATACCTAAAAGATATTGTATTACTCTTGCACAAACTGCACATAAAAAGGAATCAATCTATTATTGCATGAAGTATATATGTATGTATGTTTGTATCTTTCTGTCTTTCTATCTTCACCTAATTAAAGGGACAGTAATCATCTTGAGATTTTAATACAAAACGTTTAGTAATTGGGTAATGAAACAACTTTTCAATATATGTTCATTGTTTATTTTGTCCCTTTTTCATATAACTGAGCTCTGAAAATTAAGGATTTTCTAATTCTCAGCACATGAAATGCACCCAGATGTCTCTAACTCTGCTACATATATGTCCCTAGTTGGCTTTAAGTGATAACAACTGCAAAATAATGTACTCTATACTAACATTATGACAGTTACTAACCTTGTTGTTTGCAGACTAAAGCCCAGATTGGCTCCTCCAAATTAGGTAAATGGTGGGTGAAACTTTGCTATTCATAAATATTTGCAGTAAAAAGGATGTTAATTTATTTTAAAAAGTTTATACTTGGCTGATATGTTATTCTATAGCAAAACAACAAAAATGTCTTGAAATTACAAGGTATTTACAGTCCCTATACCACCACTAACCTAATGACCTAATTAATAACACCTTTATATATATATATATATATATATATATATATATATATATATATATATATATATATATATATGTAAAGATGGACAGTGTTATTTTTTGTCCTTGTGCTATGTGAGAACAGTGAAGCATTTCCATTGTTGCCTCATATTTGGCAGTAGGAGAGGCAGGAAAAAGATTGTAGAATGAAGCAATGGGGTTAAAGTGTTGCACAAAAAGAAAATGACTGAGGATTCAATTCTATAAAGCTCTCTGGGTTAGCGAGATACTAAAAGAAATATTGCTAGTACAGCCGGTAAGGCTGTGCGGTGCTAACGAGCAGTTTATGCTCACCGCTCACTTACAGACAGCGTTGGTATTACAGGTTTTTACAAACCCGGCATTAGCCGCAGAAAAGTGAGCGGAGAGCAAAATTTTGCTCCAAATCTCACCTCAATACCAGCGCTGCTAACGGTAGCGGTGAGCTGGCTAAACGTGCTCCTGCACAATTTCCCCATAGGTATCAATGGGGGAGAGCCGGCTGAAAAAAACCTAACACCTGCAAAAAAGCAGCGTTCAGCTCCTAACGCAGCCCCATTGATTCCTATGGGAAAATACTTTTTATGTCTACACCTAACACCCTAACATGAACCCCGAGTCTAAACACCCCTAATTTTACACTTATTAAACCCTAATTTGCCGCCCCTGACATCGTCAACACCTACATTATATTAGTAACCCTTAATCTGCTGCTCCGGACACCGCCACCACATTATATGTATTAACCCCTAATCTGCCGCCCCCAACATCGCCGACACCTACATACTATTTATTAACCCCTAATCTGCCACCCCCAATGTGGCCGCAACCTACCTACTATTTATTAACCATTAATCTGCCACCCCCAACGTCGCCGCCACTATATAAAAGTTATTAACCCCTAAACCAAGTCTAACCCTAACCCCCCTAACTTAAATATAATTTAAAATAATCTAAATAAAATAACTACAATTAACTAAATTATTCCTATTTAAAACTAAATACTTACCTATAAAATAAACCCAAATCTAGCTACAATATAACTAATAGTTACATTGTATCTAGCTTAGGGTTTATTTTTATTTTACAGGCAACTTTGTATTTATTTTAACTAGGTAGAATAGTTATTAAATAGTTATTAACTATTTAATAGCTACCTAGCTAAAATAAATACAAATATACCTGTAAAATAAAACCTAACCTAGTTACAATTACACCTAACACTAAACTATAATTAAATTAATTCCCTACATTAACTACAATTAAATACAATTAAATACAATTATCTAAAGTACAAAAAAAAACCCCCACTAAATTACAGAAAATAATAAAATAATTACAAGTTTTTTTAAACTAATTACACCTAATCTAATCCCCCTAACAAAATAAAAAAGCCCCCCAAAATAATAAAAAGCCCTACCTTATACTAAATTACAAATAGCCCTTAAAAGGGCCTTTTGCTGGGCATTACCCCAAAGTAATCAGCTCTTTTACCTGTAAATAAAGTACAATAACCCCACCCAACATTAAAACCCACCACCCACACACCCAACCCTACTCTAAAACCCACCCAATACCCCCTTAATAAAACCTAACACTAACCCCTTGAAGATCAGCCTATCTTAAGAAGTCTTCACAAAACTGGGCCGAAGTCCTCAACGAAGCCGGGCGAAGTGGTCCTCCAGATGGGCAGAAGTCTTCATCCAAGCCGAGAAGAAGAGGTCCTCTAGACGGGCAGAAGTCTTCATCCAGGCGGCATCTTCTAACTTCATCCATCCGGCGCGGAGCAGCTTCATCTTCAAGACATCCGACGCGGAGCATCCTCTTCAAACGACGTCCAACTGAAGAATGAAGGTTCCTTTAAGTGACGTCATCCAAGATGGTAGAAAAAATCCTATTGGCTGATGCAATCAACCAATAGGATTGAGCTCACATTCTATTGGCTGATCCAACCAGCCAATAGAATGCCAGCTCAATCCTATTGTTTGAATGGATCAGCCAATAGGATTGAACTTCAATCCTATTGGCTTATTGCATCAGCCAATAGGATTTTTTCTACCATCTTTGATTTTTTCTACCTTAATTCCGATTGGCTGATAGAATCTATCAGCCAATCGGAATTGAAGGGACACCATCTTGGATGACATCATTTGAAGGAACCTTCATTCTTCAGTTGGACGTCGTTTGAAGAGGATGCTCCGCGTTGGATGTCTTAAAGATGGAGCCACTCCGCGCTGGATGGATGAAGATAGAAGATGCCGCCTGGATGAAGACTTCTGCCCATCTGGAGGACCTCTTCTTCCCAGCTTGGATGAAGACTTCTGCCCGTCTGGAGGACCACTTCGCCCAGCTTCGTTAAGGACTTCGGCCCGGTTGGGTGAAGACTTCTCAAGGTAGGGTGATCTTCAAGGGGTTAGTGTTAGTTTTTATTAAGGGGGTATTGGGTGGGTTTTAGAGTAGGGTTGGGTGTGTGGGTGGTGGGTTTTAATGTTGGGGGGTATTGTACTTTTTTTACAGGTAAAAGAGCTGATTACTTTGGGACAATGCCCCGCAAAAGGCCCTTTTAAGGGCTATTTGTAATTTAGTATAGGGTAGGGCATTTTATTATTTTGGGGGCTTTTTTATTTTATTAGGGGGATTAGATTAGGTGTAATTAGTTTAAAAAACTTGGAATTATTTTATTATTTTCTGTAATTTAGTGGGGGTTTTCCCGTACTTTAGATAATTGTATTTAATTGTATTTAATTGTATTTAGTTTAGGGAATTTATTTAATTATAGTGTAGTGTTAGGTGTAATTGTAACTTAGGTTAGGTTTTATTTTACAGGTATATTTGACTTTATTTTAACTAGGTAGCTATTAAATAGTTAATAACTATTTAATAACTATTGTACCTAGTTAAAATAAATACAAAGTTGCCTGTAAAATTAAAATAAACCCTAAGCTAGCTACAATGTATCTATTAGTTATATTGCAGCTATCTTAGGGTTTATTTTATAGGTATTTAGTTTAAAATAGGAATTATTTAGTTAACTGTAGTAATTTTATTTCAATTTATTTAAATTATATTTAAGTTAGGGGGGTTAGGGTCAGACTTAGATTTAGGGGTTAATACATTTAATATAGTTGCGGCGACGTTGGGGGCAGCAGATTAGGGGTTAATAAATATAGGTAGGTGTCGGCGATGTTAGGGACGGCAGATTAGGGGTTAATAATATTTAACTAGTGTTTGCGATGAGGGAGTGCGGTAGTTTAGGGGTTAATATATTTTGTATAGTGGCACCGATGTCCGGTTCGGCAGATTAGAGGTTAAAAATTTTATTTTAGTGTTTGCGTTGTGGGGGGGCCTCGGTTTAGGGGTTAATAGGTAGTTTATGGGTGTTAGTGTACTTTTTAGCACTTTAGTTAAGAGTTTATGCTACGGCATTAGCCCATAAAACTCTTAACTACTGACTTTTAAATGCGGTACCAGGCTTGACAGGAGAGGCTGTACCGCTCACTTTTTTGAAGACTCGTAATACCGGCGTTATGCAAGTCCCATTGAAAATATAGGATACGCAATTGACATAAGTGGATTTGCGGTATTTTTGAGTTTGGCCAAAAAAGTGAGCGGTACACCTGTACCTGCAAGACTCGTAATACCAGCGGGCGTTAAAAAGCAGCGTTGGGACCTCTTAACTTAACACAAGACTCGTAATCTTGCAGTAAATTTGGTGAGGTTGTGTTACAATAAGCAAAATACTAATTACCTCAATAGAGAATTACATGCATATGAAAATTTAAGAGATTGTAAGATACTATACAATAAGAATTGAGTAATCTGATTTGTATTGATTGCAGGATTTCATTTTTAAAGGGAACCCCTTGCTCTCTGCTAACTTTTCTCTCCCCCACAAAAATTAATTTCAAACGAGCTCCATATTTTTTATGGGAGACATCTCGCAGCTTGCAAGAATAGCCCCTATTTTTATAGATTTAACCAGGGGCAGCCCCTGTGAGTGCCAGTGTAGAAAACCAAGTCTGACCCAGAACATTTTTTTTAGAATTGGGCCCTGGAACTTTATAGAATTAGCTTAAAAATAAGAGACATAAAAATGCAGCAAAGTAGGATTGAAGAGAAAATATGAAATACTTAAGAGATTAAAAAGAAGAGCGAGGCCCTGATATTCAAATACTCTCCAACTTCAAGAAAAATTGCAGTCAACAAAAAATGTTTATTCAAAAATGTGTACAAACAAACAAAGCATGAAGCAGAGTTAAGTCTTACACGTTTCACGCCACCTAAAAGCGCTTAATCATAGATTAAAGGCACAGTTTACTCAAAAATGTTCTCCCCTTTCATTTGTTCCCAATGATCCACTTTACCTGCTGCAGTGTATTAAATTGTTTACAAGTATTTTCAGTACCCTTATATTGGCATTTTAAATAGTTGATTGAGCCTGTGGTATCCCCACCTACTCTGAAAGTTTTTGGCCTCAAGGCCAAGCTGTGCTGACACAGCCAGTAGAAGAAATTACACTTTTAGTGAGGTATAGAAGAGATAAGGTGATAAAATGTTTTTCATTGTTCTCTCCAAGTATTGGTGATTGGTTTATGGACAGATATAAGATAAGGAAGCAGGTATATGTACCCAATGTAATAAAGTAAAGAGATCTAAATATACCTACAAGCTTAACCCATTTTATTAGGTTGTGGCTTCAAAACACATAATCAGCTAATTCATATACACAAATAAACCTTAAAAAGCAAATATCATACATTTTATACTCTGCAGCTGTTAAAAAAAGTAATTGGGAACACATTCAGGGAAAAACAATGTTATAGTATACTGTCCCTTTAACCCTGCCTCATGCTGGTTTGTACACATTTTTAAAGATATTTGAATAAACCTTTTGTTTTTATCTACCACTGATATGCAGCCAATATATATTTTATGCCCTGTGAAGTTGCAGTTAGGTTCGCTGCTTGTTTGCGGCTAGCACCCTGCCTGTGAGAAAGATTTGTTGGCATCTGACTTCATCATCAGGTACCAGAAGTTGGGATTGTTGCTGGTTAGTTTGGAGCGGCTGTTCTGTCTCTCCCATTGGATGACTTCACAAAGACTGAACTCACTGAATTTTCAAAAGAAAAATGGTAGAACTTTCCAGCACTGCGAGATCTCTTTCATTTATGTATGTGAAGCAGAGACAAGCCCAGTGCAATATGAGAGTTTATGGGGAAATGCTTGTGCAATGCCGCCCCCTACACATTTGCGGCCAATCGGCCTCTAGCAGGGGATGTTAATCATCCCGATTGTATCTGATTGGGATGATTGCAGTCCGTCACCTAAGAGGAGGCGGATGAGTTAAGGAGCAGCAGTCTTATGACCACTGGTTCTTAACTTTTGATTCCGGCGAGCCGGAAACATTGGGCAGAGCAAGCAGCATCCTCTGCTTGATAAATCTCCCCCAAATTCACAATAAACTTATTTTAACTAAAAGAGAAGTAATATACGCTAAAAAGCAAGTTAAATTGTAGTGAATACATTTCAGCTTAATTTGGATTTGATACAACCAGAGCCTTAATATCAGCCTCAGGGGTTCTCCAGTTACCTTCTCTCTCCCATGTGAAATTTAGTATCCCAGAGAGCTTCATTACTTTATATAGAAGGCATCTCTCATCTCTCTGTGATTTCCATGTCCCTCCCCTTTTCTTACAACATTCAGTAGGTTCTGCCCCTGCAAAGTCAGTACATTAAGCTTTCTCCAAACTTGAGATTTTTTGATTATCTTGCTTATAGAAAGTAATGATGCTCTCTGGGAAACTGAAGCTGACAGTTTTTCAGTTTTAATTTAAATAAAAGACATGCAACGGGCAATCTAAATTGTAAAGGATACAAACAAATATACAAAGTATGAGCCTAATTTGTTAAAGTTACAAAGAAACTGTGAAGGCATGAAGTGTAATGTGATATAAAATAGAAAGCACAAAGTGTAAATGCAACAGAGATGTCATGCAGTGCTATATTGCACTGGGCTTGTCTCTCTTTCACATACAGAAATGCAAGGAATGCCCCTTGTAGAAGTAAAGCAAAAACTGCCTTTTGAAAATTTTACTAGGGACCTCACAGTGCCGGAGGATCATTTTAGAATATCTCACCTGAGCAGAGAGGTTTTGAATATCAGGACCTGAAAAAGATATTAACACATTCCTTTTGTTTTTATAAAGAAAAACTATTGTAAATGGTAGATAAATAAGAAGTATAGATCAGAATTAATTATTTTGTTCTACAAATAGAATTCTAGGGTCTTCAATAAGAGGAATCTGAAGTTTTAGCCCACACAGAAACTCGTTTATGTATAAAGACGTATAAGGATAATATTCACTCCATGAATAATACATCTTTTCTACTGTATATCCACTTATTTATTGTTTTTCCAACTTACAATATTTCCTATACAAGGTTTGTTTAGACACATAGGTATGGAAACTTTTAAACTGACACTTTCACTACATAATTTAGAGACCTTATATGGTGTTCTAATTTATAATAACATTTTCTCTAATACAATATTTCAGGAACATTTATTTTGTGCCTTACTATTGTGTGAGAAAGACAGCTACAAATATAAACATATATTTTTAATACTTGTCAGAATGTTGCACCTGTTAAATAACTTATTAGTCATCAGAATCTGCTTGAAGAGCTATTTCATAATTATATGTTTTTGTTCTTTAGCAGTGGGGTATCTCAACAATTCTACACATGGTTCATCCTCATAGTCTGGTTAATTACTGAGAACGCTAATTACAGCAATTGAAACATGCCTGTTGTCTAGCAGAGCAATATGCATGTCAAACTATGAGTAAGTAACAGCATGGAGTCAGCTAAATAACTTTTAAAAATAATCTTGAGCCAGATGCTTTTAAATAGCACTTACAGGGTCAAACAAAAACATGATCATTCAACCAAAAGAAATCAATAAACCTCTAAACATGATACACTTTTTGCATGTTCCAATTATCTATAATAAGAGTTTCAACTTGTATTAAAATATTTTTTTGTTTTACTTTTTAGGATGCTGTTTCAAAATTTCTTAAAGACAAATGAAACCCAAAATTTTCTTTCATGATTCAGATAGAGGGGCAGATTTGTCAAATGTCGGGTGGACATGATTCGCTGTAGCCACCCGGGCGGACATGATTGTGCAATGCCACCCGGCACATTTGCGGCCAGTCGGCCGCTAGCAGTGGGTGTAAATCATTCCGATCGTATCTGATCGGGATGATTGCTGTCCTCCACCTCAGAGGGGGTGGACGAGTTAAGGAGCAGTGGTCTTAAGACTGCTGCTTCTTAACTCCTGTTTCCGAGACGGAATAAGCAGTATCCTCTTCTTAATAAATCAGAGAATGCAAGCCCCAGAGAATTTTAAACATTCCAATTTACGTCTATTATCTACTTTGCTTCATTCCTTAGATATCCTTTGTTGAAGAAATAGCAATGCACATGGGTGAGCCAATCACATGGGGCATCTATGTCCAGCCACCAATCAACAGCTACAAAGCCTAGCTAGATATGCTTTTCAACAAAGAATATCAAGAGAATTAAGCAAATTAAATAATAAAAGCAAATTGGAAAGTTGATTAAAATTGTATTCTCTATCTGAATCATGAAAGAAAAATGTTGTGTCTCCCTTTATCTATAGAGCCTGTAAAATCTGAGAAACAGTTCTAATCATACTTGATAATTTGATAAGCTTTTTAAGTAAATGTGTTCGCTCTCTTTGAGATTAAAGCATAGCCTTTCAGTACCCTAAAACCTTGTTTCAACATTATAATTACTTTTGTTGCCTTATTTATTATAGCTGCAGTATGGTTACTATTCTTTTCGATTGATATAGAGTTCTAGGTTAAATATTATTTCAGTGCTCTTTTGGTTTTAACCTTTGGATACATAAACAGTTTTTAGCAGATTTATTGGTCATCCAAATTACTATAAACCCCTAAAGGAGAATATAAGCAATGGATCCAGCCACAGGAATACAATTTAAGCCTTTATTCTGTTGTGAGGGTCAAAGGGAAACTCAAATGAGACATTGGGCTCTATGTACTAACCGGCGGGCAACCAGCTTCTCAAATCGCGAAGCTGTCCGCCCACCTTTGCTACATGTGAACAGCAGATCTGTTAATCCGCTTGCCCGTACGTATCATTACACACTCATCGGAGTGTGTAATGCCCGCCCCTTCATTCACCCGACCAATCGTGCGACTGAAGGGGCTGTCAATCACAGAGAGCGAGCAAGCTCTCTGTGATTTCCCTCGCCACCTCAGAGTAGGCGTAGGGTGTAAGAAGCAGTGGTCTAATGATTGCTGCTTCTTACATTGCGAGAAGGGCTTGCATATGCAAACCTGCCCTGCAAGGGCTCCAAAGCAGTTTTCGCTGCTTCGTACATGGAGCCCAATTGTATCAAGCTAAAAAAAAACATAATATGGTTAAGGGCTTTTGAGATTTAAACCTCTCAGTCTTGTTTCACCTTGACCCTTACAAAAAAATAAAGGCTTACATTTTATTCCTGTGGCTGGAACTGTTCCTTATATTGGTGTGTGAGGGACTGGCCCTCCCTGTCTGTAACTGCAGAGGTGCTGTCAAGTCACCTTGTAATTGGATTTGACTTTGGCCCTAAAGAATAATGGCATCAAGTTTAAAGTTTCATGATTTGTTTTAGCCTTTCCAGTTTGCTTCTATTGTCAATTTGTGCATAGCTGGTTTAGGTACAACATTTATGAGGCACCAGCTCCTACAGAGCATGTGTAAAAGATCACAGAATATTTGTATATGCGTTTGTGTTTTTTGTCACTTGATACAGAGAACAGGGAAAGGAAATATATTTGTCAAAAAAATAGATACTACTTTCAAAGTAAGTGTTATTGTATTGTCTTTTTATCAGGCATTTGTTGATTCCGCAATTCTACTGTATTTAGTGGTCATTTAAAATTTTATGTAAATCTATTTTGCTATGGTTATTTTACGTTATTAATAAAGAAAACATGCATTTTTGAACAGAGAGTAACAAAATAATGTTTAGAAACACTATAGTATTTCCAGCCTGGTATCAGAAATATCTATTAGGTTTGAAGATATTAAAGGGACATGAAACCCCATTTGTTTTAAACAACTTTCTAATTTACTTCTATTATCTAATTTACTTTATTCTCTTGATATTCTTTGCTGAAAAGCATAGCTAGATAGGCTCAGTAGCTGCTGATTGGTGGATGCACATTGATGCCTTGTGTTATTGGCTCACCCATGTGCATTGCTATTTCTTCAAGAAAGGATATCTAAAAAATGAAGCAAATTAGATATTAGAAGTAAATTGGAAAGTTGTTTAAAATTGTATTCTCTACCTAAATCATGAAAGAAAAAAATTGGGGTTAGTGTCCCTTTAAACTTCAGACTTATGTTTTAAGATGTCTATGATTATTCTCTGAAGAACAAAATCGATAGTAAAGCAGATGGCATTTTAAATACCAAATAATCATAATGTTTAAACTGATATTTGGGTTATATTACTATAATATCCTAGTTTGCCCTAACATTTATAGTGATGTAAACATTTATGATACTATAGGATACTCCCATATTCTGTAATAGTACATTCTGTCTTAACTTTTTAATGATTCTGTATGTTATACAGATTTTGTATGTACAGATCTAAGCCAGCAAATTTATATATCAGCGCTCATAAACCAATAGAAAAACAACACACACACAAATTACAGCTCATATGTAAGTAAATATACACTGCATGAAGAAAACCATATTCTGGTCTCCATTGCTGTGATCAGTCACTATAACAATGTTCTATGCATGGACACTCTCTGGATCACTAGCAGGGGGTGTCAATCAACCCAATCGTATTCGATTGGGTTGATTTCTGTCCGCCGCCTCAGAGCAAGCGGACAATTTATCTGTCTTTAGCTGTCTTTAGACCTGTTTCTGGCGAGCCTGAAGGCTAACCCCATGGACTCTTCTCTTCAGTGCCCATGGGGGTGGGTAATACATACAAAATGAACTTACAGGAATAGTAGACAAATAAAAACAGAGTGTCCCCTGCAAATGTTTTTTTGAGTATTAAACATTTTGTGATGGATTTAAATTTGTATTTAATGCAAACATGTCTATGTGCATGGCTTATGTAGAGGAACTTTGCCCCATTTTCATTTAAAGGGATACTGAACCCAATTTTTTTTCTTTCGTGATTCAGACCAAGCATGCAATTTTAAGCAACTTTCTAATTTACTCCTATTATCAATTTTTCTTCATTCTCTTGCTGCATTTAGTAAGTGCTACCCAGTTGCAGAACCAAAGATGGTCCAGCTCGTAAGCTTAGATTTCTGCTTTTTCACATAAATATACCAAAAGAACGAAGAAAATTGATAATATGAGTACATTAGAAAGTTGCTTAAAATTGCATGTTCTGTCTGATTCATGAAATAAAAATAATGGGTTCAGTATCACTTTAATTAAGTTAAAAAAAAATAGCATTTTCTTAAAATTAAAATGTATCCTGCTGACTTGTCTAGAGTAACCCTGCTGCATATCTTTCCCTAATTGGCTTTAGTGGATAAAAACTTTAAAAAAAAAAATCTGTATGGCCAAGTCTAGCCTTGTACTAAAGCCCAGATTGTCTCCTCCAAATAAGGCACTTGGTGAGTTGAGTTTTGATATTGTTAAACCATTGCAATAAAAAGGATGTTATTCTAAAGCAACACAACAGAAATGTATTCTAAAGGTGTTTATTGTCCTTTTAACCCCTTGGCTTAAACTCTTTGCATAGCAATGTGCTGCAGATAAGAGACTTGAAAGATGTCCCCTTATCATTTAATACTGTATATTTAATTGGCTGGAAAAACTTAAATTAATGTCAATGTGTAAAACCATTGGGAAATTACAGATTTAAGTACTCCATTAATAGAATTCCAAAATGTAAAATCTGTGCCAATCCCCCAAAAACAAGCTTTGTTGTTAAAATGGTCTTTTATTGAGATATGAAGCATATTTATTTTTTTATTTAGTCACATTGTCTATCTTCTATCTATCTCTCTATCTATATATCTAAAGAGAAAGGAGAAATAAGGTTATCATTTTGGGGCTGATTTATCAAGGGCCGAATGGCCCCTGATACCCCTGTTTCCGTGCAAGCAGCGGTCTTAAGACCACTGCTCCTTAACTGGTCCTCCTGCTCTGAGGCTTTGTACATCAATCTGCCCGATCTCATATGATCGGGCTGATTGACACCCCTGCAAGCGGCCGATTAGCCGCGAATCTGCAGGGGGCGGCATTGCACAAGCAGTTCACAAGAACTGCTTGTGCAATGATAACTACCTACATCATACACTGTCGGCATTCATCAATGTCTGTTGGACATTATACGCTAAGTGGATCATGTCGGACAGACCGATGATAAATTGGCCCCTAACTGTTGCACCACATATAGGCCATTTCTTAGCTTTTAAACCAATTTACATTTACCGGTTTACAATGTACATGGCCACTCTACACTAGAAAACAGGCCAGTAACTGCAATGGCAAACTTGCTGAGTGCAAGTGTTCCCAACAGTATGACTTTACACACTTAAATTACATATAGATTAAAAAGTTATTCATATTGTTTTATCATTAACAAATATTTACAATGTCTTATCACCCTGTATACATTTAATACTATAAAAGTGCTTGCAAAACTTGGTTTTGGAATCCACCTTTAAGTTGTATAGATAAATATCTATTCGGTCAGACTGCAGTCACTGCTAACACAAGTGGAAATATCTTATCATTCGCTATTTCCATTTTTCTTGATCTGCAATGGAACGTGAAGAGCTTGCTAGAACAAATTATAGTGCATAAATCATGAAATCACAATGCACCAGCTTTCCTAAGAGATGATATGAAATGTATCTTACTGATATCTCTATATCTTTCTAACAGTGTGTCTGTGTATCTATCTATTTATCCATCTCTCTATCCATCACTGTCTGTCTATCTCATTTTTGTCTATCTCTGTCTATCTGTCTGTCTGTCTAGCTATCTATTTATCTATCTATCTATCTATCTATCCTTTGATCATCTTTAGACACTTCCCTCTCTCTCTATTTATGTATATATATATATACACTATAAATATATATATATATATATATATATATATGTATGTGTGTGTATACTGTAGATGCAGATTTGAACAGCATAAAAATATGCAGTTATTTTTGCCTATTATTTAACTGACAAAAAACATTAAAGCTTTCACAAGAATTTGTGTTAATTCTATAAAGATTGCCACAGCTTGAAAGTAGATTGATTTCCCCTCAGACAAGCATAGCTGAAGCTTTAGTTATAGATAATGTTAACAATTCTTCAATACACAATGCTCGGATTTTCCAAATCTCCATCTTATATTTTTAATGTTTCAACATAGTGCAGATGCTTTATAGACTCACACAATTCAAACACTTTAGGAACAATGAAGCATTGTACTGTGAGAGAATACAATGTAGGTAATCCAATGTGTAATTCATGTTCTTTCTAACACAGAAGGCTAGTATTGGGGAAAAAAAGAAAAACCTATTGTTGTAGGGAAAAAAGATAATTTAAAGTAAGATTTCATTTTATATAATTTATAATGAAAAGCTACATTAAACGTGTGATTCCATGCAGATGGACAAAGAATGTTTAAATCTATATTTGTCTATATAATCTGCTTTTGCTCCACAACAAACTAGATCAACCAATTAAAGAAACATAGCATTAGTGTATTTTCAAAAATAAGCACCTACCATCTAATATAATTTCATATCGTTCTATCTATCTATTTATCTATCCATCTATCTATCTATCTATCTATCTATCTATCTGTCTGTCTATTAGACTTGCGCAGGTTCGTCTGAAATGATCTTTTTCTCAAATATTCCTTGGCTGCCCTATTCAGTGCCCTTTAAGTTTAAAACAAAATTAAAACTGAATTTTAGTTAAACATTTACATTTGTTTTCATTAAAAAAATGTAAATGTTCAAAGCTACAGGTGAAAAGTTCATCTGTAGCTAGAATACTTACTGTAAAACGGTTTAGAGAGCCCGCTAACCTGATCCTCTTCTTGCCAGAGCCCCAGTGCAGGTCCTGGCTGCCGAGCACGCTAAGTTGTCAGAACTCTGGCTAGAAGAGGATTTGGTTAGCGTGCTCTCCAGAGCGCATTAAGGTATTAACCCCTTTAAAAAAATTAAAGGAAACAAATTAATACTGATTTTCGACAGTATTTTTTCATTTCTTTGGTGCATTCATTCAGTTATTCGTTTTGCTAAACTGAAAATCCAATTTTCGGCACCAATGTGCATTTGTGATGAAACTTATGCACATCTCTATTGTCTATCAATCTATTTATCTACACACACAGATCAATAAAAGTTAAATATAGGTCACTTTCTAAATGGGAAATAAAAATAGAAATAAATAATATCTAGAAGTTAGTATTTTTTTGACTATACAAATATTGCATTAACATATACAAACCAATGTATTTACCTACTAGCGCTACAGAATCTGTTGGTGCTCTACAAAGAACTGATGATGATAATAATAATAACCTTCTTAAGTAGGGTCTATAGTTACGTGTGGTCATAATTTGCAATATGTACATTCCTGGTCAAAAGTTTTAGAATATTTCAATTTTTACCAGTTTTTACTGAAATGTAAACATTTCAGTTCTGGTGAATTTTCCCAGAATGTTACAAAGGTAAGCAGTAAACTGGCAGAGGTTACAAAAAAATGTTTAGGTTATGAAAAACTAATATGGAGGAGGAAGCATAATGGTCTGGGGCTCTTTTGCTGCCACCCTTAATTAAATTACTGCCAGGGTATTTTGCAGCACCACACAATTATTTTTTGGTATACGCCTAGTTGGTCCGGGTTCATTCTACAGCAAGAGAATAACTTAAAATATACCTACAATTTATGTTAGAACTGCCTTAGAAAAAAACAAAACAATACATTAGGCTTTAAATTATGGAATGGCCAGCAGAGTTTAAAGACTTAAACCTCATAAAGCTAGTTTGGGATGAGTTGTAGAGGAGTGGAAAACAATGTAACCTTCAAATGCAACACATTTGTGTTGGGAAAGAATTTTCTGAGCGATATTTGATTTTCATTGTAGAAAGGATGTCAGAAGTTTGTTCAGCTGTTATATCTGCAAAACGAGGCTACTTTGATGAGTAAAAACTTTAAATCAAATTTTGTTAAAAATACCAATGCCATTATATTTTTTTATCTCCATTTGTTTATTCTGTGCTTTAATTTCAAAGTACACTGATACATGAAACTGTATACATTTCAATAAAAACACTTTAACTTAATATCCATACCATCATAAAATAGTTGTGAAACAATGGAAATACACCCTCTTCATCCTTTAAACACTGTCTAGTAGGGATGCGCATTATTTCACAATTGTTTATTATTTATTAGAGTAAAAGTGCAACACACCATTATCTGGATTTTCACAGATATTAGTGTGTTGCACTTTAACTTAAAGGGACAGTCTACTACAGAATTGTTATTGTTTAAAAATATCTAAAAACCCTTTATTGTCCATTCCCCAGTTTTGCCTAACCAACACTTTTATATTAATATACTTTTTAACTCTATGATTACCTGTATCTAAGCACCTGCAGACTTCACCTTATTTCAGTGCTATTTGCAATTTTGAATTTTAGCTAATCAGCGCTAGTTCTTGTAAAACCATCATCATTCTCCACAGGAGGAGCACATTTCATCAATATGTCACACATGAACTAGTACTGTCTGGTTGTTGTGCAAGATTTTAAAAGTACTAAGATAAGGGATGGCCTTTAGGGGCTTAGAAACAGGCAAACTTAGAGGTTATAAAATATATTAATATAACAATGTTGGATAAACAAAGCTGGGTAATGGGTTTCTATCTTTCTAATCAATAAAAAAAAAACAAGTAAACAATGCCTTTAAAGCTATTTTCTGTTGGCTTATAAGGTTAAGTTATATATGTGCATTTACATTGCCTTTACATAATAAAAATAACAGTGCATTTAAATAATATATGATTACATTTAGGGTAGGTATTTTTTTACGGTTAATAAAAAACTATTTATGATAAAGTCCTTGTCAACAGGAAAATGGAGCCTTGAAAACTAAGGGAGATGGAAACCAAACATCAGTTTTTGTAAGATAAGTTTAGGTTTTCTATAACTTACTTACCTCACTTATTCTACCATAAGTCTTTAAGAAACTTGTGGAGAAAAACCACAAGATAGTTTGCTCTTATAAACCAGAAGAAGTCACCAAAACGAATAATTCAGAGATTATTTTACCTGTGGCGCGATAGTGGAATACTCTGACAGCTAATCAGGGAGCTGTTCTGCATATTTTTGCAATGCAGAGTAGCAAGTGGAATTATTCTTGTAGTTTTCATATAGAGTATCAACTTGGATCACAATTACAACCTAAAGCTAGTTGCACTAAGTACTGACACATGCACATATTGATTACTGGTATTTCTGTATTCTTATCACACACAGTCCCATCGCCTGCCATAGTCACGCATAAATATTAATATATGTCACTGGTACAAACACAGAGACACAGATATATATCACCTATGCACATACAGAAAGATATCTGCTACTGTGAGTAAGATTTATGAACCAATTCATTGCAGTACCTAAAGTATTTATTTTTTTTGGGGGGTCAGGCCTTTTCCTATGCATGTCACATTATTTCCTCATTCTCATGTATAAAACAATATTAGCTTTCTTGTTACTGGTGAAGTGCATACTAAATCAAACTGTTGATAAATATTGACGTGTTCTTTAGTTTTTTTTAGTGTAGTTCTGAATGTATTTTAGTATTTATACTCAAGGGGTGATATTTAAATTAGTGAATGTATTAGTTCAGTACAGACACTTGATTCACATAAATAGTGAAAAATAATGATATCATTTTTAATCATTGTCAAATTCCTCCAAAACTTCTCCAAGGAAACACTCCGTCCCTATAGTTCCACCCAAACCGAATTAATGCTACTTTTTAAAATACAATCAAGAATATGTCCTATTGCTTTGGTTATAACAACACATATTACGCCCTTATTTTCCTTTACAATACATCTTTATGACTCAGGTATATTACTAGTACTGTTTGTTCACTATTCCTTGATTTTGTTTTGCCATTTTCTCTGTCTCCCGAATTCTCTCTCGTTCTTGCATATACATAATCTTAGAGCAACTTATCTGTCATTGCTACAGTCCAAATGTCAGCTGATACAGTTGTGTCAGCAGATGTTTGGGCTGTAGCTATGACAAATTATTATTACTCACCTGCATATGGAATATTAGAAAAAATAAAAACTAATTTCTTAAAATTATCTCTATTTGCAGGAACAGCAATACACTAATCTATCTATCTACCTATCTATCTATATATATATATTTTCTGAGGCCTATGTGGTGGTATAAGAGTAACTCATTTTAGGGTGTAGACAGAAAAAATTGAACATAGTGTCATAGGGTAATATAATGAAGACTCAAAAAATGAGTAGGACGATGAATGCTATACATTATCTTTCTCATTCTAAGTATTAACAATTTTATACTGTGTTCTATTCCACAGACATTATCATACGCAAACAGCATTTAGCAAACTGACGTAGGCATTGGCTATAAAAGCATGTTTTAATGTCTGTAGCTTAAAGGGACAGTATACAACAATTTCCATATAACTGCATGTAATAGACACTACTATAAACAAGAATATGCACAGATACTGATCTAAAAATCCATTATAAAACCTTTTAAAAACTTACTTAGAAGCTCCCAGTTTAGCACTGTTGATGATGTTAGGCTGGGACACCCACTGAAAGGAGCTGAGAATGCAGGAAGAGCAGACCCTCCCCCTGCATATGAAAAGGCCCATTGCGCAAACAGAAGCAAACAGGAGTTGGTAGACGTGGGTCTACATCTTATACTTTGGGGCTTGCTTTAGAGTCTGAAAATATATTGTTACAAAAACACTCCCAGATGGCCTATAAAAATGGATCATCTACAAAACATTTATGCAAAGAAATATCTAGTGTACAGTGTCTCTTTAAGTGTAGGACCATCCTCTCCTTTTCTTACAGGTTTGTTTAAATATGTTATTTTTTTAATGCATGTAAGGGATAGCTTATAGATAGATAGATAGATAGATAGATAGATAGATAGATAGATAGATAGATAGATAGATAAATTGATAGATGAATGGGCAGACAAATAGACAGATGCATTTTAGAGGAATTTTCTTTTTTTCCTGGACAACCTAGCTACTTATCATCAATTGTCTTACTATATAGTTATAGGGCCCCATGTATCAAAAGCCGGGAGGACGGCTTCTCAATTTGCGAAGCTGTCCGTCTGCCTTCGCTGCATACAGGCAGCGAAAATGTTGATCTGCTGGCCTGTATGTATCATTACACACTCTTATAAATATTTATTTATTTTATCTTTTTTATAGTTACATTTAAAATCCTTTTTGAGATTCTCAGAAATACATCCACAACCTCAAAGTATTATTGTAAAGATAGGTTGAACATAACCGCTATAATGATATCATCTACTACAGTTAAGAATATAGTAAGAAGAACTTAGAAAAAAAGACCCTTTGTTGCTGAATTTAAAATACAAGAAGAGGAAGAGGAGAACAATAGAAAACCAGTGTCTTTGTTGTAAAAAGAATATACAATAATATTAATTCTGTTACTTGCAATATTTCTATCTTGTACTGTGGTCAGGTATGAAAGATGCAAATGGAAAATCATTTATCATGAACGACTTTTAGAATTTAAAATAAATCTTACATTTATTATTTCCTGTGGCATATAATACTCTCTTTAATTGTTGGACTTTGAGGTCATTTTTCCATTTTAAAGAATGGAGTACTTAGACTTAATTTCCATTTTCACACAAACAAATGAAACCTTCAGGGTGTCCTTTGACTTGGTATTATTTAATAAGTTATTTTACTGTACGGGCTTATTTGTCCACCTTGCCGCAAACCTCACAATGCAATGTATTTTAATTTTGCTTTTTTTTCTAGTCATCATTGGCTGCTGGCAGTATATAATCTCATTAGAAGATGTGTTCAATAGGCAAGCACATACCATAGAGTATTTTTGCCTCATTTTCTATAGCATATGATACTTAGACATTGCATTCTTCCTGAGTCAAGAAATGACATGTGTCTAATATAGCACTTGGATATATTCATTAAATGATACAGTTCTACAAATGCTGTTTTTTTGTGAACATCAGCAGTAGTTATCATGCCTGGCCTATCTGTTTTAAAGGCACAGTCTAGCAAAAAGTATCCCCATAATATATATTTTTTTAGCAGGTTTACAGTTTATATGCTGTTTAAATTTGCTTTAGCCTCTATTTTAAATCTGACAGTGGCACCTTGTGTATGCCCTTAAAGGGGTATTCTAGTCCAAATTAAACTTTCATTATTAGAAAATATCTTAAAATTGCATGCTCTATCTGGATTATACATTTAATGTCATGCTCAAATTCTAGAGCGTTACTGAATGATGCCTAGGGGTTAAATTAGTCCATTTAGTACAGAAACCAGTTACTTTCTACTCTCTGAGATTGACATATGGGGATGCAAAAAGGTGTGTTAAAAAAAGCTAATATATATATATATATATATATATATATATATATATATATATATATATATATAATATATTTTAAATTTTGGTTGAATTAGCATTGTTCCATGAAATGCAGGTGTCATTGCATTCTTCTTAGTATGGCTACCAGCAGTAAATATCCAAAACAAAGCATAGGGATGAACTTGTATTGATTGCACCCCAAAAAGTCTTCAATCAATTATTGCAGTAAAGAGTAGTACTTTTAACAGATTAATGTTACTCCCTTTAACAAAGAACAGTACAGGATATTTTTTGGTACAACTAAACCACGTTGTCCATAAATCTACCCGGACATCAAGTAGAATTTTTGCATTTCTGTGATTGTTTTTCCTCACAAATAAATGTATGAAATAATTTTTAATAAAGAAAACATATTGTGTAAATAATTAGTCCTTCCAGCAAATAAATTACTTTAGAAATAGGTTATTCTCTAGACATATTAGAATTGCATAAAAATGGCATAACAAAAACAAGGCTTTAGCGCCATTACATATGCGCCAGCGCCCGCAAAAGCTGGCGACGCCGGTTTTTGCGCAGTTTTGTTATCCAATATACAGAGCTGCATATAAATGCGGCACGTATATTTCACCCATCGCCTGCAATTTTTACTCCCATAAGCTAACATGGGACCGCATTGCAAATCAGTATCCAATATTCAGCACAAGGACTTATGAGGCAAAAATGGAGAAATCATACTCCATTTTCACCTTGCCACACAAGGCAGCCGCAGCAAGCCTTGCGCTGAGTATGGGAGCACCGTAACTCCCGAAACACCTAACGCATGCGCAATATCTATCTACCTGTCAACCGCAATCCCCCACCGCAATAACTAATAAAGTATATTATCCCCTATATCCGCCATCAAACCCACATCGGAACTAATACAAGTATTAACCCCTAAACCAACAACCCCCCCAAAACGCAATATGCCTTATTAAACTATTAACCCCTATATTCAGCTTCAAACCACACTGCAAGTAATTACTAAAGTATTAACCCCTAAATCTGCCAACCCCAACATCGCAAGCTACCTATTAAAACTATTAACCCCTAATCCGCCATTATCCGGCAAAGAACACAACACAAACTTCCTATTAAAGTATAAACCCCATAAACCGCCAAAGCCCACAACGCAAACTACCTATTAAAGTATTAACCCCTAAACCACCAAAGCCCACAACGCAAATAAATAATTAAATTACTAAGCCCCCTAACACCCCCTAATTGAACCCAAATTACCTAAATTACAAAATACTAAAGTTACTATTAAAATAAAAAACTAACACTACTTTAAAAATAAACTAAGTATAAATTAAAGGGACAGTCTATTCGAAATTAAAATTCTGGTGTAGACTGTCCCTTTAAGCTACAATTACAGAAAATAAAAAAATCTAAGATTACAGAAAATAAAAAACAAAATTATCAACAGTATTATTTGCTCCGTGTTTCGTGACGTCTACCGAGCCGTTTCATCTGGCCGAGAAACACGTAGCAAATAATACTGTTGGTTTTAACCATTATATTGTATATTTTCTGTACCTTTTTAACTTATAAAAGTACCTTTTTTCTAACAAAGCACTATTGGAGTCTCTTTTTATACGGTCGTTCATCTAAGACCACTTGGAGTTCATACACCTGGGAGCCTAATGGTTATGTGTACTGGGCCACTACAACAGTCCAGTTTGTGTCATTTGCACCATTGGGTGCGCTACTAAATGTGAGTACCCTTATACTTTGGGTTCTGTATACGGGGTCAAGAATACCTCACTGATCTACACTAGGAGTCGCCCTTCTTTTCTCTCCATTTTAGGTCGAGCGTAACAGTTAACCAGAGCTCTGAAGTTGCGCTATTCTAACGTGCATTACATTCAATTTCGCTCAAGGTAACGCCTTTACTTTCAACCTTTAATACGTCCGCCAAGATAAACTCCATTTCGCTCAACAGCGCACCACTCGCTCTCTAGCCCTTGATGTGCTATATTTAAAATATATTATTTCAAAATGTATTACAGTGTTCTGATTTTTTTTTATGGATGGCTCCTGACTGAAAAAAAAATCTGTGCAATTTGGCCTTTTATCCATTTAAAAATACACTATTTAATTTTATTTTGCATGTTTATAAAATGTTCTAACATATTTAACTACTGCTTTTTGATATACAAAAAAAAGAAAATGATTAAGTTTGGTGTCCTTTTAAAATCTGAAGCAGTAGTATATTTTTATTGAACACATGCAATGGCCAAAATGAAACCAAAAAGACATGACCCTCACAACTGACACTCTACTCTGTCAAATAAAAACACTGACACAAAACAAATGGATTATAAAAGCTGCAGCCTAACTTTATTAACCTTTTAAAGCCGTTATGCCGTTCCATTCCGTCATAATTAGACTGGGCTTTAAAGCCGTTATGACGGAATGGAACGTCATAACTAACGGCTGTCCTGAAGCCTTCTGTGCTTCAGGGATTTAATCGCGGTCTGGAGGGCGTTCCTAGGATTGTAGGGACGCCCCCCAGATGCGATCCAATAATTGAAATCTCGCGATCGTATGCACGATCGCGTAGTTTCAATTTGTCTACATCGGAACAGTTGTTCCGATGTAGGCACTTTAACCCTGTCACGAAAGGGTTAACTACAATGAATATAAACAATAATTACAAATAAGACATTTATTGAAACCTCCTCCAAAAAGTGCAAGTCTCCTATTAAATAGTAGAAAGAGTAGCCCCACAACTAAGGAATTTCTGTGTATAGCATCTTACAATCGCCTATATTTTTATATGCATGTTTTTTTCTTTTGGAGTTATTAGTATTTTGAGTGTTTTGTTTTGAGAAAAGCTCGCCACCTTTTAGTTGTCGAGAAAAAACTGTGAGATATGCAGTGCAAAAATCTTTACAGAATTACGCTGGGATCAGAGAGATCATTTTATAAATTCCCATGGAACGCCCATGTTCAGCCAATTTTACAAAAAAACAACAATTTACGCTTTTTATTTTGTACTTTTAAGTACAAATTTCTTGAATTTATTTTGCACATCCAGTGTACTTAAATTTTGATTTACACTGTGCATTGTTAATACAATTTATTTATGTGTAATTTACATACAAATGTAACATTTTTTATAAAATACCATTTTTGGTGAACAATTTCGATACGATTTTTGATGCACCTTAACAATACAAATTTTCCCTGCATATTTTTGTGTGAATGGTTCAATTGGTCAATGTTTAGAACACAAATTTTATTGTGCACTTTTCATATGAAAATGCAGTATACACCCTTTAGCGGGGGTAAAAAAGTGGCTTTAGATCATTCACCAGGGAAATAAGTACTGAAGAAGTTATTTAATAATCTTGCCAGCCCAGCTAACTTTAGATCATCGTCCCTAAGTATTGGGCTTTGGTAAACAGACAGTGATAATATTAAAAAACATGTGTATGTAGAAAAAAATTATAAAATAAGGAAATATGATTTCCCTATAAGAACAAGCTATTTTAATGGGTGGTGTTTTCAAAGAACAAAACCAGCCATTTCATATACAAAAATAAACCCAAAGATGCCACAGAAGTACATTTTATACTCTACAGCTGGAATAACAGTCTTTGGAAGCACATTAAAGGAAAAACTATTTTACAGTATACCGTCCCTTTAACCTACTTGGGCTATTGATTTTAGAGAAATACCTACAGTTTAATTACTTTAAACAGTTTTTTAGGCCTTAAAAACCCACAATATATTAATAAAAATATGTATTGAGTTAAAAAAAAATCAAATATCAAATTAGACAACATGGAATAAATTCAAGCTTTTTTCACAAATGTGAATTGGAGTATGAAATGAGTATTGGATACAATATAAGCTATATGATGTTTTCCAATCACCACACTAAATGGCCCCATGTACTAAGCAGTCAACAAGATGTCTGTGCGTTTTTTCACAATAATCCAAATCTGATCAATACTTTTTTCGTGTCCACCTCGTGTATTTTGCCTCAGCACTTTTTATGTCGCCAGCACTGTACAAAACAATAGGTGGTACAGGAAAGACTCCTGTCAATAGATATAAAAAAGGGTCAAACCTCTCTATTGACTTACATTATTGATTGAGTAAGCCATGGAGACACTTCTGTATTTGTTTATTATCCGTTTGATACAAATACTTTACTTGAATTAGAAATTAATCTAAACTATTTATACAAATTTTGGTGTCAATTTGTGAGTGCTAAATTTACCTCTCATATAGCTGTCACAGTTGTCAGCTATACAGGTTATGACTTTAGGGCCTATCCGCTGGAAAAACTTCTCTTCATAATCCGTTAAGTCTGCGACATATGCTGGTCCACCTCCGGAAGCACGGGCAGAATATTTTTTGGCCAATTTGGCTTTAGCAAAACGTTTGATGTCATTATACCTTTTTTGATCTGGTCAACATCCTTTTTTCCTGGACCTTGGGCACTAATGACATCACTTATTCTTTGCCAGATCATTAAAAGGTTTTCTGTCTTAAAAAACACCACTCACATATAACAAAATTGGAACCAGCACAGCTTTTATTACTAACACCTCAAATTCTAAAATTAGAGTCCTTAAAGACCAAAAGTAAATTTTCTTTTACACTTTCTCCTACACATTCTGCCAACTTTCATCTCCTTTCAAATTATCATTAAACTTAATCCCAAGCACTTCAAGTGCACCCTTTTGCACAGGCCATCCATTCAAATCCAATTCTCTTCACTCCCCAAAAGCTTTAACAGCACATTTACCCCAATTCAACTTAAAACCACTTGCCTACATAAGCATTTAATCTGTATTGTTGCTCTTCTCAAACTAACCTGGGAATCACACACCACTGTTACATCATCCATATAACCAAAAACGTTTACTTCTCCAATTACTTCCAGGAACATCCACACCTCAAATCAATTCATCACCCCTTAATTTCTTCAACAAAGGTTCGATCACATACATACAAAAGAACAGGAGAAAATGGACACCCCTGCCTCACACTAGATATAATGTACTCATTATCTGTGAAAAAGCCATTCACTAAAACCTTATTAACATTACCATTATACAAAAATCAAATCCATCCAAACATCTTTTTTGGCATACCCACTCTCTCCAAAACTCTAAACATAAACTCATGTGAAATTCTATCAAATGCTTTGTCAAAATCAATTTTAGCAACTACAACAGACCGCTTACATTCCTTACATTCCTTACTGTATCAAAAAAACATCTCGCAAACAACCCAAATATTTAGCAATCTTCCTGTCGGGTACAGCACACACCAGTTTTTCACCTAAAACACACTTCATCCTATTACCCAAAACCTTTGCAATAACCGTATAATCCACATTCAATACATTTTTCAAATCCTTTCTTTCACCTTTCTTATATAGCAAAGCAATTACACTCTTTTTCGTTGATTCAGACAACACATTATTATTTAACACCCAAACACAAACCTCAAGTAAATTTTCTCCAATCAAATCCCAAAAAGCACAGTGCAAATCAACAGGCAAGCCATTGCTTCCTGGAGTTTTATATTTTTTCATACTATTTACAACACCTTCAAATTATTTTAAATCAAAATTGTTTTCCAACAAACAAAAACATGCTTTTTCAGTCTTTACATCTATTTCACTCGAAAGCTCATATCTAAATATTTTATACCAGACAAATTATCATAAAACTTGCATACCTCATTCAAAATTTCATTCTTGCCACGAACTTCCACACCATAATCATTCAACACACTGACTAAGCCAACTTTCCCAGTAAAAAATGTCTTAAAGAAATACATAGAGCAGGTATCATCCTTCTCACACGCCTCCATTCTGACTTACATTACAATCTTTTTTCCTTTTTCAGTCATACATTTCCTAATAACTTACTTAGATTCCTAACACATACAAACACAATCTCCTTAAATTAGATACTCCAGACACAACTTTCACTGTTCATACTCATGCCTTCCATTCCTAGACTTTTCACATCCCTTTCTTAATAAAAAATATATTTATCTCAGCCTTCCCCCATTCCCACCATTCAAGAATATTCAAAAAATCAATTTGTCTATTCTTTATACACATACTTTTAACAAACTGACTCCTTATATCTTCATCATCCAGTAAACTCACATCCAGTTTCCACACACCTTTTCCATACTCTTAACCTAGAGACTCAAATCACAATCAATACATGCATGATCAGCAAAAGGCACTATCTTGGTCTTGAATTATTGCAGCTGAATATTGCTAGAATAAAAAAACTAAATCCATTCTAGATTCTGCAGACCCTGAAATAAGTAAAACCTTTGTTGGGACTCCCATTGACTCTGAAGGACACGTTTAATTTATAAATGGTCAACAGCTCCTGTAAATTCTTACTGGATATTTTAAGTAAACCCTCCACCACACCCTCCCAATCCCTTAAACTTAAAACACAATTAAAATCCCCTGTTATCACTGTAAAATCCCTCCTTCCCCTCCTCCCAAAAACAAGCCCAACTTACTAAACAAAACAATCCTTTTTGACTTAACTGGATCATAAATATTAAATAACCTAAGCACCACCCAACAAAATAAAAAAAAACACTAACAAAGCCCTCCCCTTAACTATATGTTCAATCAGAATTATTTTAAAACCCCGCCCACAAACAAAACCCCAACATCACCAATGCCATTTCTCTCATTACCTATAGACCACACAGATGGTCCTAAAGTCCATTTTGCAATTAGAAAATCTGATTGCAACCAATATTCTTCCAAACAAAATATATTACATGAATATTTTGAAAAAAAAGCCTGTCTGGTTGCAGTTCAAATGCTATGCACATTAATAGAAGCAATACTCATATATACAATATATGCCATAAGCAGCAAAAATCAAATAAAACACATTTTTTCTTGGTCTTTTTCCTACCAGTGGCATGAAATTCCAGACTTCTAAGATTACTAGGCAGAGTAGCAACAGGACATTTGGTCTTTTTTCTTAAGTCTCTTTTTTCTTTAATGTTCAAAGTCTCTGCAAATTGCTTAACTTTGGTATCCTCCAGGTAAGCAGGTTCTCCAAAAGAAGGATTTGAAAAAGCTTCAATAGTCTCATAATCACAGCAGATTCCATCTTAGCCATATCATTGTTGTGTACACAGCTTTTATGCTTAGCTAGGGTTTTCAATTAAGAATAATTATGAATAAAACATACATTTTTGTTACTTGTAATTTATTTCTGTTTTCACTTTTTAATTATCAAATGTATTTAAAAGGTTTTTTGATTTTTGCTTTAGCGTGTTGCTAAAACATTTGCTCTAACGTTTTTACAGAAATGCAAAGGAGTTGCTCTTAAAGCATTGTCCCAAAATAACATTTTTATGGAGGAAGAAGACATGTCATATCTATGTTATGGATTTTATGTTATTTCCCATTTAGTGCTAATTTATGTTAACACAATCTTTCCAAAAATTAATTACCTGCCAATGGGATGGATATTAGTTTGAAATTAATTTTGCTTTCTGGGTTAATTAGAATTGCATGGAAGTCAGCATGCCGTTGACTTGCTGTAATAGGAAGATGAATTACTTCATTGCCACAAACTCAAAAATATGGCTCCCCTTTTAACATTATTTGAACAGACAGCAAATCAGCTCAACTTTTTCTATTTTAACTATAAATCTAATCTATGAAGCAAGGACAACAAAACACTATGTTAAATGTATTTATGGTAGGAGGTATTTGCATGTGTAGTTGTTGCATGTGTAGTTGTTATAGGGATCCGAATACAATAAAAAAACATTTTTACCACCTCAAAGCTTAAAGCAACACTAAAGTCAAAATTAAACTTTCATAATTCAGACAGAACATGCCAATTAAAAACAAATCCAGTTCACTTCCATTATCAAATTGTTTTTCTTTTTCTGTGCACACTTTCTGAGGCACCAGCTCTTACTAAGCATTGCAAGAGTACACAGTATTTACATATATATATATATATATATATATAAAAACATTATATCATCCCGCAGCTCCAGAAAAAAGAGAAATACTATAAAGAGTCTTTTTTTCTTAAAAGCAAAAATAAGTTTTATTTTCAAAAATGTTTAAAAAGAAGCATGTAAAAACATGTAAACCATATAGGCTAGTCGCAGGCCTGCAACAAGGTGTTCAGAACCCAACGCCAAACATGTTTCGGGCCAAGCTTCAGCCCTTGTTCACTGGCATGATTTGGGTTCACACCTGCTAGTGCTATTTAAGGATAAGGTACTTAAAATGATTGCAGGCACCTGTACAATGTTAACTCTTTGTATGATCTTAAACATATGACAATAAGAAATACTGGTACATGTTACCTTATACCTATACCTTTCAAATTCAAAGGATGATTTCAAACAATATTTCAATTAGATTTAGAATATTATATTTTATATATATTGTATAAAGTATACTCTCTAACGAATTTTGTAAAATCAGTAAAATAAATCTACATCCATAATTGAATTTAGACCAGAGGGGTGTTTTGTCTGTAAATTAAAGATCCAAAACACTTCTCTCTGGTCCAAACGTCTTTCCCTGTCTCCTCCTCTCCTATGCCTTGGTATGTGATCTATGCCTTGTACTGTTAATAGGGATTCATTTGAATTGTGTTCCTGTCTAAAGTGTTTTGCTATAGGAGTTGTACTGTCAGAATTTCCTATATCCCTCAAATGTTGCAACACTCTATCACGTAGGGCACGTTTCGTGCGCCCTACGTATTGCTTTTTGCATCCCTGACATGTCAGAAGATAAATAACATGTGTGGTGTTACATGTAATTCTGTAACGTATGTCAAATTCTTTGCCTGTAGTACTAGATTTAAATTTTGTTCCTTGTTCTATGTGTAGGCAAGTTTTACAAATTTTACCATTACATTTGTTACAACCTAGTCTTTGAGTTAGCCATGTCTGTTTACTGTTGCTAGGCAACATTGACGGAGCAAGAATGTTGCCTAACGTTTTTGCTCTACGAGCTGAAAAGAAGCAACCTTCATTGACAATTTTCTTTAGTTTAGTGTCACTTTCTAAGATGGGTAAGCAACCACGTACAATATCACAAATTTTGTTAAAATCTCTACTGTAATTTGTGATAAAAGTGGGTTTGTTGTGTTGTCTTAGTTTTTTTGGGGTGTCTTTGTATATCAAATCATCTCTGTTGATAAGATCTACTTTATTCTTTGTTTTAATAAGAAGGTCTGTTTTATAACCCCTGGCCTCCAATCGTTGATTAGTCTGTTCGGCATGCATTTGAAATTTTGTTTCTGTTGTGCAATTACGTTTTGTCCTAATTAGTTGTCCATATGGAATAGATTCAATGGTATGTTTAGGGTGACATGAAGAAGAGTGTAGAATGGTGTTACCTGCTGTGCTTTTTCTAAAAAGTTCTATATCAATAGAATGTGTATCATTATTAGATGTTAAAGTAACATCCAAAAAGTTTATAGTGTTGGCATTTTCAGTCATAGTGAAGGATAAATTGAGTTTGTTGCTGTTGACATAGTCAAGAAACTTAGCAACTGATTGCTGGTCTCCGTCCCACACCAACACCAAATCGTCAATGTACCTGCCAAAAAAAACAATGTGATCTCGAAAGGGATTGGTATCTCCAAAGACGTGGCACCGTTCCCAGAACCCCATATAGAGGTTAGCATAGGAAGGGGCAAATTTAGCCCCCATAGCGGTGCCACGTCTCTGGAGATAGTAATGATCCTCAAACATAAAAAAATTATGTGTAAGAAGATATTCAACAGCTGTGTGAATGAATTGATTGGTGAAAAAATCATATGAGGTATGGTGAGTAAGAAAAAAGTGTAGTGCCTCCAAACCTAAAGTATGAGGAATAGTGGTATACAGTGAAGTAACGTCTAGAGTGACAAATCTGTAAGAGTCACACCATGTAACATGTTTGATTTTTTCAATGAATGATGTTGTGTCTTTCAAGTAACCATATAAATCAACAACTATGGGTTGTAAGTAAGTATCAACCAAATCAGATAATCTTTCATTTAAAGAACCTATGCCTGCCACTATTGGGCGGCCTGGAGGGTGTATAGGATCTTTATGTAGCTTTGGAAGCTGATGGAATATGGGGACACAAGGATTTTTAGGCAGTAAATACTCCATGACCTTATCAGAAAATACTCCATCTAGTCTAGCTTTGTGTATTATTTCTGACAAAATTTTACTGTATAGCTTAGTAGGGTCAGATGAAAGGGGTTGGTATACATCTTTATTTGTAAGTTGTCTGTTAGCTTCAATTAGGTAATCTTTCCTGTTTAAAATTACTGTGTTGCCACCTTTATCAGATTCCCTAATAACTATACTCTGATCGTCTTTGAGTGTCTGGATAGCTTTTCTCTCTTGAGATGTTAAATTACTGTCTTTGTATGTGTTTTTCTTTTTGTTCTTGTTGTTTAATGCAATTAATTGTGTTTCAAGAGTTTGTTGGAATACTTGTAAATGTTGACCCCTACTGTGAATGGGGTAAAATACACTTTTTTCTTTAAACCTTTTCAGATTAATGTCTTTCTCTGAAGGACCTGATCTGGCTGTTTGCGTAAAATCATTCTCCTCAATGAGTTCTTGCATATCTACCATTGCGGTATAATCATTGAAATTAAAATTAGGAGTTTGTTGAACGCAAACAGCCTGATCATTTGCTTCTTCATTTGCACTTTCATCATCATTTGCAAAGTGTTTTTTCAATGTTAGGGTTCTGACGAATCTATTTACATCTAACACTGTGGAGAAGAGGTTAAAATTGCAACTAGGTGCAAAGTTAAGGCCCCTTTGTAATAAAGAAATTTCTTGTTCAGTGAGGCATCTAGAGGACAAATTGACTACATTATTTATTGACGATTTGTCCTGTAAGACACCTTCTTTCTTTGGGGATAGCGACTGTTCCCTACTTCTTCTGCCTCTGCCCCTGTGCCCTCTACGTACTTTCTTTTTGTTTTTAATTTCGTATTGGGTTTGGAAAGGCCCACCCCGTTTTTTGACTGTGTGATATTAGAGGTAGAAGGGATGTCTAACACAGAAATAGATTCCTTAACTGGTAAAGAATTACTAACTTGATGTGAAGGTGTTTCCTGATCTGAAGTGTCATATTCATATTCTGTCTCACTGAATGTGACTTTTTTGTCTTGTTTTAGGCTAGATCTCCTATGTGTGTTAGTATGTTGTGTTTTATTTTTGAAAAATGTTTTATAGTCACTGTTGTGACTCCATCTATAAACCTTGTTCATTTCATAGTCTAATTTATCTCTATGCATTTTTTGTTGTTTGAAAAGCCATAGGTCTTTTTTAAAAGACCTCATGTTATCTTGAAATTGTCTATCATACTCTTTGAACTCCTGGTGACGTTGATGTTTTTTGAGTTCTATTTGCAGTTCTTGCATATGTTGAATTAATTGTAACCTCTGTTTCTTTTTATATTCTATTAACAGATTTATGAGAGATCTAGAGCAAGTAGTTAAAACCTCATTCCACTTGTTTATAAAATCTTGACAAGTGACTTGAAAAGATGGAAATTTGGATATTCTTAAACCCCTTGGTATTCTGGAGTTTGTTTGATATATTTGGAAGGTTTTAATGTCCAACTCCAATCTTATATCCCTTTTTCTAAGATTGTCCATCTGTTGGAATAAATCATCCAATACGGTTTCTATATCCTCTAGGATGTCCTCCATATCAGAGGAATCTTGATCTAGTGTAATGTCTTTTAAAACATATATTTCATCCATGTTTGAGTTAAGAGGTTTGTTTAAAGCAACAAAGAGTATAGACAATAAATATTATTTTCTGTTAAAGGTGAAAAAAGAAAGGGTTATAGATCAATTTCCCATCAACATGAAGTGAAAAAAGTTCAATTTTAATCTCTGTATTGATGTAATATGAAGTCCCAATAAAGTGCTTTTGTAGAGAAAAGTTTTCCAATTTTCGTAAAAAACTCACTTCTTTGTCAGAAAGGAAATGAAGAATTTAAACACTATTGTGAAGTCATATCCCGTAGAGCACACAATTATAAAATTGTCTCCCAATGCAAATATATATGTAAATAGTTGAACAGTCTTTTGTGCACAGAGGCAAAAAGGCGAGAGAAAGGAAAAAACTTTTTTTAAACCTTACTTTGTGTATCAGGAAAGGCGTCTTCCCCTCGGAATGTAAATCCAGTCCGTCTGTGGAACTCTGTACCGACAGCTATGTGTCTAGGTGAGCGTCTTCTTCCCGGAGCGTGAATTCAATTCACCCGCCTCAGCGTGTAGTTCTTTGCTCCAGCAACCGTCCCTTCACTGTGACGTAATCAGAAGCCGACTGCGCCGTGCGCAACGTCACTGGACCTGTTGCCTCCGGGACACCTCCGTGAAAAAGATCAAAGCCGAGGGGAAAAGAATTGCAAGGTAAAAAACAGGTATTTAGTAACATCCAGATAATCCATAAATTAAATTAAAAACAAATCCAGTTCACTTCCATTATCAAATTGTTTTTCTTTTTCTGTGCACACTTTCTGAGGCACCAGCTCTTACTAAGCATTGCAAGAGTACACAGTATTTACATATATATATATATATATATATATATATATATATATATATATATATATATATATATATATATATATGTGGTTGGCTGGTGATTGTTACATAACACAAGGAACAACAAAGTGAGAAATTATCTGCTGTTCAGTTGAAGTGTTATTGCATTGCCTTTTTATTATACATTTGTTGATTATCTAATTTTATTGTATTTAATGGTCCTTTAAAGAGTCACTGTACTCAAAAACAATCTGTCAGCATTTAATGACTATTTTGCAAAATTTTGCAAGAAAAAAATACAACTAAAAACTTTTTAAAATGAAATCCAAACTAATAGAGATAAATCCTACACATTGGATGATAGGTACTTCCTTCTAATAATCATTCGCTATCAGCCAATGAGCAATAGTAGAAAGTGTGATGGTTTTTTGCTATGTTAGCTATAGTTTAAAATTAATCATCTTTTAATTCCTATTTTTTCAAGCAAAGGAAAATCAACAATTGTAAAGGTTGCTCTTTCATATGGTTAATATTAAACTGTTTAATACAACATCCCTTTAAGTAATTCACTGCACCATAATTATTAACTCGCCTGGATCAACATATTATAGTTTATCCTAAGCTCTACCTTTTCCCACAAAAATGAATCATAACTGTGACCCTGATACCAATTAAATATTAACTACAATTAATACTAACTGTAAGATAGTATTAGAGCAACTGATGACCTTGAGGCCGAATTATCAAAGGTCTTGCGGACCTGATCCTACAGTGCTGATCAGGTGTGCAAGACCTCGCTGAATGCGGAGAGCAATACGCTCTCCGTATTCAGCATTGCACCAGTAGCTCACAAGAGCTGCTGGTGCAATGCCGCCCCCTGCAGATTCGCGGCCAATGGGCCGCCAGCAGGGGGGTGTCAATCAACCCGATCGTACTTGAATTTTTATGATTCCTGTCCGCCTGCTCAGAGCAGGCGGCCAGAGTTATGGAGCAGTGGTCCTCAGACTCGCCAGAAACACGGGCCCTCAAGCTTTATTCGGAGCTTGATAAATGGGCCTCCTTGTGTAAAGGGTAAGGGTTTAAAATACAAACGCCTAGATTACGAGTCTTGCATTATGAGGGGTGCAGTGCTAACTTGAAGTTAATTCTCACTGCTCACTTACCTACAGCACTGGTTTTACGGGTTTTTATCAACCCGACATTAACAGGCAAGAAGTGAGCGTAGAGAAAAATTGAGCTCCATACCACACTCTAATACCAGCGCTGCTTAAATGAGCGGTGAGCTGGTTATACGTGCTCGTGCACAATTTCCCCATAGACATCAATGGGGAGAGCCGGCTGAGAAAAAGTCTAACACCTGCAAAAAAGCAGCGTAAAACTCAGTAACGCAGCCAAATTGATTCCTTTGGAGAAACACATTTTATGTTTACACCTAACACCCTAACATAAACCCAGAGTCTAAACACCCCTAATCTTACACTTATTAACCCCTAATCTGCCGTCCCCGACATCGCCGACACCTACATTATACTTATTAACCCCTAATCTGCTGCCCCAATATCGCCGACACCTACATTAAATTTATTAACCCCTAATCTGCCACCCCTAACATCGCCGCCACCTACGTACATTTATTAACCCCTAATCTGCCGTCCCCAGCGTCGCCGCCACTATTATAAATTTATTAACCTTTAAACCTAAGTCTAACCCTAACCCCAACACCCCCTAACTTAAATATAATTAAAATAAATCTAAAGAAAATTCCTATCATTACCTAAATAATTCCTATTTAAAACTAAATACTTACCTATAAAATAAACCCTAAGATAGCTACAATATAACTAATAGTTACATTGTATCTAGCTTAGGGTTTATTTTTATTTTACAGGCAAGTTTGTATTTATTTTAAGTTTCACTAACACCTAACACTACACTACAATTAAATAACTTAACCTAAATTAAATACAATCAAATAAATTAAATAAAACTAGCTAAATTACAAAAAAAAAAACCCACTAAATTACAGAAAATAAAAAACAAATTACAAGATATTTAAACTTATTAAACCTAATCTGAGAGCCCTATCAAAATAAAAAAGCCCCCCTAAATAATAAGTATAATGTAGGTGGCGGCGATGTTGGGGGCATCAGATTAGGGGTTAATAATATTTAAATAGTGTTTGCATGCACGATTTCCCCATAGACATCAATGGGGAGAGCCGGCTGAGAAAAAGTCTAACACCTGCAAAAAAGCAGCGTAAAACTCAGTAACGCAGCCAAATTGATTCCTTTGGAGAAACACATTTTATGTTTACACCTAACACCCTAACATAAACCCCGAGTCTAAAAACCCCTAATCTTACACTTATTAACCCCTAATCTGCCGTCCCCGACATCGCTGACACCTACATTATACTTATTAACCCCTAATCTGCTGCCCCAATATCGCCGACACCTACATTAAATTTATTAACCCCTAATCTGCCACCCCTAACATCGCCGCCACCTACGTACATTTATTAACCCCTAATCTGCCGTCCCCAGCGTCGCCGCCACTATTCTAAATTTATTAACCTTTAAACCTAAGTCTAACCCTAACCCCAATACCCCCTAACTTAAATATAATTAAAATAAATCTAAAGAAAATTCCTATCATTACCTAAATAATTCCTATTTAAAACTAAATACTTACCTATAAAATAAACCCTAAGGTAGCTACAATATAACTAATAGTTACATTGTATCTAGCTTAGGGTTTATTTTTATTTTACAGGCAAGTTTGTATTTATTTTAAGTTTCACTAACACCTAACACTACACTACAATTAAATAACTTAACCTAAATTAAATACAATCAAATAAATTAAATAAAACTAGCTAAATTACAAAAAAAACAAACACTAAATTACAGAAAATAAAAAACAAATTACAAGATATTTAAACTTATTAAACCCAATCTAAGAGCCCTATCAAAATAAAAAAGCCCCCCTAAATAATAAGTATAATGTAGGTGGCGGCGATGTTGGGGGCGTCAGATTAGGGGTTAATAATATTTAAATAGTGTTTGCGAGTCGGGAGTGCGGCGGTTTAGGGGTTAATATGTTTATTATAGTGGCGGTGATGTCCGGAGTGGCAGATTAGGGGTTAATAATTTTATTTTAGTGTTTGTGATGTAGGAGGGCCTCGGTTTAGGGGTTAATAGGTAATTTATGGGTGTTAGTGTACTTTTTAGCACTTTAGTTATGAGTTTTATGCTACAGCTTTGTAGCGGAAACTCATAACTACTGACTTTAAAATGCGAATCTTGGCGGTAGAGGGTGTACCACTCACTTTTTAGCCTCCCAGGACAAACTCGTAATACCGGTGCTATGCAAGTACCATTGAAAAAAGCCTTTACAAAATTTACGTAAGTTGGTTTGCGGTAAGGCCAAAAAAGTGTGCAGTATACCTATACCTGCAAGACTTGTAATACCAGCGGGCGTAAAAAAGCAGCATTAGGACCTGATAACGCTGCTTTTTTACCTTAACGCACAACTCGTAATCTAGCCGAATGTGCACTAAACACAACACAAATACATTTAAAAATACAGGTACACTCAAATAAACACTATCTGATAAAATAAAATAATCATATAAATTTTAATGAAAAACAGTTATAAGGGTTCAAAGGTATATGGTATATGACAAGATGTTTTAATTGTAAAGGGCTATAATTTATATATGTGTATGTTTAAATAAATATATATATATACACAAATACACATATACATGTCTAAATATGTGTACCTTTTATATATATATATATATATATATTAGCATAGATGTGCACTCTCACTCCAAAACAACTGCCAGGGTGCTAGTAAAAATCAATATGCAGAAAAAACTGGGATTTTTAGTGACGTTTCGAGGATAATGTATCCCCTTACTCAGACAAGTGATTCAAAAATACAGTACATATATAGACATTTAGCAAACAAACCCCTCCCCCTAATTAGAGCAAAAAAACACCAAACTGGTTGCTTTGGTGACATATACATCACAATGTAAACACCATAGTGATATTGCAAATATCATGTAAATAAATGAGCCATTTATTTCTCCTGTAAGCCCCAACCTCCGAGTTTGCCACAATATGTGGTTGCGGTTATACTTCTTGCACTGGTGCTGTTTTATAAATTTATAAGGCTGTCTGTGTTCTATATGTTTCCACAGCCCTCCTGAGTTACCACATATATGTTCACTTGTATATTAAGGGCTGTGATGGCTCATTTATTTACCCGATATTTGCAATATCACTATGGTGTTTACATTGTGACGTATATGTCACCATAGCAACCAGTTTGGCGTTTTTTTGCTCTAATTAGGGGGAGGGGTTTGTTTTCTAAATGTCTATATATGCACTGTATTTTTGAATCACTTGTTGTCTGAGGAAGGAGATACATTATCCTCCAAACATCACTTTTTTTACAAGTAAAATTGATCACTAAAAATCCCAGTGAGTACAAGTCATTTTTTCTGTATATATATATATATATATATATATATATATATATATATATATATATATATATATATATATATATATAATCTGAAAAGTGATCTTCCTCTTTTAAAGATCACTTAAAGACATAGTATAAAAGACAGATCCCATACACTGCTACAGCTCAAAAACATGACTGGAAGGGAATAAACTTGGTTGTTTTAAATGCAGTGGATGTACTACCTGCAATGGTTTACAAGCAGGACATTTTTTTCATCATCCCAGGCATAAGAAGAAGTACCTCCATAAGCATCGGATGACGTGTACAACTAAGTATATAGTCTACCTGCTATTTTGTCCATGTAGTTTGTTTTACGTGGGTAAAACAAGTGACGACTTGAGAACTATGATGGCAAACCATAGGAGTGCAATACGCATGGCAATAAAGAACAAAGAAATGGACCAACCTGTTGCTAGGCACTTTTTTCAAAGTGGCCATTGTGTAGCAGATATCTGCTACACTATAATTGATCATGTACCACCTATGTAGAGAGGAGGAGATTGAAATAAAATACTTATGCAAAGAGAAGCTAGATGGACATTTGAACTTGAGACCTTAAGCCCTAAGGGTTTAAACACCAAAATAGAATGGCATAGCTTTTTGTAGCTTAATGTGTCTTTATGTGACACTCAGACAGGCTCTTTAGTTACATTAGTATATATGTTCTTTTGATACTCTGTGACTATTAGCTTAATATAAATCTGATCCGGTCTGTTATATGTAGATATGTAACATTTACATCTATATTTGGTATCTGTCATTTAGCTCTAATATCCATATTAGGTAGTAGCTCTATGTAACTTCACTATAGTAATACTATTAATAAGCCTCTATACTATTAATAAGCCTCTGTACTTATAATGAGATTAATCTGTTATACAAGTTGACTTGCATCCATGCCTTCTGAGCTAGTTATTTAGCAATCTAGCGAGTGAAATTGTGCAGCCTGGATAATGTTGTTGATTAATGTTGTTGATTTATGTGGTTGGTTTTAATCTTTTTTATGCTATAGCTTTCCTTACGCTGTAGTTCTAGTTAATATGATAGATATAGCTATAAGTATTTGTTTAGTCACCAGATAGATATTGTCTAGGATATAGTAAGTTATCACGATTAATGTTGTTTACTTGACCCGGCAGGTTACTATGGCAACATACGGCGCCCGGTAGTGACGCAAGCTATGTGCCTAGTGACTGCTGCAATTTTGTGCACAAAGTCAGGGTGAGTAATGGTGAATTAATTATAACATGTGTATATAAGGAGATGTTTGTGTTCACTAAAATTGTTAAGTCTGAATACGGAGGTAATACTACGAAATGTCACTCTACTTGGGATTAAAAGATATCCTTTTTTTGTAAATACCGGAGAGTGCCTGCTTTTTTCCTGTTTGTATGTTTGGCTTGCTGCAGCACTCCGGTCACTGAATTAAGAGTGCCATACCTGCTTGGAGATATATATATATATTCTATGTGAAGAAGATTGGAATGTAAAATATTAATAATTCATTAAACATGAGTGATAAGTGTTAGTTTTTTTTCAGAAAATCCTGCTCCATTGAAATCTATGGGAAGAAGAAGTTAAGGTGGTTGCAGTATCTGAAGTTGTGAGGTTGGCGCGCATTGGGTTTTGCTCTTGTGCAAAAGAAAATTATTTTCAACTTGTGATACACTCGCTAACACGCACACGCAGAAAGCTTGCTTCTAGCAGTGTTTAAGCTCAAATGGGAGCTCTAAATACCGCTCCACTTGTAATCTAGCCCTATATGTTATAAATCTGGTATATATATAAAAAAAAAAACATCACTGAAATGGAGAAAAATGTGTAAGCCCCAGACTAGCAAGAAATTTTAGGCACCCAAATAAAAACTGACACCAATAAGTGTGCAGTCATAAAATACTAATATCCATGCCCTATCCTCAATGTAAAATATAACTTTTTTATTGAGACTTAAACTTTTGTTTATTGATTTAATATTTTAAAAAAAATGAATATATTTAAATATCTCTCTCGCATGTGTGCTTTCTCTCTCTATTTCTCTCTTTGTATATATGTATATATATGAATATATATATATATATATATATATATATATATATATATATATATATATATATATATAAAATCATCCTTATAATAATCTTTGTTTTGAAAACATTTCTATGTCTTGCATTTATTTAGGGTTTTATGTTGCTTTATCTAAAATGGTAAACAGAAGATATTTGCAACGGCTTTTGTCAGGGACAATTCATTATGCTCAAAATAGAGACCTAGCTAGACCAAAACATAATCAATTGTGAACTCTCTATGGCCCCTATTTAAGAAAGGTCTTGCGGACCTGATCTGACATTGCGGATCAGGTCCGCAAGACCTCTCTGAATACGGAGAGCAATACGCTCACCGTATTCAGCATTGCACCAGCAGCTCACAAGAGCTGCTGGTGCAACGTCGCCCCCTGCAGACTTGCGGCCGCCAGCAGAGGGGTGTCAATCAACCTGATCGTACTCGATCGGGTTGCTCAGAGCAGGCGGACAGGGTTATGGAGCAGCGGTCTTTAGACCGCAGCTCCATGACTTGTGTTTCTGGCGAGTCTGAAGACTCGCCAGAAACACGAGCCCACAAGCTCCCTACGGAGCTTGTTAAATGGGCCCCAATATCTTTATCCCCAAACAAAGAGTAATATATACCCATCTATGCTTGTATTATAGCAAAGGTAGGACTTGTTCACAAAACAATCCAGAAACACGTTCCACACTTTCTAATTAATAAATTACCTTGTTTAAGTTGTATGATAGTATACATTGTTTTTTTTAATATTTAGTATTTGCAAACTAATTAATTTTTTCACTGGCTATTAATCTATAAACTGCAGTCCGGAATAATAGCTATGATTAGAGTAGCAATAATAGCGCACAATGCTGAAAAAAGTAATTAGATACTTTGTTAATTATTTCATGAAAACTGCGGAAACAATCTTTTTTTTTTTCATTTTAAAAATGTCACCTCTAATTAAACATATTAATGTGTTTCCTCATTCACAGTATTCTCAAATTCCTTGATGCTTTTTACGTTTTTTTAATGCTGATATTTAATACAAACCGAATTTTAATTCAGCCTGTGGTAAAACTATAACTTTGTCACAAGGAGACCTTTGCATTTGCTCTGTACAAATTACTTTTTCGTTGTAGCTTCTCACGTTATTGATTAAAAGAAAACAACAAATTGTATATTCTGTTACTGAACATTAATGTCACAGCTATTTTCTGTTCTTGGCATTATCATGCACTAGGCTAATGCTTTAATATACCGTTTTTATTCCGTTTCTGTCTGCTGTGGCATTGTTTTTGTGACTTATCATTGCCAGCTGGCCTATTCTACCTATTTATCAGGATGTATCTAATAATTAAGTTGACAAATGTATCATTTTTATGCTTTCTTCTAACACAACGTCTCTGAACTCAGGTCAGTGAAGAATAATCTTCCATAATCAACTTCTGAGAAGTTTTAAGATATAGCAAAGTGCCTAAACCTTAATACAAATTACACAAGATTTTTCACATAGAAAGTAGGGATTACATTTTATGTAATGTGCTGAAAATACAAACTTGCCTGGGTTCTCCAGATGCAGTTCAAGATTGCAAAATTTGTTAAGAAAAGAGACTCAACTAGGGTGTGCTATAGTGGTCATTGTGATATTCAAATAGTTGAACAAATGTTTCCCTTGACATTCCAAGTGCCATTTATTTAATTTTATCATTTGATATATATAAATATATATATATATATATATATATATATATATATATGTGTGTGTGTGTGTGTGTGTTTGCGTATATATACAGTATACTAGAAATGTGCAATTCATTTTGGATCGATTCGGAACTAAAATAGTGCCGAATCTACCGAATAAATACGAATTAGTTCGGATTTATTCAGATTTTTTCGGTAGATTTGGATGGCCATGGATTACACTAGTATTGTACAGTATATTAGGTTATATCACTCTGCTATGGGTTAGGTTATATCACGCTGCTATGGGTTACACCTAATATACAGAACATAATACTAGTCTAATACACAGCACATCCCACCTAACACTTACCGAAATTCCGAACCGAACCGAATCCAAGTGAATTTATTAGAATCCGAATAAATCCAAAATGAATCCGAACCGAATTGATTCAAATGTTTCCGAATTCGAATCGATCCGATCCGAAATTCGAAAAATCTGAATCGATCCGAACCGAACCAAATTTTTTCGCCATGCACATGTCTACAGTATACAACAGAAGCGAGTACACCCCAGTGCAATATCACCTAAATGTCAAATGATTCAAAATTGTATAACCTAACAGTAACTGCATTACGTAAAAGATTTACAGTAGGGTATTTGCTCTTATGTAAAATTAAAAACTAACAGTTTAGATTTACTATATTAAAAATACCGGCCCCAAAGCAGAAAATCAATGCAACAAAAGTCAGTGCACCTTTCATTACTGAGATTCAAATCTTTTACTTTTTTTCAATACTTTGCATGTCCACATTTATTTTTGATGACAGACTCAATCCTCCTTGGCATAGAGGAAACCAGTGTTGTACAAATTTCTGGAGAGATGTTCTGCCCTTCTTCATAAAAATTAGTTTTTTTAGCTGCTCATTGCTGGAGGGGTTGTGTTGCTCTACCATTCTCTTTAAAATACCCCAAAGGTGTTCTAGTGGATTCAAGTCAGGTGACAAACTTGGCCGGGCCATAGTTTTCACTTGTTTCTCCTTTAGAAACTCCTTTGTGATTTTGGCAATGTGCTTGGGATCGTTATCATGCTGGAATATTCATCCCCTGACAAACTTCTGGAGACTGGGAGTAATCTTGTCAGTCAGTATGTTGGTATATTGCAGGCATTCATGGTGCTATCTATAAATGTCCTCTCCCCAACAACTTTTGCAGTCATACAGCCCCATATCGTCACACTCCCACCTCCATGATTCACTGTTTGGACTATGCATTCACTGTAATAATCCTGACCAGGTTCACACCAAACATGCTGCACCCCATCTGAGCCGAAAAATTGTATCTTGGGCTTGGCCATCTTAACAAATAATGTGCTCCCAGTATTCATCAGGCTTTTTATGTTGTTTAGCAAAGTTTAATCTTGCAGTTTTGTGCTGAACAGCAAGCAAGGGTTTTTCTCCAACATTGGTGTGTCCGGTCCACGGCGTCATCCTTACTTGTGGGATATTCTCTTCCCCAACAGGAAATGGCAAAGAGTCCCAGCAAAGCTGGTCACATGATCCCTCCTAGGCTCCGCCCACCCCAGTCATTCTCTTTGCCGTTGCACAGGCAACATCTCCACGGAGATGGTTAAGAGTTTTTTTGGTGTTTAAATGTAGTTTTTATTCTTCTATCAAGTTTTTGTTATTTTAAAATAGTGCTGGTATGTACTATTTACTCTGAAACAGAAAAGGATGAAGATTTCTGTTTGTAAGAGGAAGATGATTTTAGCAGACAGTAACTAAAATCGATTGCTGTTTCCACACAGGACTGTTGAGATGAAGTAACTTCAGTTGGGGGAAACAGTTAGCAGACCTTTCTGCTTAAGGTATGACTAGCCATATTTCTAACAAGACCATGTAATGCTGGAAGGCTGTCATTTCCCCTCATGGGGACCGGTAAGCCATTTTCTTAGTCAAATATAAAAGAATAAAGGGCTTAAAAAAGGGCTTAAAAACTGGTAGACATTTTTATGGGCTAAAACGATTGCTTTATTGGGGCATATTATGCAGATTGTAGCTTATAATTGGCATTATAATCTTGGGGAACGTTTAAAAAACGGCAGGCACTGTGTTGGACACCTTTTTTAGTCTGGGGGCCTTTCTAGTTATAGACTCAGCCTCATTTTCGTGCCATTACTGCGCAGTTGTTTTTGGAGAGCAAGGCATGCAGATGCATGTGTGAGGATCTAAGAATCACTAAAAAAGCTTCTAGAAGGCGTCATTTGGTATCGTATTCCCCTCTGGGCTTGGTTGGGTCTCAGCAAAGCATATAGCTGGGACTGTATAGGGGTTAAATTTGTAAACGGCTCCGGTTCCGTTAATTTAAGGGTTAAAGCTCTGAAATTTGGTGTGCAATACGTTTAATGCTTTAAGACACTGTGGTGAAATTTTGGTGAATTTTGAACAATTCCTTCATACTTTTTCACATATTCAGTAATAAAGTGTTTTCAGTTTGAAATTTAAAGTGACAGTAACGGTTTTATTTTAAAACGTTTTTTGTGCTTTGTTGACAAGTTTAAGCCTGTTTAACATGTCTGTACCATCAGATAAGCTATGTTCTATATGTATAAAAGCCAATGTGTCTCCCCATTTAAATTTATGTGATAATTGTGCCATAGTGTCCAAACAAAGTAAGGACAGTAATGCCACAGATAATGATATTGCCCAAGATGATTCCTCAAATGAGGGGAGTAAACATGATACTACATCATCCCCTACTGTGTCTACACCAGTTATGCCCACACAGGAGGCCCCTAGTACATCTAGTGCGCCAATACTTATTACCATGCAACAATTAATGGCTGCAATGAATAACTCCATAGCAAATCTTTTATCCAAAATGCCTACTTATCAGAGAAAGCGCGATTGCTCTGTTTTAAACACTGAAGAGCAAGAGGACGCTGATGATAACTGTTCTGACATACCCTCACACCAATCTCAAGGGGCCATGAGGGAGGTTTTGTCTGATGGAGAAATCTCAGATTCAGGAAAAATTTCTCATCAAGCTGAACCTGATGTTGTGACATTTAAATTTAAATTAGAACATCTCCGCGCACTGCTTAAGGAGGTGTTATCTACTCTGGATGATTGTGACAATTTGGTCATTCCAGAGAAATTATGTAAGATGGACAAGTTCCTAGAGGTTCCGGTGCCCCCCGACGCTTTTCCTATACCCAAGCGGGTGGCGGACATAGTAAATAAAGAGTGGGAAAGGCCCGGCATACCTTTTGTTCCCCCCCCTATATTTAAGAAATTATTTCCTATAGTCGACCCCAGAAAGGACTTATGGCAGACAGTCCCCAAGGTCGAGGGGGCGGTTTCTACTCTAAACAAACGCACTACTATTCCTGTCGAAGATAGTTGTGCTTTCAAAGATCCTATGGATAAGAAATTAGAGGGTTTGCTTAAAAAGATTTTTGTACAGCAAGGTTACCTTCTACAACCAATTTCATGCATTGTTCCTGTCACTACGGCAGCGTGTTTCTGGTTCGAAGAACTAGAAAAGTCGCTCAGTAAAGAATCTTCGTATGAGGAGGTTATGGACAGAGTTCAAGCACTTAAATTGGCTAACTCTTTTGTTTTAGATGCCGCTTTGCAATTAGCTAGATTAGCGGCAAAAAATTCAGGGTTTGCTATCGTGGCGCGCAGAGCGCTTTGGCTAAAGTCTTGGTCAGCGGATGTGTCTTCCAAGACAAAATTGCTTAACATTCCTTTCAAAGGTAAAACATTATTTGGACCTGATTTGAAAGAGATTATTTCAGACATCACTGGGGGAAAGGGCCACGCCCTCCCACAGGATAGGTCTTTTAAGGCTAAAAATAAGCCTAATTTTCGTCCCTTTCGCAGAAACGGACCAGCCTCTAATTCTGTATCCTCTAAGCAAGAGGGTAATACTTCACAATCCAAACCAGCCTGGAAACCAATGCAAGGCTGGAACAAGGGGAAGCAGGCCAAGAAGCCTACCACTGCTACCAAAACAGCATGAAGGGATAGCCCCCGATCCGGGACCGGATCTAGTGGGGGGCAGACTTTCTCTCTTTGCTCAGGCTTGGGCAAGAGATGTTCAGGATCCTTGGGCGCTAGAAATAGTTTCTCAAGGTTATCTCCTGGAATTCAAGGAACTACCCCCAAGGGGAAGGTTCCACAGGTCTCAATTATCTTCAAACCAAATAAAGAGACAGGCATTCTTACATTGTGTAGAAGACCTGTTAAAGATGGGAGTGATACATCCAGTTCCAATAAGAGAACAAGGAATGGGATTTTATTCCAATCTGTTCATAGTTCCCAAAAAAGAGGGAACATTCAGACCAATTTTGGATCTAAAGATCCTAAACAAATTTCTCAGGGTACCATCGTTCAAAATGGAAACTATTCGAACGATCCTACCTACTATCCAGGAAAATCAATTTATGACTACCGTGGATTTAAAGGATGCGTACCTACATATTCCTATCCACAAGGAACATCATCAGTTCCTAAGGTTCGCTTTTCTGGACAAGCATTACCAGTTTGTGGCACTTCCATTCGGATTAGCCACTGCTCCAAGGATTTTCACAAAGGTACTAGGGTCCCTTCTAGCGGTTCTAAGACCAAGGGGCATTGCAGTAGTACCTTACTTGGACGACATCCTGATTCAAGCGTCGTCCCTGTCAAAAGCAAAGGCTCATACGGACATCGTCCTAGCCTTTCTCAGATCTCACGGATGGAAGGTGAACAAAGAAAAAAGTTCTCTGTCCCCGTCAACAAGAGTTCCCTTCTTGGGAACAATAATAGATTCCTTAGAAATGAGGATTTTTCTGACAGAGGTCAGAAAATCAAAACTTCTAAGCTCTTGTCAAGTACTTCATTCTGTTCCTCGTCCTTCCATAGCGCAGTGCATGGAAGTAATAGGATTGATGGTTGCAACAATGGACATAGTTCCTTTTGCACGAATTCATCTAAGACCATTACAACTGTGCATGCTCAGACAGTGGAATGGGGATTATACAGACTTGTCTCCGACGATTTAAGTAGATCAAAAGACCAGAGATTCACTCCGTTGGTGGCTGACCCTGGACAATCTGTCACAGGGAATGAGCTTCCGCAGACCAGAGTGGGTCATTGTCACGACCGATGCCAGCCTAGTGGGCTGGGGCGCGGTCTGGGAATCCCTGAAAGCTCAGGGTCTTCTCCCGATAAACATTCTGGAACTGAGAGCGATATTCAATGCTCTCAGAGCTTGGCCTCAACTAGCAAAGGCCAAATTCATAAGGTTTCAGTCAGACAACATGACGACCGTTGCATATATCAATCATCAGGGGGGAACAAGGAGTTCCCTGGCGATGAAAGAAGTGACCAAGATAATTCAATGGGCGGAGGATCACTCCTGCCACTTGTCTGCGATCCACATCCCAGGAGTGGAAAATTGGGAAGCGGATTTGCTGAGTCGTCAGACATTCCATCCGGGGGAGTGGGAACTCCATCCGGAAATCTTTGCCCAAATAACTCAATTATGGGGCATTCCAGACATGGATCTGATGGCGTCTCGTCAGAACATCAAGGTTCCTTGCTACGGGTCCAGATCCAGGGATCCCAAGGCGACTCTAGTAGATGCACTAGTAGCACCTTGGACCTTCAACCTAGCTTATGTATTCCCACCGTTTCCTCTCATCCCCAGGCTGGTAGCCAGGATCAATCAGGAGAGGGCCTCAGTGATCTTGATAGCTCCTGCGTGGCCACGCAGGACTTGGTATGCAGACCTGGTGAATATGTCATCGGCTCCACCATGGAAGCTACCTTTGAGACAGGACCTTCTTGTTCAGGGTCCATTCGAACATCCGAATCTGGTTTCCCTCCAACTGACGGCTTGGAGATTGAACGCTTGATTTTATCAAAGCGTGGGTTTTCAGATTCTGTAATAGATACTCTGATTCAGGCTAGAAAGCCTGTAACTAGAAAAATTTACCATAAAATATGGAAAAAATATATCTGTTGGTGTGAATCTAAAGGATTCCCATGGAACAAGATAAGAATTCCTAAGATTCTATCCTTTCTGCAAGAAGGTTTGGAGAAAGGATTATCTGCAAGTTCTCTAAAGGGACAGATCTCTGCTTTATCTGTTTTACTTCACAAAAGACTGGCAGCCGTGCCAGATGTTCAAGCATTTGTTCAGGCTCTGGTTAGGATCAAGCCTGTTTACAGACCTTTGACTCCTCCCTGGAGTCTAAATCTAGTTCTTTCAGTTCTTCAAGGGGTTCCGTTTGAACCCTTACATTCCGTAGATATTAAGTTACTATCTTGGAAAGTTTTGTTTTTGGTTGCAATTTCTTCTGCTAGAAGAGTTTCAGAGTTATCTGCTCTGCAGTGTTCTCCGCCCTATCTGGTGTTCCATGCAGATAAGGTGGTTTTGCGTACTAAGCCTGGTTTTCTTCCGAAAGTTGTTTCCAACAAAAATATTAACCAGGAGATAGTTGTACCTTCTTTGTGTCCGAATCCAGTTTCAAAGAAGGAACGTTTGTTACACAATTTGGACGTAGTCCGTGCTCTAAAATTCTATTTAGAGGCTACTAAAGATTTCAGACAAACATCTTCCTTGTTTGTTGTTTATTCTGGTAAAAGGAGAGGTCAAAAAGCGACTTCTACCTCTCTTTCCTTTTGGCTTAAAAGCATTATCCGATTGGCTTATGAGACTGCCGGACGGCAGCCTCCTGAAAGAATCACAGCTCACTCCACTAGGGCTGTGGCTTCCACATGGGCCTTCAAGAACGAGGCTTCTGTTGACCAGATATGTAAGGCAGCAACTTGGTCTTCACTGCACACTTTTGCCAAATTTTACAAATTTGATACTTTTGCTTCTTCGGAGGCTATTTTTGGGAGAAAGGTTTTGCAAGCCGTGGTGCCTTCCATTTAGGTGACCTGATTTGCTCCCTCCCTTCATCCGTGTCCTAAAGCTTTGGTATTGGTTCCCACAAGTAAGGATGACGCCGTGGACCGGACACACCAATGTTGAAGAAAACAGAATTTATGCTTACCTGATAAATTACTTTCTCCAACGGTGTGTCCGGTCCACGGCCCGTGCTGGTTTTTTAATCAGGTCTGATTAATTATTTTCTCTAACTACAGTCACCACGGTATCATATGGTTTCTCCTATATATATTTCCTCCTGTCCGTCGGTCGAATGACTGGGGTGGGCGGAGCCTAGGAGGGATCATGTGACCAGCTTTGCTGGGACTCTTTGCCATTTCCTGTTGGGGAAGAGAATATCCCACAAGTAAGGATGACGCCGTGGACCGGACACACCGTTGGAGAAAGTAATTTATCAGGTAAGCATAAATTCTGTTTTTCCTTGGATGCTGTCCATAGAACTTGACATGATGCAATGTCCTTAGCACTGTCTGAGCTGTCACAGAAACTTCAATTTCTATCGATAATCCTTGAGCCAAATCTGAAGCATTTGCCTTGATGCAAATCTGAAGCACTTGTCTGTTGCCTGTTTTTCAGAGCAAGATTGTGCAAGTAGTGCACTGTCCGTGGCGTCATTTTAGGAGGACAGCCACTGCAGCTCTTTTGGCACTGTGTATCGATCTATACCTCCTGATTACTGCTGCAACTGTGTTTTGACTGATTTTTAGTTGGTCACCAATCTTCCTGTATTCTTTTCCATCTTTGTGAAGTCTCACAATCAGATTTTTTTAAATTCCTCTGGCAATTCTTTTCCATGGGGAGACATGATGCAAACTTGCAGATAGACAGAGCCCATTAGTCAAAAAATTAGACTGTACTGATAACTATGCTCATGTAATTAGGCTAATTGGAAATCATGGATGTACTCAATTTTGTTTCAGTGATCTAACTTGTGTGTCAGTGACCACAGGTATATTCACTTTTGTTGCATTGTTTCTACTTTGGGGTCTGTATTTTCAATATAATCTTTCTAAAGTATTTGTTTTTGATTGTTTAAAATAGGAAATACTCTACGTATAAACTTAGAAATAAAACAATTATTTGATATTTAAGTGATATTGCCCAGGGGTGTACTCACTTCTGTTGTATAATGTATATATATATATATATATAGTTGAATAGTATTCAAAGCTGGTGCAAGAACACCCTTTCAAATAAGATGGGGACTCTCTTCCACCCCCACAAGAGGTTGATTTCTGCTGCTCCCTATTTTTAACATAGCTTTTTTATAGTCAATATTGTGGTATTGGATTTTTTTAGTATAAGTGACAGTTCAAACAGGAAAAAAATGTTTTTTCATCATAACATAAGATAATAGATGAGGTTGAAAAAAAAGACAAAATCCATCAAGTTAAACCTATGAAAATGATATCTGATTTACAATAAGAATCTGTAAATTTAACTTATATTGCTACAATTAGAAATCCGACCAATTTAACACAAAAAGCTCAATTTAAGATGCTGCAAATGCAGCTTTGGAGCACATGATCGCGCCAGCAGCTGATTGTTAAGAAACAGTGTTCACAAGACCGCTGCTTTTTAACCTGCTACTTGTCTGCTCAGCATCTCCAATCTAGCCCTAACAATCATATCCCTAAATTCCATTTTTAGCCAGAAATGTATCTAAGCCATTTTTAAATGTATCTAAAGTATTGGCAGTCTCAACCTCCTTAGGAAATGAGTGGCACAATGTGATTTCTCTTGCAGTGAAAAATGTTTACATTGATGGAGATTACATCGTAATTTCTTATAGCCTTAAAATATGACCTCTTGTCACAAACAATTTTCTTATAATAAACAGTACTTCCAACAAATCTACCAAATCTGTATATGGGCCTTGAATTTATTTATATAAAGTAATAATTTGTATTTCTCTTGTAAGGTGTATCCAGTCCACGGATTATCCATTACTTGTGGGATATTCTCCTTCCCAACAAGTAATGATGGATGATCCGTGGACTGGATACACCACAAGAGAAATAAATTTATCAGGTAAGCATAAATTATGTTTTTTCCCCCTGGCATCTATGCCTCTTTTAATACATGCTAGTATCTTATTTGCCTTATAAGTTACAGCCTTGCATTGCATATTCATTTTAGATTGTTATCTATGAGTACACCTAAATCATTTCCCTCCTCTGCTTAACCAAAAATTGTCCCATATAAATAATCGGTAGCCTGCATATTTTTGCTTCCAAAAAATAAGGTAGTAGAGGCAATAGAGGTATTTGTAAATAATTTTAATACACTCCAGCAGGTAAATGGATCACTGAGATTGCTCTAGAGGGGAGCATGCCAAGATATCCCTTTATTTATTCCATGGATTCTTGAATGCCACAAAACAGATTTTCACTTTAAAACATATGCACTGTTAATAAAATACAAAATAGGTGTTAATAAAATACAAAATAGGTCTATTGACTCAGATGTCTCTTCAAGACCCTAGCCCTGCCATAATAAAAAACAGGCTATGTTCATTATTGTATTGAACAATTTTTTCATAAGATTGCAAATTAAAAAATAGTTCCAGCCTCAATTGAAAAGATTAATTACTCATAGATAATAATATGGGATAATTATTGAAACAGACATTTAACATAATTAAAATTATATAATGCATATGAAAAAAAATGAAAATCCATGCTAATGCACTGTGGCTGAGCTCTGTAGCAACCTGAGGGTTGAAGGTTCGATCCCCGGCGAGGTCCACTCAGCCTTTCATCCTTCCGAGGTCGCTAAAAATGAGCAGCGCCTTGAGACCCTTACGGGTGATTAGCCGTGCTTTACAAGTACCTAATACATACATACATATATACAATATAGAAAGCTAATATATATATATTATTTTTACTAGGTATTTGTTCCTATCTATTTCACAAATTTTAAATATTAAAGAGTTACTTTCTCCTCCTCGGTAACAGATACCTCTCAATGGTTTGATTACATTGCCTGAGAAAAAATGCAATAGGTGGAATTTGGGTAGCTCAGAGGTGGGTCCAAGTAGCATGTGAACGTTTCTGTGTGTTGGGTGTAGTCTTTGCAAGTTCTGGTAAATGCAGGTGTGTGTGTGGAGGGGGGGGGGGATAAGAGGCAGCATCTTTATGGCATAGATCAGGGTTTTGTGTCTCTAGGAAAGTTGTAGTATAGGAAGAATAGAACTTGTCATCTATGGATATTTAAATGTCCAATAGTTTAATATCTTGTGATGTTTCAGATAGTCAACCCTTCCATGAAAGGCCCAATATGTCACAAGATATTAAATTATTAGACATTTAAAACTCCAGAGTTGTCTGCTTCCTACTATTAAACCATTGCTTAGCATTCTGGTAAATGGCCCTAGTATTTGAGATTGAGCATTCTGGCTGTTTTCTCTATATATAACAATTTAATCTAACATAGAGGTTTATCACAATCCTTTAGAAAAAAATGTATCTTAAGGTTTTTAATAGAAAATCACCATTAGAGTTTATGGAAGTTTTGTAGATAAATCATTAGCTACATTTTTTTAAAGGTTCATGATGGACCCCATACTATTACTGCATACAATGTGGTTGAAGTATTCATCATCTGAGTGGAATATGCATTTTTACAGGCAGCATTATTTTAGTTGATATCCTTTTTTCCTGTTAGTATTTTAACTAACTCAAGTGTTTTTTAGGCTGAACCCAAATGTATTTAACTTAATAAAGATATGTTACATTAGCAAAAGAATATAAGTTTTAATAATGGAGCAGACTTGCAGGCCTGCAACTCAGAAACACCTTGATGGATTGGATTGAATAGTACACAATATGACATTTTTCTAAACAGTTTGTTATTGAGATAAAGGTGAATGTCTGTGTGTGTCTAAAAGGCATTTTATATTTTCAAGATGTGATTTCCTTTCCAAAGTACTTTATTTGTTTTTGAAGGTATTTAAAGCAAGTCATTTTATCCCAATGACTTCACTCTCACTGATTGAACAGTCTCCTACATTACATACTCGTGAAACTCAATCACTGCAGGTGTCAATCAGTGGCATAATGGAGCATTAATGAAAGATAGATTTTCCTTGAACAGTTTTCTATATTTATCTGAACTAGCATTATGTCACTTGCAAATCTTGGTGTTATTTATACTTCCACAAATCAGTTTTATTTGCTTGTAATTAAAGCAAGTCATGAACCTGCAATGGAGATAACACAACAGTTTCCGCAATGCTACATTTAAAATGCATTTCCGATGACACATATACATCAGCATTAGAGTGATGTCAGGTGAGTTCACAGAGTAAGAGAAATAGAGAGATAGAAAGAAGAGACTAGAAAAGTATCTGACATACATATAAATAGAGCAAACAGCAAAAGACGTGAAGGAAGAATAAGCAGCCAAAGGGGGGGATAGGAAAGAGAGAAATAGTGAAACTAGCTGCCAGGGCAGACAGATAGATGGAGAGGAAAGACTTAAATAGAAAGAAAGGTTAAATGTAATTCTTACTTTGCATTACAGGCACCTAGTCAAGGAGTCACTCACTATTATGTTGCTTGTTTTATAATCGCTTGCAGATATTCTATAACATAGGGGTGTCCAACTCCGTTCCTAGAGGGCAACAAACAAATATGGATGGCAGTTTCGCCATGAATAAGCATGTGATAATTTAATCATGTGCACACAGCTGAATAAATGCAATGTTGTAGTTATCTTTTATTTGTTTCATCAATGTTTCAAAGTGTATTGTTTTTTGTTTTTGTGTTTAATTGTTTCTTTTACATTATAAGGATTTTCCCACTCCACCAATACGTTGATGAGCATTAGTTGGAAGTACATAGCTGATACTGTTGTATTAGTTTAAAAATTTAAACAGCTGTTGATATGTTTAAATGTTACTCATTTATTATACATGATAACATTTTTTGGAGTACAATATCCCATTAAATTATTACAGTAATTATAATATCTTGAAATATGGCCATGAAGGACCTACTGAATTGTACACCCCTTTCTTGTAGTTAGACCATCATGTGCATGAGTTTACTGAAATGCATTAAAAATGTTCTGTCAATCATTTTCAAAATTAAAAAAATAATTTGAAAGTCTATTAAAGGGACATTGAACAGCTGGGTACAACTAGAGTGGGGTTACAGCTCATCATGCTATTGTTTCGCTCCTGCCCCTGTAGCTCTATTTAAAGCCATTCTCTTATTTTAACTTTATACAGAATCCAGTTGGTAAAACTCTGCATTTTATACTGGGAGCCGCCATCTTGTATCTGCAGCAGTGCACCTTCACAGATCTGCTTTTTGACAGCTTTAACTTTCACTTCAGTTTAGCTTACATAATATAGAGTAGGAGTGTTACATTTTTTCAGTTTTTTGCATAGTTTAAAAGTTAAATAACAAATATAAGCACCAAGATGGCGGCATCAAGTGTGAAGATGCAGAGCTTCACTAATATCATTCCATTGTTGTTGTACTCAGCAGTTCAATTTCCCTTTAAATCCCTATGTTAATCTATGCAGCTTATTCACTTAAGTTTATTCATCTCTCCATTCATTTATGCATCAGCTATCCTATAATATAAAACACCCAGAGACAGCACAAAGACAAACACACTAACCTGATATGCTGTCCAGAGGGAGTGGACGGGCCCGGGGTGTAACGGGGCGTGACACAGTTGTGGTGGGGGCATGACCTGATGGAGCGGGCATGGCGGGGCTTGGTTTGTAGATGTGCAAAAGATGTGGGAGACAGAGCAAAAGAGAGGCGCGAGAGAGAGCAAAGCAGAGGGGAGTAAGAGCACAAAAGAGAGGGGGCAGAAAGAGCACAAAAGAGAGGGGGCAGAAAGAGCACAAAAGAGATGGGGCAGAAAGAGCACAAAACAGAGGGGGCAGAAAGAGCACAAAAGAAAGGGGGAGAGAGCACAAATGAGGGGAGAGAGAGCACAAAAGAGAGGGGGGAGAGAGAGCACAAAAGAGAGGGGGAGAGAGAGCACAAAAGAGAAGGGGGAGAGAGAGCACAAAAGAGAGGGAGGGAGAGAGAGCACAAAAGAGAGGGGGGAGAGAGCACAAAAGAAAGTGTGGAGAGAGAGAGAGAGAGCACAAAAGAGAGGGGGAGAGAAATAGAGCACAAAAGACAGGATGGAGAGAGAGAGCACAAAAGAGAGGGGGAGAGAAATAGAGCACAAAAGACAGGAGAGAGAGAGCACAAAAGAGAGGGGGAGAGAAACAGAGCACAAAAGACAGGAGGGAGAGAGAGCACAAAAGAGAGGGGAGAGAGAGAGAGCACAAAAGAGAGGGAGAGAGAGCACAAAAGAGAGGGGCGAGAGAAAGAGCACAAAAGAGAGGGGGGAGAGAGAGCACAAAAGAGAGGGGGGACAGAGAGAGCACAAAAGAGAGGGGGAGAGAGAGAGCACAAAAGAGAGGGGGGACAGAGAGAGCACAAAAGAGAGGGGGAGAGAGAGCACAAAAGAGAAGGGGGACAGAGAGAGAGAGAGCAAGGGGTGGGACAGTTGTACTGCAAAAAATGGCCCGTGTACACGAGCTTTAGGACTAATATATAATAATAGATTAACTGGTAAAGATGTGGTGGTTGATGAGGTCAGTGAAGCTAGAGAAGCAGAAAAGGGAAGGATGTACTAGTGAATTTATTGGCTTACTGATGTGCATTTCTTATTGCTTCATATTCATTACATATCTGAAACCATTCAAGTTGTTGAGGGATATAAGACTCCCTAAACTAATTTATATGATACACATATTTAGAATCTGATATGTAGAACAAACCTCTCTCTTATCTTTTTGCATCTGCAGTACCAATTGAAGCAAATAGGGATGAGATTGTAATCAAAGAAAAGCAGTATAAGGCTAGTTCTGTTTTTTTTAGAGATCACATTTTATCTTATTAATGACAGTAGAATAGGTATATTGTGAAAGGCAAGTGCTTTGTATGCGACCAACAGGATGATATTAAATGAACACGATCAGGTTTTGTCAGCAACTGTAATGTATCAACAATGGAGAGAAAGAAGAATCAGGCTTCTAATCATATGATATTAGACTTCTATGAACGCCAAATCCTACTCTGAAGCTCTAACACAGTTAACAATTGTCAGTTTCTTTCATCCACCTTCATTCAATAAGCTCAAAACTGGCAAACTCACTTGGTAATCAGTTTTAAAGTTGCCATCAAATATTAACAATTTCTGTGAAGCCTTTAGAGTATTTTCTACTATTATTTTATTCAGGGACCATTTTGTACTTTATTCAATAAAACATATTTGTCATTGTAACTACGTTTGTTTTATGACAGATATAAATTGTCAAATATAAAAATAAATATTTTGGTTGTGACCTGATGCATTTAATAAGCATGGGAAGCATGTTTATTTCATTATTCCTTTTGCTGGCAGCAAAATTCTTACTTTTTTTTAAAATACCTTAATGATTGTTGATGGCTATAACCATTAAATGTGTCTGATAGACAGACAGACAGACAGATAGATAGACTTATATATTCAATAAAGATAGCTACTAAGTAACAAGACTTGTGTTCAGTGCTAGAATGAAATAAGTGTATTCTGCATCTTTTAAATAAAATACATTTATTTACAAAATATATTCATAAAAAAAGAGATAAGTGATTGCCAAAAGGTTGTTACTTTTCTTCTTTTTTTGTAACAAATTGTATATTTATTTTTGCACCAGGCATCCCCAATGCACAATAGATTAGATGGACAGACAGACAGACAAGATAATAGATAGATAGATAGATAAATAGATAGATAGATAGATAGATAGATAGATTGTCAGGATATTTGTGTATCTTTTATCACACAACTTTTCAGTTGTAATGTTGTTGTCATTTACAGCAGACATTTTATTGTTTATTTATTTAGCTGCAGCCTGCACATATCTTCTTTCAGTTCTAGTTAAAATGGTGACAGAACACGATGCCTAAAGGCTGGCACCTGCCTTTTAGTCTAACATGCTACCTTTCTGTCAGGCAGCTTTCAATTATTGTGCTTCTGCGCATCCAACTGCATCTTCGTCAAGAGATGCACGATGGCAGTGACAGGTCTTTCTGGTACTTAAGGCGATGTTCATGACAGTGCACCTTTAACACTTGCAGAAAATACTTTTGCCAGAAGAATATCTGCTTGCTCCAAATGTACAAACCCTGAGACTTTCAGTGGACAGAACAATATCCCCTCAATCTTTATGGAACATATACTTTTTGCAAATTAATTTTGGATTCGATTCTATCAATGAAAATCTACAAAAATTGTGGTATCAGTTCATGGTTCTTAATTTCTTTTAGGTATAACTGTTTTTTTTTTAAATTTCATAATGTCCATTAAAGGGATAGTGTTAGTCAAAATTAAACTTTCATGATATAACAATTGATATTGATAGTGCATAATACTCTCTACACTGTATCACACCCTAGTATACCATGCATACCTTTATGTCTTAGCCTTATTCCTCCCTAAGATGTTTTGCGCCATACCACAGAGCGGAATAATCATTGTAACAACATAGTATATCTATATATCTATCTTACACTCACTACACATTGTCAGTAACATGTCCTCCTTAAGCCACATCAAAATTAATTCAAAATGTTGGACCAGTCAAATTGAGTTCACTACTAACCTTATATTTACAACAAGGTGTATTGCCTTTTAAAATTGCAGTCAATGTGTTTTGTAGATGCATGGTCCGGTCAGAGACTTTTTCAATATATTTATCTTACATTGTTTGGAATATTATAATTCTTTTTTTCCCTTACCCTCAGTTTTCCCTTTATCTCTATATGTGCCCAATACCGTTCATACAAGATCTTATTAAGGACCCAAGAGAGGTCTATAATGTTAGAAATTGGGTTCCAGTAAGACATATACTGAGCTAAAGAATGTGATCTTATTAATGAGTTGCTCTGAAGATGCTTTACAATGTAACATTCTTGATGTATGTTTCGTGCATTCCATTTATGACGCGTATGCTCATTTGAACTAAATAAAGCTCTTTTGAAAATTAAAAAAATAATAATAAAAAATAAAAAAAATAATAGTAAAATATTTTTTTCCTTGTTTCATATGAAAGAAAGCATTTTACAATCTACTACATTTTAAGCTTTTTCATGTGCTGAATAAAATTATTTTTTGCTTTCATTAATGTGGAAGCAAGTCCTTTACCACCAACAGAGCAGCAAGAGTTGTCCTGATCAGCCAGTGGAAATCTTTCCCTGGGGATCAATGATGTTTTTTGTTTTGCTTGTTTTTTTAATACAATATTCATTTAAACATCTTTAAAATAACATTTAATGTTTTAATACAAAAAAAATTGTCATCTACCTAGGAATCCCGTTCTGATGCAGATCCTTGATATCTCCTAACCTGCTGATGGAAAAAATGACCCATCATCAATTCTACACCCCCCAAGTCACAACTTCTATGTGTAGTAATGTTTCAGGGGACATGTAAACCCTGATGTCGAAATAATTGATGTTCCTGTGAAAATAGCCTGAAGAAAGTAGCTGCTGTCTCCTCTCTGTTTGTGACACACAGGGATAGGACCACAATTATTTGAGTAGTCACCTTTCCCCTAGAATGCAGCTGATAACAATTAAAACAGTGATCACTTGCCCCACTAAAAGGCAGGTAATTTCTGGTGGTGAAGGAAGGGTGATATTATAGAGATCCTATCTCTCTCTCTTGTTTAATTTAAAATGAGTGGTCACACCGTCTCTAATTTTCAGGCAATCACCTATACAATGCTTGATCAGACAAAGGGCTCCATGTACGAAGCAGCGAAAGCTGCTCCGGAGCCTTTGCGGGGCAGGTTCGCATATGCGAGCATGCTTCCCGCAATGTAAGAAGCAGCGGTCATTAGACGGCTGCTTCCTACACCCTACGCCACCTCTTAGGTGGCGAAGCAAAATCACAGAGAGCATGCTCGCTCTCGTGATTGACAGCCCCTTCAGTCGCGCGATTGAAGGGGCGGGCATTACACACTCCGATGAGTGTGTAATGATACATACGTGCAAGCGGATCAAGAGATTCGTGAGTTAAGAAGCTGACCGCCTGCCGTTTAGTACATGGCGCCCAAAGAGTTTATAAGAGTTCTTATTCTCCCCCATAAAATACAGATGGTTATCAAATTTCAGTCTGGAAAGTGGGAAGGCTCTGCTTTTCAATGTTTGGTTTCATAATACTGTTATTAGTAAGTTATTACCATGAAAATGACAATCAACTACCTAATTTATTATCTTATGGCGAGCAGAGTCTACAAAGGAGCACCTATCCTCTAAAAATAGTCTACCACTCACATGAAAGAGAAGATTACACATTTTGATATAAGGGGTTTTATGCCCCTTTACGTAGCAGGTGAATGACATAGAAATTGCAATTACTTGACTACCAGATGCTTTTACAGTGATCTGGGCTTAAAGGGACATGGAACCCCAAAAAATGTATTTCATGCTTTAGGTAAAACATACAATTTTAAACAACTTTCCAATTTACTTCTATTATCAAATTTCCTTCATTCTCTTGGTGTCATTTGTTGAAGGAGAAGCAATACACTACTGGCTTCTAATTGAACACATGGATGAGCCAATGTCAATCTGTATATATATATATATAGCCACAAATCAGCAGCTAGAACCTAGGTTCTTTGCTGCTCCTGAGCTTTCCTAGATAAACCTTTCAGCAAAGGATAACAAGATAAAGAAGCAAATTAAATAATAGAAGAAAATTGGAAAGTTGTTTAAAATCGTATGCTCTGTCTAAATCATGAATGCATTATGACTTTACTGTCCCTTTAAGGAACCCTATCACTCACAAATAAACATTACAATAGGGCAAGGGATCCTTCAATTGATAATCATGCAACATTGATCACCTGACAGAGCTGTAGAAATATGGAACAATTTCAGGGGGATTATGCATACCCTATGTTTCTCACCATAATACATTGAAAAAAATCAGACCCTTTATAAAAGGGACAGTCTAGTCAAAATTAAACATTTCATGAACCAGATAGGGCATGCAATTGTAAACAACTTTCTAGTGTACTTTTATCATCACATTTGCTTTGTTCTCTTGGTATTCTTTGTTGAAAAATAAACCTAGGTAGGCTCATATGCTAATTTCTATGCCCTTTAAGGCCGCCTCTTATCGAAGTTCATTTTGACATTTTTTTACAGCTTGAAAGCACTAGTTCATGTGTGTCATATAGATAGCATTGTGCTCATCCCCATGGAGTTACCTAGGAGTCAGAACTGATCAACTAAAATGCATGTCTGTCAAATGAATTTAAATAAGGGGCAGTCTGCAGAGGCTTAAATACAAGGTAATCATTGAGGTAAAAAGTATATTAATATAACTGTATTAGTTGTGCAAAACTGGGGAATGGGTAATAAAGGGATTATCTATCTTTTTAAACAATAACATTTCTGGAGTAGACCGTCCCTTTAAGCAACAATCATATTCTTTCAAATTAGTGGTCCTTTGTATATCTAGCTATCAGGTGATTGTCAGCACTGGTTCTGTTTTGAGGATTCTAGGAATTTTGAAGAAATATTTACTACTCCCTCAACATAGAAGTATATCCCATAATTCAAATAATTCAAATAAGTGTGTCTTTGTAGCTATCAAGTGATCATCTTAGTAATAAAATTCACCTGGCAACAAATCATATATTGCAAGATGGAGTGAAGTGATTTTTTTTTATGGGAAACATTTTTAATATGGGGAAAATAATATGAAATGTAAGTGTTTTGGGAAGGTTAACTTATGCGGAATGTGGGACCATATATTATGGGGTCAATTTATCAAGCTCCGTACGGAGCGTGATGCCCTGTGTTTCCGGCGAGCCTTCAGCGTATGCTGTCGGCATTTATCGATGTGCGGCGGACATTATATGCTACATCATGTCCGTCCGCACTTTAATAAATATACACCACAGTATTTGAAATATTTCCATACTAATTTTTAAAATGTATCTCATAGAAAAAATACACAAAAATGTTACTTTTTTGCACATAATATGATGGCGTTCTCTGATTTTAATTCTTGGTCTGCTGGAAAAAAATATAAATATGATTTGCGTGGGAAAGTTATAGAACAAAAAAAAATAATAATAATTGTAGCATTTTACTTACTGATGATTGTATACTATTTGTATGAGGCAAAAAAAGGAAAAATGGCCAGTCACTATAAACTTTGAACTGTTTGTAGTTTTTGCTTGAAGAAGAAAAAATTAAATAAAAAAAAATCCATTAAGAATCTAACTGTAAAAATGTCTCTTGTCTTTTCAATTTATAAATCTTATCTATTCTCAAATTATTGAAAGGTAGGATTAACCTTCAATTCATTCTCTGCTGCAGATCAATATATCATTTTCATATCTCATATCCCTTAATCCCATCTATTGTGCAATGAATCTTGATAAATGTCCAAAAACAAAAGGAGTTGGGAATGACTAATATTTTAACTTGGAGCTATGTACATGATTAATTCAAAGCTATTACATTCTTTGTAACCACACTGTATGGCATCACAATCTTTGGAGCTAGACTGGGTACTTTTATTTAAACTATGGGGTTAATGGCCTCGATCTGATATGCAGCGTCGGCCGCAAAAGCCGGCGACGCCGAATTTTGCGCGGGTTTGGTATCCTATATACGGCGTAACCTAGAACTTACGCTCGTATATTTCTGCCTTCGGCTGTAGTTTTTTGGGCCATAGATAGGTATACCAAACCCGTGCAGTTTGGTATCCAATATACAGCGTAAGGACTTACGTGGAGAAAATGGAGAAATCTTACTCCATTTTCACCTCGCCACAAAATGCAGACGTAGTAAGCCTTACACTGTCTATTGGAGCCCCGTAACTCCCTAAACTACCTGCCAAATAAAACCTAACACCTAACGCATGCGCAATATCTATCTACCTGTCAACCGCGAACTGTTAAATAAAACCTAACACCTAACGCATGCGCAATGTCTATCTACCTGTCAACCGCGATCCCCCGCCGCAATCCCTAATAAAGTATTTAACCCTAAACCGACCGCTCCCGGACCCCGCCGCCACCTACATTACCTACCCCCTAATATGAGCTCCTACCCCGTCGCCAGCTATATTAAAATTATTAACCCCTAAATTAATCCCCCTACACCGCCGCCAGCTATATTAATTACATTAATCCCTAATTTAATCCCCATATACCGCCGCCAGCTATATTAATTACATTAACCCCAACCAATCAGCCAATCGGATTGAACTTGAATCTGATTAGCTGATTCAATCAGCCAATCAGATTTTTCTACCTTAATTCCGATTGGCTTATAGAATCCTATCAGCCAATCGGAATTCAACTGATGCCATCTTGGATGATGTCATTTAAAGGAACCTCATTCGTCGGGAAGTCGTTGTGCCGGATGGATGTTCCGCGTCGGAGGAGCAAAGAAAGAAGATTGAAGATGCTGCTTGGAAGAAAACTTCGCCCCGATGGAGGACCTCTTCTCTGCCGCTTGATTGAAGACATCTCCAGATGGAAGACTTCTTCTTTGCCGCTTGGATGAAGACATCGCCGGATGGAAGACTTCTTCTCTGCAGCTTGATTGAAGACATCGCCCAGATCGGATGAAGAGTTCTGCCCGGCTGGGTGAAGACAAGGTAGGGAGATCTTCAGGGGGGTAGTGTAAGGTTTATTTAAGGGGGGGTTGGGTTAGAGTAGGGGTATGTGGGTGGTGGGTTGTAATGTTGGGGGGTGGTATTGTGTTTTATTTTACAGGCAAAAGAGCTGATTTCTTTGGGGCACGCCCTGCAAAAGGCCCTTTTAAGGGCTGGTAAGGTAATAGAGCTGTTAACTTTTTAAATTTAGAATAGGGTAGGGAATTTTTTTTATTTTGGGGGGCTTTATTATTTTATTAGGGGGCTTAAAATAGGTGTAATTAGCTTAAAAATCTTGTAATCTTTTTTTATTTTTTGTAATTTAGTGGGGTTTTTTTTGTAATTTAGTTTAGATATTTGTAGTTTATTTAATTTATTGATAGTGTAGTTGTATTTGTAACTTAGGTTAGGATTTATTTTACAGGTAAATTGGTAATTATTTTAACTAGGTAGCTATTAAATAGTTATTAACTATTTAATAGCTATTGTACCTAGTTAAAATAAATACCAAGTTACCTGTAAAATAAATATAAACCCTAAAATAGCTACAATAAAATTATTAATTACATTGTAGCTATCTTAAGGTTTATTTTATAGGTAAGTATTTAGATTTAAATAGGAATATTTTAATTAATAATATTAATTAGATTTATTTTAATAAGAATTTAGTTAGGGATGTTAGAGTTAGATAGGGTTATTATACTTAATATATATATATAATATAATAACGATATTAACTATATTAACCCTAATATAATTAGGGTTAATATAGTTAATATATATAATATAATAACTATATTAACTATATTAACTATATTAACCCTAATATAATAATTAATATAGCTGGCGGCGGTGTAGGGGGATTTGATTAGGGGTTAATGAATTTAATATAGGTGGCGGCGGTATAGGGGGATTAGATTAGGGGTTAATTAATTTAATATAGCTGGCGGCGGTATAGGGGGATTAGATTAGGGGTTAATTAATTTAATATAGCTGGCGGCGGGGTAGGGGGATTAGATTAGGGGTTAATAATTTTAATATAGCTGGCGGCGGGGTAGGAGCTCACATTAAGGGTTAGTTAATGTAGGTGGCGGTGGGGTAGGAGCTCACATTAGGGGGTAATATAGATAATGTAGGTGGCGGCGGGGTCCGGGAGCGGCGGTTTAGGGGTTAATACATTTTTTATTGTTAGGATAGTGAGGGGGATAGCGGATAGAGGGTTAGACATGTCAGGCTATGTTTGGGAGGTGTGTTAGACAGTATGGGAGATTTAATAATTTAGTCAGGTTTTGTAGGCGCCGGCAGTTTCTAAAGTGCCGTAAGTCACTGGTGACTCCAGAAATGTGTACTTACGCAGATTTCTGAACATCGCCGGTTTATCTGACTTACGGCACTTTAGCATCTGACGGCGCCGTATATAGGATAGCTCGAGTTGCGAGCTGAAACTATGGGCGGCGGGGGTTCCCTCGCTTGCGCCACAAACTACGATCTTTATCGGATCGCGCCCAATATTGGCAGATTCTTGCATTCACTATACAAATAAAAAAAGGTCCAATATCTGAAAGATAGAAATATGCACAGGATATACTGAACATAGCATTCAAAATGAAAAGAATTTACATCATCTATCAGTGTCATTGTAAAAAAAAGATGTCTTGTATTTTTTCCTTCTTCTCTAGTTTGTGATTAGGGAACTGTCAGATGAATGTGTAAAGAGAAATACAGTATATATTATAAAGTGATATGCCACACGTTGTAACACATCATTTTATCTCTTATGATGAAAGTGGCAAACTAAGCTTCCTCTGTTACTTGTACTATATTTTAAAGGAAGCAAAGTAGATTAAAATATAAAAAGACATTAAACTTGAGTTAATGCTAACACGGCGTGAAACTCATATTTTATTTATATTATTTATTTCTTTTTTAAAAAGATAAATATTGCAATTTTAGATTTTGCATAAAAATTTGTTATTTAATTATTTTATTAAAAAAAATATATATTTATATATAGTAAAAGGGACATTCAACATGTCCCTTAACATTATTTGCCCTAGAAATATAAGAACCGAAGATCCGCCTGCAGTATATCCCTCCTGCCATGCCGCCTTGCTTCTGTAGTAATCACTTTCGGTAACTTGTGTAATACCGGGTAAATATGGCAGCCGGACTCCCCCCCACTGTTACGTAGCTGCCTTCTTCTTCAAATCATCATCAAATCAGAATCCAGTCCTCAGACAGAAATTGCACGCGCGTGCAACAAATAATGTTAAGGGAAGTGTTGAATGTCCCTTTAATCAATATCCAGGGTTTACCCATACAGGGCTAAATAATAAACTACCGGTGTAATTTAAAGGGGCAATGCACTCAGACAAGCAATTAATAAAAGTTAATTGTATTAAAAAATGCTACACTTTCTCTCCCATCTTGAAGTTTGGTTTCTTCCTTTTGTTTGCATAGCTTTTCTATAGACAATACTGTAGTTTTGCTATTTTCAATGTAAAAAGCAGTTTCAATAGGCAATAACAACAATTTCAAATATCAAAATAAAGGTAATATAGCTATCTGTAAACATGTCAATAAACTCCAGTAGGTAAATTGATCACTGGAAACTTTAAAGTACAATGTCCCTTTAAGCTGCCTATATGGTATATATGCGACTGAACCATAAATATAGTGATTATTTTTAAATAACTCAAATATATTACAGGCACATAGTTCACAGGTCTAAAATATTTCCACAGTATTAAATAATATTGTTATCTCATCTATTGGGTAAAATACCTTTGATCTGCAACATAAATAGTTTGTTTTGTCTGGTACAATAACAGTATTGGCAAAACACAGAACCCCTGCCTGCTTGCCACTCTGCAAATGTAGTCAGCCTCCTTAAAGACATCATTTTTCTGATGTATCACACACAGTGCATTGATATCACAGCTTGTAGAGAATTGTTATTGATGGCAAACTATAGCTCCCGTTAGACTCATTTTTGGATGTGTGATGATCAAGGTTGCATAAAAGATATCCATTTCAAGTTAGTAATGGCCAACATGAGAAACTCTGTCCTACGTGTTATATATATATTATATATTGCCTGTTGGAAGATTCTTGTCAGCAGTTTGGTGTGTTCGCTAAACTCCTTCTTACCAAAATTACTGCACAATTTTTTTTACTGCAGAGCACAATGTGATTTGTGGGGCATATTTCTTAGTCCTACTTCAAGGTTTCTCACATACCTTCTAACTCCCATGACATTTGTGAATTATAAATAGAAAACAGGTTTTATTCATCTATTCCATGGGGTTTGGCTGCTCTGGAAAAAGCAAACAGACACATAAATAGTCTTCTACTTTTAAGCCAAATGCCAAATTGCAAGTACTGAAATATGTAAACCATAGAGATCTAATGAAACATATTAATAGTTAAATGTATTGGACCTAATTAATTCTGATTGCCTCTAAGCTCAATTAATTTAAAAATGTGAACAGTGTTTTATGTCATTTCAAACTAATTAAAGGACCAGACAGCTTTTATAATCAGTTTTAAGCAGTTATGGTCCATATTGTAGGTATGTCTGAAAAACATATTAAAATAAAATAAAAAAATGTTTGCTTGATCAGTGTATAAGTTAATTTGCCTCTAATTGGCCAAAGCAGAGTAGATGAAATAAATAAACTTGAGTGTTTTTAAAAGAGCACACATTGGACTGCAAAACAATGCAAAATTGCCGTTTTAAACAATTTATTGTGTTTGCAGATCTTTTGTAATGCATTTAGCCTTCAAAACAGCCTGAATTTGTCTAGGCATGGATTCAATAAGATAATGAAAATGTTGTGGAGGTATTGTGTACCATGCAGACATTAACGTGTCATGCAACTCATGGAAATTTGACGGATGTGTAGGCCTGCAGCAAATTACTTTTTCTAGCTCATCCCAAAGATGTTCAATAAGATTGAGATCCGGGGACTGAGGGGGCCACTGCAGCAAAGAAACGTAATTGTCATTTTCCAGGATCCATCCCATAGTGATGCGGACTTTGTGCCCCATCGCATTATACTGCAGGAAGTAACCATCTGCCTGAGGATAAACTGTAAAATGAACAGATGTACTGTACTTGGTCAGCAGCATTGTTTATGTACACTGTAGCATTCAGATGTAAATCTAGGGGTATCAAAGGACCCAACGTGTCCAAGGAAAACATTCCCCACACCATAACACTGCCCAAGCACCTTGCACAGTTTTTTCAGACAGGATGTGTCAATGGATTCATGCTGTCTTCACAAATTCAGAGCCTACCATCAACATCACTCACTAGGAACTTTGACTTGTCAGACAAAGCAACCTTCTTCCAGTCTTTGGTGGTCCATTGCTGGTGGTGCTGTGCCTACAGAAGGTGTGCTCTTTTTTCTTCTCTGATAACAACAGCAGTCGACATGGCCCATCCGTGACAAGGTGTGCTTAGTGGTGCATTGCAATATGTTTTTCTCCAAACCAGGGATAGGCACAGACAAAGGCTGTGGCGGACATTTTCCAAATTACAGACCTTAGTGAAGGACACCAAGGTACATTTTAAATTAAAAACATTATTTTATAGTGCTTGGTGTTAATATACTGATGCAGATACCACTGATCCTATAACCAGCCCTCCTCTTGCTATACCCATGTGCCAGTGTCACTACTGTGTCATTATATAGCGCTGGGTGTTATTATACTGATGCAGATACCATTGACCCTATAACCATCCCTTGTCTGGCTATACGCATGTGCCAGTGTCACTACTGTGTCATTATATAGCGCTGGGTGTTATTATACTGATGCAGATACCACTGATTCTATAATCAGCCCTCCTCTGGCTATACCCATGTGCCAGTGTCACTACTGTGTCATTATATAGTGCTGGTTGTTATTATACTGTTGCAGATACCACTGACCCGATAACCAACCCTTGTCTGGCTATATGCATGTGCCAGTGTCACTACTGTGTCATTATATAGCGCTGGGTGTTATTATACTGATGCAGATACCACTGACCCTATAACCAACCCTTGTCTGGCTATACGCATGTGCCAATGTCACTACTGTGTCATTATATAGCGCTGGGTGTTATTATACTGATGCAGATACCACTGACCCTATAACCAACCCTTGTCTGGCTATACGCATGTGCCAGTGTCACTACTGTGTCTTTGTATATAGCTGGGTGTTATACAGATGCAGATACACATCCAGTATTTCACTCAGGCTTTAGTTATTCCATAACTTATCACCCAATATGGCTAGCAGTCTCTTGACAAGCCACTAACTTTATTCACACTACATATTTATTTTTTTATTCCTATTATTCAATCAAAACATATACTAAGGTTGTGGCGGACACTGCAAGGGCTAGTCACGGACACCAGTGTCCGTGTATGGACACCTTGCCTATCCCTGCTCCACACCAAGGTTGAATTCTGATGTGATTCATGAGATTGTAGCATGTCTGTTTGCTTGCACAAGTATAGCCATCCTCCTCTAACCTCTTTCATCAATGAGCATTTTTCTGTACCATTCTCGATACACCCTTGAAACTGTGTTACATGAAAAGTTCAGGATTACTGCTATTCGTCCAGCACCTACTATCATGCCACATTCAAAGTCCATTAGATCCTTGCTCTTCCCCTCTCTCTCTGCGGTTTGTATGCTTAACTGATAGTAGGAAGGTTGTCCTGCTGTATTTATACCAAAACTGTGGACACGTGACGTGCAATGTAGTGTGCACAGCAGGACTGTACCTATTTAAGTGGCCAATATGTCCCACAAACTGAAATAACAATCAAATATTGAAAGGAAAAATAAGCAAAATGCACTATAACACTTGGAGGTTGACAGAGAGCAATTATGTACCATTGCCTATTAGCAGAAAACACAAGAAAGTAGCTGCTGTTGACATATGTTGCTCACGTCCCATGGAATGCTTAGAGTATACTGTCTGGCTAAAGGGATTCATTTTGATATTCTGAATTAAATAAATCAAGTTTTTCAACAAAAATTACATTCTGATTAATCAACAGTTTTCTATGGACAAACTTGACTAAATCTATCTCATACTAGAGATGGGCCATTACAATTATTTATTTAATTATTTATTTGATTTTTGTAAGGCAAAATTATTCTTCCATCCTACATTGTTCTATCATTTAAATATTTAACAATTGTAAAATTAACTTTGAAACATTAGTTATTATAGTCTTACACCATATTTAAACATAATTAACTATACAAGGCCAAATGTATGAAATATGAAACACAAATAATAATATATATTTCCTAAAAAAGATCCAGTGGTGCAAGGAAAGATTTAGGTAAGGTTTCCCTCTGCCTGCTGTTCTCACCTCCAGAGGGCTCCTTTGAGTTGAGACCACCTTGTTTGTGCACCCACCCGAGGTCCCCAAAGACCACATTTTAAGTTTTAATTTTTTTTTTCCTGGGACCACAAAAACTTTTCTCAAAGGCCACAAGTTCAGGATTGCAATAACCAAACACATTGTACAAAACTAAAATTCAAAGCATGAACAAACTACAGGATCCAACTAAAACAACTTTCCAATGCTTAAATAAATACAATACAATTATCTATATCTATCTAAATGTACAGTGTATATATATATATATATATATATATATATATATAAAACTCCTCCAGCAGAAGCGCACTCCCACTCTCAGTCATACCTACCAAGGTGCAAATGAAATACACTTGTGATTTAAAAGTCCAGAGTGTGTGAGACCTTTGCATTCTTGATTTATATACACACTGTATAGCTATTGATATATATATATATATATATATATATATATATATATAAAAATAAAGATATATACTGTATATATAAATATAAGGAGAAATGTTAACAAATTACTCATAAAATAGAAGTGTGCAGACAAAAGATTTTAACACTGGTATAACTGTGTACAAAAACACACATATGCCAAAAAAATAGCATAGGCTCAATTAAATCAATGTTTTTTTTTTCTATTACTGCATTAAAAATCATCTAAGATAACTTTAATTGACACTAAAAGCCATAGTAGAACTGTCTTCTTGATATAATTTAAAAAAAATAAAAACCTTTGTTCTTTAGCCTTTACAATTAGCATATATAAGCAGTAATACAGGATTTACAATGCTATGTATAGGGTATTTAGGTTACAATGGTTCATAGCTTCATAAAATGCTCGGCCTGCTAAACGCAGCATTAAAATGTATCTCAAAATATGTGTACTTTAATTCATTCATTTTTGTAATAAAGTTTTAATTACCTAGTATATTGTAATTATATCCCTGCGATCGTACTTTTAATCCTCCGCCCACCCTCTTTGATTATTGATTGTCATAGTAGGCTTGATCTTGTCAACCAATCATTTAATCCCCCCCGGGGGGACCAAACCCCTTTTCTCTACATCACGCGTCCATAATGCGCTTGCGTTAGTACACTGTTCTATCACTGATCTCGGGCGCTCGTTCATATTTTGCGCATACGCTCGTTAACATTTTTGGGTCTTAGTAATTTGTTCCTCAACGTTTGGATCGCAAGGTAAGTAGCGATCGTACAGGGGCATGAATTTTAAAATCAATATAATGTGTTATTAATCCGAAAAGAGTAAACATTATTGGGCATTATATATAATTACTACATCGTCGTGTAACGCATGCGCGGTTGTTCGGAAAGCCGGTAGCGCGTAATGGCTCTATGTAAACAGCGGGTGGGACCGCTGTATACGTAACATTGAAATAAATAAGAAAGTTGCGGATGGGAGGAGCTGGTCCATAAAACGGACGAAAATTGGCAATCAAAATATAATATTTATTTTCAATTTTTGCCAAAAAAAAAAGTGGCGGTTTTAATTATATACCAAAATGCAATTAAGATATACGTTCAAAGTAGATACAATTTACATTCACTTTAACAATATATGGCAACTATCACTCTGAAAAAGCAATGATAAAATGTGTAAAGTGCCCATTAAAACCTACATTACAAACTGTGATATTTCTGCCCGGGACAGCACAATTATTTGCACAGAACTGCACATTTCTGCATCTCAATTGCTCTAGGATGTGTTAGATAGATACTGATTTGGCCTTAGGGATAAAGAACAACAGTTCATTAGGGCCGTGTCACTATACCTGTGTATTGTTGCCACCGTCCCATGGGTTTTCTTGGATAAGAATTATTTCTTGCAGAGAGGGTATTGTTTGAGACCAGTAGCTTGTCCTAATGTCAGTCATATATATATATTTTATTAAGCAACTACTCTAGAAATTAATAAAATAAACAATTATAACTTTATATTAAAAATTATTAATCAAATTAACATTTATGTGTTTTTTAATATTTTGCCTTAAAATCAAATCAAATAAAAACTTCCTGTTTTAGATAACTGATGAGTGAATTTAAAATATTTGACTGACAAATACTATTGTCCCCTGCTAACAGCAATATTTTTACCCTGCTGTTATATAAAGATAAATTATAAACCAGTAAAGTAAGGAAATTGTGAAACCACAAATGTCTAATACCATTGCTTCATGTGTCTTAGCCTCAGAAAGCCAATTTATTTTCTTAATATATGTTCACGTTAATAACATAAAATTGTTTTTCAGTTTTAATATAAAAAATGTAACAGACCCCATTTCCAATTTGTTAGAATTTTCATAGGGGTAAAATGTACGGAAGCCCAGGTGATTTTTTGTTTAATTTTTGAACCATTCCAAACTATTAACCCCTTAACGCCCGAGGACGTGCAGGGTACGTCCTCTAAAGGATGTCAGTTAACGACCAAGGACGTACCCTGCACGTCCTCGGTGTGGAAAGCAGCTGAACGCGATCCTGCTCGCTTCCAGCTGCTTTCCGGTTATTGCAGCGATGCCTCAATATCGAGGCATCCTGCAATAACACTGTCTGGCCATCCGATGCAGAGAGAGCCACTCTGTGGCCCTCTCTGCACCGGACATCGATGGCCGGTATCGTTGGTGGGTGGGAGCCGACTTGGGAGGCGGGTGGGCGGCCATCGGTGAGATGTGTAAGGTGGAGGGGGGCGGGATCGGAAGCGGAGCCGACGGGGGCGCGCACGGGCGCGCGCGCGTGCACGGGGGGTGGCGGGGGGGCGCGTGATCGGGGCGGGAGCGGGTGGGAACCGCTACACTACAGAAAAAAAGTTAAAGAAAAGTAAAAAAAAAATGAAATAAACTTTTTTTTTTTAACCATCTAAGGGATCTGGAAGGGGTGGGGGGTTGGTCTTGGGGGGGGGGGGGAAAGCTACACTACAGAAAAGGGACATTTTTTATTTAAAAAAAGCATTTTTTTCACTAAACTGGGTACTGGCAGACAGCTGCCAGTACCCAAGATGGCGCACATTAAGTCAGAGGGGGAGGGTTAGAGAGCTGTTTAGTGGGGGATCAGTGAGGTTGGGGGCTAAGGGGGATCCCTACACAGAAGCATATGTAAATATGCTAACAAAAAATGCACAAAAAAGCCCAAATATACCTTTTATTTTAGTACTGGCAGAGTTTCTGCCAGTACTTAAGATGGCGGGGACATTTGTGGGGTAGGGGAGGGAAGAGAGATGTTTGGGAGGGATCAGGGGGTCTGATGTTTCAGGTGGGAGGCTGATCTTTACACTAAAGCTAAAATTAACCCTGCAAGCTCCCTACAAGCTACCTAATTAACCCCTTCACTGCTAGCCATAATACACGTGTGATGCGCAGCGCCATTTAGCAGCATTCTAATTACCAAAAAGCAACTCCAAAGCAGTGGCGGATCCAGGGGGGGGGCAACGGGGCAATTGCCCCCCCCGAGAATATAGTGAGAGTCCCAAGGCAGAACATAGTGCGATCTGCGATGTCATCGCAGAAAATGCAGACTGTCTGCAGAAAGATTGAGCCTAACATTAGGTGAAGCATTCAGGATTTTTTTTTTTTTTTATTTAAATTGTAAAAATATTTTTCAGCTTTTGATATTGTACTGGTAGTGGGGGAGGGGGAGTCAGAGCGGGAACTTAACTGATAGGCAGTTAGCGCGGGAGGAACACTGTCAGACAAAGTGACTCAGTCAATCAGTATGAGGCAGCTGGCGGCTGCAGACAGTCCCTATCAGAGTATTAGCGGTCCGGACAGGCTGACTGACAGTGACAACTTCATCCTCATTTGCACCTGCTCCTTTTAGCCCCACATTCAAAAGATCCAACTTGAAGCGTTCTCAGGTAAAACTGAATCTTTCTTGTTGGTCTGTAATAATGGGGGATGTGGGGGTTCAGAGCCCTAATGGGGAATGTGGGGGTTCAGACTACCGTAGTGTGTGTGTGCACTGCAGACTCACTGCAGTGACATAATTGCGTACATAATTGCAATTGCAAGACCGGACCAGTGTTGTGATGTTTAGTTAATAACTGACTCACTTTAAAATGGTAAAGGCTTGAAGCTGGTAACCGTAAGTTATTTATTATTTGCAGTGCTGGAGATCTAGGTGACACATATATCTAGTATTTTAATGTAATAGTGTGGAGCAGCCAGTAATTGTATTTGAACCGGCAATGGTAAAGCTGGCCCGGTGTTTATATCGGCACTGAGTAGTGTGAATAAAATTCCCATGCAGCCAGCAGCTACAGCGTGCAGAGGGCTGTTACAACAATCAGTTCTGCTGCAGGAAGCTGGTGGGTGGAGCTGGATCGTGAGGGGTTCCTGGAATCAGCTGTAAGTAACGGTTCATCACTGCCCCACTGTAAATCTGTCTCTGACAGCAGCTAATAGTTTGGAATGCAGTTCAGCTGCTGTTTAAAGTTCTCATGGCTAGCTAAAAACATCGAAGGGAAGGAGCAGTAAATCTTAGCTGACAGCAGTAGTAGCAGTTCTGCGTGTGATGTCATCTCCCTCCTTTCACTACATGGAGCACACTTCACTTGCTTGTCAAAAAGTAAAAGTACATTTGTGTGGGGAGAGGATCTACAGAGTACACCTCTGAGAGTTTTATTTTCAATAGAAGGTATTAGTGTTAAGGAGGGAGGGAGCAAGTATACCAATGCTTTTACTACATGATTCTACTATTACTATCCTTGCTTTGTTTTCCACTTTAATATATGCTTTATGGAAACTCAACCTGACTGCTTAAGTTTGTTTTACTATGGATTTCTGTGCCTATTTCATTTAGGATGCAAAAGGATATCTGTAAGCCAATATAGTTTTGCCTTGCTCTATGTAAGCATGTGCCCTAGTGTTTCATACCATGGTTTTAGAAGGGTAGTCACAGTTTTATACACTCTGATATACTACAAATTGATAAAATAATGTTCTATTTTTTTATATTTAATTCCTATAGGTCTTCATTAAATGATCAGAATAGTATTGTAAATTCAAGTAATCCTGAGGATATTACTGTTATTTTATTTTTATATACCTGCTTTTATGATGAGACCACATAGATACATTTTTAACTTGCTCCCTGTGGGCTACAAAGTTTTCTATATATCAGATGGTCCTTCCATATCACTATAATATAGACATCTTTATAGAGGTGTGTCTGTGTATAAATAAATAAATATATATATATATATAATAAATGTGTTTATTGTAGTGATATGGAAGAAGCCATATGTGCACGGGGCTTTATTTCAAGGGGTGGGGTCTAGCACCCCACAAACTTCAAAATTCACCAGCCGCCACTGTCTGGCATTCATATTCTATGGTCGCGGCAAAATTTAGGGCTGGTCTACAAATTTTCCAGGGCTGCTTTTGATTCCCAGTCCTGTTCTATAAGCACTCATTATTTTATGTCCGCCGCCACAAAAAAATTTGGAAGTGCCCCTCCCGAGACCAGGCTCTGGATCCGCCACTGCTCCAAAGTCATATATGTCTGCTATTTCTGAACAAAGGGGATCCCAGAGAAGCATTTACAACCATTTGTGCCATAATTGCACAAGCTGTTTGTAAATTATTTCAGTGAGAAACCTAAAATTGTGAAAAATGTTACGTTTTTTTTAATTTGATCGCATTTGGCGGTGAAATGGTGGCATGAAATATACCAAAATGGGCCTAGATCAATACTTGGGGTTGTCTACTACACTACACTAAAGCTAAAATTACCCCAAAAAGCTCCTTACATGCTCCCTAATTAACCCCTTCACTGCTGGGCATAATACACGTGTGGTGCACAGTGGCATTTAGCGGCCTTCTAATTACCAAAAAGCAATGCCAAAGCCATATATGTCTGCTATTTCTGAACAAAGGGGATCCCAGAGAAGAATTTACAACCATTTATGCCATAATTGCACAAGCAGTTTGTAAATAATTTCAGTGAGAAACTGAAAGTTTGTGAAAAAATTTGTGAAAAAGTGAACAATTTTTTGTATTTGATCGCATTTGGCGGTGAAATGGTGGCATGAAATATACCAAAATGGGCCTAGATCAATAATTTGGGATGTCTTCTAAAAAAAAATATATACATGTCAATGGATATTCAGGGATTCCTGAAAGATATTAGTGTTCTAATGTAACTAGCGTTAATTTTGAAAAAAAAAATGGTTTGAAAATAGCAAAGTGCTACTTGTATTTATGGCCCTATAAGTTACAAAAAAAGCAAAGAAGATGTAAACATTGGGTATTTCTAAACTCAGGACAAAATTTAAAAACAATTTAGCATGGGTGTTTTTTGGTGGTTGTAGATATGTAACAGATTTTGGGGTTCAAAGTTAGAAAAAGTGTGTTTTTTTCCATTTTTCCTCATATTTTATAATTTTTTTTATAGTAAATGATAAGATATGATGAAAATAATGGTATTTTTAGAAAGTCCATTTAATGGCGAGAAAAACGGTATATAATATGTGTGGGTACAGTAAATGAGTAAGAGGAAAATTTCAGCTAAACACAAACACCGCAGAAATGTAAAAATAGCCTTGGTCCCAAACGGACAGAAAATGGAAAAGTGCTCTGGTCACTAAGGGGTTAAGGAATATGCTGTTTAAATGAGGAAGACCCCTTGAATTACTTACTTTTTTTTGAAGAATTAAATATTGATTTGTTTCTGAAGTAAGTAAAACCTGTTTGCATGTCCATTTAAAGGGATAGTCTCACTGTAATTTTTTGTTTAAAAAGATAGATAATCCCTTTATTACCCATTCCCCAAATTTGCTTAACCAACACGCACCTAGATTACGAGTTTTGCGTTCGTGCTTTCACGCTGAAAGAATGGCCATTTCATTAACAGTAATGCAGCCATTACGAGTCTTGTCGGTGTAGCTATGCTGCAAGAATTTTAGCATGGGATTTCCATAGCGCTACCATTACAAGTTTTTGCGGTGAGGCTAAAAAGCTTGCGTTACAGCCTATACAGACACAATCCGTTCCGCAATCTGAGAGCAGTAGTTATGAGTTTTACGCAACAAAACTGTTACACAAAACTCATAACTAAACTGTTACAAAGTACACTAACACCCATAAACTACCTATTAACCCCTAAACTGAGGCACTCCCGCATCGCAAAACACTATTTTAAAGTTATTAACCCCTAATCTGCCGCACCCGACATTGCCACCACTAATAAAATGTATTAACCCATATCCCGCCGCTCTCCGACATCATCGCCACTATACTAATGTTATTAACCCCTATTCCCCCGCACCCCAACATCGGCCACACTATAATAAAGATATTAACCCCTATTTTGCCGCTCTCCGACATCGCCGTCACTAAATAAAGTTATTAATCCCTAAACCTCTGGCCTCCCACATCACCGCCACTAAATAAACCTATTAACCCCTAAACCGACAGCCCCCACATCAAAAAAAATAAATTAAACTATTAACCCCTAAACCTAACAACCCCCCAACTTAAAAATTAAAATTACAAGATCCCTATCTTAAAATAAATAAAAACTTACCTGGGAAATGAAAAAAAACTAACTTTAAACTATAAATTAAACTAACATTACTATTATACTAAAATTAAAATAACTATCAATTAAAAAAAAATTAAATTACTCATTATAAAACCTAACGCTACTAAAAAAAAAATCTACAGTTACAGAAAATTAAAAATACTAAATTACAAAAAAAATAAAACAATAGGGAATAGGGGTTAATATCTTTATTATAGTGTGGGCGATGTTGGGGTGCGGGGGAATAGGGGTTAATACCTTTATTATAGTGGTGGTGATATCGGGAGCGGCAGATTAGGGGTTAATAGATTTATTTCTGTGGCGGCAATGTTGGGGGTGGCAGAGTAGGGGTTAATAAGTTTATGTAGGTGTCGGCGATGTCGGGGCGGCAGATTAGGGGTGTTTAGACGTGGGGTTTATGTTAGGCTGTTAGGTTTAAATGTAACTTTTTTTCCCCATAGACATCAATGGGGTTGCGTTACGGAGCTTTTCATTCCGCGATCGCAGGTGTTAGTTTTTTTTTTAACACTTTCTCCCCATTGATGTCTATAGGGAAAGCGTGCACGAGTACGTCAAAGCAGTGCTTGTATTTTGTGTGGTATGGAGCTCATCGCTACCATATCGCACGCACAAGGAGGCTTTTTCAAAACGCGTAATGGCATTGCTATGGGGGGTGAACTTTTGTTGCATTCGTTTCACGCCCTCTATAGCGCAAAACTTGTAATCTATGTGATTGTTATTAATGCTGATTATGCAAAGCTGGAAAATGGGTAGTAAAGGTGTTAGTTATCCTTTTAAACAAAAATATCAAGTAGACTGTCCCTTTAAGTTGTGTTTACTGTATGTTTCATGATTTAAAAGTGTGATTTGAGTTGTATTTTTACCTTGTAATAAATTAAGAAACAGCCATCGCTATTAACATCTGAACGGAGCATGTGTAACACTTCAACATTTAAAAAAATATTCTGCTTAACCCCTTAACAAGAGTGACATAGAAATGGAGATTTTTTTCTGCTGTCAGTGAGACCCTCAGTATTTATTTTCAAAATATAAAATGGTTTGTTGGCTGTTGTAAAGGAGTTAAGACAGACTTTTCAATTAACCAAGGCTGTTGAATTAGGAAGGGTGTGAATTTACTGGCAAAAAACAGTAATGGATTTGAATGATCTCAAATGTTCAAAAGCAACAAAAACCCATGATAGACACATTGTAACGATTTTCTAGTCAACATGAAGGAGTTAAACGCAACAAGCATGTTTTTACCAATAAAAAACACAAATAAATTAAAACATTAAAAAGGATATTAAATGCCCATAAAGGGCTAGTTTATGAGTGGAGCACTACCCGTTTGCGCATTAGATAAATTCTGCTCTAATTACAAGTTGAAAGTAAAAGCAAATACGTAAGCGCCATCGCGATTTTAGCTAGAATGATTATCGCAACTTCATAGCTTAGGTAATCTGTTACAAGAGTTACAAAACACATCAAAAATATATTTAAAAGTACAGTTCCACTTATATTAACTATCCACTATATAATAAAAAATGTAAAAAAAGAAATTGCATAAAAAAGTTATAATGGCTCAAAGATATGAGGTCTCAGGTGTTAGAAAAAAAGGCATGCAAAGGACTTTAACATAGAGATACATACATACACGTCTGAATATGTATATATATATATATATATAGAGAGAGAGAGAAGATAAAGTCCAGCACCAATTCCTCTTATATCTTATGGGTGCAGGCTGCCTCTGTTTCACCTTTAACAGATATGAATAGCAAAATGTAGAAATGGCTGCAGCACTCCAAGTTATATTTTAAAATTTTATTACAAGCAGTGACATACAGGCGACGTTTCGGGCTTTCGCCCTTTCTCAAGCCAAGTGATTAGTACATAATACAAAACGACCTTTTATAGGCTGTGCATGTGACCAACAACAGGTGTATTACATTCAAGTTAATACCATTCTCATTATTCTTAAAGACAAACGGCTAGATTTAGAGTTGGGCAGTAGTCGTCAAAACCAGCGTTAGAGGCTCCTAACGCTGGATTTTACCGCCCTCTGGTATTTGGAGTCAGTCAGGAAAGGGTCTAACGCGCACTTTGCAGCCGCGACTTTTCCATACCGCAGATCCCCCTACGCCATTTACGTATCCTATCTTTTCAATGGGATCTTTCTAACGCCGGTCGTGGCTGAAGTGAGCGTTAGAAATCTAACGACAAAACTCCAGCCGCAAAAAAAGGCAGTAGTTAAGAGCTTTCTGGGCTAATGCCGGTTTATAAAGCTCTTAACTACTGTGCTCTAAAGTACACTAACACCCATAAACTACCTATGTACCCCTAAACCGAGGTCCCCCCACATCGCGGCCACTCTAATTAAATTTTTTAACCCCTAATCTGCCGTCCGCACGCCGCCGCAAGCTACGTTATACTTATGTACCCCTAATCTGCTGCCCCTAACACCGCCGACCCCTATATTATATTTATTAACCCCTAATCTGCCCCCCTCAACGTCACCTCCACCTGCCTACACTTATTAACCCCTAATCTGCCGACCGGACCGCGCCGCTATTATAATAAAGTTATTAACCCCTAATCCGCCTCACTCCCGCCTCAATAACCCTATAATAAATAGTATTAACCCCTAATCTGCCCTCCCTAACATCGCCGACACCTAACTTCAAGCATTAACCCCTAATCTGCCGACCGGAGCTCACCTCTACTATAATACATTTTTTAACCCCTAAAGCTAAGTCTAACCCTAACACTAACACCCCCCTAAGTTAAATATAATTTAAATCTAACTAAATAAATTAACTCTTATTAAATAAATTATTCCTATTTAAAGCTAAATACTTACCTGTAAAATAAACACTAATATAGCTACAATATAAATTATAATTATATTGTAGCTATTTTAGGATTAATATTTATTTTACAGGCAACTTTGTAATTATTTTAACCAGGTACAATAGCTATTAAATAGTTAATAACTATTTAATAGTTACCTAGTTAAAATAATTACAAAATTACCTGTAAAATAAATCCTAACCTAAGTTACAATTAAACCTAACACTACACTAGCAATTAATAAATTAAATAAAATACCTACAATTATCTACAATTAAACCTAACACTACACTATCAATAAATTAATTAATTAAATACAATACCTACAAATAAATACAATGAAATAAACTAACTACCAGCCCTGAAAAGGGCCCTTTGCGGGGCATGCCCCAAAGAATTCAGCTCTTTTGCCTGTAAAAAAAAAACATACAATACCCCCCCCAACATTACAACCCACCACCCACATACCCCTAATCTAACCCAAACCCCCCTTAAATAAACCTAACACTAAGCCCCTTAAGATCTCCCTACCTTGTCTTTATCTCACCGGGTTCAGTGATCGGTCCAGAAGAGGGTCCGAAGTCTTGATCCAAGCGGCGGCTGAAGAACTCCATCATCGGGCTGAAGTCGGAAGTCCATCATTGGGATGAAGTCTTCTATCAAGCGGCATCTTCAATCTTCTTTTTTCCGGAGCGGAGCGGAGCCATCTTCTTCCCAGCCGACGCGGATCCAACCTCTTCAACCGACGCCTACTCGCCAAATGACGGTTCCTTTAAATGACGTCATCCAAGATGGCGTCCCTCGAATTCCGATTGGCTGATAGGATTCTATCAGCCAATCGGAATTAAGTTAGGAATATTCTGATTGGCTGATGGAATCAGCCAATCAGATTCAAGTTCAATCCGATTGGCTGATCCAATCAGCCAATCAGATTGAGCTCGCATTCTATTGGCTGTGCCGATCAGCCAATAGAATGCAAGCTCAATCTGATTGGCTGATTGGATCAGCCAATCGGATTGAACTTGAATCTGATTGGCTGATTCCATCAGCCAATCAGAATTTTCCTACCTTAATTCCGATTGGCTGATAGAATCCTATCAGCCAATTGGAATTCGAGGGACGCCATCTTGGAACCGTCATTCGTCGGGAAGTCGTCAGTGAAGATGGATGGATCCGCGCTGGAGGTCTTGAAGATCAGCCGGTCGTCATCGGATTGAAGAACATAGACGATGCGGCTTGGAAGAAGATGTTTGCCGGTCCGGATGTCCTCTTCTGCCCGCTTGGATCAAGACTTCAGCCGGAGGATGGACGTCACTCTTCAGCCCCCGCTTGGGCTTGGATCAACACTTCGGAGGCTTGGATCAAGACTTCCGAGGACGGATCGGTGAACCTGGCATGGTGAAGATAAGGTAGGAAGATCTTCAGGGGCTTAGTGTTAGGTTTATTTAAGGGGGGTTTGGGTTAGATTAGGGGTATGTGGGTGGTGGGTTGTAATGTTGGGGGGGGGTATTGTATGTTTTTTTTTTTACAGGCAAAAGAGCTGAATTATTTGGGGCATGCCCCGCAAATGGCTCTTTTCAGGGCTGGTAAGGTAAAAGAGCTTTGAACTTTTTTAATTTAGAATAGGGTAGGGCATTTTTTTATTTTGGGGGTCTTTGTTATTTTATTAGGGGGCTTAGAGTAGGTGTAATTAGTTTAAAATTGTTGTAATATTTTTCTAATGTTTGTAAAGTGTAGTGTTAGGTTTAATTGGAACTTAGGTTAGGATTTATTTTACAGGTAATTTTGTAATTATTTTAACTATTTTAGCTATTAAATAGTTATTAACTATTTAATAGCTATTGTACCTAATTTAAATAAATACAAAGTTGCCTGTAAAATAAATATTAATCCTAAAATAGCTACAATATAATTATTATTTATATTGTAGCTATATTAGGGTTTATTTTACAGGTAAGTATTTAGCTTTAAATAGGAATAATTTATATAATAAGAGTTAATTTATTTTGTTAGATTTAAATTATATTTAACTTAGCGGGGTGTTAGTGTTAGGGTTAGACTTAGCTTTAGGGGTTAAAAAAATTATTAGAATAGCGGTGAGCTCTGGTCGGCAGATTAGGGGTTAATTATTGTAGGTAGCTGGCGGCGACGTTGTGGGGGCAGATTAGGGGTTAATAAATATAATATAGGGGTCGGCGGTGTTAGGGGCAGCAGATTAGGTGTACATAGGTATAATATAGGCTGCGGCGGTATACGGAGCGGCAGATTAGGGGTTAAAAAAATATGCAGGTGTCAGCGATAGCAGGGGCGGCTGATTAGGGGTTAATAAGTGTAAGGTTAGGGGTGTTTAGACTCGGGTACATGTTAGAGTTTTAGGTGCAGACGTAGGAAGTGTTTCCCCATAGTAAACAATGGGGCTGCGTTAGGAGCTGAACGCTGCTTTTTTGCAGGTGTTAGGTTTTTTTCAACTCAAATGGCCCCATTGTTTTCTATGGGGGAATCGTGCACGAGCACGTTTTTGAAGCTGGCCGCGTCTGTAAGCAACGCTGGTATTTAGTTGCAGTGGCGGTAAATATGCTCTACGCTCCCTTTTTTGGAGCCTAACGCAGCCCTTCTGTGAACTCTAAATACCAGCGGTATTTAAAAGGTGCGGGGGGGAAAAAGCATGCGTAGCTAACGGACACCCCTTTGGCCGCAGAACTCTAAATCTAGCCGAAAGTGTCCCATTACAACATTTGAAATTTTCAACACACATTTTTTTCAAAAACTTAAGTGCAATACATGTAGCATATATTCATTTTCAAAAAAGATTTTTTCTGTGAATAAGTTACTTCATTTGGATTATATTCTGTTTTGCTAACATAAAAAGGACTATCATACAATCTTTCTTTATTTATTTTAATGTCCTAATAGAATTTATTCTATACAGTGAAAATCCTTTTCTTTGTGTTCTTAATTCTTAAGTGAATCTTGATCTATATTGTGAAAAAGGAAAAATATTTTTTTCAAAGTTAATAATCAAAATATTAGAGAAAAAGAAACCTATTATAATCTTTATTTAATCCTTTTGGATACATACTATCTAATCTATTTATCCATATTACTTCTCTCTGTTGTAATTTTCTTATCCTATCCTTACCTCTTCTTTGTATGGGAACTTGTTCCAAAATCTGAAATCTTAATTGGTTTACACTATGATTTTTCTCTTTGAAATGTGATAAAACTGGTAAGTCTACTATACCCTTACGTATGGTGTATTTGTGCTGAGTAAGCCTATCCTTCATTTTCTGTGTGGTCTCTCCTATGTATATAAGCCCACAAGGACATTTTAACAGATATATAACAAATTCCGAATGACAGGTATATATATCATTGATGTTATACATTTTTCCTGTATGTGGGTGTATGACCTCATTACATCTTATAACACTACTGCAGTATGAGCAATTGTAACATGGAAATGTACCTTTTTTACTAGATATTAACATTTTAGATTTATTACTTCCTATATCAGTTTTGACCAACTGATGCTGTAAATTTCTTGGTCTTTTGTATGATAATAGTGGTAAACATTGGAATCCTTTAATTTCTTTATAACTGCTCTTTAGAATATGCCAATGTTTTTTGACTATTCCTGTTATTTGTTTACTATTAACATTATATGTACTGACAAAGGGAATTCTGTCTAATCTTTTATCTTTAGGTTTTTTCTTAAGTAATTCATCACGTGAAACCAATTTTACTTTATTTATTTCATTTTCTAAAATGTCCTTAGGGTTACCCCTTTGTATAAACTTTTGACCCATTTCTTGTAAACTGTTCTCACAGGATTTCTCATCACTTACAATACATTTTACTCTTGTGTATTGTGACTTAGGTAAAGACTTGATAGTATTTTCTGGATGACAACTGTCGTAAGACAGGAGAGTATTTTTATCTGTTTTTTTTCACAAATATATCAGTTTTAAACTTATTTTCCACATAAATTGTTACATCAAGAAAATTGATTTGTTTAACATCATATTGCATTGTAAATTCAATGTTAGCAGAATTGAAATTAATTTGTGTCAAAAATAATTTGAGTATCTATGTCTCCAAGCCACACCATAAAGACATCGTCTATATAGCGCCACCATACGCTGGCATGTTTTTTTAAACAACTCATTAGAGTAAATATACTCCTGTTCAAATGAACCCATATATGAACCTGCGTATGGTGGCGCCATATTCTCACCCATCGCGGTGCCTCTTTTTTGTCTGTAATAGGTATCACCAAATAAGAAGTAGTTATTATTTAATACCAATGTAAGTAATTCAATGATAAAGTCAATTTGTGAGTCAGTATATATCTTTTCTTTTATAAGATTTTGTTTAACTGATTTTATACCCCCTTGATGTGGAATACTGGTATAAAGATTTTTGACATCTAAAGTCACTAATACTGGACTTTGATGAGCTTGATACGCTAACACATTCAATTTGTTTAAAAATTCTGTCGAATCTTCTAAGTAAGATAGAAAATAAGAAACTATCGGTTTGAATATCTTATCTAAAAAGGTAGGTACATTGGACAGGACTGAGTCCATACTAGCAACGATGGGGCGGCCTGGAGGATTCATTGCACATTTATGGATTTTAGGCAATATGTATATAAGTGGAGTGATACATTCTTTCTTTATGAAATACTCTTAACTTTTGATCTATAATTTTATTATTGAAGGCCTTCTGAACAAGAGTTATAATCTCATTTTGTATGATTTTTAAAGGATTGCTATCAAGTTTTTCATACACCTCTAAATCTCCCAATTGTTTATTGATCTCATTTATATATTTAAATTTGTCCATTATAACAATTGCCCCGTCCTTATCGGCTTTTTTAACATCAATGTTAGGATTGTTCACAATATTTTTCAAGGATTTTCTGTCTTCTATCGACAGATTATGTTTAAATGAAATCCCTTTGTGTATCCTAACATCATGTTTAAAATTCACAATATCCTTATTTACCAGTGTAATATAAGTCTCCACTGGATGATAATTAGTTGGGGATAAAAAGTTAGACTTGCAATTAAGTTATAATCTGAAAACTTTAAACAATCAGTATTGTCAACATTAGTATATTCAATATTTTCAGGCATCCTAGCAAAATGAGCTTTAAGACGTAGCTGTCTAAAAAATCTATATAATTCAATGTCCAGATCCATAAAATTAATAGTATTACTTGGACAAAAACCAAGACCTCTGTTTAATAAGTTCATCTCCCCTTCTGTGAACGGAATCTGTGATATATTAATCACTAAATATTTTACCATTTCACTCGACGTCCTCTCAGCGGCCGATTTGCGACTCCGCTTGTATTTTCTGTCGCCCCTCCTCCTCCTCCGTCTTGTCTCGATACCTGTTGAGAAAAAGAAGAAAAAGAAGCCTGGGACTGTGGTGTTGTCCCGACTGAGCCATTTCGTGAAGTATCACTGGCATCCGATCGTGAGAAGCACTCTCTTCCTCATCTGCTTTGGCGTCTGACATCACCTCTGTGTACTTTCGTCTCACGAGACTCCCATCATCCGCATCTCTGGAAAGCTTAGCTCTTTTTTTCTCCTCATTAGCCTTGCGAAATTCTGCCAACTTTTTATCCAAATCAGCTTTTAAGTTGGTAAAGTCCGTAGAAGACAGTTTCTCTTGCAACAATGTCTCAAGTGTTGTTATCTTTTGTTGATTAGTAAGTATTTCTTTTTGTATCCGCTGTATCGTTAAGATCATCAAATTGAAGGAACATTTATTTAAGATTTTTTCAAATGTTGAGCAATATTCTTTGTCTTCCATGAAGAGTGTTGGTCTCAGTGACACTCTTAATCCCCTTGGGATCCGGCGTATTTTGTAGTATTCTGCTAAGGTAGAGGAATGTAATTCTCAATTCACCTCTTTCCTTTTTTCTCTCTCCCATTGCTTGGAACTGATGTCTGTATCAGGGACTGACAGAAAATCCCTGGGGCCACTCACCAATGTAGCTATAGCAGCAGCCTCCACATCAGAAAACGTGAACACATCATGTTGAGTTTCCATTGCTTGCTTTTTAGTATATGTAATTTTAGGGATTGTTCTAATGACTGGTGATTGTTATAGAAAAGATAAAGTCCAGCACCAATTCCTCTTATATCTTATGGGTGCAGGCTGCCTCTGTTTTACCTTTAACAGATATGAATAGCAAAATGTAGAAATAGCTGCAGCACTCCAAGTTATATTTTAAAATTTTATTACAAGCAGTGACATACAGGCGACGTTTCGGGCTTTCACCCTTTCTCAAGCCAAGTGATTAGTACATAATACAAAACGACCTTTTATAGGCTGTGCATGTGACCAACAACAGGTGTATTACATATATTTATATATATAAATAAAATAAATATTTGTGAAAATATCCATCAAATATATATTTAAATATCTCTTTAACAATAAATAGAACATATTCTGCAAGGTGCAGAATATTGAATTACGAAATATGGAAGATTATCGTCTTATGTTGTGAGACTTGTGGATGCTTACGGCTTCATAAAAAGCCTATGCAGGAATGCAATATTGCATTTGCAACTTCACAAAGTTTTTTTTGTTACTGCAACTTTATGAACGCAAGAGCTGAAACTTTTTACTTTCAACTCATAAAATAAGTGTGAATTGCCGAGCACAAAAAAATAATTCGAGCAGTTTTAACGCTTGAACACGAACACAAGCTAGCTTTCTACTCATAGGTGTCTATTTATGTAGTTGTAGACAGACATGATCCGCTATAGCGAATCATGTCCACCGCACATCGATAAATGCCAGCAGCATAAGCTGTCAGCATTTATCATTGCACCAGCAGTTCTTGTGACCCCTGCTTCTTAAAGGATTCCAAAAGTGTAGTTTTTTCACTATAATTACGTTATCACAATCAAATCATCACAACTTAACAATAAAAACCTATTTTGAACTCCAAACGAGCGTTATTAGCATAATAAAACTATATATTATTTTGGTGAAACAACATCATCCAAGCCAAACCCCCTTTCACTGTTTCTTCATTACAAAATTCTGTGTCCAATCACAATTCATTATAGTGCATATAATTAACGCATTGTTTTGTCACCCGGCATTTTGCGCATGTGCATATTGCCGCTTTGAAACCAAATTAAACCTAATGCATCTACTGGCACAACGCATGTGCAATTAAAAAAAACTATTGATTGTATAGGTATTCCATCACACACAGGATACGGCTTGTTTACGAGAAAACCCTGCTAATGGACTTACAAATTGTTATCTCTACTTATAATTTATGACTGTTATTTTGATGTCTCGTTTCAACCTACAAACTCAATCAGTGAGCTATTGTTGTGAATGTTTTTATTAATTTCATTAAAAACCTGCTACATTGAGCTTGTGTGTTGAAATAGACATAATTTAACAGGTAAAATTGCAATATTATTTTTTTTTTATTTTCTTTCATGGCTTTATGAATATCGAAATTGTTCTTAATTTTTACATTTGTATTTAATATTATCTAAATAATTCAAAACATTTGGATAATTTGTTTGTCACACATAGGAATTGATAATAATCATTCAATAACTAGAAATTAAAAATTCTATTATTTATTTATTTTAAAACCTTACATTATTTATTAAATTATGAAAATATAAGCATTTTAAATCTTAATTTGAGTAATATCTTCTATCCCATAAATAATATGTCTTACTTTAATAGGGGTTTCATTCATAATTAGTTGTACATTCTTTAAATTATTAAGATTTTCTGCTCGTTATTGCAAAGGGAATTCTCGCAGCTAAGCGTTGTGATCTTACCTGTTTAAGATCGCTGTCACATCTGTTTTTGCGAGTATCAATTCAGACGGTCTGATGCTTCACAGGACAGTGATGTAGATGATGACGCGTTACATAGATTGCGCATGCGCAGTACGGACGATAACGGCCATATTGTTAATGCAGGTTATCGTGAACGATTCGTTCTAGAGAATAAAGCTTTTAACGTGGGTTTGGAAATCAATTAATTTTGATTATGAATATTCGGGGAACGCTAACAATATGATGAGTAAAGCCTATTACAAATATAATTATTACATATGGGCATAGCGATTTATAACAAGTATTTTACAATGTTTAGCATCCGCTGCTTCATAAATAGACCCCATAGTCTAGACCAAAATGTTTATGCATAATTAAAGAATGTTGCAATTCACTTTCATTATCAATTAAAGTATTTCAATCCCAGAATACAGACACTCTGACATGCTGCAGAGTGATTGGTTGATAGGTAAATGCACTCATTTATATATGTCCCTAATTGGCCATTGCAAAAGAAGACAAACAACATTTCAGATGTTTTTCATCAGGTGTGACCTGGCCTGCAAAACAATAAATATTTTTCTAACAAAATTGTCTTGTTCGCATTGCACTTAACTTGTAATACCAGCGCAGATTTGCCTGCACTGGTATTACTCAGTGGAACGCAAATATCGCTTTTGCAAAAGCGATATTTTGCGCTCCACTTGTAATCTAACCCTTAGTATGCAGATCTTTTGCAATGTAGTGAATCATTTCTTATGCATAAATAAAAAAAGGAGTTTAAAGTGTTTTTAATTGGTGCATAAGCACGTCCTTTTAATTTGCAGAACAGATTGAAAAACATTTTTATGTGATACAGAAATATCTTTCTGTATGTTGTGTTATATTTATAAGTGTATTTTTTAGTATATTCTCCAAAGTGTTCTATAGGCCAGAGGAAAAAGAAGAATTAATTTATTAAAGATTTCATTGTATTATGTATTTAATAATTCCATTGCAATCACTTGAACTGTGGCGATACCCAATTAATTCATTATTTTGTTAGTCTTTAGCATTGTTTTGCCGCAGAAGAGCAAAGCAATAAATGTTTCTTGTTAATATTGCACTCTGGTAAACTTCTGTCTATGTACGGTCATTCCACAGGGAGTGCTAAGCTTGCAAAGTATAAACTAGAATTGCTAGTGGGGATAAGAACTTGGTTCATTGAGAAAAACACAATTTAGAATTCATTTTTTGTTTGCACTAAAGACTTAAGCACATACATTTTTTTAAAGTCTTGTTTCCTTTCTTTTTTTTAAAGATACATTCAAGTCATGGAGTTTCTTAGTTGCATACAAATTTAAAACATATTACAGTTTTTGTTTTTGGAAAATGGATGTTCCTGTGCTTAAAAAAATGGGACTCAATCGAAGTTGTCCTAATCAGCCACTGGGCAAATAATCCCTGGATATCACTCGGGCATAAACATGCATTTACAATACATTTACAAAACATCTGAAACAGCTTTAAATTAACTCTTTTTATGCAAATATATTTAGATTATGTTTAAATAGTGATTTTCCATATGATGATATGACTGTTTAAATAGGATGTCCTTTTAAACTGTTAGATTTAGTGTTTATATAGGTAAATGCTAATAATACATATTGGGAACTAAAGTTCCCTTTATTTAATTCCTCTTTTAGCAAATTCATTCAAAGTACCTTTCAGGAAAGGTCAAATGGATCAGTGGGCATGACAACTACATCAAATTTGATTCAGATTTTATGCACCTTTTAGCAAAAGATTGATCTCCGTTACAAACTGTCTGTTACTGATGCAGTAGGAATGACATTTTGTTTGCCGAAACTCTTATTGCTAAGTGAAGATTTCTTTGTAACTAATGATAATGCCACCCACACCATGCAGTGGAAAGGTGTCCCAAAGTTTCTAAATGAATGAAACTTGGTGGCTATTTTATAAATAATTGATACTTGGGGCTAATAATCATATATCAGCATTCAGGACTTTTCTTCCCCACCTTTGGGGTTAAAGGTTCTGGTAGTCTCCCTAGTGATGTCACTGCCTATATACTGAATAAAATAAAGTTTTACTGCAGTGTTATCATTCTCCGCTTACAGCATCTCTTTCTAGTACTTTATTTTGTATTAAAGCGACAGTCTACTCCAGAATTTTTTGTTTAATAAGATAGATAATCCCTTTATTACCCATTCCCCAATTTTGCATAACCTATGGTTATATTAACATACCTTTTACCTCTGTATAAACCTCTGCAGACTGCCCGCTTATCACAGTTCTTTTGACAGATTTTTGACAGACTTGCATTTTAGCCAAAAAGTGCTGACTCATTAATAACTCCTGGGGGGTGAGCACATGTGAACTAACACCCTCTAGCTGTGAAAAACTGTAAAATGCACTGAGATAAGAGACAGCCTTCAAGGGCATATAAATTAGCATATGATCCTACTTAGGTTTAGCTTTCAATTAAGAATACCAAGAAATCAAAGCAAATTTGATGATAAAAGTAAATTGGAAGGTTGTTTAAAATGACATTCCCTATCTGAATCATGACACTTTAATTTTGACTAAACTGTCCCTTTAAGTCAAAATCTTTCAATATGCATCATGCTAACATATAAACTACAATATTATGTCACAGAATATAAATGGATAAAGTTGTCTGTTTTTTTAGTCAACATTTGTTTTGGTTCTTTTCCAGACACTTCCTATTCAAGACATCATCAGGAACAACTCCTTTGTTCAGTAGCTCTTCTCCTGGATACCCCTTGACTTCAGGAACAGTTTACACACCTCCTCCAAGACTTCTGCCCAGAAATACCTTCTCCAGAAATGCCTTCAAATTAAAGAAACCCTCCAAATATTGTAGTTGGAAATGTGCTGCCTTATCAGCTATTGCTGCAGCCGTTCTTCTTGCTATCCTGCTGGCCTACTTCATCGGTAAGTTCGTCATTGTTCTGTGTTTAGACAGAAGATGAATAAACATTTAAAATGAACAGCAGACATTCACAAATGTTGATTTTTTTCAAAAAGAAATGGTCACAGAATGTATCTCTTAAAATTAAAATGAGTATTTTTAGAAGTAAAATGAAATAACTATAGTTGGATATAACATGATTAAAGGGACACTGAACCCACTTTTTTTCTTTTGCGATTCGGATAGAGCATGCAATTTTAAGCAACTTTCTAATTTACTCCTATTATCAAATTTTCTTTATTCTCTTGGTATCTTTATTTGAAATGCAAGAATGTAAGTTTAGATGCCAGCCCATTTTGGTGAATAACCTGGGTTATTCTTGCTGATTGGTGGATAAATTCATCCACCAATAAAAAAGAGCTGTCCAGGGTCTGAACCAAAAAATTGCGTGGATGCCTTCTTTTTCAAATAAAATTAGCAAGAGAACGAAGAAAAATTGATAATAGGAGCAAATTAGAAAGTTGCTTGAAATTGCATGCACTGTCTGAATTACGAAAGAAAAAATTTGGGTTCAGTGTCCCTTTAAATCAATATGCACAATCTGGAGCTCATATTCCAAAAACAGAAGCAAAAACCAACATGCTGGAAATATACATGAGTTTTCAATTGAATGGCCAATGCAACTACCGTTAACTTTATAAAGGTAAAATTGAAGGTTGTTCTTGGCATTTATTCCTTCAATTGAAAACATTAAAATGTTTGTTTATTAAATATTGCAATATAAACTGTTGGAAAACAGTTTAAATGTATAACAATTAGATTTCCAAAAGTGATTACATAAACTTACAGTGAGTTCAGTGTAAGTCTGTGAAGTCATTATTTGAATGATAACTGTTTTTCAGTAAACATGTTTTTTTTTATATAAATGTCTGTCATATTCAAGTCTTTAAATCCATTTTTCAATATTTGATTCATGATAGAACAGTCTAGTTGGTGAACGCAAATGGACAGTCTAAACCAGAAATGTTTATGGTTTTAAAAGATAATCCCTTTATTACCCTTTCCCCAGTTTTTGCATAACCAACACAGTTATATTAATATACTTTTTACCTCTGCGATTAATTTGTATCTAAACCTCTTCTGACAGCCCCCTGATCACATGAGTTTTTATGTATTATCTATTGAACTACATTTTAGCCAACTAGTGTTGTGTTGTGCTGTCTCTTAAATAACTCACAATGTTATCTATAAAACACACATGAACTAGCAGTCTCCTGTTGTGAAAAGCAAATAAAAAAGCACTGTCTGTAGTGGTTTAGAAACAGGCAGAAATGTATAGATTTAAATTTTATAAAGTATTTTAATATTACAATGTTTGTTATGCAAAGCTGGGGAATGGGTAGTAAAGGCATTATCTATCTTTTTATGACTCCCTTTAACTTATACAAATGAATCAACTAATATCAGGAATTACATTTAAATGTGGACAACATTTGTTCTGATGTAAAATACCTCCTATATTGATCTCTTAAACTTATCAAAGTTTGTAAAATATAAAAATGTCTTCAAAATAATAAAACAACAAACAATGGTGTGTTGTTTATCACAAACTTATCACAGTAAGAGTTTTTTTCTTTTTGTTTTAGTTAGGAATAATCTCTTTATCTAATCGAGAGAATCTTCACTGCTTTTTAACATTTTCAAGCACACATGTTTTTTTTATAAATTTAGATGCTGACTTTTATCTGCACACCTGTTTTTAAATAGTGCCAAAAGTTATTTCAGACTGCTGTCCATGGTGCTATATAAGGAAAAAAAGGAAAGCAGTTTCCTTTGTTTCAATTTCTGGGTAATCACTTACGGTCCTTTTCTCAAAAACTCACAAGACTTGAGTGAAATTATAATGCAGCATTCACAGGGAAAATCACTGAATTCACTAAGAGAACTTGGAAGTTCTAGAGAGATAAAAGCTGCCTCCTATAGTAATGAGGCTCTCTGGGATAGAGAATCTCACAGGGGAGAGTGAAGTCATCAGGGGAGCCTCTGGCACAGATATAAAATGTCAGCAAATTAAACAGGAATGTTTTCACTACAGTTTAGCCTGTATTTTTTTCTACTTTAGTATATGTTACTTTTCTGTCAGTTAGAAAAATGTATTGGTAATTCACCTTCATACAAATGGTGAGATTAAACAATACAATTTGTAAAATATACACAAATAATACATAGTGTGATGCTAATGTGTTACAACGTTACAATGTAGCACTCAGAGCACAATCAGAATTTGTAAAGTCAAAATCCTAAATGCATTGCTGTATACAAAATTTAAATAGATTAAAAAATATAAAATAGAAATAACTAAGAATAAATGTAAGAAGCCTTTAAGGACAAATCTAAAGTAAATTAAAATGCAAAGCACAATGTGTAAATGTAACAAAACTCTTATGTCATACAGTGCTATATTATACTGTGCTTGTCTCTCCACATCCAGAAATGCAGGGAACACCCCTTAGGGAGTCAAATTTTGTTAAAATTTGCCTCTCTAAAATGTTGTGAAGGTTCTTGCAATGCTGGGAGATCATTTTAGGCAATCTCATCTGAGCAGAGAGCTTTAGAGAATCAGGCCCTGAGAATAAACAATAACTACACTGCATAAAAAAAAGCATTTAGCACTTGAGTTAAAGGGACAGTAAAGTCATAATTAGACATCCATGATTTAAATAGAGCATACAATTTTAAACAACTTTCCAATGTACTTCTATTATTTAATTTTCTTCCTTCTCATTTTATCCTTTGCTGAAAGGTTTATCTAGGGAAGCTCAGGAGCAGCAAAGAACCTAGGTTCTAGATGCTGATTGGTGGCTGCATATATATAGTGATTGTCATTAGCTCACCCATGTGTTCAGTTAGAAACCAGTAGTGCATTGCTGCTCCTTCAACAAATGATACCAAGAGAAGGAAACACATTTGATAATAGAAGTAAACTGGAAAGTTGTTTAAAATTGTATGTTCTACCTAAATCATGAAATAAAAGTTTTTGGGTTTCATGTCCCTTTCATTCTGAAAACTGTAGGAAAAATAGCTGCATTTGAAAAAGTCTATAAAACAGAAATGAGTCTATTATATGAATTCTATAGCTTCAGAAATGCTTGCAACTAAACTTTGAAGTATGCTGTCTATTAAAAAAGACAGTACAGCCTTTTTTAACTCTTAAAGGGACATTAAACCCACATTTTTTCTTTCATGATTTAGAAAGAGAATGCAATTTTAAACATCTTTCTAATTTACTTCTATTATCTAATTTGTTTTATTCTCTTGATATTCTTTGCTGAAAAGCATATCTAGATATGCTCAGTAGCTGCTGATTGGTTGCTGCACATAGAAGCCTCGTGTGATTGGCTCACCCATGTGCATTGCTTTTTCTTCAACTAAGGATATCTAAAAAATGAAGCAAAATAAATAATAGAAGTAAATTGTAATGTTGTTTACATTTGTATTCTCTATCTGAATCATGAAAAAAAAGATTTTGTGTTTAGTGGCCCTTTAAGTTTACACTGTTTCACATGCACATAGTGCTAATCTACAAGCATTTGCAACTTCTGATTGGTGCCTGTATTCTTTATACACAAATCAGAAAGTTGCACAACTCCACCTTTTGCTCAATCATGTTTTAGTATAAATGGCTAAGCAGACAGTACACTGAAAACTTGAAATATAAGGTAATATAGGTCAATAAAGTCCCCCCGTATAGTTTTCACTGAAAATCCATGTTAATATGTTAGATAAGATACTAATGCAAAATATATGCAGCTTGCTTTGATAACTTCCATTCCTTTATAAATTGTAAATGAAATAATACATGATAAGCAGTATGGTGCTTTAGATATCCAAGTGCCATGTAACTATCTTACGGCTAGATTCAGAGTTCTGCGGCCAAAGGGGTGCGTTAGCTACGCGTGTTTTTTTTCCCCCGCACCTTTTAAATACCGCTGGTATTAAGAGTTCACAGAAGGGCTGCGTTAGGCTCCAAAAAGGGAGCGTAGAGCATAATTTACCGCCATTGCAACTCTCAATACCAGCGGTGCTTACGGACGTGGCCAGCTTCAAAAACGTGCTTGTGCACGATTCCCCCATAGGAAACAATGGGGCCTTTTGAGCTGAAAAAAAACCTAACACCTGCAAAAAAGCAGCGTTCAGCTCCTAACGCAGCCCCATTGTTTCCTATCGGGAAACACTTCCTAAGTCTGCACCTAACACCCTAACATGTACCCCGAGTCTAAACACCCCTAACCTTACACTTATTAACCCCTAATCTGCCGCCCCTGCTATCGCTGACACCTGCATTTTATTATTAACCCCTAATCTGCCGCTCCGTACACCGCCGCAACCTACATTATCCCTATGTACCCCTAATCTGCTGCCCCTAACACCGCCAACCCCTATATTATATTTATTAACCCCTAATCTGCTGCCCCCAACATCGCCGCCACCTACCTACAATTATTAACCCCTAATCTGCCTACTATAATAAAGTTATTAACCCCTAATCCGCCTCACTCCCGCCTCATAAACCCTATAATAAATAGTATTAACCCCTAATCTGCCCTCCCTAACATCGCCGACACCTAACTTCAAGTATTAACCCCTAATCTGCCGACCGGACCTCGCCGCTACTCTAATAAATGTATTAACCCCTAAAGCTAAGTCTAACCCTAACCCTAACACCCCCCTAAGTTAAATATAATTTTTATCTAACTAAATAAAATAAATCTTATTAAATAAATTATTCCTATTTAAAGCTAAATACTTACCTGTAAAATAAATCCTAATATAGCTACAATATAAATAATAATTATACAGGGAGTGCAGAATTATTAGGCAAATTAGTATTTTGACCACATCATCCTCTTTATGCATGTTGTCTTACTCCAAGCTGTATAGGCTCGAAAGCCTACTACCAATTAAGCATACAAAGAGATTTAAAAAATAGAGAGAGTAGAAAATATTGCTGTATATTTAATCTTCGGTGCTACCCTTGGATAATAAATTTAAACAACAAAAAAGATAGACAAATATTGGGGCATCTGTAAATGTCCCAAAAAAGCAAGGGATAAAAAAAGCACACGAAAAGTTATTGTGAAACAATCCAATTTCTTTATTTAACTGTCCCACTTCACATTCAGTGTTTAATCTGTTCTTCCGGGCTGTAGTAGTTAGAGGAACTTCTTACAATTTAAAATACAAATTCAAAACAAAAGCAGTACATAAAGCTATCAAAAAATCTCAATCCCTATGCATACGTATGCAGACTAAAGAAATACTAGACTATAGGATAACATATGTGAAAATCATGCACACAATGTCTAAATACAAGACACTACTAAATTATCCTAAAATGTCAGACTCACAGCATACCATGTTGAAAATGAACAAAAACAACTTAACAGTCCATTTTACCACTGTTTAGTGTATATATGAAAGCCATATACTGAAAATACACAGCATGTGTCGGTAGATAATAGACCGCAACAGGATCTGCTGCACACTAGGTCAAAAAACCGATCCACAACTTGTATAATTTTAAGACAGTACTTATCTTCCAAAGTATAGTTGCGATGGTGCTTTTCCTTGCTGATCCGTGATTCCTCGGCGTGTGATGTAATCCCCAATGGGGGTGGTCAGCTCGTCACTGCAACTCCAATTGGTTCCTAGTACCTGAATCTGTATCCATTGGTCCAGGAGAAACCAAGTGAGAATAGACCAACCGCAACTCTGTATCTCCTTGTCAGGACACCCACGATGGGTATCAAGCTTTCTTGTTGACAAATGAAAGTACTTGGGAAATAAAGCACCGCTTTTTATAAGCTGTCCTCAGGCTCCAAAAGTCGATTCCTAAAGTCAGTTCACAGATACAACATCCATGCGCTATTGTTTCAGCGCAGATGCACAACTCCCAGGCTTGTTCTGTTTATTAGGATACTTCCAAAGACAGCAGTATAGGCTTTATAAAAAGCTGGATTGAGACTTCCACTTTAATGTATCACCACAGATACCTCAGACAGTATTTAGCTTATCCAAGGTGTAATACACATAGTGCCAACGCACGTTTCACCCCCCTCCAGAGCATGTGTCCCAGGGGTTCATCAGGGCATACTGAATCCATACCGGACATCCTCTTTATAGGACATACCTGATTACTCACAGGTGATTCTCATACACAGTCTCGCCCACATTTCGTTTAGAGAACTGTATCCTGTGAATAGCCAGGGGCCCTTAAAGGGATATTTATATACAAATAAATTACAACATTTATTTTAAATTCTGAAAAAGGAAGGTTTGAAAATAGTGACTGAGAATTATCGAAAGAAAAATGCCACTAATAGTATTCTCCATGCTAATAGTAGCCACCCTAATCATTTGAAAAGAGGAATACCATATGGGCAGTTCCTTCGCCTAAGAAGGAACTGCTCCTCACTTTCAAAATTTGACATCCATGCCCAGCAAATGAAGGAGAGATTCCTTCAAAGGGGATATTCAAACAAATGTCTTAAGAAATCCCTTTGGAAGGCTCGAAAAATGTCGAGGGATGATCTACTATATGGAGAAAAGATAAAAACTGAGGGAAATCAGATTAGATTTATCTCAATGTATAATGATCAATGGAACAATATTAGATTAGCTATGAAAAGGAATTGGCACATTCTCACCTTGGATGAGAAAGTGAGACAGGCTATAGGAGATATACCTCAAATGGCAGCCAGGAAGGCACAGAGCCTACGAGATAAGCTGGTAAAAAGTCAGTTTGTCAGAGGACCTTCTGATGCTGACTGGTTACGAAAAGATAAGGGAATAAAAGGTAGCTATCCATGTGGGCACTGTGTATACTGTGCCCACATGGATAGCACTAAACAATTCTCGGTGCAAGAAAATAAAGTCTTTGATATAAGATTCTTTTTCAATTGCAAGTCTGAGGGGGTGGTCTATCTCTTACGGTGTTCGTGCCCGGTCTTTTACGTTGGAAAAACTAAGAGGATGGTAAAGGACCGGGTACAAGAGCACAGAGATGACATCCTCTACTCTAGAGACACAAATGTTGCTAGACATTTCTGTGATATGCATAACAGCAACATAGATTCCTTAAAATTCATAATCATTGACAAAGGGATTACGAATGGACGAGGTGGTAACAACGATAAAGTCCTTTTACAGAAAGAGACTAAATGCATATATAGGCTGGGGACAAGATTACCAGTAGGTCTAAATGATAAATTGGAATATATAAGCTTTCTATAAGAAAGCAAAAACAAATCTGACAGGATGCTTGCCATTTATTTTGGAGTAATTTCTATGTGCAAATAGAGCTAAGACGTTACCTAGGAATGAGGGTGAAAGTTTAAAATGTTTGCTCAATAATGAAGATTTTTCATTCCTTGCACAATTTGAAAGTAGAATTTAAAATAAATGTTGTAATTTATTTGTATATAAATATCCCTTTAAGGGCCCCTGGCTATTCACAGGATACAGTTCTCTAAACGAAATGTGGGCGAGACTGTGTATGAGAATCACCTGTGAGTAATCAGGTATGTCCTATAAAGAGGATGTCCGGTATGGATTCAGTATGCCCTGATGAACCCCTGGGACACATGCTCTGGAGGGGGGTGAAACGTGCGTTGGCACTATGTGTATTACACCTTGGATAAGCTAAATACTGTCTGAGGTATCTGTGGTGATACATTAAAGCGGAAGTCTCAATCCAGCTTTTTATAAAGCCTATACTGCTGTCTTTGGAAGTATCCTAATAAACAGAACAAGCCTGGGAGTTGTGCATCTGCGCTGAAACAATAGCGCATGGATGTTGTATCTGTGAACTGACTTTAGGAATCGACTTTTGGAGCCTGAGGACAGCTTATAAAAAGCTTTTCCTTGCTGATCCGTGATTCCTCGGCGTGTGACGTAATCCCCAATGGGGGTGGTCAGCTCGTCACTGCAACTCCAATTGGTTCCTAGTACCTGAATCTGTATCCATTGGTCCAGGAGAAACCAAGTGAGAATAGACCAACCGCAACTCTGTATCTCCTTGTCAGGACACCCACGATGGGTATCAAGCTTTCTTGTTGACAAATGAAAGTACTTGGGAAATAAAGCACCGCTTTTTATAAGCTGTCCTCAGGCTCCAAAAGTCGATTCCTAAAGTCAGTTCACAGATACAACATCCATGCGCTATTGTTTCAGCGCAGATGCACAACTCCCAGGCTTGTTCTGTTTATTAGGATACTTCCAAAGACAGCAGTATAGGCTTTATAAAAAGCTGGATTGAGACTTCCGCTTTAATGTATCACCACAGATACCTCAGACAGTATTTAGCTTATCCAAGGTGTAATACACATAGTGCCAACGCACGTTTCACCCCCCTCCAGAGCATGTGTCCCAGGGGTTCATCAGGGCATACTGAATCCATACCGGACATCCTCTTTATAGGACATACCTGATTACTCACAGGTGATTCTCATACACAGTCTCGCCCACATTTCGTTTAGAGAACTGTATCCTGTGAATAGCCAGGGGCCCTTAAAGGGATATTTATATACAAATAAATTACAACATTTATTTTAAATTCTACTTTCAAATTGTGCAAGGAATGAAAAATCTTCATTATTGAGCAAACATTTTAAACTTTCACCCTCATTCCTAGGTAACGTCTTAGCTCTATTTGCACATAGAAATTACTCCAAAATAAATGGCAAGCATCCTGTCAGATTTGTTTTTGCTTTCTTATAGAAAGCTTATATATTCCAATTTATCATTTAGACCTACTGGTAATCTTGTCCCCAGCCTATATATGCATTTAGTCTCTTTCTGTAAAAGGACTTTATCGTTGTTACCACCTCGTCCATTCGTAATCCCTTTGTCAATGATTATGAATTTTAAGGAATCTATGTTGCTGTTATGCATATCACAGAAATGTCTAGCAACATTTGTGTCTCTAGAGTAGAGGATGTCATCTCTGTGCTCTTGTACCCGGTCCTTTACCATCCTCTTAGTTTTTCCAACGTAAAAGACCGGGCACGAACACCGTAAGAGATAGACCACCCCCTCAGACTTGCAATTGAAAAAGAATCTTATATCAAAGACTTTATTTTCTTGCACCGAGAATTGTTTAGTGCTATCCATGTGGGCACAGTATACACAGTGCCCACATGGATAGCTACCTTTTATTCCCTTATCTTTTCGTAACCAGTCAGCATCAGAAGGTCCTCTGACAAACTGACTTTTTACCAGCTTATCTCGTAGGCTCTGTGCCTTCCTGGCTGCCATTTGAGGTATATCTCCTATAGCCTGTCTCACTTTCTCATCCAAGGTGAGAATGTGCCAATTCCTTTTCATAGCTAATCTAATATTGTTCCATTGATCATTATACATTGAGATAAATCTAATCTGATTTCCCTCAGTTTTTATCTTTTCTCCATATAGTAGATCATCCCTCGACATTTTTCGAGCCTTCCAAAGGGATTTCTTAAGACATTTGTTTGAATATCCCCTTTGAAGGAATCTCTCCTTCATTTGCTGGGCATGGATGTCAAATTTTGAAAGTGAGGAGCAGTTCCTTCTTAGGCGAAGGAGCTGCCCATATGGTATTCCTCTTTTCAAATGATTAGGGTGGCTACTATTAGCATGGAGAATACTATTAGTGGCATTTTTCTTTCGATAATTCTCAGTCATTATTTTCAAACCTTCCTTTTTTCAGAATTTAAAATAAATGTTGTAATTTATTTGTATATAAATATCCCTTTAAGGGCCCCTGGCTATTCACAGGATACAGTTCTCTAAACGAAATGTGGGCGAGACTGTGTATGAGAATCACCTGTGAGTAATCAGGTATGTCCTATAAAGAGGATGTCCGGTATGGATTCAGTATGCCCTGATGAACCCCTGGGACACATGCTCTGGAGGGGGGTGAAACGTGCGTTGGCACTATGTGTATTACACCTTGGATAAGCTAAATACTGTCTGAGGTATCTGTGGTGATACATTAAAGCGGAAGTCTCAATCCAGCTTTTTATAAAGCCTATACTGCTGTCTTTGGAAGTATCCTAATAAATAGAACAAGCCTGGGAGTTGTGCATCTGCGCTGAAACAATAGCGCATGGATGTTGTATCTGTGAACTGACTTTAGGAATCGACTTTTGGAGCCTGAGGACAGCTTATAAAAAGCGGTGCTTTATTTCCCAAGTACTTTCATTTGTCAACAAGAAAGCTTGATACCCATCGTGGGTGTCCTGACAAGGAGATACAGAGTTGCGGTTGGTCTATTCTCACTTGGTTTCTCCTGGACCAATGGATACAGATTCAGGTACTAGGAACCAATTGGAGTTGCAGTGACGAGCTGACCACCCCCATTGGGGATTACGTCACACGCCGAGGAATCACGGATCAGCAAGGAAAAGCACCATCGCAACTATACTTTGGAAGATAAGTACTGTCTTAAAATTATACAAGTTGTGGATCGGTTTTTTGACCTAGTGTGCAGCAGATCCTGTTGCGGTCTATTATCTACCGACACATGCTGTGTATTTTCAGTATATGGCTTTCATATATACACTAAACAGTGGTAAAATGGACTGTTAAGTTGTTTTTGTTCATTTTCAACATGGTATGCTGTGAGTCTGACATTTTAGGATAATTTAGTAGTGTCTTGTATTTAGACATTGTGTGCATGATTTTCACATATGTTATCCTATAGTCTAGTATTTCTTTAGTCTGCATACGTATGCATAGGGATTTTTTGATAGCTTTATGTACTGCTTTTGTTTTGAATTTGTATTTTAAATTGTAAGACGTTCCTCTAACTACTACAGCCCGGAGGAACAGATTAAACACTGAATGTGAAGTGGGACAGTTAAATAAAGAAATTGGATTATTTCACAATAACTTTTCGTGTGCTTTTTTTATCCCTTGCTTTTTTGGGACATTTACAGATGCCCCAATATTTGTCTATCTTTTTTGTTGTTTAAAAATACCAATTAAGCATATTAGGTGATGTGCATCTCTGTAATGAGAAGGGGTGTGGTCTAATGACATCAACACCCTATATCAGGTGTGCATAATTATTAGGCAACTTCCTTTCCTTTGGCAAAATGGGTCAAAAGAAGGACTTGACAGGCTCAGAAAAGTCAAAAATAGTGAGATATCTTGCAGAGGGATGCAGCACTCTTAAAATTGCAAAGCTTCTGAAGCGTGATCATCGAACAATCAAGCTTTTCATTCAAAATAGTCAACAGGGTCGCAAGAAGCGTGTGGAAAAACCAAGGCGCAAAATAACTGCCCATGAACTGAGAAAAGTCAAGCGTGCAGCTGCCAAGATGCCACTTGCCACCAGTTTGGCCATATTTCAGAGCTGCAACATCACTGGAGTGCCCAAAAGCACAAGGTGTGCAATACTCAGAGACATGGCCAAGGTAAGAAAGGCTGAAAGACGACAACCACTGAACAAGACACACAAGCTGAAACGTCAAGACTGGGCCAAGAAATATCTCAAGACTGATTTTTCTAAGGTTTTATGGACTGATGAAATGAGAGTGAGTCTTGATGGGCCAGATGGATGGGCCCGTGGCTGGATTGGTAAAGGGCAGAGAGCTCCAGTCCGACTCAGACGCCAGCCAGGTGGAGGTGGAGTACTGGTTTGGGCTGGTATCATCAAAGATGAGCTTGTGGGGCCTTTTCGGGTTGAGGATGGAGTCAAGCTCAACTCCCAGTCCTACTGCCAGTTTCTGGAAGACACCTTCTTCAAGCAGTGGTACAGGAAGAAATCTGCATCCTTCAAGAAAAACATGATTTTCATGCAGGACAATGCTCCATCACACGCGTCCAAGTACTCCACAGTGTGGCTGGCAAGAAAGGGTATAAAAGAAGAAAATCTAATGACATGGCCTCCTTGTTCACCTGATCTGAACCCCATTGAGAACCTGTGGTCCATCATCAAATGTGAGATTTACAAGGAGGGAAAACAGTACACCTCTCTGAACAGTGTCTGGGAGGCTGTGGTTGCTGCTGCACACAATGTTGATGGTGAACAGATCAAAACACTGACAGAATACATGGATGGCAGGCTTTTGAGTGTCCTTGCAAAGAAAGGTGGCTATATTGGTCACTGATTTGTTTTTGTTTTGTTTTTGAATGTTGGAAATGTATATTTGTGAATGTTGAGATGTTATATTGGTTTCACTGGTAAAAATAAATAATTGAAATGGGTATATATTTGTTTTTTGTTAAGTTGCCTAATAATTATGCACAGTAATAGTCACCTGCACACACAGATATCCTCCTAAAATAGCTATAACTAAAAACAAACTAAAAACTACTTCCAAAACTATTCAGCTTTGATATTAATGAGTTTTTTGGGTTCATTGAGAACATGGTTGTTGTTCAATAATAAAATTAATCCTCAAAAATACAACTTGCCTAATAATTCTGCACTCCCTGTATTGTAGCTATTTTAGGATTTATATTTATTTCACAGGCAACTTTTTTTTTATTTTAACCAGGTACAATAGCTATTAAATAGTTAATAACTATTTAATAGCTACCTAGTTAAAATAATTACAAAATTACCTGTAAAATAAATCCTAACCTAAGTTACAATTAAACCTAACACTACCCTATCAATAAATTAATTACATACAAATACCTACAAATAAATACAATTAAATAAACTAACTAAAGTACAAAAAATAAAAAAAGAACTAAGTTACAAAAAATAAAAAAATAATTTACAAACATAAAAATATTACAACAATTTTAAGCTAATTACACCTACTCTAAGCCCCCTAATAAAATAACAAAGCCCCCCAAAATAAAAAAATGCCCTACCCTATTCTAAAATAAAAATTGAAAAGCTCTTTTACCTTACCAGTCCTTAAAATGGCTTTTTGCGGGGCATGACCCAAAGAATTCTGCTCTTTTGCCTGTAAAAAAAACATACAATACCCCCCCAACATTACAACCCCCCACCCACATACCCCTAATCTATCCCAAACCCCCCTTAAATAAACCTAACACTAAGCCCCTGAAGATCTTCCTACCTTATCTTCACCACGCCGGGTATCACCGATCCGTCCAGAAGAGGGTCCAAAGTCTTCCTCCTATCCGGGCGATGTCTTCATCCAAGTGGTGGCTGAAGAGGTCCATTATCCGGCATCTTCAATCTTCTTTCTTCCAGCTCCATCTTCATCCCACCGATGCGGAACATCCATCCTGGCCGACGACTTCCAGACGAATGACGGTTCCTTTAAGGGACGTCATCCAAGATGGCGTCCCTCGAATTCCGATTGGCTGATAGGATTCAAGTTCAATCCGATTGGCTGATCCAATCAGCCAATCAGATTGAGCTCGCATTCTATTGGCTGTTCCGATCAGCCAATAGAATGCAAGCTCAATCTGATTGGCTGATCCAATCAGCCAATCGGATTGAACTTGAATCTGATTGGCTGATTCAATCAGCCAATCAGAATTTTCCTACCTTAATTCCGATTGGCTGATAGAATCCTATCAGCCAATCGGAATTCGAGGGACGCCATCTTGGATGACGTCCCTTAAAGGAACATTCATTCGTCGGGAAGTCGTCGGCGGGATGAAAATGGAGCCGGAAGAAAGAAGATTGAAGATGCCGCTTGATAGAAGACTTCAGCCGGATGATGGACCTCTTCAGCCCCCACTTGGATGAAAACTTCAGCCGGATGATGGACCTCTTCAGCCCCCGCTTGGATGAAGACATCTCCCGGATAGGAGGAAGACTTCGGACCCTCTTCTGGACGGATCGGTGATACCCGGCGTGGTGAAGATAAGGTAGGAAGATCTTCAGGGGCTTAGTGTTAGGTTTATTTAAGGGGGGGTTTGGATTAGATTAGGGGTATGTGGGTGGTGGGTTGTAATGTTGGGGGGGTATTGAATGTTTTTTTTTACAGGCAAAAGATCAGAATTCTTTGGGGCATGCCCCGCAAAAAGTCCTTTTAAGGGCTGGTAAGGTAAAAGAGCTTTTCAATTTTTATTTTAGAATAGGGTAGGACATTTTTTTATTTTGGGGGGCTTTGTTATTTTATTAGGGGGCTTAGAGTAGGTGTAATTAGCTTAAAATTGTTGTAATATTTTTATAATGTTTGTAAATTATTTTTTTATTTTTTGTAACTTAGTTCTTTTTTTATTTTTTGTACTTTAGTTAGTTTATTTAATTGTATTTATTTGTAGGTATTTGTATGTAATTAATTTATTGATAGTGTAGAGTTAGGTTTAATTGTAACTTAGGTTAGGATTTATTTTACTGGTAATTTTGTATTTATTTTAACTAGATAGCTATTAAATACTTATTAACTATTTAATAGCTATTGTACCTGGTTAAAATAAATACAAAGTTGCCTGTAAAATAAATATTAATCCTAAAATAGCTACAATATAATTATAATTTATATTGTAGCTATATTAGGGTTTATTTTACAGGTAAGTATTTAGCTTTAAATAGGAATAATTTATTTAATAAGATTTATTTTATTTCGTTAGATTAAAATTATATTTAACTTAGGGGGGTGTTAGGGTTAGACTTAGCTTTAGGGGTTAATACATTTATTAGAGTAGCGGTGAGGTCCGGTCGGCAGATTAGGGGTTAATAATTGTAGGTAAGGTAGCGGCGACGTTGGGGGGGGGGCAGATTAGGGGTTAATAAATATTATGTAGGTGTCGGCGATGTTAGAAGCAGCAGATTAGGGGTACATAGGGATAATATAGGTTGCGGCAGTGTGCGGTCGGCAGATTAGGGGTTAAAAAAAATTATTAGAGTGGCGGCAATGTGGGGGGGGGCCTCGGTTTAGGGGTACATAGGTAGTTTATGGGTGTTAGTGTACTTTAGAGCACAGTAGTTAAGAGCTTTATGAACCGGCGTTAGCCAAGAAAGCTCTTAACTCCTGGCTTTTCTCTGCGGCTGGAGTTTTGTTGTTAGATTTCTAATGCTCACTTCAGCCAAGACTCTAAATGCCGGTGTTAGAAAGATCCCATTGAAAAGATAGGCTACGCAATTGGCATAGGGGGATCTGCGGTATGGAAAAGTCGCGGCTGGAAAGTGAGCGTTAGACCCTTTCCTGACTGATTCTAAATACCAGCGGTAGGACAAAACCAGCGTTAGGACCCCCTAACGCTGGTTTTGACGGCTAACGCAGAACTCTAAATCTAGGCGATTATCATTAAACATTTCACAGCACACTTTCTTATTGCATAAAGTATAAAAACTGACAAAACGTTTAGTGCAAATAAAAAACAAACATATAAGTCTTATTGGAAAAAAAATAAGAAAGGTTATAAACCCAAAAAGAATGTAATACAAACATTGCACAAAAATATCTTTGCAGTGTTGAAAAACAAAAATGCTCTTTTCTTAGCTTTACTCAAAATGGACTAGATTACAAGTGGAGCGCTAACATTTGTGCACGATAAGAGATTTATTGCGGGTGTTTGCACGCAACATTATATCGCTCATATTACACGTTGAAAGTAAACACGATTGCTTGAGTGCAGTTTAAGTTAACGCAGGTTGTGGTAGCAAGATCCTCAGAGCTCAGGTTAAATGTTTCACCAAAAAAAATTGTGTCATAATCATCACGTCAAAAATACATTATAAAGTACACTTACACTCATTATAACACCATCTAATAAAAATTAATTAAAAAAAAATATTGTACAAAAAAAGTTATTAGGGCTCAAAGATATGAGATCTCAGGTGTTAGAAAAATAAAGACAGGCAAAGGGCTTTAACACTGAGCTACATACATAGACATCTCTAAAGATGTATATACTGCATATATACTGTATATATATATATATATATATATATTTATATATATATCTGTGTGTACATATGTATTTAAATGTGTATATATGTATTTATAGACATATATGCACATATAAACGCATAAATACATATGTACACACATAACACACATATATAAGTACATTGGAGCCCTTTGCAGTTAAGTAGATGAAAACAAGAAAAACCCTATTTGTGCAATATTCATTTTTAATAAAAGTTTTAACTATGCAGTTACTGTAAACATTTCACATTTCAATGTTCTGCAGAATATGTTCTATGTATTTATAAATAGATATTCTGTGTATATATATATATATATGTCATCATGTATATATATATATATATATATATATATATATATATATAGGTATAGATATATAGTGTACTAAAATATCATCAGATATTTGTAGAAATATGTATTTATGAATAAATAGAACACATTCTGCTATGTAGAGAACATTGGAATGTGAAATATTATTATTTTTATGTTGGGTAAGCACACATGAGAATATGCTATCGGGTTCGCGCACAAGTAGGTTTTTTTTCTCCTTTGAATTCTATAGGGGGTATACATGAATAAGCACACTATATTCTAAGTTCAGCTTTTTGCGCCCGTGGGATTAGCACACAATCGAAAAGAGTTTACTTTTAACTCATATTACGAGCACAACCTGATGCGCACAAAAAGCATACTTCTATTGCAGTTAACGCTTGGCTTGAGTGGGAGTGTTAGATAACGCTCCACTCTTATCTGGCCCAATATGTTAATAAGGGTGAATTGCTTCATTCATATGAAAGATCATTTTGTAAACAATTTAAATTGGAACTAGTACAGCATTATCAGTCAAACAAAAAATCCAGAGTACTATCAACCATAGCCTACACTTACTCTGCACATGTCTTCTGCACAGGCACCATTGGTCTGCAGGAGACATGTAAACTTTTGCCATAAGCAGTGCTTCTGCCAAGAATGTGAGTCACATCCACACAAATCAACAAAGAAGCCTTAGCATCCACAGCGTATGCCTACTTAAAGGATAGAATTCAAAAAACATAAAATAACATCAAAGTTTATTTTTTCCTCTTAAAAGCATCATAAAAGAAACAGATGTTAAAACAAACTCCAAAGCAGGTGGAACTGTGGCTTCTATGTACACACATTTTGTGCGTATGTAGTATCAGTTGTATAATTGCTGTGAATACTCATTGGCAGCAAGGTGTTTTCAATTAATGCTCAATGGTTGAGCACTTATACATATCAATTAATACTTTATAAACTTCAATTTAAGTTTAAACTGATTTTACTTTACATTTTTTTCAGGCCAAAAAAAACAAACAGAAACCCCCACACATTTTCATTATGTTTACAAGCTGCTTTTTCACTTGGATGAAAGCCAATTATTGAGCCCAATGGCCCACCTTTATCAAAGTGAATATGGACAAGGTTCCCAAACAGGGAACCTCCTAAAAGTATTTGGGCTTCCACTCCCGAATTTAACAATAAACTCTTGAGGAGCCCTGTCTCCTTTAGTATGTTTGATGTTCATAACCTCTGAGGTTGAAAAGAGGTTAAGAAACAGTGATCTTAAAGGAAAATGAAACCCAAATTCTTTATTTCATGATTTAGATAGAACATGCCATTTTAAACAACTTTCTAATTTATTTCTATTATCTAATTTGCTTCATTCTCTTGATATCTTTAGCTGAAAAGCATATCTAGATAGGCTCAGTAGCTGCTGATTGGTGGCTGCTCATAGATAGCTTGTGTGATTGTCTAACCCATGTGCATTGATATTTCTTCAACAATGGATATCTAAATAATGAAGCAAATTAGATAATAGAAATATATTAGAAGGTTGTTTAAAACTGCATTCTCTATCTGAATCATGAAAGAGATTTTTTGGGCTTAATGTCCCTTTAAGTCAGGTGAGTGAGCTTCATAAATAGGGGCCTATGTTTTCTTGCTACAAGTTTTGGTCTTGTTAAAAGCATTATCTAGTCAATTTGAAATAAAAATGCAGAGTTACAGTATTACAATTTTAGAAAAAAGTTCCAAGTCAGACTGAAAAGTTAAAACTTCCACACAAAGAGCAAAAATAAATTTGTAAACCGCCCAATGCTATATAACTGTTTTCTTTTACACTGAAAACCATGTGCAACCTGTATAAAGAATTTAGTATGTTTTATTGCCATGGTAAGTTCTGTTGACAGACACAGTGGTTCAGCACATTTGCAAGCTCCTCTTGTTTGCCTCATATAAATTATAAATAACAGGACGTAGCAGATATAGTGCCCATTACTCTTCATGCAAGTGCTTTAAACACAATTAACACAATTTTTAACAAATGCATTATCTGTGGCTCCATTTGTTAATGAGAATTCTATAAATCTTGTTTAAAATCTTAATTTTTAATATTGCAAGCTAACACTGAGTTTAGAATTATGAGCACAATAATAATTCTGGTTTATATGTTTTATAGATATATATTTTTATGGTAGATTTGCTGATAATAATGTTCATAAGTAATATCAAAAATGATTTTTCATAAACAACTGCCAACCTAGTATAATACATGGTTTTAAAGGACACAGAAAATTATTTTATTTAATTGTAAGTAATAAATAAGTTATATCTTGTAGATTTTACTTAATCTTTTCTCTACTCACAGACCTAAGTTGAATTTATTTATCATGTTTATCATAGAACATTGTGTTCAGTCTTAAATAATTATTTCTCCAAAAAGTTTTTCGAATTAGCAAATAGGAATGTGTGAGGAAAAACTATTTTTATAACTCCTTTAAAATATATATCATTTTCATAATAAGGTGATAGTTATATTGTTAAGATTTAGTAATGTCTATTTTTACTTTATATTCTCTAAAAATATTATTTCCAGGAAAGATGCTCCATTCTTATATAATGTTATTCAGGAGCTTTTTTTACACTTAAATTTTCTTTCTTGGGGCTCAAGGAGATAAAGTAACTTGCCTAACAGGGGAATATAACCAGATTTACCTACATCTGTCTTCCTCACGGCATTTAGAGTAGCTCCAGGCTTGACATTTCTTATTGGATTTTAATATAAAGTCATCAACCTTTAGAATACTTTTTTAGACAGGCGATTACCAAAACTAAAAATTAGTTTGTATATTTAGAGGTATTAACTATGTACTAGTTTGTATTGAAAGCATTTTTAGCCAAACATATTAACAATTCATTATTGTGAACAGCTTCTTCAGATTTTTATAGAGCTGATAGGATATTTTCATCAAAATTTGTGAGCCATGAAACTGTACGCTTGTTAGTTCTGAGGTAAATAGGTATTACTAATCATACAAGTAAAAAACTAACAAAAATATGAATGTATGAATATGCTAGATAAGTTTAATGAAAGGAAAGTGAAGTGCCTCAAGGATTGGTGCAGGGGCCTGTATTTTATGATTGTAATATAATAAAATAGTAGTTGATACTCACTGTATTAAGAGATATTCCTGAATAGGTAATACGTTCTGATTTTGAAAACAGAAAACAGGAATGACAGAAAACTAACAATTTAGAAAATCTAATAATTTGACGTCACTTAACCAAGGCAGGATAACTTTATTGTTAATGTTTGTTTATTCCATTCACAAGCACATCTAATGAAAATAAGAAACTCTTTTTGTCCTTGGGATTTATTTATAACTTTTGTCTAAAATGTTTTTGTCATTTACAGGAAAATTCACTGCAAGTTGTAATGTTTTATTATCATACTTTGGGATGATGTTTTGCTTTTAAATGATAGATAGATAGATTTTTTTTTTGTGGGGATACTCACCAGTACTGAGTACCACCACTTCTGACTTCTCATAAAAGGTAATATTTGTAATATGTAATGTAAGGGAACAGTACCAAATAGTCACATGGAATGGAGTCCAGGGCTTTCCAACTCCAAAGTACAATTCAATCCAGAAAAATGGAGTGCAGCCTTAATTAGGAAAATACAAATCCTTTATTAATCTCACAACATGGGTATAAGGACAACATTTCAGCCACTTATTGACCCTTAGTCATCTCAGCTAAGTACCAACACTTCTGCCATCTCATAACAGGTAATATTTGTAATTATGTAATGTAAGGGAACAGCACCAAACAGTTAGATGCATGGAGTCCATGGCTTGCCAAATCTAAAATACACTTTAAAGGGACACTCAGGTTAAAATACATTTTCATGATTCAGATACAGCATGTAATTTTAAACAACTTTCCCATTTACTTCCATTAAAAAAAATGTGCACAGTCTTTTATATTTACAATTTTTGAGTCGCCAGATCCTACTGAGCATGTGCAAGAACTCAGACTATACGTATATGCATTTGTGATTGGCTGATTGCTATCACATGGTACAAGGGGAGTGGAAATCTACATAACTTTGAAATTTGTTATAAAAAAATCTACTACTCATTTGAAGTTCAGACTAAGTGCTATTGCATTGTCTTGTTATCTTGCATTTGCTGATTATGCAAATCTAATGTGTTGACTGGTCCTTTAATCCAGAAAAATGGAGTCCAGCCTTAATTAGGAAAATACAAATCCTATATTAATTCCACAGCATGGGTATAAGGACAACATTTAGGACCACTTTGTCCCTTTGCTTTTCTCAAAGTTACTGAGCACAATATATCAATAAATAATCAATGAGTACAAAATAAGCACAGATAGATGGAAAGAAAGAAAGAAAACTAAAGGTTTACAACAAATTTTTGTTTTCATGTCTTTTCACAAGTATGTCGTCTTTACTAAACTATAACTAAAATTTCATATTTTTAAAGTTTTAAGCCATAAAACAAAGCCGTTTAACTTGAATATTCTTACAAACTATTATGTTCACTGTAGATAATAATAGATTTGATAGCTCAAAATTGAAGTGTAGATCTCTTTGTCTGAGAGGTAGATGGGCATACAGGGGAGTTATAGGAACATGGGGTCATCACAGCTTGTTGAATATTCTAAACCTTAGTTAGCAGGTGTTTAATCTAAATAGGTGCGATTATCCATGCTGTACCTTCAATAAGCCTCTCAGTCAAAGCTAGTGCAGGGCACTGTGAGAATCCAAGTAATGCTGTCATGAATGCATTTTTTTTGAAAGCTATATATCTTGATTAAGGCAATCCTCAGTATGCAAAGCCTTTGCATAAATCAAAAGCTTAAAAGTGTAAAATGACAAATTGAAAAACGTTACCAAGAGAAATAAGTAGGCTCATATATCTTTTCTCATCCAATGTATCAAGATACATTGCAATAAATATATTGTGTGTGCATATCTATATATCTATGTATATAAGAAGATATATATGTAAATATATATATATATATATATATATATATATATTACAATTTTGTAATAACTTTATATTAATATTACAATTTTAAGGCACACAGATGGTCTCAAGCCAATTTTAGCTCCAAGATGGATTATATTTTTCTTCCTTTGTAGTCAGAAGACAAATATTTTTGTTAGTTTGTTTAAAATATACTAAAATATTTGCTTTATGGGTTATTAATATATTTATATTAAAAATAACTAATAATACAGTGATACACAATGCTGACATCTTCATAATGACATTTTCCTCACAGAAATTAACTAGTACCCTCCAGTATTGTGCATGCAAAACTGCCACCGTTTTATAAAGTACTAGGGAAAATAACATTTATTTTATTTGTCAAATTCCTAAATGTGTATAAAATACAGAACTTTGTAAATTAGAACCGGTTTAGCCTTATACTCCTAATCATTTTTAGACAATCCAGATGTTCATCTCTGTGTTTTTTTTATTTATATTGAACAGTCACTGACCATCCATATGTTTTAAATAATATGCTTATAATAATATTTGAATTTATTATTATTTCATTTTATTTAGAAATTAGTTTAAAAAAAAGAGAGAAAGACAGTTACCCTAATACCACACACTTAAAGGGACAGTCTAGTCAAAATTAAACTATCATGATTCCGATAGGGCATGCCATTTTAAACAACTTTCACATTTACTTTTATCATCAAATTTTCTTTGTACTCTTAGTATTCTTTGTTGAAAGCTAAACCTAGGTAGGCTCATATGCTAATTTCTAAACCCTTGAAGGCTGCCTCTTATCTCAGTGCATTTTGACAGTTTTTTACAGCTCACTCCCGTGGAGTAATTTATGAGTCAGCACTCAGTCTGCCAAGGCTGAGATACAAGGTAATCACAGAGGTAAAAAGTAAATTAATATAACCGTGTTGGTTATTTAAAAATATGGAGTGGGTAATAAAGGGATTATCTATCTTTATAAACAATAAACAATCTGGTGTAGACTGTCTCTTAAAATCTAATTAGCATGACCTAGGGCTCCCTAAGAAAAGGGAAATTATTAGAATAACTTTTATTTATAAAAGCAACTAAAATCATTAATGTGAAAAAATAGAAACATTTAAAAATTAGTATACTCTGCAAGGAAATGCAGTAGATATCGAATGGGACAAATAGACTCAGAATACAAATGAAATAAACAATAAATAATCACTGAGGTCAATTACTAGGTCATAGGCCCATTGTAATACCTAGTCAAAGAGATCCCTCACTTTAACTATAGTTGTGTGGAATCCCAAAATTTTGGGAGCAATTAAGGGGCTTAACCTATTCTCTTGGTATATGTTAACATCAGAATTATCTTATCAAAAAGGTTTAGGGCATAACCTCAGGGAAAGTATAATAAATATAAAGTAAAAAATTGTAAAGTAAAACCATAAGCACACAATCCCTTGTAGGTCCTTGCAGGCAAACCCCTGATGCACGTTTCACCTATTGCTTTCTCCCAGTTCATGTTAATTAGATTTAATGGAGTGATATTAAGGTGCCTTTTTCTCTTTTTTGTTAATCACCAATATATTTTGTCATTTTACCAATGTCGAATCAGTAAAAATAATTGGCAAAACAAATTTACAGAAATATAGACAGACAGGTAGATAGGTAGGTAAGATAGATATATGATAGATAGATAGATAGATAGATAGATAGATAGACAGATAGATAGATAGATAGATAGATAGATAGATACAGTAGTTAGATAGTAACAGAGGAAAAAAAATAGATAGCAACAGAGATAGATAACAACAATATAGTAAATCACTCTGCAGTATTTTCTCTTGGCTAGTATAGATGTTAAAAATGTTTCTTTAAAAATATATCTGGGGTAAGATTACCATCGACATATACCTGTCTACCTGCAATCGCCACTTGCAATTTATCATTTCACAAGAGGATTCTTGTGCGATGTCCCCCATGCTCTGGCACAACCGATTATGTGAGAGCAGGGAATGTCAATCATCCTGAACAAGCGAGTGTTGAGCTGATTGATCTTGCCAATTCTGAGGTGGCGGAAAGGAAATGTGGCAGCAGGTTTGCTTATCCAAACCTGCTCCACATAGCTGGAAAAGCTGTCAACTCAGCTTAATAAATGTACCCCTGAATGTTGTAGCAAACAATAACAAAGAAGAGGAACACAATAATAAATGCACACTGGGTGTTAAGAGTCCTTCAAAACAGATCCTGCAACCTAGAGTTTAAAATAATTCTTATATTAGTAATTAAATATATTAAAAATATACACAGAAAAGCACAACTTTTCATTTTGATGCTGATCATAAAATTCATTTTTGGACGATTATACATTATATGCAATGATAAAATTTGTCACATTAAACACTTTCCGTTCTAAATAAATGCTCTCATATTTCCCTGAAAAAAAATAAAAATCTACAATAAATTTCATTTGCTTTCATCCTCAAATTATCTGCCATTAAATCTTCACGCCCTTATGTACTTTAATTACATTAGTCTCAGTGGAGTTCAAATAACATTTTCCACTGAAACTCATGAATGGAGGATTATTTTTCAAAGGCATTTTAGACTGTCAAGGGTAAAACATAAAAAAATGCTTAATCATCTTTAAAAATAAACATTTTAAAAACATATTTTCTATTTTGATTGTATATTTAAATATGTGGCAGGTTTTAAGCATATATAACACTATTGTGCTATTCAGCTATATTAAAGTCAATTCCTTCATTACCTTAATCTTGTTTAAGTGCAATCCCTGCCTTGATTATTCTTGTTATGATTTGATTAAGTAGAAGTTGTTATAATCTTGATTTACAAAAAAAAAAAAAGGAAAATCAGTTTCATCATTTTCTACATGAGCTCTGGAAAGTGAATGAAAATTGGAGTTTCCAAAATAAGTTTACTTTTCCTTTATACTAGTTTTACAATATGAGGTCTGCTGAAAGCTTCAAGGAATATGCAATCCACATTTTTCCTTTATGGTTCAGATAGAGCATGCAATTTTAAACAACTTTCTAATTTACTCCTATTATCATTTTTTCTTCATTCTCTTGTTATCTTTATTTCAAAAGCATTATCAAGTATGGACATCTTAGAGCACAGATGTAGCTTCCATGCTGTTATACATGCTATACTTCTATTGTGTGTGTGTGTAACCTAAAATATATAACAGTATGTATAAAGTATGTAACATGAAATATTCAACAAATGTATATGTGCTTAAAGGAATGTGGCTGCACCTCACTGATGAGCCCCATAGAAGGCAGAAACAAACATCTGGGGTTGTCATATTCCTTGTTCAGAGGGAAATTGCCTGGTATTACGGGGCTGGACTAACCTTACTAGGTGGGATCAGACTGAAATAATTCAGGAACATTTTCCTCTGTAAAAAAAGCATAATTGGCCTAAAAGAGGCTGCTCCTAGGTGGTAACTCGCCATAGAACAAGCTACTGAACTCTTCTTCATTCCTGGTAGAGGGCTTCTCTCTCTGTCTGCCATGTGAATGTGCATTAACTTTAACAGGTAATGTAATTTTTATACATTTTTTTCTTAGTTCAGTTTATGATTTTTTTTTTTTCTTAGTTTACAACTTCTTACTATTACTCTTTAAATGAATTCTTTAACTTTTTTGTTTTTAGCATTGTGAAAAGAGCATTGATTTTTATTCATTCTTGTTTGGGAGGGTATAGCTGAAAAACAGCAGAGTATCCAATACAATTTTTTTAGCATTATCCCATTTTTGTCACAAAGTAAATTTATTTTTTTTAAACTTTTGTAGCTTTAAAAGTTAGAATAAGGTTGAAGCTAAAACAAATCTTTTGGGGGCATTATAAAGTTTTATTATGTGCAATAAAATAACAGTATGTGAAATCCATTGTGAAAATGCTTTTCTTTTTCAAAGTTTTATAAAAACATATCACAGTAATGTCTGGCACGTAAGGACTTAAGTAATTTTGTATATTGTTTTCCTTTACTACATATTCACATTTTAAAATCCTATGGATTAAACAGCCTATATCACAATCTAACAATGAAATATTAAAGTCCATTTCTATTTATACTTATTAGTTTTCCTTAATGCAATTTCAATTTTCTTCATAAAATTGGAATACAAATGTGAAACAAAAAGCAATTTGAGTATTCCTCTTTATATATGGTTGTTTTAATAGAATAGAAACACAATTAAGGAATCTGGGTTTGGCATGCAGATAATTACATCTTGCAACTTATTTATTCCCTTTATCAGAAATCCTTTAGCAAATAGCCTTTCCCTAGGTATCACTTTTAGCTTCCTAATTTGCTTGCAATTTTTTCTTTATCATTATATCTCTGATGCATTTCTGTCAATTTGGTAGCTTATATTATACTCAAAGCTTTTTTTGGAACCATGATAATGAACCTAAGATAAGAGGCCTTTATATTCCCTGGGAATAGGTTTTCAGCAATATTTTATGCAAATTATTTTTTATTTATATCACAATAAATTGTACCTCATATTTTGCTGAGTGCAATTCAAGAGTCTAATTAGCATTTTTTATTTAAACACGATTTCAATATCCTGTCCTTTATGTTGCTCAAGCTTTTTGCGATAATCCGATTCATTTAATTTAAAATATTCCAAATAGATATGTAAATGTCACAGTATCTTTGTGAAAAAGTAATTTTGACCTTAAAGGGACACTAAACTCAATTTTGTTCTTCCGTGATTCAGCTAGAGCATGCAATTTTAAGCAACTTTCTAATTTACTGCTATAATCAATTTTTCTTCCTTCTCTTGGCATCTTTCTTTGAAAAGCAGGAATGTATGGTTAGGAGCCGGCACATTTTTGCTTTAGAACCTGGGTTGTGCTTGCTGATTGGTGGCTAAATGTGCCCACCAATCAGCAAGTGCTATCCAGGGTGTTGAACCAAAAATGGGCTGGCTCCTAACCATACATTCCTGCTTTTTCAAATAAAGATAGCAAAAGAATGAAGAAAACTGATAATAGAAGTAAATGAGAAAGTTGCTTAAAATTGCATGCTCTATCTGAATCATGAAAGAAAACATTTGGCTTTAGTATCCCTTTAATTCTACCCTTTGATTTAGATATAAATTGTGAATTAAAAAAAAGTATATTTTTAGTGTTACAAAAAATGTTGAGTGTGATATCTGCCTTATAATGCAATCCTTCCAAAGGTCTACTTGTACCTTTATTTGCTAATCATCAAAAAGACAATGTTTACTTCCATGTCCACATGTATTAAGGGCAAACCAGCAGCATCTGCATCCCATATTTATGAATTCACAATCATTTGCTTGTTTAGCCCCTCCCTAGGCTCTCAAACAACCAATCCCACAAGAGTAGGGCTTGTCTACCACCCTGTGTCTATCACCCTAGTGTTCATAAAAAAATCCTATTTACTTTTCAGAATGGTATTCACTCTTCATTTACTAACAGTTTCTTGCTGAAAGATCAGTGAACTTTTTGGGGGGCATGAACATACAATCAATAAACAGCCATTATACGTAATCTACCATGCCTATAAAAGAGCAGCATTTAAATATGTCAAAATACTTTTTGCCTGAAAAATGTCAAAGTAAAATATTTTAAAATTTAAAACTGATAGTAATGCATCAGCATAAGTTATGTACTATTAAAGGACCACTAAACACAAATTGTAAACAACATTATTTTGAACCTTCATATCTGAGAATAATTTTGCAATGGAAAATGCAGCTTTATTTTGTTAAATGAGTATATTATTTATGTTTCTTCATTTCACTAATTTACCTGCCCCCCCAGAACAAAAGTATCCTTAACCAATCACAAGCTAATATTCAGATAAAGTACACACTCTGTTTGCACATGTGCAGTTGAGAGAGACTGGGGAAGCTTGTCCTTATCTCTTCCCTTAAAGGGACATGAAACCCAAAAAATGTAATTCATGATTCAGATAAAGAATAAAATTTTAAACAACTTTCCAATTTACTTCTATCATTTAATTTGCTTCCTTTTCTTGCTATCCTTTTCTGAAAGGTTTACCTAGGCAAGCTCAGTAGCAGCAGAGAACCTAGGTTCTAGCTGTTGATTGGTGGCTGCATATATTTATCAATTGTGATTGGCTCACCAATGTGTTCAGTTAGAAACCATTAGTGCATTGCTTCTACTTCAACAAATGATACCAAGAGAATGAAACAAATTAGATAATAGAAGTAAATTAAAAGTTGTTTAAAATGTTATTCTCTATCTGAATCATGAAAGAAAAAAAAATATGTGGGTTTCATGTCCCTTTAACGACACAGCTTTCAGTTTGCTCAATTGTTTTATGACGGAAAAAATCTGTCATATGTCCTTAAGAAGTTAAGGTGGTTTAGCCCTGATTCAACTTAATTACTATTGCAAAGAATGCCTCTTCTATTATGAGTGCTGCGGCAAAACTGATAATCTACCTTTTACAAACATGTATGTGACTGCTGAGAATCTTAGGGGGTAGGGTGAAGTAAACAAAAGCTTACATACATTGCCAAAAGTATTAACCCAGACTTCCCTGGTAGAAAGTGAAACAAGCACACTTTTTAGATATATTTTACAGAAAAAGGATGGAAAATAAATAATGAATGTATATTGCAATAATGTTTCACTTGCAATAATGAAACATTTTATCAGGGCCGTCTTTAATATTGACTGGACCCTGGGCAAAAAATGTCTTGCCCCCCCCCATGCAATTTCGCTCTCCACCCCAACATCCCAAAAAACAACTAAATCATTTTTTTAAAAAAAATTATTAGCCCAGCAGTGGATCATCCACTACTGGGCTAATCATTTTAAAAAAAATGAAATAAATTGCAATATGTGAAACTGAACCTAAGCAGTACTAATAAGTAAATAAATATATACATTCCTCCACTGTGGATTAATTTAATATTATTTTGAGTGTGAATCTGGTGTGAGGTTAGCTGGTTAAAGAGATTTAGGGCAGCCAACAGGAGAAAAGCAAGGTAAAGACTGAGGAGGAAGCATAGAGGTGCAGACAAATATTAGTTTACTGACTGGAACAGCAGAACTACTAGGGGAAGCTGTAAAATCTGAGACAGAGAGAAAACAAAAACTATAAAAATAAACCTTACATTAATGTGTGAACTATCAGCATGACACTATACATCAGCCACAGCAGTACATGTCACTTCTTTGCTAGGAACAAGTATGTAATGCATCGTTCAAATTTTTTGATCTTTATATAGTGCTGCGTAATCTGTGCTTTAGAAATAATCAATAATAATATTTGCATCCTTTGAAAGTTTTGATCTTTGTATATCACTGTGTAATCCATTGGTGTCTTAGAAATAATCAATAATAATAATAAAATACTAACATTTGAATAGCCATGCATTAATAGCTGAATGTTCTACTAGACTACTATATAAATTATGTATATGTGTAGTCAAATTTCATAAAATATTTTTTTAATTTTTAACCAAATGGTTATATTTGTATTTTACAGTCAATTTTATTGTATTTTATTTAAATACAATTCAAAAATATAGGCTTTCAATTTCTAAATCATATAAGAGTAAAGCAAGTGGATGCAAAGTAGTATCACCAAATAGAAAAATATTTCTTAGCTATCATCATACACAAAGCTTGTTCAAATTGAATTCTCATTCAGTTCCTAAATATACACACTGCAAGCAATGCAGCGTGATGATGCGGCTGTGCACGCTCAGTGTGTCCTGCCTTTTCATCTCTGTGCGCTCAGCCACGTCAGGTCGTGTAGCTGAGTGCTCAGAGTTGAAATATTTGAACTTCAGAAGCGATGCGGCGCGAAGCAGCTGCTTCTTCTCACGCTGCATCGTTTGCAGTAGAATATGCAACCTGGAATCACATCAAATATATCAGGATTATTTACCTGTGCTTTATGGATAGCCCACTTGTATTTTGGCTGTGGGCTTTTTGAGTCATATCTGAAAGTTGACATAACTACCAAGTTGTAGGAGAATAGACTTCATGGCAAATTTTCTCTAGGTAAGCTTATTTCTACCAACTTTAGAAAAGTTTATATTAAGTTGCTTTTTGTGAAAAATGACTTTTAAGGGACATGGAAGTCAAAATTAAAGTTATTTGATTCAGATAGAATATACAATTTAAAAAATGTATTAGTGTACTTCTATTTTGAAATAATTTGCTGAAATGTATCATACTGATCTGTTATACAATGTTATACAAGCTACCTGTAGAGGGAGCTATAGAGTGCAGTAGCTTCAGTAAGCCTATGGCAACACACTGTGCTAAACTAAACTAGTGAAAACAACAGCTATAAGAACTTTTAACAAAGAAGATCATTTGAAACGTGTTCTATCTTTGTCACATAGTGCTCAAACCATGTGCCCACTCATGAGCCTACTTTATTATGCCCTCATGGAAAATGGCCAAGTTTCAACCAACAACAAACAGTGAAAGAAGGACATTTATCTAACTCAAGAAAGTTTAATTTTGACTTTAATGTCTCTTTAACTTAATTACTGCTCATCATATTTTGAGACAGTTACAATTTAATGATTATTTAAAATTATTTATTTTCCTCAATTTGTTTACCTCTAACAATTAACGATTTTTACAGCAATTCCAACTCGCATTCATTTTTACCCATTCTCGGAAATATCCATGAGTTCAATTTAGCAGTCTCACCTCTCTCTTTAGCAGTGCATCATTATCTTGTGAATTTACATTCCTGTGTGCTTCTGCTAACTCTCTCTGGTCAGTTATTGATGCAGCTGTTGGTACGTGATGCAAAACCATGCAACATTCTTTAAAATCCCAGTCTTCTTATGTTAATGAAGCAGGCTGCACATACAAGACTCAGTGAACTTCTCTCTTATCTAACAAAGCTATCCCTCCTTTGCAGTTCTTTTTTAAATCTTACTTTCATCTGCTGTGAATACATCCATTGGTATTTTAAACTTGTCAGTCCATTTTTTTGCATGAGCTTGGTTCTCTGATGTCTGTTATTTTTGTACATGCGGAGTAGGGAATGTTTCATTAAAATAAACAAATGTAAGCTGGCTGGGTGCTTTCTAAATAAAGGTTGAATGTTCAACTTTTTTGTGCAAACAAATGTAACATTTCAGTATTGTGAACATTCTATTAAAAAAACCCACTTACTTGAAAAAGCTAAATTAACATTTAAATATCGATTGCGGTTTGATTTTAATGTAAGTGTATGAGATTCAACATTCAAATGTTAATGTCACAGTTTAGAATGTGTTTTTATCAAATGTTTCATTTCTTATCGCAAAATATAACATTTCTTTGCACAAAAAATAGTTGTATTAACACAATGGAAACATTCAGTAATGTTTAATGTGTTGCAGTTCATAATTATGTCACCTCTCTGTCATGTTATAAACTAAATGAGAAAACAAACAGCAGTACAATAAAGGTATAGATAAACAGATGTATGTCACAGCCCGGCCCGACCGCGCCATAAGACTAAGTGCAGCTCGCTCCTGTGACAGGAGCGAGCTGCACTTAGTGCTATGGTGCGGTCGGGCCGGGCTGTGACTATACAGCTGGCCCAATGCGCTGACTAAAAATAACAGACCCGCTCAGCAGAGAGCGGGTCTGTAAAAGCGCCGTATTTTAGCAAATTAAACGGGTAAAAAATGCTTTTATGGCTATAGCACCTAAATAATGTTATATAATTCTGCACTATGTGCAGAATTATATAACATTATTTTTAAGGTTTACTGTCCCTTTAAACCCAGTTTGCAAGTAAATACTGGTTAGCTCAAATATTCAAAAGTACTGGTATACATGGGCCCATAGGTATAATAATCTAGAGTAAGCTAATCCCTTACAATCCGAGGGCTAAATTACTTTTAAGTATTAACAACTAATCTAGTGGGCACCAAGAATAATATATAGAATTATTGAGGCATAAGTTCTTGTTTTAAGCTTAGGCAAGCAAATTAAAAACGACAGACAGGAGAGACACGGCTGCTCCTGCTGGACCCCTGAGGCGCGTTTCACAGAACGCTTTCTCAGAGTAATTTCTAAAACTATTTTTTATTGGAGTTAATACTGACTATACCGTTGTGGAATTATTTGCTACAAACTCTATTGTATTTCTTATACAATTAGTTTATCTAGTTGTTCTGCTCTGTTCACTTAGAATCCACATCAGATGCTGGTCCCAGTGAGCAGAAATTATTAATGCAATATTCTAATTAAAGGTATACTTATTGTGATACATATACTGAAGCAGCATCTGTTATTACCTAACTCCAATAATCCCCAACCCTATATGTTCTAAAGGGTATGTAATTGTAGTAGTGATTCTAGGACAGTAGTGGTGAACGAATGAAATGAGTGCCTGTTTGCACTGAGGGAGAGTGCTAAGGTAACTATTAGTACTGAATAAAGAGATGAAACCAGAGATGTGTGAAAAAGATCACTTTTATTGACAACTTATCCTAAACAAAGCAATGATTATGCATAAGGCAATATTTATCTTCAATTGTTAATGGCTTGTTAGTGGCTAAAGATGGAGTACACTGGCAGGGAAGAAGCTAAAACATCACACACAGGAGGAACTCCATCTGATCATGTGACAAACACATTGCAGAAGATGTTTAGCCTAGTCTCATCTCAACAGGAGCAGTCCAGGTTCAAAACTATGATGATACCCAAAAGCAACACTGAACCAAACTTTCGGTCTGCTTCTTTCTCTATCTGCATGGTCAAGAGAGACAGTTTAGGCTTGCCGGCAGGTCTTTGCCCCACCCCCATACAGAATCCCAGAACTAACTTTTTATTACAAGACTGTGAATAATATTTTAACAAGCAGTGACAATGCTACTTTCCTGCCAATTGTTTAAAAAAAAAAAAATTCGCTATAATAAAGGTAGTTTCTCAGCGCAATACAATAGTGAAAACCTATATTGCTTATTTTGTGAGTGGAGCAGGAATGCAAACAAAGCCCTATATCCAAGGCCTTAGTTGGCCTGCAATTATATATGTTCTCCAAAAGCACGGTTTTACAGCACCCAAGATTTCACTCAAAACAACTGAAAAGTGCTATATATTCCAAATCACTGCTTAATCACCCCAATTATCAAAATTATAAACAACCTTAAAGAGTCTTAAAACCCTTTTTTTCCCTTTATGATTCAGAAAGTGCATACAATTTTCAACCTAATTTTATTATGAAATGTGCTTCATTCTCATGTTATCAATTGCTAAAGGACCAGAAACGCACTACTGGGAGTTAGCTAAAGACATTGGATGAGCAAATGACAAGAGGCAAACATGCACAACCAACAGTTAGCAATTAGCTCCAAGTAGTGCACTGCTGTTCCTGAGCCTAGCTAGATGTGCTTTTATTCAAAGGATACCATCAGAATGAAGCAAGTTAGATAATAGAAGTAAATGTAAAAGTTGTTTACAATTGCATGCTCTATCTGAATCATGAAAGTCTAATCGTGATTTTACTGTCCCTTTAAATTTGCAAGCCAGGCACTAGTTTACATGCAATTCAGGGAATGGGGGATTTAAAAGAGAAAAAAAAGAATAACCTGTAGAAAAAATGATTATTCTACCAATACCATTACAAACCTCTATAATTAATAAGTTGCATTGCAGAAACCTTTGGTAGAACCCCAAGTTTTAAAGGGATACTAAACACCTTGTAATTACAAGACATTTATGTTGTGTTGCTATAGAATAACATATCAGCCAAGTCCAAACATTTCGAAAACAAATGAACATCTTGTTTTCTGCAGTTGTTTTTCAAGAACTAGATTTCATCCACCACTTGCCTTTTGAGGAACAAATGGGAATAGAGTCTACAAAGATAAGACTAACCAATGTCATCATGTTAGTACATATTCTATTGTTTAGTATTTTTTATTGCTAAAACCAGTTAGACAAAAGTAGCAGGGTTATACAATGTGCATTTCCAGCTCTGAGAATGAGAAAATCTCCAATTTTCAGAGCTAAATTACATTAAAATAGGGTAAAATAACATTGTGTTGCTAAGCATAACTAAATATGTTATATTAAAATCTCAAGGTGTTTACTGCCCCTTTAATTACCAACGCCATCCCTGAATTATGGTTTATGGCATAACAGCTCATAATCAACAAATGGGTCAATACCAGTCCTTTAGAAAAACATATCTAATAATTTTCTACAGAAAATAACTATTAAAAGTAAAGTCCAAATTAAACATAAATGGATTGTATTGAGCACTGATGGCAAACCTTCGGAACTACGTTTCCCATGATCCCCTACTAGACTGCAGTGAGTCTAAGCATCATGGGAAATGTAGTTCCAAAAAATCAATGGTGCCAAGGGTAACCATCAGTGGTATAGAGTATGACATTTTAAACATCTTTCCAGTTTACTTCTATGTGTCTTTAGCAGCCCTCTGGCAGCAGTGTTTGCATTATAGTAAAGTTATTTAAAATTACATGTTCTATCTGAATCATGAAAGTTCAATTTTGACTTTAGTGTCTATTTAAAGTCTATAGGGAAGTACTGGAATCAACACCAATATATAGTATGGGAACTTTTACCACGTTTTGTATTTTTTCCTGTGTAAATACATGTAATTATTGTATAAGGGGATCATGATATAACTGTTTGTGAAACCTAATTGTATGCACATTTATTTCTATGATTATCCCTTGTCTTTATGGAATGAAGGAAGTTAGCAAATCCTTTCTAGTTTGCCTTGTGGTTTTGATTTTCAAATTGCTTTGCTATTATTTCAGCAATACACTGTTTGCTATTCCTAGTGAGAAAACAGAAAATAACAAAGTAAAAAAAAATAAAAAAAAGAGGAAAATTAATTCAGATGTGTTCTTGGTGCATTATAAAAACAAGCAGCTAGATGTTTTAATTTTCAGGTACTGTGTCCATGAGGGAGGGAGCTCAGCAGGGGAAATGTAACCAAACATTCCACATTAGTTGAATGCTGCTTTCGCTCCCTGGGCAGAATTCCCTTTCAATAAAAAGACAGACTGAAGGCAATGCATGTTTTTAATATAAAAGATGTAATATTGTTACTTACAACCACAATATGAAATAGTATCTGTATGTCCCACAGTTGCAGAACCAATATTTAAGGGAACAATCCGATGCATAAACCGCATCCTCTAATTGGTTCCCTGTTGGTTTCCAGCCTTGGAGCTGCAATGTTTGTAGCTCCTGAGCAAGTCTTTATCTACCTTTTGTGGAGAGATAAAAACATTCCATTACTTATCATGGTTAAGTAACACAAAAATTATATGCTCTAACAAAATAGAACATGTATTTTTTTTTCACCAGACGGGGCCTTTAAAGGGAAATTGTAATGAAGCATTTTATGTTATGAAAAGCATTACAATTTAAAAGCTTCAAGTCACTTTTAACTATTGCTATTACCCTGGATCTCTGCCAATGGAATCTCCACCACCTCAGCCAGGGTTTATATTGGGAGGTTGCTTCTTATGCTAGTAAATACTTTGATGGAAATGCTTCCCATTACATTTTATGCAAATCACTCTCACTCAGAGCGCACCTCAAAACCTAGTTAAGTAGCAGCGGTCGCAAGTTAACCTATCCTCAGCACATTAGGTGGTGGATTGCAATCATCTCGATCCAATCAGATCAAGATGATTGACAGTCCCCCAATTGACCACACAAAAGCAGTAGGGGGGCATTGCACAATCAGCGAATTGTGCAAACTTAACTGCAGGAAGCATACTGCTGCCCACTCACCACAAGGTTGCGTGGACAAGGTTCAACACCGCAAACCTCATCCACCTGACCTTTGATGAATGGAGCCCATTGTATCTGTTTTATAGAGTATATTTACATTAATATACCTATAAAAAAAATAAGTAAATAAAAAGGCTAAAGCATTGCTAGTTCTAATTCTTACACTCCGTCTAGGTTTGTGGTATATAAAAACTTTTACACTAAAAAATCAAATAAAAGGAATAAATGAAATATTGAACTAAAAAAATGAAGAAAAAAGAAAAAAAAAATTGTAAAAAATTGTTTAAGCACTTGAAAAATTGTACCATAACTGCTCTTTAAAAATCAAATAAATAAAAAACTAATTTATATTGAAATTGTGCAAGAAAGTAAACTAAATTTGGTGAGATTGTGTTAAAATACGCAAAATACTAATTACCTCAATAAAGAATTACATGCATATGAAAATTCAAGAGATTGTAAGATACTATATAATAAGAATTGAGTTATCTGATTTGTATTGATTACAGGATTTCATTTGTAAAGGGAACCCCTTGCTCTCTGCTAACTTTGCTCTCTCCCGCAACATTTCATTTCAAGCAAGCTTCATATTTTTTATGGGAGACATCTCGCAGCTTGCAAATAAAATCAATAAATGATCTTTTTTTTTTCAGGAAAATGTTTCAATAAATCGTAAAAGTTGCTATACACAAAAAAGCAAGTGACTCAGTTTAACTAGGAGTCAACTACACAAAGATTGCAGGGACCACCTGCTGAATTTGTGTCAGTATGGGTTTGTTAACCATGCAGCGCAGGTTGATATGATAACCTTTGCAATCAAAAGTTGATCTTTGCTTTTCAGGTTGATATTGTAACGTGACAACAAAGAGTTGATTCTTGAGTTGCTATAGTAATCCCAATTCACTTATTATATGAATAGGAAAGCAAAATGGAGGATCTTGTGCATGGCAGTAACTATGGAAACTGCCAACTACACAAATGTTAGCAATTACTAAGTATATGCATTGACATTTTACCTTTTTAAGATCTAAGTAGGGCCTAAGTTATTCTGATTTCCATTTATATTTTACTTTATCATTTTCCTGTATATTTTTTCTTTTACATTAATATTTTAATTGTTACATACTGTATGTATGTGTTTATATATACACAGAATATTTTGTATGAATGCTGCTTCTTGACATGTCCTCAACCCCAGCGGTTGCAAACATCAGACAAACTGGGATTGTTTGTCCAGGGTGAGTTATAAGCAGAGGCGTAACTAGAAACCACAAGGCCCAGGTGCAAGAATCTAAGAAGGGGCCCCCCTACCGCCCCTCCAAAAAAGGTGAATTTAATACATTATTATTTTTTTTTACATTTAACACAGAAAGAAAATGTGAATCAGATTACATGTCTGCTAAAGGGCGTACCCTGTGCCCACAGTCTGTGAGAAGGTCTGACCCCCTATTACTGTATATATAGTGACACTATTTAACCCCCCAGTACTGTATATAGTAAGTTAGTGACACAGTCTGTAATCTGCCGGTGAGATGGCTGGCCTGACCCTACCCGCCCAGTACTTTATAAAGTGACCACAGTAGTCAGTGACATGGTTCACCCCCCCCATACTGTATATAGTGGTACTGTATAGTGACACTGTTTACCCCCTGCCCCCCATGCTGTAGTAACAAGGTCTCTAATTTTCTGGTTCCACAAACATACACAAACACACACACATACATAAATACACACACAGTCACATACATACACACTCACATAAACACCAATGGGTAAAACAGAAACACTAACCCCTGTAGTCATGTCACACTCACATGATATCAGTGCAGGCAGTGGTAGGTTAACGTTTTTTATATAAAAAAATATATTAAAAAAAAATTATATTTTTTTATTTTTTTTTTAAGCTGGGCCCCCACCCTCAGGGGCCCAGTCGCACCTGCAACCTCTGCACCCCCTGTAGTTTCACCCCTGGTGATAAGCCCTGCTCTCGTGAAATTGTTTGTGCGAGAGCAGAAGGAGGGTTGCACAAGCTATAGGTGAAGGAGGCCTTTTTAATTTTGCTAAACACATACAAAACTTGAAAACTGAAATAAAGCATAGTCTCAAACCAGAGTGGGTAAACATCCCCTGCCACTGGCAAAACTCACCAGCTATCACATACAGCTGCATTTGATTGCAGTGACTCAGGCAGTTAACCTGAATCCACCCTGGGTGGAAAGTCTATAGGAAAAGTTACAAGAATAGTCTGATACGCACTTGCATGTACGCAGCTAAAAAAAAAAAGCAAACTGAGTTAGTTACAGGCTGGTTTGAGAGTGCAGTCCATTAGAGCCTTTTACTGTATGTGTGTATACAGAAAACACCTTAGTTACTAGATTGGGCTGTATTACAGTAAGAGACTCTGTTTTAAATATAGATCATATGTATATATATATATATATATATATGTGTGTATATTATTTATACACACACACACACACACACACACATATGCATAAACACATACAAACTGTATTTAAAACAGTCCCTTATTGTAATACAGCCCCATCTAGTAACAGTTAAAGAGAAAGTATACACCAATTTTCATATAACAGCATGTAATGAACACTACTATAAAGAAGAACATGCACTGATACTGATCTAAAAATCCAGTATAAAAACTTTTAAAAACTTACTTAGAGTCTCCCAGTTTAGCACTGTAGATACATGTAATACAACTTATAGGTTAGATACTAACCCTTCCTCTAGGACATGTATAAAGATTACAGGCACAGTTGTTTCTTTTTCAAAACCCTTAGGGATGTCCATATTTATTCTGCTATGCCAGGTTTAATTTTTTAAAAGTAATATGCATAATGCATAACAGTGCTGTAGTTAATTTAATTTTAGCATTTTTTAATTTGCTGGTTCAATGATCAGCTTTTTTTTAAGAGTTTTTTTTTATGTTCTTTAGAAAATTAGCTGCAAAAATACTTAGAAATACTGTAACAATGTTGTAGTATTTTCATTTTGCTGATATGAATGCATGCAATGATTTCATGTTATTTTATTTTCCCTAACAAAATTAACTCAAATCAGACAAGACTTTCTGAAAAGGTCAATTGGCTCTTTGCTAATATACTTGTATGCTAATGGCTTGTTTGATGTGAGCGGTGTGCAGGAGAACGGTCATAACTGAAATACTTTGCATTAAATCAAATTTAACTTGAATAGGAAAAAATTGCTTATAATGAGCTTTGTAGATGACTGAGGGCCCATTTATAACATTTGATCGCTGATTACAAAATGCATCCCTGATGCATGAAGCAGTATTGTGCTGTCATTTTGTTGGTCCCTGACCTGTATAATGTTGAATGTTTTTTTCCACTCGTTGCTAATTTTGAAGAGGAATTTGAAACCTGCATGTAACTTGACATGTAGTTATTAATCTCGATCTGTCTTTATCACGCCTGCGAATGTCAGATATCAAAAGCCTGGTGTGGTAAATTGTAAGGGCTCGATCACTAGAGGATAATGTTATATTCGTTGAAGAGGTGCTTGTTTTGTACATTGTGTGGTTGTGTTCTCATTTGTTATGAACATACAATGACATACTTTGTGTGTAAAATCTTTCATAAGACTCACATGATGAAAAAAAAATACATGTAGTATTATCATTCTTTAAACAGTAGGGGGCACTATAATACAGTCATAGCCAATTAAATCCTTATGTGCTGGTCTTTATCACCATAATTATTTATCAGTAATGAAAGGGTGCGATTAATTGCCCACTTACTGAAACACACAACATAGTTCATAGTAGGCACTAATTTAATAATCCAGTGACATAACATAATGTGTTGTCACAGATATATGCTCCTATATTATACATATCACCCATATGTTTAGATTGCCTTTCATCTTTCAAGGAAGCTTAATTTTAATATTATGATTATGTTGTTCCTCTATCAACAATGAACCTAGGTAGGAGTCCAGGGGGCATATTTGATACACCTTGAAGGTAAATGAAATTAAAATTAATGGGACATGAAACCCCACATTTTTCATTCATGATTCAGATAGAGCATGCTATTTTAAATAACTTATTAATTTACTTCTATTTTAAAATTGTCTTTGTTCTCTTGGTATCTTTTGTTGAAATGCAGGGACGTCAGCTCAGGAGCGAGCCCATATCTAGAGCAGCAAATTGCAGCAGTTTTGCATGCATGTTATCCATTTGCAAGAGAACTAGATAGCAGCACTTTTTCCTGCCATGATATAGCGGATCATGTCTGCTGCACATCGATAAATGACGACAGCATATGCTGTTGGCATTTATAATTGCAATGCCGCCCCCTGCAGATTCGCGGCCATTCGGCCGCTAGTAGGGGGTGCCAATCAACCTGATCGTATTCAATCGGGTTGCTTTCTGTCTGCCGCCTCAGAGCAGGTGGACAGGCATGATAAATATGCCCCCTGGACTCCTACCTAGGTAACTGTCAACTAAGAATACAGTGTAAATGAAGCAAAGTTAATAATGGAATTAAATTGGAATTATTATTTTTTTTATTATTATTTGTATGTCTGAATCGCAGAAGAAAGAATTTGGGATTCATATCCCTTTAAAATCCCTATAATTTTTTTTAGGCTCAGACAGAGCAAGAAATATTTCATTTTACTTTGTTTACCAAATTTACTTTGGTCTTTTGGTATTCTTTGTTAAAAATCAGCAATGCACTACTGGGAGCTAGCTGGTGATTGGTTTCTACTAGGCATGAGCAAAATTTCAGGATTCGGATTTTGTTTCCTTATTAAATGCACTGGATATATCACTATGAAAGAGCAACATACACAGATATGTACAAATCCAGATTTTTGTGTGTTACACTTTCAAACTGATGTATCCAGCGCCGAATCAAAATGAATGCTGCCACATGCAGCCATGTTCAGCATTTATTCAGCAAACGACAGCTGAATCCAGAAATTTTCCCCATGCCTAGTTTCTAAACACATATGCCTCATCAATGGCTGATTAGATGTGTTTATTTAGTTCTCATTAATGTCTGCTCTGCAGCTGAATTTTATCTATGTGTTTAACCACTATGCTAGGGTAAAACACATATTAATAGGCAAATTACACCGTTAACAGAACACTTAACATTTGTTTTTGCAAAAAGATACATTTTTCCGATTATCAAATGTAAGCTTCAAATATACCAACACTCAATTTAAGACTATAAGGCCAATTTAACAAATGTCTTGCGGACCTGATCGTGCGAATCAGGTCCACAAGACATCGCTGAATGCGGAGAGCAATATGCTCTCCGTATTCAGCATTGCACCAGCAGCTCTTGTGAAGACTCGCCAAAAACACAGGCCTTCAAGCTCCGTTCGGAGCTTTGATAGATAGGCCCCTATGGGAATCAGTACTGAGATGTAATACTCATTTGTTAACATTTAATTACCAGAATGAATGCTCATTCTACTATTAAAGGGATAGTTTAGTTAAAATTAAATTTTCATGATTCAAATAGAGCATGAAATTGTAAGCGACTTTCTAATTTACTCCTTTTATCAATTTTTCTTTGTTCTCTTGTTTTTTTTTTATTTGAAAAAGCAAGAATTTAAGCTTAGGAGCTGGCCCATTTTTTTGTTCAGCACCTGGGTAGAACTTGCTGATTGGTTGCTACATTTAGACACCAATCAGTAAGCTCTACCCATGTGCTGAACCAAAAATGGACCAACCCCTAAGCTTACATTCTTGATTTGTTAAAAAAGATACAAAGAAAATTTGATAATAGGAGTAAATTAGAATGTTGCTTAAAATTGCATGCTCGATCTGAATCGTGAAAGTTTAATTGTGACTAGACTAGATATTAGAATTGCAACATTTACTCATCACTTCCTATCTAAACAGAAATAGCAGCAACATGGATTATCAGAGACACAAGGAGAAGATGACGCAGGTGACAAAAAAGAGGGCAAGACAAAAAGGCAAGGGAAGGGGGGAGGAAAAAAATTATTAAAAAATAAAAAGTGTATATAGGCACTTAAGATGTATATCACATCTATATACATATCCTTTTTTTCTTCATTTTTCTATACACATCTAAAAGGTGCCTCCTTGAATAATAATATATGATTTAATAAGGTGGCTCTTTTAGCATTCTACATTTACTGAGGCCCTGATTCTTAAAAAGATTCCTGGGCTGGTGAGATTCTATAAGTTGTAATATGGGCTGAACATGGGCATTTGATATTTTCTCTCAAATCCCAGCATAATTCTATAAATATTTTTGCACTACAGTTCTCACTATTTTTTCTCTCAAGTTAAAAAGTGGCAAGTTTTCATCAAAATACTCAAAACACTAATTATTCTTAAAGAAAAACCTTTGTATACGAAAATTACAGCAAATTTAAAAAGGTACGGTTCACTGAAAAACAGTATAATTCGATTTGTATTAAGCGTAATATTCATGTTTTTAAATACACTGGTTTCTCTCTCTGTACTTCACCGTCTATTGCAACCTTTTACCTAACAGAAAGATCTCATTATTTGTATGGAAGACAGCTCGCCACTTGCAGGGACAGCCCCTTTTTAAAAGAATTTCGTGAGGGCTGCCCATTTGAGAGTTGGAGTGGAAACCCACGTGTTGACCGAAATTTTTTAAAATCTGGGCATGAGCCTCAAATTTAATGTAGCATTGCATTACTAGTGCCTAGAATTTAGGGTAATTTATGAAGAGAGGGAAATAAAAAACATAATATGGTGTGTCTTTTTCATCCCTTGCTCTGCATTTTACTAGTTAAAAGGACATTATTCATTACATTTCAAAATGGCCTGAAATGAATCTTAAGTATTATTTTATTATTTCAGATAAAAATAAGCTCCTGTGCTGATCAATGCAAGGTCAGGTAAATTATATAAACCAACAATCTACAATAGATTTTTGGCAGTTTTTGGTAAGCACTCTCATTTTAAAGGGCTCCGTGTACTTTATCACAGGTGTTCAAAGTTGCTGACTTGGGAACCTGTCCGCCCACCTTTACAAGGAACAAGAAGCAGACACTATAAAACCTCTGTTCAGATGTACTTTTGCACAAGGACTTCCATATGTAATGCTGCCACTTGCTCTCATGTGACCAATCACATGAAAAAAGGGCCTGTCAATCACCATGAATGAACGTGTTTGGGGTGATTTATCTCCAATTCCTCAGAGGTGGCAGAAAGTGTAAGAAGCACGAACGAGGCTGTCCTGCAAGGGATCAATTTTTGTATGTAATGTTCTATGCAATATGCCCTAGGTTTTCTTTCTAGATTCTGAATAGTAATATTGTGCTGAACTCACAGACTATTTTGCAGCCAATGCAAGATGTGTATAAGACAAATTAGAATAAACAATATTGGATTATTACACATATGAGGTAATGGAGTACAGAAACAGAGTAAGCCCATACTTTCTTCTGTACACTTGGAACTAAAGGTAAGAAAGAGACACAGAAAAATAACAAAGATACAAGGTATATAAACCACAAGCAATGAGATGCTTTGATCATATAAAAAGGGAAGCGTGAAATAAGCAGAACATTTGTTTTTGTTTTGTTTTTTCAGGATAGATCTGATGATGAAAGAGACATTATAACCCAAATGAGTGCTTTGTTTTAAAGGTGATATCCCACTTTTAATTTCTATATTGCTGAATTTTATGAATTCTATTCTAGATTATCAAAGGTGTTTGTAGAAGCATGGCAAGAAAATGTATCTTACAGACTAATTTTGTAGAAGGCAAAGTGGATTATGCAGAGTTTCTTGAATGTGGTGTGTGGTTTTACAGATAGGCATTTTCATATTTCCTTTTTCTCATTCACTTTGCAATCAGTTGTATAGTCTGTAGAAATGAGAAACGGAAACTTGAGAGCTAACAATATTTATAGACTGCTTTGGTCTAGTAGATGTAATATGTGGCTGATTAGTAGTATCTTTATCACTGCATGATTGTTTCAGTCCATGAAAGATTGCTGTTCTAATCATCTCAAGACCCTTTACTTGAGTTACAATTCTTACCAAATTCAACTAAAAGTGGTTTGAGGGAATAGTGTTTTGCTCATGGTCAAGATTTATTTGGAGTAGATTATCCACTAGTCATGTTTTACCTTAATGTTTGCATTATGGAGTGTTCATTGTGGATTTTTAGTGTTTCTAGGTATATTCATAAATAACCAGTAGATTGGCTAAATTGCAGTCAGTGTGGCCGATTTACCGTTGTGCGGGCGGACATCGATAAATGCTGACAGCATATGCTGTCGGCATTTATCATTGCAAAACCATTTCTAGTGAAATGCTTGTGCAATACCGCCCCCTGCACATTCACAGTCAATCGGCCACTAGCGGGGGTTTCAATCAACCCGATCGTATCCGATTGGGCTGATTGCTGTCCGCCACCTCAGAGGTGACAGACGAGTTAAGGAGCAGTGATCTTACGACCGCTGCTTCTTAACTTCCGCTTCAGGCGGACCTGAAGTGGAGTGGGTTAGAAGCAGCTTCCGTTGCTTCATAAATCGACCCCCATGTAATCATTTAGAGTTGGGCAAAGATTTGTCAGGAGATGTTAAACAGGACAGGGGTGGTGATAATCATTAAGTAACCCTTCAATTTAAAAAAAAAGGGTTTTATCTTCAGAGCCGTGTATTCAGGCTACTTTTTTTACTTATCTTATTATCATTAGCTGTTCTAAGGTTTCAAATATATCTGATATGTTGACAAAGGTCAGTACCACATATTTTCCTGTAGGAGATGTGTAGTGCCATGCCATATCCTTTGCAACAGTTTCTGTGCCATGTACCAACTTGACTATTAATTCTGCAATACTGATCTTTCTGCTGCAAGACTAACTCCTTTAAATGGACATTCAAAATAGGTGATGTCCAAAATATTGTCCCTTTAATGAATGAACCTTCAGTTTGTGTTTTGCTATTTATAAATAAGGTCCAAGATTAGGAGTTTGTGTTTGGCAAAGCTTTGAGTGATTATATCAGTCAATCAAAAAGGTGTAGAAAATGTTCTATACAAAATGTATCCTTAGAGAAGCAATACTCATCTAAGATAATCCAAACTAAAGTCAAGGCCATCATGTGAATATAGGTTTCTTTCTTCATTTTTTTAAAAAAATACAGAGAATGAAATATCCATAAGCAAACAAAAAAAAAAGAAGCTATTTTTATTTTTGGTTTATCAAAATATGTTTATTTTACACATGTTTATGTAAATCCATGACAAACAATGAATGTTGAAGGGTAAAGAGAAGCATATGTTTGCTGTTAATTAAAACATATGTATTGCATTAGCACTATTTTCACTTCCGTTAGCGTATATTTCTATTTACACATAATAAATTCCTTTGGGGCAAATTAAAGGATGAGATTATCTCAACTGCTGCTACTATCAAGCATTGCATTTTCCCTTTTTTTTCTATTTTTACATTAATTCTGAAATAAAAGGATATTAAAAGTCATTTCTGTGCGCTGTTCTTAAGGTGATGCTCAGGAACCCAAAAGGTCATGTTACAGTACGACTTTATGAATTATTGTTTTATCTAATTGCACAGTAATCTTGGAATTAATATTTAATCTAGGGGGACATATATCTGTAAATAGCAGTTTGCTTTATTTCAGATAGGAAGACGCAGTGATGTTTTAATAATTAAGAAGCATTTTCACTTGTACATTATTCAGTTCCTTCAGCAGGATTCCTTAGCGATTAGTTTCAATATGAGCTACAAAACACCAGTATTAATTTTCTTTCCAAATACCTACAAGTGCACTTCATATCATATGAATAATATTCATGTTTTTTTTTTTTTAAGTAAGAGTAAGAGTACTTGAAAGAAAAACCGTGCTTTCACAAATGTAATGAAATATGTGTTTGTCATACAATATGTTGACTAAGAAATAATTGATCAAGCATTTGTTTCTGCAAGACCTTATTCTGCATGGCAAAAGTTATTTGGCAGGAGTATTTATAGACTAAATCAATGTTATGTTCTTGATAACCAAGAGGATGGTGAAAAATATAATGCCCAAAAATCATGCTTTTTTATGTTATACTAGTCCTAAAGCCTGTTTACACAGGCCATTTTTTGCAGTACAGCGGTCCCACCCCTTGCACACTCTCTCCCCCTCTCTTTTGCGCTCTCTCCCCCTCTCTTTTGCGCTTTCTCTCGCTCCACCTCTCTTTTGCTCTCTCTCTCTCTTTTGCTCTCTCTCCCACCTCTCTTTTGCTCTCTCCCCCCTCTATTTTGTGCTCTCTCCCCCCCCCTCTCTTTTGCGCTCTCTCCCCCTCTCTTTTGCGCTCTCTCCCCCTCTCTTTTGCGCTCTCTCCCCCTTTCTTTTGCGCTCTCTCTCTCCCCCCTCTCTTTTGCTTTCTCTCCCCCTCTCTTTTGCTCTCTCTCCCCCCCTCTTTTGTGCTCTCTCTCCCCCCTCTCTTTTACGCTCTCTCTCTCCCCCCTCTCATTCTCTCTCTCTTTTGCGTGCGCTCTCTCCCCCCATCTTTTGCGCGCTCTCTCTCCCCCTCTCTGTTGCGCTCTCTCTATCCCCCTCTCTGTTGCGCTCTCTCTCTCCCCCTTACTTTTGTGCTCTCTCCCCCTCTCTTTTGTGCTCTCTCTCTCCCTATCTCTTTTGCACTCTCTCCCACTCTCTTTTGCGCTCTCTCTCTCTCCCCCCTCTATTTTGCACTCTCTCTCCCCCCTCTCTTTTGTTCTGTCTCTCTCTCTCTTTTTTTTGCTCTCTCTCTCCATCCCTCTCTTTTGCTCTCTCTCTCCCCCCCTCTCTTTTGCTCTGCCTCTCTCCCCTCTCTTTTGCTCTCTCTCTCTCTCCTCTCTTTTGCTCTCTCTCTCCATCCCTCTCTTTTGCTCTCTCTCTCCCCCTATCTATTGCTCTCTGTCTCCTCCCTCTCTTTTGCTCTCTCTCCCCCTCTCTTTTGCTCTCTCTCCCCCTCTCTTTTGCTCTCTCTCACCCTCTCTTTTGCTCTCTCTCTCCATCTTTCTCTATTGCTCTCTCTCTCCCCCTCTCTATTGCTCTATCTTCCCTTTATTTTGCTCTTTCCCCTCTATTTTGCTCTATTCCCCTTTCTTCTGCACTTTCCCCTCTCTTCTGCTCTTCCCCCTCTCTTTAGCTCTTTCCCATCGCTTTTTGTCTCTCCCCCTCTCTATTTCTCTCCCCTCTTTCTCATGCCGACTGCGTCCGGCCACGCCCCTGTCACACCCGACCATGCCCCAACCATGCCCTGCCATGCCCACGCTCCCGTCCGGTCATGCCCACTTTCACAGCAAACAGCATGTCAGGTAAGGCCAGGTGTGTTTGTTCTTGTGCTGTCTCTACTGCACATGACAGCTTCGGGCAAACGCACTTGGCCTTTTATATTATAGGATGTACGGTTTACAATAAATTAAACCTTAAAAAGTTCGGAATCTTTTCCTCTCCCCAGAATGACCTTAGATGTGATGGTGATTAGCACACTAACATCACAATCAATCTATTATATTTATAAATCCAATACATTTATATCATTGTGCTGGTATAATTTCTTTATATAGTGCACCCTAGTTACTGATCTTTAACCCCTTAACGAAACAAAGTACCTTGTATTTCACTTAATTTAGGTTGTTTTTATCCTAGTAGGTCGCCACCAACAGTGAGAAGCACAATCACTCCTTGCCTCAATAAAGGGGGTCATTAAAAATGACATACAATGTACATGGTACATAGGCTGTCGTTAAAGGGTTAAAATGACCCTGCTGCATTTGGAACTGTTTTATACACACACAGAGATAACTTAGATGATAGATAGATAAATAGATAGATAGACTATGAAACTTATCTAATGTATTAGCCATATGGCTAGTATATATTGGCATGGATCCGAAAACGAGTGTAGTGGGAGTCCCGTGTTTGGTAGGCTTTCACATTGGATGGACCATAAATACCCAGTCAGGAACTTATAATTATATATTTTTCCTTTTATTGCTTGTGTAACTGTGAAAGGATGTTAGTGATATTCCAATACCTTAAACATATGATACTTCCTCCATGCAAAAACTATAGCCACATATTTTTCCTTGGTATAGTGAAACAAACTTAAAGGAATTGTACCTAGCAATTATAGCTAACCTAAGCTACTTGATAGTATTAATTATGTGAGTAGGTATACTGCAGAGAAGTAACAGTGAGGAACACAATAGGTCCGCAGCCTCAGCGGGTACGGACTTCTACCAGTCCCATGAGAGCTAAGGACCAGAATGCTAACATAACTACACTATCACAAATAAAGATCTGCGTTCCTTTAGCTTAACTGTTCAGATCCTGTCACCTGGGTATGGGCCCTATACCCAGCCAGGAGTCAAAAAGGTCCCTTAGTAGAAGTTGACTAGTTGTCCTCACTCAGCATATACTAGTTTTAACCTTTGGACAACATAGTAAAGTTTGTCTTTCAACATAGAAATGCCTATCAAACTAGAAACCTGTTAAAGCTGACTAATATATTAGTAAAAACTACAGCCACATCTTAATTTTATCTGAGCAGAAGTAACTTAAGTAGATCAGTAACTTGTTAAACTAAACATCCTTAATCCCCCCATGTTGTGGGTTAACAACAGAAGTTCAGTAATTTGTTAAACTAGGTATGTGGACTGATAAGGATGGAAACATTCACTGCAACAACAATGCCAGGCTCATAATGTAAAATTTACTGTACATCAAGCACTTTTTAAACAACCGGCATTGAACATAAAAATAGAAGGTAATATAGCTTTAGTTCCTAGAGCAGAGTTGTACATGTACTAGGTTACTAAAATCTTAACATACAGCCAGCATAAACCTTTAGATATCATGGGTATCAAAACAGCTATCGCATAGACTTATTTGACTAGGTATGACCATGCAACCTTAAAGAAATTAACATGTCCATGTCCAGGTGTAGATTGCCACAAGGGCCAAAACTTATCAGGAGATTAGCCAAAAAAGTGTCCTTAGTGGAATTGTCAAGTTCACACATCGTCCATGACATGTTGAGTGTCTATTATTTCACTTAAGACCTGACCAAAACACAGGGCAGGATTGAGACTTTGTGGTGTTTAACCTACACTTTTTTTTTTGGCTTACCTGGGAGATAAGAGGTTGCTCTGCTTGGCATGATAAATATCCTCTCCTGCACCCAAGGTGGTTGATACCCGCTTCTTGCACAGTGGACAGTTTCGCCAGCACCTCAGTGATCGGCCGCCTCACCACAGATACCAACTTCACCTCCCCTATCCCAAGAGGCAGATCACACGATAAAGGAAGAGCACCCTGAAGGTAGTGTTCTCCGGTATCTACCGGATCATTGAAAGTAGAATTAGTCTCCTCCTGCTGTCTGCATACCACGTATCCCTCAGTTCTCTGCCCCAGATCCTTTACACCCACTGAACTCACAACTGCTCCATCGCAGGGCATCAGCTTGGTTATGCTATCCCACTCAAATGTGAAGCAGTCTAGGAGGTGACTGAAATTAGAATTTAGCAGATGGGAGATGGCGGTTACAAGCTCATTGTCACAAATTGCCATGATGTCACTATGGTGATACCCTGGGTAAATAGTGATATAGACCCTCCGTGGATAGGTCAAGATAATATACCTTATATTGGGTATTAAACGTGCCTCTTCTACCCAGTATGTATGGCCCAGGTCCTTGTGTAAAAAAGACCTCCAGATTAGCTTCTGCTTTCGGGAGCTTCCACGTGAAAGAAAAGATGGTCGCTCCTGGGATGTCTGAGTGTTAGTTGGCCCATAAAACAGCAACTATCTCCTCCATATAGTTACCATTCTGTGTCCCAATTATTCCTGTCTTTCTCTTAGGAATCAGGTGTGCTTGTAGTGTAGGTTTAACCCCTTAATGACCGCAGCACTTTTCCATTTTCTGTCCGTTTGGGACCAAGGCTATTTTTACATTTTTGCAGTGTTTGTGTTTAGCTGTAATTTTCCTCTTACTCATTTACTGTACCCACACATATTATATACCGTTTTTCTCGCCATTAAATGGACTTTCTAAAGATACCATTATTTTCATCATATCTTATAATTTACTATAAAAAAAATTATAAAATATGAGGAAAAATTGAAAAAAAATACACTTTTTCTAACTTTGACCCCCAAAATCTGTTACATATCTACAACCACCAAAAAACACCTATGCTAAATAGTTTCTAAATTTTGTCCTGAGTTTAGAAATACCCAATGTTTACATGTTCTTTACTTTTTTTGCAAGTTATAGGGCCATAAATACAAGTAGCACTTTGCTATTTCCAAACCCCTTTTTTTCAAAATTAGCGCTAGTTACATTAGAACCCTGATATCTTTCAGGAATCTCTGAATATCCATTGACATGTATATATTTTTTTTTAGTAGACAACCCAAAGTATTGATCTAGGCCCATTTTGGTATATTTCATGCCACCATTTCACCGCCAAATGCGTTAAAACAAAAAAAATTGTTCACTTTTTCACAAATTTTTTCACAAACTTTAGGTTTCTCACTGAAATTATTTACAAACAGCTTGTGCAATTATGGCATAAATGGTTGTAAATTCTTCTCTGGGATCCCCTTTGTTCAGAAATAGCAGACTTATATGGCTTTGGTGTTGCTTTTTGGTAATTAGAATGCCACTAAATGCCACTGCGCACCACACGTGTATTATGCCCAGCAGTGAAGGGGTTAATTAGGGAGCATGTAGGGAGCTTTTTGGGGTAATTTTAGCTTTAGTGTAGTGTAGTAGACAACCCCAAGTATTGATCTAGGCCCATTTTGGTATATTTCATGCCACCATTTCACCGCCAAATGCGATCAAATTAAAAAAAACGTTAAATTTTTCACAATTTTAGGTTTCTCACTGAAATCATTTACAAACAGCTTGTGCAGTTATGGCACAAATGGTTGTAAATGCTTCTCTGGGATCCCCTTTGTTCAGAAATAGCAGACATATATGGCTTTGGCGTTGCTTTTTGGTATTTAGAAGGCCGCTAAATGCCGCTGCGCATCACACGTGTATTATGGCTAGCAGTGAAGGGGTTAATTAGGTAGCTTGTAGGGAGCTTGCAGGGTTAATATCACATTTAGTGTAGAGCTCAGCCTCCCACCTGAAACATCAGACCCCCTGATCCCTCCCAAACAGCTCTCTTCCCTCCCCCACTCCACAATTGTCCCCGCCATCTTAAGTACTGGCAGAAAGTCTGCCAGTACTAAAATAAAAGCTATGTTTTTTTTTTTTTTTTTTTTAAAAAGCATATTTACATATGCTGCTGTGTACTATCCCCCCCTTAGCCCCCAACCTCACTGATCCCCCCCAAACAGCTCTATAACCCTCCCACTCTAACTTAATCTGCGCCATTTTGGGTACTGGCAGCTGTCTGCCAGTACCCAGTTTAACAGAAAAAATGTTTTTTTTTTAGTTTTTATTAAATTTTTCTGCAGTGTAGCTTCCCCCCACACAAAACCAACCCCCCACCCCTCCATGATCTCTTTTTGTGCTTTTGCACAAACAAGATTTGGCCATTTGTTACCAAAAAATTTTTCCATAGTGTAGCGGTTCCCACCCGCTCCCGCCCCGTGCACGCGCCCGCCCGCCACCCTCCGTGCACGCGCGCGCGCCCGTGCGCGCCCCCTAACGGCCCGCCCCCGATCCCGCCCCCCTTGACGACACAGGGAACACCGATGGCCGCCCACCCGCCTCCCAAGTCGGCTCCCACCCACCAACGATACCGGCCATCGATGTCCGGTGCAGAGAGGGCCACAGAGTGGCTCTCTCTGCATCGGATGGCCGTGTAAGGTTATTGCAGGATGCCTCCATATCGAGGCATCACTGCAATAACCGGAAAGCAGCTGGAAGCGAGCAAGATCGCTTCCAGCTGCTTTCCACACCGAGGACGTGCAGGGTACGTCCTCAGGCATTAACTGCCTTTTTTTTGAGGACGTACCCTGCACGTCCTCGGTCATTAAGGGGTTAAGCTGGGCTGAACGGTCTAGTAATTAGAATTATAAATTATTTCAGCGGAGCCAAAGTAAAGTGTGACCGTTCAGTTCCCAGGCTTGCTCCGCCCCCTAGAGAGAGATATTTTATTCACACATTGTAAAAATTAGAAAGCAAGCACTGTCTTGCTAAAAAACTGCATTAAAGGGACACCAAACTCAAATTTTTTTCTTTCGTGATTCAGATAGAGCAAGCAATTTTAAGCAACTTTCTAATTTACTCCAATTATCAATTTTTCTTTGTTCTCTTGCTATCTTTATTTGAAAAAGAAGGCATCTAAGGTTTTTTTTGGTTCAGTACTCTGGACAGCACGTTTTTATTGGTGGATGAATGTATCCACCAATCAGCAAGGACAACCCAGGTTGTTCACCAAAAATGGGCCGGCATCTAAACTTACATTCTTGCATTTCAAATAAAGATACCAAGAGAATGAAGAAAATCTGATAATATGAGTAAATTAGAAAGTTGCTTAAAATGTCATGCTCTATCTGAATCACAAATGAAAACATTTGGGTTCAGTGTCCCTTTAAAAGTAAATGTTTTAAAAGTTTATAAAAATCTTTGTCAGCAAAATGTGGATTGTCTTGTAGTGCAGAGATCTACCCCTTAACACGTTCAAGAGACAGTATACACCAATGTTCAATTAATTGCATGTAATAGACACTACTATAAAGAATAATATGCACAGATACTGCATATGAAAAGACCCATTATACAAACAGAAGCAATATAAAGTCTGTATACATCAGTATACATCTAAAACCTTAGGAATTGGTTAGAAGTCTAAAATTTAGCACAATGTTATTTAAAAATAAACAGATGGGCTATATAAATGAACAAGGCTAGACGTGTTCATAAAGTTAGTATAAAATTAATTGTTTTGCAGTTGTTATCTGATAAAGCTAATCAAGGACAGATATGTAAGGCTTAGCCTTGAGATTTCAGCAGGGTGCATTTCAGGCTTTGAGAATTAGATAATCAACAATTTTTCAGAGCTGAATTACATGAAAAAGAGTAAACATAAATAATGAAAATATATTGCAGAGTTGTTTCATTACTCAGAAGTAAACATTTTATGTAACAAATCTCAAGATGTTTACTGTTCCCGGAATTGTGCATCATTGTATATTTTTCCTTTAAAAAAGACATTAAACACCTTTTAATAATAAAAAAATGTTTAATTATTCATAGACTAACAACGTTTAACGTCCATTATTTATTTTGCCCCTTTACATGAAATCTAGCTCCAAACTCAAATGCAGAGCTTCTCATTCTAAGAGCTGGAAATACACACTGTGCACTCCTTAAGGCTAACCCTGCTATGTATCTTTCCCCAATTGCCTTTAGCTGATATTAACTGCAAAATAATGCATTGTATACTAACATAGTAACCATGTATAGCACATTGTCTGCTGATTCAAGCCCTGATTGGCTCCTTCAAATATGACTACAAGGAAGAAGTAGAATCTGTGTTAAACATTTTTTGACTGACAAACAATTCTAAAGCAAAACAACCAAAATTTCTTGTAATAACAAAGTGTTTACCGTTCTTTTCAATGGGAGGGGTGGTGAAATATCAAGAGTACTTGGCTTTATTTCAGAGTCAGCCTGGCTTGTAACTTGAATCTACATCTTATCTCTCTCAGCTTAGCTTAGCTTTGTTCAAAAATAAATCCTGTATTGATCCAGCCTCTTCCAAGAGAAACACAAGAGGGTTGGTCGTTACTGATAGCAATTGTCAGTTCTATGAACAAGCAGAAGTAAACCATACATTCTTTGTATAGGGGAGACAAAGGTTTAAAGAGATATGTTAAATAAATCATTTCTTAGAGAATTGTATTGATGCATGAATGTTCCTTGGTCACTACATGTTCAATTCAAAATGGTTAAACTCATAGTGAAAGTCCCTCTCACAAGTCACAGTGCAATGCTTAGATCTAGTTCATAAGCATGCCTTGTGAAATAGCATAACTATACACACACTGCACACATTACACAAACATCTGCACAACACAAACAGGATTAAAGGGACAGCATACTTGATTTTTTTGTATTGTTTAAAAAGAAAAAAGAAAGATAACACCTTCATTTCCCAGCTTAGAGGTTATAAAGTATATTAATATAATGTTATATGCAAAGCTGGGGAATGTTTAGTAAAAGTGTTATCTAGTTTTTTTTAAAAACAATAACAAATTCAAATAGACTGTCTCTTTAAAGGGACATTATATTCAATTGTTTTATGTAATATATATAGAAGAGCAGCAGTTAAACATTTAAAAGTTGTGTGTGTATTTATGTGTGTGTGTATATGATATATTGATCATTGATAAAACATTCTAATACATTAGAACAATGTATTATTGAATTAGCCTGCCCCTTTAAGTCAGGCAACTAAATAATAAAAAAAATGCTAAGCTCTAGTTTCAAACGTTCAATTTTAATGTCAACAGCAGCTAAAAAAGTACTTATGCCAAAAATATATTATTCAAACACATATCAGGAATCAAATTCTTGTAGCCTAACAAGAAGAATGAATGACATTGGTTCATTGCAAGTACTTTATGCTGTGTTGAAACTATAAGCCATAAATACCTTCATTGCTAACCGAATATAAATCTTCCCAACCTCAAGATACAATTTTTACTACAATCAAACAGCAGCAAGAGCTGTAGTCTTGTTTTGCCAATGTAATGTTTCTGAAAAATCCTGAAATAAATAAGGAATAAATGAGAGACAAATTGCATTCTAATATATAATTTCCTTACACTTACTGTGCGTGGTTGACTAGAAGACTAATAATCTACAACAAATGTGAGACAAGACACAAGCTTTTTCTGCACAGAGTGCAGTGAGGCTGCAAAAATAGAAATAGGTTTTTCATTACTCCAGGGGATTATGTTCAGTTTTACTATGCAGCATGTTTTGAGATCAGCAGCTGCATATTTTCTTGCAGTTCTTTCAAGCAGCTACATCAACTAGAAAAAAAGGAGACATCCACAGCTATTGTTATGAAAATACCTGTTTTGCTATCTCAGGCTTATAACTGTAGAGAAAATGATGTACCCAAATGAGCTATTGCCTATGCTCTCTTTAATTCAGTAAAATAGTACTTACTAGAGCACTGAGCAGAAAACGCATGTGGTATACTTATTTATTTATATTTACTTATTTATTTATATTTACTTATTTGTTTTGCATGATTTTAAATAAATATAACCAAACATAAATTCTTTATGTGCAAATTATCAACAGTTCTCACGCCTCTCCACTAGGAACACCAGAGAGTTAAAACTAAAGGGCCATAATAATGGAAAAAAAAATATTTTAACACTAGCGATACCCCAACTCTGTGTATTTAAACATAGGGGTTAAACACATAGTCAAAGAACCACTTGGAAGCCATAGATCACTGTTGGCACCCAATCAGCAGCTGTGCTTGCACTGCTGGGTTGTGTGAATAGCACTTCTGATCGGATCAGCAGCAGATTTCCGCAGTGTTCTGCAGCTCTCAAGCTGTATTTTAACTATGTATTTAAATACCTTTGCAAGAAACACGGAGTTGGGGTGTCACAAGTGTTGAAATTACATGCTCCTATGAATTAGAACAGGCAATTTTTCGTTCATCATTATATCCTTTTTAAGAATATCACACCCATAAATGGGCCATTGTATACCAAGCAATATTCAATTTGGATTGTTACTTATATTTGGACTGTAATAGTTTCCTGTTATAGACAGTAATCAGTTTACTAACACAATATTACTGTATAACCCTAGCTGACTGCATTTTAAATGTTGGCAGTACTCTAAATCTTGATTTATGTCAACCCCACACAATTTCTGCTTTACTCACACTCACAGAAATATTTTAATAGGAAAAATGGTTAAAAATAACACCCTTAGGGGTAGATTTAATAATGGTTGAGTAGCGAATCATGTCCGCTCTACCTCGCTAAATGCCAACAGCATACGCTGTCGGCATTTAACATTGCACAAGCATTTCTGGTGAAATACTTGTGCAATTCTGCCCCCTGTGGACCAGTAATGATGAGGCTTCAATGCAGCATCCGCTACCTAATAAATCAACCCCTTAGAATTCAATGAACATGAATATACATTTCTTCTAAAAAATAACTTAATACTCAAGGGAAAGTATTATACTTATCTGTTAAACAAAATATTCTGACAAACACACAAACACATACTAATATTTAAAGCAAATGTTTTATAAATAGATAATATACATGTCTGATAAAAACAAACAAACTAAAATATCTGGCCTTTGATGGTTTTCTGGTATAGAATTTAATCAGTTTATTAGGAAATGGCCATATTGGGAGTGGAGCGCTATCGTTTGCACGCGAGCATATTGTAAGTTAAATTGTGCTCATATTACAAATTGATAGTATTTGCAAATGCATGAGCGCAATCGCAATTTACCTTAGAATGATTACCGTAACCTCAGAGCTCTGGTTAATTGTTTTGTGAAAGAAAAAAATGTCTCAAAACACATCAAAAATACATAACAAAGTACAGTTACACTCATATTAACACTAATAAAAAATATTTTAAAAAAAAATTCACAAAAAAGTTACGAAGGTTTAAAGATTCGAGATCTGAGGTGTTAGGAAAAAAAATGGCTGCAACGGGCTTTAGCTTTGAGATACATTCATATACATTTATATACATTTCAGGGACTAAAATATCCCCATCATCAAAATAAACATTACATACAAATAACATACTTTTATAGTGTACAAAATGAAGATACCCTCCTCCCATGTGGCACCAGACATCATGTGTGGAACGTAAGCCAATGAAACCGGAAGTGACAATTATATCAATGCCAGTATGGAAATAAATAAAAGCATTTCTATAAAGCATCAATTATGTGATTAAAACGTTTACAACAATCATATGTGACCCAACACAGTGCTAGTGCTTTTATTCCTTACACACTAAACGTGATTCCTTACTTGCGATCTCATTACATTGTGTATGGTGCTGCCATGGAAACGCAACAAATGTTTTGTAAATTGTAACATTGTCATACTTGCAACATTTGTTATATCTTCATGGCAATTCATCTCATAGTGTTGCCAACAAAAATAAGAACATTATACTAATATTGTTACATCCTTATGCACCATCAGATATGTGGATGTAACAATATTAGTATAATGTTCTTACACATTTACATACCTATATATACATATAAAATCATAAATACTTATGTATGTATATATATATATATATATATATATATATATATATATCAGTGATGTGCAGTCACTAGAGGCAGGTGAGGCAGTGCTTCACCTCTCATATGGGCAAAAATATATTTTTTTTATTGGCTTTAAAAAAAAAATTGTAATTTTTTTTCCCAGCATTTTTTTTCTCACAGCTATATGCAATGAAGAGGCACAAGCAGGTCTGCCCACCATTACACAACATGCTGCGCCATCTTCTGGATGCAAGTGGTTAAGATCATTGCATAGCCCATTAACTGCTTATTTGAGGCAGTCCTATTTGGGCTGAACCAATCCAGCGAGAGGCATTAGTAAGTGGAACATAGGGTTGGGGCTGGATGTTAAATCATATAAAACAAAACAAAAACGGAAAAAAACAACTTTCATATATTTTGTTGCTGTCCTGTGAAGCTGCCAGCTTTGCTAAAGTGAAAAAGAGAGTTCTGTTCTTCCCCTCTAAGTGCAGTGGAATGTGCCACTGTCACTTCCTGAATCCTTCCAGAGCAGGAGAGAGGCACAGAGAGCAGTGTTTCACCCACATCTTATTAAAGTAAGATTTTACTGATAGGGATTCTGTTAGTGAAAATTATAATTTAATGAATGTGGTTTAGTGTTTGTTTACTCTTTTACAGCAGGGTCGTTTTTGTATTTTGTTTACTCAAACTTTACACCCACTAACTTAGCAGCTTGCCTCTGTACTGCACACTAAATTATAGACTAATTTTCTGAACTCTCTGTAGCTCTGCTGTTTTATTACTTTAAAATGCTGTGGTCCCTCTCCCCCCCCCTTGTGTGTGTGTGTGTCTCTCTCTATCTATCCATCTCTCTCCTTATGTGTTGTTCTCCCCCATGGTCTCTTTCTCTCTCTGTCTCTCTTCCTCCCCCTCTGACTCTCATCCCTTATGTAATGAAAGAATCTATAAGCATAATTTGCAGCATTAAAGTAAAAAGTATGTTTTAAACATATTTTAATGGGCATGGATTTCTAGATCTCATAATCAGAGCAAGCATTGTGTTATCTGGCAAGAGTTTCTGTTACAATCCTTTTAGACTAAAATCAGATGTTTACTAAGTTGACCAGTTTTCCAAGACACCATTTAAAGGGACATGAAACCCATATGAAACCCATATGCAAATTTAAATAACTTTCCAATTTACATCTAATATCTAATTTTCTTCATTATTTTGATGTCCTTTGTTGAAAATCATGTCTAAATATGCTCAGTATCTGCTGATTGGTGGCTGCACATAGATACCTCATGTGATTGGCTCACCCATGTGCATTGCTATTTCTTCAACAAAGGATATCTAAAGAATGAAGGTGTATCCTGCCACTGCCTCACCAGCCTCTGATGTCACTGCACGTCACTGATATATATATATATATATATATATATATATATATACACACACACACACAAGTGCATCAGAGCCATTTGCAGTCAAGTACATGAAAACATGTTAAAGCACATTCCAATCTTCTGCACATAGGGGAAGTATTTCTAAAAACATATTCCTATATTTGTATCTGTATATATCTATACCCATATATAATCATATAGATATAGGTATAGATATATATTGTACAAAAATATCATGAGATATAGGTAGAAATGTGTATTTATGTATAAATAGAATGTATTCTACTTTGTGAAGAACATTGTAATGTGAAATATTCATATTTTTATGTCAGATTAGTGCATTGGAGAATATGCGTTTGATTTAGCGTGAGAATGGGGTGTAAGGTTTTTTCTGCTTTTTTCTCTATTGACTTCTATGGGAGAATAGGTTATCGTGCAGTGATATTCTAACTTCAGCTTTTTGCGCACATTGGGTTAGCATGAGAGCAAAAGCTTTTTACCTTCAACTTCTAATACGAGCGCAAACCTGATGCGCGCAAAAAGCTGTCTTCTAGCGCAGTTAATGTGTGAGAGTGCTAAATAGCGCTCCACTCAAGAAAATAAAAATAATCTTTCAATGGAAAATATTATACAGTTCTGCTTATAGGGGGAGAAACATTCTAAGACTTTAAAGTAAAAAAATATACTTTTTCACTCAAAATAAAAATAAACAAATAAAAAGAATGCTTAAGTTTAAAAAAAAAATCATACTGTCCTTTCAAGATAAAGTAGTAAACATTGTTGTTAAACAACATATAATAAGGTGTATAGATAAAGAAATACTGTATATATCTATGCTCAAAGCAAAAAAATCTAAGCATAGATTATAAGAAAAAAATATGCATTTCTGCTTAAAAATACTATGTTAAAGGTAAAGTAATATGCATTTCTGCTAATCATAGTAACAACAAGAATTAATAAAGTAAGTAAAAACTTATTAAAGTTTCAAAGGTAAGTGACATACATTTCTGCTTAAAAACAAAAAAAAACTATACTTAAAGGGACATAAAACAAGTTGGGATAAAGACAAAATATAATATATACTTTAATTACTTTGCCTGCAAATTTATACTGCAGTGCCTCGCCATTAACCCTTTCTTTTAAATTTCTGAATTGTACAGCTTTAACTCCCCCCTCACAATTCCTTCTATGGTTGTATCTAAATCCACATTTGATTTGGTAGAATGCAGACGTGCACATATATTATCTGCTGGAGCATGCCTAGAAGCAAATAAGTTGCTGTGAACTCAATTGAAATACAATGCCTGTGTTTCTGATGCTAAACACTGAATAGTGGGGGTATCAGACTACTCCAGACAGCATGGCTATTTAACTAATTTTACTTATTTTTGAAAATTATTTTTTAAAAACTTGCAAGCAATTTTTAAACTATTTTGTTTTTTTGCAAACTATTTTTTATTAATTAGCCCTTTTAGGGTTTGCAGAAATCATCATTCATAATTGATAAAAAAGTAAACTGCACCAAGGTTTCAAGGGTAAATTATATAAATTTCTACTTTTAAAATTAAATAATTAAATAAAACAAAAACACACACTAAAAGTTTAAGGGAATTAATATATATTTCTGCTTTGAAATTTGATTTCTCTCTGTACTTTGTAGTGGGACCAATTGTTTTTGTTGGTTGACCATAACTACCCTTGTTCATTACCTCTTTTAAATTTCCTTGTAAGATCTCTTCCTTCTAATTTTTTTCTTTTCTTGCCAACTCTACTAATATTACTTTGTTGGTCCTTTTTCACCTCTGTATTTCTCACATTTGTTTATCTTTTTCTGTTCTTTATACATTTGATTTTTTTTCATCAGTCCTTTTCGTACAGTTTGGCAAATTCTGTCTTTTAAATAATATTCATTTCTGCAGTTTGCAAAGTTCTTATTTGCCCTTTTCCCCTTACTAAAAAGAGTGCTGACAAGATGTTGTCAGCACTTTTAAAAGGAGAACATTTGCACCTGGGACTGCAGGTTCAGTGGGCAGGGTCAGATATCTCACCTGATCAGCCGTAATCGCTCTAGCTGACAAGGTCAGAAAGGTTCAGGCGAGCATTTTTGCATATTAGTGGGAAAAATGGAGCTGAAAAAATGAGAAATAAGTTGATCATCTTAAAATAATGCATTAATTACCATTTGGAAGTAATTTGGCTTTTGTTTAAAGGGATATTGGAGTGATGCATTAAAGGTACATTCATACTAGAGTGATGCATTAAAGGTACATTAGAATGGGGGGAAACAACTACATGCCCCATTTCTTTAGAGCATGTCATTTTTGTGTTACTGACCCCAGCAAGCATTGCAGCTCCTGAACCTATCACAGCTGATGATTGAAAGTCTACCTCTTCTGATTGGTGCACAGGCTTTTTCTTTAGCTGTGCTTTACCTATGTATTTATCGCCCTTGCAGGAGTTATATACATAGTAAGCTATGATAAGCAATGCAAAAATTACATATCATGATGAACTAGACCAGTCACTTTTGCATTAGACTGTCCTTTTAACTTTAGCACATCGGACATTCTACACTAGAGAGGGTCTGCTCTTTTTGCTTTCCCAGCCCTTTTCAGTGGGTATTCCAGCCTAATCTCATCAAAAGTGCTAAACTAGGAGCTTCTTAGTAAGTTTTTAAAAGTTATCTTATATTCTTCTTTATAGAAGTGTATATTACATGCAGTTATATGAAAATTGGTATATACTGTCCCTTTAATGCTGAGAGCCTGAATCTTAGAAGGCAACACATTTTGATTGGCTGTTGCAAAAAACTGGAAACGTTTCTAGAGACTGCAGAAATTAAATAGAAATAGAAGTTAAATAGAAAATATGCATGTACAAAACAATCCTCTGAGAGTACTGAAAGGGTTGAATTAAAGGTAATAGATTACATCAATGTCCCTTTAATTTCTTTTGGTCCAAGTTTTTGTATATTTTATCATAACCCTTCTCTCCTGGGAATATAGGATTACTTTGTGAGCCATTATGTTTGACCTGTAACACACGCTAGGAAACAGTGGATCCTTGAAAAAATGTTTTTCCAAGTCATACATAGTTTTTCCATCTTAAAAAACTTTGCATATACCAGATTAGATGGACCCATTACAGGCAATATTTAAATAAAAAGAAAAAAAGAAAAACACATTAAACAGCAATAATTAACTGTAAAGGTACTTTATGATATTGTTAGTCTGGTAGTGATAGCAAACCAGCCTTGTTTTAGATTGTCACTGTTGATTTTCTAGCTGGAAGTTGAGGACTCATAAAAACTACTGCTCAGCTGCAGTGAAATTTGATTAATAAAGGTTCTTTTGTTTTTGCCATTTGAACTCTGGAGAGACATATGTTTACCCTCTATTTGATGGATTTCAGCCATAATAATTCAACTTTAAAGATTTGTATGAACTATGGAAGTAATTTGCTGTGCTTTTTAACGCTTCCAGTTGCGTTAAAACCAAGCAGGTACTGATTCAACGATTGCTAGGAAAAGTATTGTATAACTGATTAATTAATTATAAAAGATAATGATTTTGAATCTTTTTTTGAATAATTGAAAATGCATTAAAATATGTTTCTTTGTTGTATCAAACAGGATCATTTTTAAATGTATTTGCTTTTTTTTTTTTTTTTTAAATTAATTGAGTGTTCCTGTTTTGAACAAACATGTCTATAAATTATATGTGCTGAGTATGGACCCAAATTAAACAAGTTTGGTTGAATTTTTGTTATTATTTTTTATTAATAGCCAACTTACTATTAGAAGTTAAGAAATGGTCTATACATTAATTACTGGCTGGCAAGGGACTTGTCAAATCCAGCCAGGTATAGAGCTAAGGTCACTGATTTCAAATCCTATACAATACACCTGCTAATGTTCTATATTAAGGACTTAAAGGGACAGTCTACTGCAGAATTTGTATTGTTTAAAAAGAGAGATAACCTCTGTGATTATCTTGTAGCTAAGCTTCGGCAGACTGTCCCTTATCTCAGTTCTTTTGGCAGACTTGCATTTTAGCCAATCAGTGAATAAATAATTCCTAGGAGTTAACACAATGTTATCTATACTACACACATGAACTGAAAGCAACTGTTGTTAAAATGTTTAACTTTAATAACATTAGAACTAGAAATTATATATTTTGTTGGTGTAACTTTAACTTCAATAAAAAAAGAGCTAGAAGCAGTTTATTTTTTGACTGATCAGCTTGAATAACTATAATGCTTTATGCAAACAGCTTGCCCTAAAAAGCCACTGCTGATAATCCATAGTAAATGTCTGCTTTGTCTAATGCATTATTTTTAAACTCCAATCCTCAGGGCACACCAAAAGGTCAGATTTTCATGATATCTGAACTAGAACACAAGTGAAATAATCAGCTGATGGGTGAAGGAAGGTACTGATCAGCTAATTATGTTACCTGTGCTCTAGTTTAGCTATCATGAAAATCTGGGCCTCAATCCGATATACAGCGTTACCCGCAGAAGCCGGCGACGCCAAAATTTGCACGGGTTTGGTATCCTATATACGGCGTAACCTAGAAGTTACGCTCGTATATTTCTGCCTTTGCCCGTAGTTTTTTGGGCCATAGACAGTTATACCAAACCCGCGCAGTTTGGTATCCAATATACAGCGTAAGGACTTACGTGGCGAAAATGGAGAAATCTTACTCCATTTTCACCTTGCCACAAATTGCAGGCGTAGCAAGCCTAACGCTGTCTATTGGACCCCCTTAACTCCCTAAACTATCAGCAAAATAAAACCTAACACCTAACGCATGCGCAATGTCTATCTACCTGTCAACCGCGATCCCCCGCCGCAATCCCTAATAAAGTATTTAACCCCTAAACCACTGCTCCCGGACCCCGCCGCCACCTACATTAAAAGTATAACCCCCTAATGTGATCCCCCTACACCGTCGCCAGCTACATTACATACCCCCTAATGTGAGCCCCTTACACCGCCGCCAGCTACATTAAACTACCCCCTAATGCGAGCTCCTACCCCGCCGCCAGCTATATTAAAATTATTAACCCCTAATCTAATCCCCCTAAAGTAATCACCTCTATTACCAGCCCTTAAAAGTGCCTTTTGCGTGACATTGCCCCAAAGTAACAGCTCTATTGCCAGCCCTTAAAAGGGCTTTTTGCAGGGCATTGTGACAAAGTAATCAGCTCTTTTGCATCTAATCTAAATCCCCCTACACCGCCGCCAGCTATATTAAATGTATTAACCCCTAATCTAATCCCCCTACACCGCCGCCAGCTATATTAACTATATTAACCCTAATTATATTAGGGTTAATATAGTTATTATATTATATATATTAACTATATTAACCCTAATAATATTAGGGTTAATATAGTTAATATAGTTATTATATTATATATATTATCTATATTAACCCTAATTATATTAGGATTAATATAGTTAATATCGTTATTATATTATATATATATTAAGTATAATAACCCTATCTAACTCTAACATCCCTAACTACATTCTTATTAAAATAAATCTAATTAATATTAATATTATTAATTAAAATATTCCTATTTAAATCTAAATACTTACCTATAAAACAAACCCTAAGATAGCTACAATGTAATTAATAATTACATTGTAGCTATTTTAGGGTTTATATTTATTTTACAGGTAACTTGGTATTTATTTTAACTAGGTACAATAGCTATTAAATAGTTAATAACTATGTAATAGCTACCTAGTTAAAATAATTACCAGTTTACCTGTAAAATAAATCCTAACCTAAGTTACAAATACACCTACACTATCAATAAATTAAATAAACTACAAATATCTAAACTAAAATACAATTAAATAAACTAAACTAAATTACAAAAAATAAACACTAAATTACAAAAAATAAAAAAGATTACAAGAATTTTAAGCTAATTACACCTATTCTAAGCCCCCTAATAAAATAACAAAGCCCCCCAAAATAAAAAAAAATTCCCTACCCTAATCTAAATTAAAAAAGTTAACAGCTCTATTACCTTACCAGCCCTTAAAAGGGCTTTTGCGGGGCATGCCACAAAGAAATCAGCTCTTTTGCCTGTAAAAAAAAACACAATACAACCCCCCAACATTACAACCCACCACCCACATACCCCTACTCTAACACAAACCCCCCTTAAATAAACCTAACACTACCCCCCTGAAGATCTCCCTACCTTGTCTTCACTCAGCCGGGCCGAACTCTTCATCCGATCCGGGCGATGTCTTCAATCAAGCGGCAGAGAAGAAGTCTTCCATCCGGGCGATGTCTTCAATCAAGCGGCAGAGCAGAAGTCTTCCATCCGGGCTATGTCTTCAATCAAGCGGTATCTTCAATCTTCTTTCTTCGCTCCTCCGACGCGGAACATCCATCCGGCACGACGACTTCCCGACGAATGAGGTTCCTTTAAATGACGTCATCCAAGATGGCGTCCATTGAATTCCGATCGGAATTAATTTAGGAAAAATCTGATTGGCTTATTGAATCAGCCAATCAGATTCAATTTCAATCAGATTGGCTGAACCAATCATGTTAACTTTTTTAATTTAGATTAGGGTAGGGAAATGTTTTATTTTGGGGGGCTTTGTTATTTTATTAGGGGGCTTAGAATAGGTGTAATTAGCTTAAAATTCTTGTAATCTTTTTTATTTTTTGTAATTTAGTGGGGTTTTTTTGTAATTTAGTTTAGTTTATTTAATTGTATTTTAGTCTAGATATTTGTAGTTTATTTAATTTATTGATAGTTTAGGTGTATTTGTAACTTAGGTTAGGATTTATTTTACAGGTAAACTGGTAATTATTTTAACTAGGTAGCTATTAAATAGTTATTAACTATTTAATAGCTATTGTACCTAATTAAAATAAATACCAAGTTACCTGTAAAATAAATATAAACCCTAAAATAGCTACAATGTAATTATTAATTACATTGTAGCTATCTTAGGGTTTATTTTATAGGTAAGTATTTAGATTTAAATAGGAATATTTTAATTAATAATATTAATATTAATTAGATTTATTTTAATAAGAATTTAGTTAGGGATATTAGAGTTATATAGGGTTATTATACTTAATATATATATTTAATATAATAACGATATTAACTATATTAACCCTAATATAATTAGGGTTAATATAGTTAATATATATAATAACTATATTAACCCTAATATAATTAGGGGTAATATAGTTAATATATATAATATAATAACTATATTAACCTTAATATAATTAGGGTTAATATAGCTAATATAGCTGGCGGCAGTGTAGGGGGATTAGATTAGGGGTTAATACATTTAATATAGCTGGCAGCGGTGTAGGGGGATTAGATTAGGGGGCAATACATTTATTATAGGTGGCGGCGGTGTAGGGGGATTTAGATTAGATGCAAAAGAGCTGATTACTTTGTGACAATGCCCCGCAAAAAGCCCTTTTAATGGCTGGTAAAAGAGCTCATTTCTTTGGGGCATGCCCCGCAAAAAGCCCTTTTAAGGGCTGGCAATAGAGCTGTCACTTTGGGGCAATGTCACGCAAAAGGCCCTTTTAAGGGCTGGTAATAGAGGTGATTACTTTAGGGGGATTAGATTAGGGGTTAATATATTTAATATAGCTTGCGGCGGTGTAGGGGGATTAGATTAGGGGTTAATTAATTTAATATTTCTGGCGGCAGTCTAGGGGGATTAGATTAGGGGTTAATACATTTAATATAGCTGGCGGCGGTGTAGGGGGATTAAATTAGGGGTTAATAATTTTAATATAGCTGGCGGCAGGGTAGGAGCTCACATCAGGGGGTAGTTTAATGTAGCTGGTGGCAGGGTAAGTGGCTCACATTAGGGGGTAGTTTAATGTAGGTGGCGGCGGGGTAGGAGCTCACATTAGGGGATAGTTTAAAGGGACAGTCAACACCAGAATTTTTGTTGTTTAAAAAGATAGATAATCCCTTTATTACTCATTCCCCAGTTTTGCAAAACCAACACTGTTATATTAATACACTTTTTACTTCTGTGACTAACTTGTATCTAAGCATCTCCTGACCTCCCCTAATCACATGACTTTTAGTTATTATCTATTGACTTGCATTTTAGCCAATTAGTGCAGTGTCTGCCACAACCCACGGGCGTGATCACAATGCTATCTATATGGTTTACCTGAACTACTCTCCCCTGTTGTGAAAAGCAAATACAAAAGCATGTGATTAGAGGCGGCCTTCAAGGGCTTAGAAATTATCATATGAGCCTTCCTAGGTTTGCTCTCAACTAGAATACCAAGAGAACAAAGCAAAATTGTTGATAAAAGTAAATTGGAAAGTTGTTTAAAATTACATGCCCTATTTGAAAAATAAAAGTTTTTTTTGGCCTTGACTGTCCCTTTAATGTAGCTGGCGGCGGTGTAAGGGGCTCACATTAGGGGATAGTTAATGTAGCTGGCGGCGGGGTAGGAGCTCACATTAGGGGGTAGTTTAATGTAAGTGGCGGCGGGGTCCGGGAGCGGCGGTTTAGAGGTTAATACATTTTGTATTATTAGGAGAGTGAGGGGGGATAGCGGATAGAGGGTTAGACGTGTCGGGCTATGTTTGGGAGGCATGTTAGACAGTACGGGAGATTTAATAACATAGTCAGGTTTTGTAGGCGCCGGCAGTTTCTAAAGTGCCGTAAGTCACTGGCGACTCCAGAAATTTGTACTTACGCAGATTTCTGGACATCGCTGGTTTGTCAGACTTACGGCACTTTAGCATCTGACGGTGCTGTATATGTGATAGCTCGAGTTGCGAGCTAAAACTACGGGTGGCGGGGGTTCCCTCGCTTGCGCCACAAACTACGATCTATATCGGATCGCGCCCCTGGCCTGTTGGTGTGTCTTTAGGACTTAAGCTGAAAAATATTAGTGTAATATATGCAGAATACGTATGTACCATTGCAATACATAGTATAGCAGTTAATTATTTTAGTTTGCTATATAGCTGCTATATATATATATATATTTTAAAATAATAAACCCTTACTTTTTAGTTATTGTGATTAACAGTCAAATTATAAAATTAATTCAAGTAATAAAACTGATAGTATATCCTAATGTCAAATACATGGAAAATGACCGTCTCCCCAAACTCTTCCAATGCATGTGCACATTAGAAAAAAAGGGTAAAGCTTCTCATTAAAGTCCATTAAATACAGTATCTTGTGACAGCCATGAGCCAATCACAAAATGTATATATATACTGTGCACTTTTTGCACATGTTCAGTAGATGCTGGAGCCTCAGAAAACAACATATGAAAACAATTTGTACGTTTCGATGATGGAAGTATACTTTGTCTCAATCAGGAAACCTTAAAGGGACAGTCAACACCAGGATTGTTGTTGTTTTAAAAGATAATCCCTTAATTACCCATTCCCCAGTTTTGCATAACCAAAACAGTTATAATAATACACTTTTTACCTCTGTAATTACCTTGTATCTAAGCCTCTGCAGACTGCCCCCTTATTTCAGTTCTTTTGACAGACTTGCATTTTAGCATGAACTAACGCCCTCTAGTGGTGAAAAACTGTCAAAATGCATTTAGATTAGAGGCGGCATTCAGGCTCTAACAAATTAGCATATGAACCTCCTTGGTTTAGCTTTCAACAAAGAATACCAAGGGAACAAAGCAAAATTGGTGATAAAAGTAAATTGGAAAGTTATTTAAAAATTGCATGCCCTATCTGAATCATGAAAGTTTTTTTTTTTACTTGACTGTCCCTTTAATTCTACATTTAGTGGCCATTTAATTAGATAACCTATTGAAAACATACATTTGTTACCTGAGATAGCCACTACCTTTAAAGGGACATTCTAGTCATAACTAAACTGCACTAATGTGTATTTCACTTTTCATGAGTAGCAATTTTATAATGCACATGTATTATCAAAGCATTGATCTAGTAAAAAACATAACTGTTACATGTGAGCCGGGACAAGCTCTTCATGCACAATCTAGGCGGATATGTTGGGTAAAATCTACCACTAAAACATTAATATCTTTTACTTGACTATTTTTAATAAATATATATTGCCAAAATAACAATACAGTTAAAGGGACATTGTGCTCCCAATTAAACTTTCACAGTTTAGAACATGTCATTTTAAGACTTTTTAATTTACATCTGTAATTAAATGTTAAAAATAAATAAAAATTATTTTTCTTGTTTTCATGTATTTAAGTGGAAAGTGCTCCAAAGTATATATATACATATGTATACATGAGCTTATATGAGCATATATTTATACATAAATACACATATATTCATATGTATATATTAATACATAGACATGCATATGTATGTATTATAACCCTATACATTCAAATGCCTTCTCATACCATATACCTTTTAACCCTTATAACTTTTTGAATATTTATATGATTATTTTTTATTAGATATTGTATATATAAGTATAACACTTTATTTTAATGTATTTATGTTGTTTTTAATACAACTTTTTTTTAGCCCTAACCCTTTACATAAGGTCATCAGTCACACTAACCCAATGAGTGCCAATTCCGTTTGCTCTTATGCGGTCACAATTACTTTCATCCTGTAATACACATGCAAGTTAAAGAGCCATGATACCCAAATGTTGAAACACTTGAAAGTGATGCAGCATAGCTGTAAAAAGATGACTAGAAAATATTACCTGAACATCTCTATGTAAAAAAGAAAGATATTTTACTTCAAACGTTCCTCAGTAGCCACATCCCATTGTAAAGGACTTCTAAGCAGCAAATCAGTATGTCTGTCCCGGGACAGCTAAGGGATTGAGCCTTGAGCACTCTAATGTTATTTCCCTATTCAGTTTAAGGACGTTTACTATGAAATCTCATGAGAGTTAAATCAAATCTCATGAGATCACAGTAAAAGAGTTCATGTCCTCAGCACTGTTAATGCTGATTGGCTGCAGTTCATTTCTTAATTTTTTTTTTTTTTTACCTGCAGCTGGGCAGCAGCTGAATTATAACATTTTACACAGAATTTACTCTACTGAGCTGAGGAAGTTGTGAGATAAAATATCTTCCTTTTTTACATAGAGTTTCTATTTGATATTTTCCTGACAGCTTTTTACAGTTATACTGCATCAGTTTCAAGTGATTTACCATATGAGTATTATGTCCCTTTAACTTGGGCACAATATTTTAATATCCCACGCATTAGCGTGCAACTTGTAATCTAGCCCTATGTGTTTAACCTCTGAGCAGGGGTGAAAAATATATTAAAATGCTCTATTATTATTATTTTAATTTCACACTTGTATCCCCCTTTAACAGCAAAATAAAACGCATTAAAGTATGCCAAATTATAACCAACATATGCAAAACCCCTTTTTTTATTTCATTTGTATTTTTTCTTTTAATTTTTTTGCAAATAAAAGTGTAAACTGGGATTTCCTTAAGCAAACTTTGTAGTGTAATTGCTCAATAACAAATAATGAAGAAACACACATTTCCAGTTTCACAAATTTTAGGGGGTGCTACAAAATCTACTTTTTCTACATTACATTCACTACTGTGCTGTCATCTATTTCCCCCCCTTCTTTTATTAAATATTACAATTATCTATAATAAAAACCTTTAACTGGTTTCAATATAAAAAGGGAAATTATTTTTCTCCACTGGAAGCTGCTGTGATAGAAATGAAACTTGCAGCCGTGCTGTGCTTGGGAAATCCCAAATCATAGAAGTGAGAAGGTTACCTGCAATGACAATCCCATGCTGGGTTATTAAGCTGAAGAACGCATGCACACTACTAGAAAAAGAACTGCAGAAGTGGGGGAGCAAAAAAAAAAAAAAAAAAGACGGACCATTTCTCAGTTTTAACGATAGAAACAATTTATTCATTTAACAACAGGATATAATGTTCTATTTCTATCTTGATTCTACTGTCAACACTGAAGTAAAACTTACCACAGTGGAAATACCTCAATTAGTAATATCTCATTACTAACAGTTGTTATTTTTCATCTAGATACTGCAGACTTCATTTCATATTATTTTTCTGAATAACAGATACTGTAGTCGCTTGCATTTTACTGCTGAGTTTAAAAAAACATACTTAAAGGGACAGTCTACAACATCATTTTATTGTTTAAAAAAGAAAGAATAATAACTTTATTATTACCCATTTCCCCAGTTTTGCATAACCAACACTGTTATATTAATGCACGTTTTACCTCTGTGATTACCTTATTTCTAAGCCTCTGCCCCCTTATGTCAGTTCTTTTGACAGACTTGAATTTTAACCAATCAGTGCTGACTCATAAAAAACTCCACAGGAGTGAGCACAATGTTATCTATATAACACATATGAGCTAGCAGTGTCTGCCTGTGAAAAACGGTTATATTGTCTCTTTAAGACTGAACAGTGATATGCAGGGAACACTATGCAACTGAAAAACTGTCTTCTCAAGACCATTTTGTATACCTTGAAAAAATATGCTGTATATGTCATGCATTCCTTTCCAAGTATTTATAATATTTTATCCTCTATTATAAACAGACCCATTAAATATGGCTACTTAATATGTTTGTATGTTTTATTCTGTTCTATGCTGTGCATATTGGACAGAATTTCTAATCATCTGATGTGCTGTATTAGATTAAGTGTTTCGGCTTGCTCAGTTAAAGTAACCAGACGTCCAGATTTTTCGGGACAGTACCCAATTTGGGAAGTCTGTTATTTTTCAGGTATTCCGGATTCGGCTAAATTTGCCTTTCATAATGTTACCCTACTAATTTAGCATGAGATGACCTTAAATTAATTCTACTTAACACACCATACAAAAAGTTATAAATATATAATTGGGAAAGCTGACCATCTTCCATTGGTTAGAGCACCCCACCCAAACATATGACAGTGTATTGGAGTTGTATATAAAGTCAGGGATTCTCATTTTATTATAAAGAGAGGATGAATGATTCAGCCCATAAAGGCAAAGTACTGTTGTTTTAGAACAAGTCAACATTGGGACACCTCATAAGTTGGTGACTGGATAAGCAGAATATGGCCATATTGTGTGACTAAGATGCCAATCATTTCATAAAAGTATAGGTGTGCACCAATACCCACTGTTTTTGTGTGTACATATGTATATATATATTTATATATATATATATTTTTTATATATAATAATGCAAAAAGTCCAGCACTCATTATGCTAAACTGAAATCGGGGTGCATCCCAAATAATATACAAGTCCAGAGAGAGCACTCGCCGTGAACCAAAATATATCTTTTAATCCAGAGTGTAAATGTTTTCGGGGAGTGACCCCGTCATCAGACAAGTGAAAAAGAAAACATTTGTCTGATGACGGGGTCACTCCCCCGTTTACACTCTTGATTAAAAGATATATTTTGGTTCACGGCGAGTGCTCTCTCTGAACTTGATTTGTGTATATATATATATATATTAGTAGAATTTAAATGCACATGTTTTCACTGTGACACCAGTCCTATAATGAAATGTGGGGAGTTACTGTATCTGATTCTGAACCCCTATGTTTGTGAGGTTACTCATGCTTTTCTAATGTCTGCATCCCCAGTGTTCTGCTTTATTTCCAGCATCACACCACATAGTAATCTTCTTGTCCCGTGTCTGCCTTTCATGGCTCCTGGCTGGTTTACACGCTACCTGTTGCTATGGGTAATGCAGGCACTTTGTGCAGAGATCTGCTTCTACTTGATTACTGTTTTTTTCCTTTGGCCAATTCGCAGCTCCAGGGCCCTACAACATGAAAGTTGCTGCTATTGTGTCTTCTTGCACTCAGGTTACGTATAAGGGAAAAATTGTACTACAGCTCCCATGGTGCTCTGCAAGCAACCGGTCTCGAGTTGTAGTGCAATTTCTTCTTTACAAGTGACTGAGTGCAAGTAGACCCCCTAGGCCAGCTGGCACTACTGCAGTGCAGGACAGCTAGAATTTAAGTAAAAGTCTAGTAGGCGGTTTACAGTAAATACATAGTTAAACATATCTATATACATACAAATATATCTTTAGCAATGTATCTGTATGTATTTCTATGTTAAAGTAATTTGGCACTTTTTTTCTAACACCCGAGATCTCATATCTTTGAGCCCTTATAACTTTTTTGTGCAATATATTTTTTTAAATAATTTTTATTAGACAGTGTTATTATCAGTGTAACTGTACTTTGTAATGTATTTTTTATGTGTTTTATGACACTTTTTGTTTAGGAAAACAGTTAACCACAGCTCTGAGATCGCGGTAAGGATTAAAGCAACTTGTAATATTAGCGAAATTAAAACTGCTCACGAAAGATGATATTGCCTGAGCAAAACCGTTCGCACCTCACTTGTAATCTAGCCCTTAATAGTGCTACCTCTTATGCATGGCTAAAATTGTCGATTTTAATGCCCCTTTAATTGATTAATAAAGTTATTTAAGGGAAAGTCTAGTCAAAATTAAACTTTCATGATTCAGATAAAGCGTACAATTTTAATCAACTTTCCATTTTACTTTTATCATCGAATTTGCTTTGTTCTCTTGGTATTCTTTGTTATAAGCTAAACATAGATATGTTCATATGCTTTTTTCTAAGCCCTTGAAGGCCACTTCTTATCTCAGTGCAAATGGACAGTTTTTAACAGCTAGACAGCACTAGTTCATGTGTATCATAAAGATAACATTAGGCTCACTCCTGTAGATTTACCTAAGAGTCAGTACCGATTGGCTAAAATGCATGTCTGTCAAAAGAACTGAAATAAGGAGGCAGTCTGCAGAGACTTAGATACAAGGTAATCACAGAGGTAACAAATGTTTGTTTTTTGTGTTTTTTTTTTATAATTTGTATTGAAACTTTACAATTATATATTAACCCTTTAAGGACACAGCTTTCAGTTTGCTCAATTGTTTTATGACGGAAAAATTCCGTCATATGTCCTTAAGAGGTTAATAGATCAATACAATGACATGCTGATGAAAAATAAAAATAAACAAGAAACTTCCATCTGAGTTAATTCAGAGAAGAAAAAAAACCCATAAGACAACTTTTTCATTATAGTCAGCTTGTCCGTTCTGAACAAGAGAAAAACAAAACAAAAAAGTACAATAAGATTTCTTAATTCCAAAAGGAAAAAATGCCATACATAAAATATTAATGAGATAAAAATATGTAACAACATAAATAATCATTGTGTGGAATTAGTGATGCCAGATCATGAGCAAAAACATAAAATCAAAATGAATAACATAAAATAGCTTACATGTATTTCTTCTACCAAAAAAGGGCGAAAAAAAGAAAAAAACTAAAAGTAAAAACAAACATTTTTTATCTATGTTCTCGGCCGGTCTTCGCTCCTCCCTCCATGTTTTTCCGGGTTTTTAACTGTATTACGTACAGAGCGGTCCCACCCGCTCTACACGTACTGGAAAAGCGCGTTCCCGATAGCCAGACAAGTTGCGCATGCGCACACCTCGCCGTACATTCTAATTGCGCCTGCGTGACTCAAATAATTTGTTACCTAAAGCGCAGGCGTCAAGATTTCACAAGATTTCCACTTATAAGGAGGAATTGCGCATGCGCTAATCTTGAACGAGCATGGCTTGGAAGGGAGAGCAAGTTATGCCAACGCATGCGCAGAACGGCAAGCAAGTTTGTGACGGCCACCTAACGGCCAGACGTACTATTGGCTAATTTAAGAACGTGACCGGACTGCCAAAAAAAAAACGGGCTGTTTATCTAACGCTTCAAATTGGACAGAAAAAAGGTGATAACTCTGTAAATATTTAGAAATAACAAAAGTGATGACTTAAAGTACCCTTTATTTTATAGCTATTTACATTTAGGGCTCCATGTACTAAGCAGTCAGCGAGCTACCCGCAACAAATCTCGCGTCAAAATTCGCAAACTGATATGTACAAAGCCGTCAATTATGTTAAAACTCGCATCTTTAAAATTGCGAGCGTACTTATCCGCCAAACCTCGCTACCGCTCCATTTTTCACTGTAATTAGACACATTTGACCACCAACTCGCCAAAAACGAATGTACTAAAAAATCTATTTGTCCGCTCGCTACAATTTCCGCTCCCACCTCGTTATTTTTGCCTCGCCACCTTTTAGGTGGCGGGCAAGGTACAAAACAATAGGAAAGTCAATCTAGACGCCAGTCTAGACATATATAAAAGGCAGTAATATCAGCATTGTACTTACAGCATAACTGGCGTCTAATTTGTCTCTCATTTCCATGTACATAAATTGCGCCCAATTTGTCGACTGTAATTAAAGAGTAATCTATATTTTAAATTTGTTTTGTATAGTTGTCAATCTTTATAATTATTTTTATATTAATATTTATATATTATCAGATCCAGATGAAGCCATATCCAAATTGTAAATAAATATTACAAAAATAACGCTCTGTTATCACTCTTCAAAAAATTTTGAACAATAATAAAGTTGTTTAGATAAGTTGAACTTTTATAGGAGCAAAATTCTATTCCCGTGACTACTATGATGTTCGTGACACCTTGCATGTCACGTGTTAATAATTGGCCAGACAATTCAACTGAAAGTTAAGTACATCAGCTTAGTCGCGGCGAGCGAGGCGTCAAATTTATCAACAATCCGCAACTGCTCGCGGCGGGCTAGACTTGTCTATTTATTGGGGGAATATTAGTACATAGCGACAGCGGATACCATTTCGCCCACGGCGAGTAACGTCGAGTTTATCCGCATCTACAATGACGGATGAATTGACGGCTTAGTACATGGAGCCCTTAAAATTATCGAACCTTGCAAACTTTACCTTCACTTTAAACACGATTGGTAATATCCTCTAACTAAAATTATAATTACATTTTGCATATGATAGGCTCTATTAAACTTCAAGAATAAATATGACAAAAGAGGCGAAAAGAAGAAATTAACTGAAAGGTCCGTATATGGGGGTAAATAAGATTCTACATGCGCTGGGCTGGATTATACGGGAGAGAGAGAAGAGAGAGAGAGGGGGAAAAAAGGAGGTTTACATCTCTCTGTACCAAGCTCCTGGGAAAATACCTCTATCAATCTGTCGTTTAAATCAATCTGAACTCTTAAAAAAAAGAGACCACTTGGGTTTGAGCCTCTATAGGTAGAGATCGGATCAGTTTCTTCCATTTCTGGAAAAAGCGATGTATCTCTTTTTCATTATAGATCCTCAGACCAAATTGTTCGAAAGTCATATGGTTCTGCATCATTTTTAAAAACTCAGAGAATTTTAGTCCAGATCTATTTTTCCAATTCTTTAAAATCAGGTTACGTACTATCAAAATGGCTGTATTTACAAATCTATAAGATGGATAAAGAGGCGAATGTCTAAAAAAGGAAAACACCTGTATTGGTTGTATTTTAACTTTAATTCCAAGTAACCTATTTAGCCAATAAGTGATTTTGCTCCAGAATTGCCTAATTTTAGGGCATTTCCAAAAACAATATAAAATGTCTGAATTTTTAGCCCTGCATCTAGAGCAGATCCCCTCATTGTCTGACCATTTTGCGAATCTCGAGGGCATAATATACGCCGTAGTCATTAAATTGAAATAAGATTCACGCCAATTTAAGGAGACTTGTGTTGTTTCAAGTAACTGATTCTTTGGGGGATGTTTTCTAGTAATAATTCTAGGAGAAGTTTATTCCGTTTTGAGTACAATACTTCAAGATGACTCTTACCCCGAATATTGTTTAGGATATTATATACATTGGAAATGGAAAAGTTCCCTGCTAAATATAATCCAATTATCCTATCTATATCTCCAAAAGACAGATCATCTCCAATTTCAAGTCTTAGAGTATTAATCCAGTGGCGAGTCTGTAGATAAGCAAAGAAGGTCGATTTATGTATATCAAACTCGGTGCATAATGCAGAAAAGGATCTTGCCCTTTAGACTCCAACCTCACAAAAGTCCCCAACTGTTTTGGTGCCTTTTAATGCCCATAGGATAAGTTGACCTGGAGAAAGTCCTGGGGGAAATTCTGGATTCCCAAGTAGGGGTATAAAACCATACCTACGAAAATCAATCCTACATAAAGAACATAGTTTTTGCCAGGCAAGAATGATATACTTGAAGGTATACATTGGAGCAACATTTGCTAGTAATTTAGAGAAAGGTATATGAGTTATAAGTTTTAATGAAAACGGGGCAATCAATTTTCATTCCAGCCTGGAAAAGGATACATAATCCTCTGTGATCCAATCTAAAGCAAATTTTCCCAACGTAGCATAATTGTAGAGTGTAATATTGGGAAATGTCAAGCCACCTTTTATCTTGAGCAGTGATAGTTTATGTATAGAAATTCTGGGTTTTTTACCCATGCCAAATAAATTTTGAGCACATTTTCTGAAAGGACATAATATACTTTTTAGATAGGAGTAACGGTAAGTTCTTTAACAGATATAGTAATTTAGGAAGTAAGATTGCCTTAATTAGCATAATGCCTGCGCATAGCAAGATGGGAAGTTTATTTCAAGTATTTAACTTCTTTTCAATGTCATCAAAACATTTAGGAAAGTTCAATGTATATCAGCTAGCAAGGTTGTTGCTGAGATTGATACCTAGATATTTGATTTGATTTACTACCTTAAATCGTTGAAGAACCTCACACGTTTATTGATCCATAATAAGGTTACTACCTTAAATGGGTGAAGAACCTCACAGGTTTATTGATCCATAATAGTTAAGATTTACTAAGGTTTATTTGATATCCAGAGAATGAGCTATACAGCTCAATCATCTGTAATAATCTTGGGATGGTCTGTCCTGTATGTAAAAATCAAAATATCATCTGCATAAAGTGATAGGACTAAATCCTCTTCCCCCAGTCTTATTCTTTTCAGTTCTTATATAACATTAGCTTACCGGCAGATTTATACATTAAAGTATTGCTGTATACATTTTATGTAAAAGCTCCCTTTTCCATAACACTGCTCCTTGCTCTACTGAGCGGGTCTGGATTTTCCACAGAGCATCGCGGCAACACTGTCTAGTCACAGTGTGCCCGGTCACGCCATTAAAATGAAGGCAGCTTTCTCCTGCTACTAGTCCAGAGCGGGAGCGAGCTACATTCATTTTAATGGCGCGACCCGGCACACTTTGACTAGACAGTGTTGCCGCGATGCACTGTGGAAAAACCAGACCCGCTTAGTACAGCAAGGAGCGGTGTTCTGGAAAAGGGAGCTTTTACATAAAATGTAGCTGCAATACTTTAATGTATAAATCTGCCGGTAAGCTAATGTTATATAATTCTGCACTATGTGCAGAATTATATAACATTAGTTTGTAAGTTTATTGCCCCTTTAAGAGTGATTTTATCAGAAATGTCACCATTAACAATCATGTAAGAAGTTGGGGCCTTGTATATAAGTTGTACAAAATGTAAAAAATTACCTAGAAATCTGAACCCTTCAAAATAAGTGATCCCATAGAATAGAATTGAACGCTTTTTCTGCGTCGACTGTGATTAATGCCAAATGCATTTTAAAATGGGAATTCTTACTCAAGGATTTCTCAGTGCAAATGGACAGTTTTTAACAGCTAGACAGCACTAGTTCATGTGTGTCATATAGATAACATTGTGCTCACTCCTGTGATTTTACCTAAGGCCAGCACTGATTGGCTAAAATGCATGTCTGTCAAAAGAACTGAAATAAGGGGGCAGTCTGCAGAGACTTAGATACAAGGTAATCACAGAGGTAAAACAAATGTATTAATATAACCATGCTGGTTATGCAAAACAATTCTGTAGTAGAATGTTCATTTAAAGGGGCATGCACTTATAAATACTTGTAATTTATTTCACTGCAGCAATGCTAGGACTTACCTTTAGAGATATGCAACTGTAATGCCAAGACTCTGTTTATCCCCCTGTTTATTTGGTTTATCTGTCCAAGATTTATGGTCTGTCCCTCTCTTGAGAGGTTTTTATTTTTTAAACCTGACAGCCAATCAAAAACCATACCACCCTCTACATAGACTTCGCAAATAGTGTGCTAAAGGTGCTCTGGACTTGAGACTAATGATCTTGTGCTAAACAAAGCCTTGGCTGCCAGTTGCACAGCTCAAAAGAAAATTCCCAGTATTGCCAAAATGCAATACTTTACATACATTTTTAATAATTTCCGAGCTTAGTGTCCATTTACATTTTTCAATTAAAAAAATTAAAGAAATACAAGCATAAGATGTTATGATGTTGGTTGAAAGGTGAGCGATTAAGAGATAATTTACAAAGGCACTTCCATGTAGAAATTGTTCATGGTATATCTAGTAAAGAATGATAACAAAACTAAAAATACTATGAGAATTGAAAAATCAAATCCGTCTTGAAAATTAATTATACCAATGATTTTAGAAAAATAGAAGAACTGGCAGATTTGGTAGCATATAGAATTTTAATCTATGGTGATATATTTGCATTTCAATCTTAAAGGGACAGTCTATACCAGAATTTTTATTGTTTTAAAAGATAGATAATCCCTTTATTACCCATTTCCCAGTTTTGCATAAATAACACATTTATAATAATATACTTTTAACCTCTGTGATTATCTTGTATCCAAGCCTCTGCAAACTGCCCCTTTTTTCAGTTCTTTTGACAGACTTGCAGTCTAGCCAATCAGTGCCTGCTCCCAGATAACTTCTCGTGCACGAGCACAGTGTTATCTATATGAAATACGTGAACTAACACCCTCTAGTGGTGAAAAACTGTTAAAATGCAATCTGAAAGAGGTGGGCTTCAAGGTCTAAGAAATTAGCATATGAACCTCCTAGGTTAAGCTTTCAACTAAGAATACCAAGAGAACAAAGCAAAATTGGTGATAAAAGTAAATTGAAAAATTGTTTAAAATTACATTCTCTATCTGAATCATGAAAGTTTATTTTGGCCTAGACTGTCCCTTTAAGATTCAAGAAAGACTGCAAACATCAAAACCTACATTTTCAAAACAAGAAAATAAAATTAAAATACCAATAAAAATGATGTGTTATTTATTAACATACACTCTTGCATGAAATTGTGATATTATATTCCTTTGAAGACTGCTGTTTGCTTCACTGGCAACTAGAAATATCTTTTTTTCCAAACAGTGGGGGGTATATGAAGAGAACTCTGCTTTTCCGCTTTTGCAGGTTTTCAGAAATTAAGTTTAACCCAGAGTGCTTCTGATTCTTAAAAAAAAGCAGGTTTTGACACGTTTACTGTGCTGAAGTGAGAGCATTGATCGGAGGAGAATTCAGTGTATAGTGTCCTTTTTTGAGTTCAGTTAAATAAGTCAAATCCACTTCAAAATTGAGGTGAGATGCTCAGGTCACATTATGTTTGCATTGTAGTCTTCTACAATATGATGTTCACTGGATAGCATTTTATCCCCAGCCTATCTCAGCTAACCTGGAAGCCCAAATACATTCATTTCCCTTGATGTAGTGGCCAGAATTCTCAGCACCTCTTATATCAACTACTCTTTTGTTCAACCATGTGAAAACTTCATCTCCTTTCTTTTCATTTTATTTTTTTTCAAACTTTCCATCTTCTGCTTCAAGTCTGTACTTGGTAATTTACTCCTATTGTAATATTTTCTTTGTTCTCTTGCTATCTTTATTTAAAAATGTAAGCTTAGGAGCTGGCCTATTTTTGGTTCAGCACCTGGGTAGCGCTTGCTGTTTGGTGGCTGCATTTAGACATCAATCAGCAAGTACTACCCAGGTGCTGAACCAAAAATGGGGTGGCTCGTAAGCTTAATTTAAAAAAAAAAAAAATATACTAAGAGAATGAAGAAAAATTAATAATAGTAGTAAATTAGAAAGTTGCTTAAAATTGCTTGCTCTATCTGAATCATGAAAGTTTAATTTTGACTCGACTGTCCGTTTAGTATACATTTATTGCATTTATATATTTTACTACTGTAGAATTCCAGTATTTGTTGATTTCCTCTCAATCAGATATGTTACATTTATTATATTTATTTATTTTCTGTTTTTATTTGGAAAAAGCGTCTTTTTACTTTTCAAAATAAGGATGAAGAAATTTTAAAAGGAAATAATAATAAAAAAAACAAACATATGCTGCTCTTGACTGACTGACTTACCAGCTATATCCTCATCTCAGGATGGTACAGAAGTGGTCGGGTGTGCAGTTTTTACTATGGCCCTTATTATTATGAAATTATAGACAGAAGCTGTCTGTGATCGATTTTAATGTTGCACAAAGAAATCCTTATGCTGTGCCGCCTCCTGTTCCCACGCAACCAACTGCCGGACAGCGGGCTCTGTCAATCTACCTGAACAAAATGAGTTTTGTGTGTGTTATCTCCACCTTGGAAGACACTTGCGGCAAGCAGACTCGCTTCAGCAAACCTGCCCCACAAGAGTTCCACAGCTTCTTCTGTCACTTGATAACTGGATAACCTGTATGTTTACTTTTTTCACTAGAAAGTCCATTTAAATATGCCTGTCTACAAACCTTATCATAATGCTATTGTTATTTAAAACATTATGGAAAGAAAGATAGAAACACTGATTTTGATAACACATCGTTTGTAGGTGCATCTAGTCTACCCATTTCTATGGAAAGTGTAGATTTAAACAGCATGCAGGTCTCTATTAAAATTAAAGGAACATAAAAGTGTAAAAAGTTAATGCTCTAGAGAGTTAAAGCATTTTATTATTGCACTGATGCTTGCCTTTAACTATGTGTTTAACCCATGCAAAGTCAGCTACAAAGCAGCAATGCATTACTGGAATCTAGCTGAACACATTTGTTGAGCCAATGAAAATAGGTATATGGGTGTAGCCACCAATCAGCAGATAATGCCCAGTAATGCATTTCTGCTCCTGCTCCTGAACCTAACAAAGGATACCAAAAGAACAAAGTTGATTTAATAATAGAAATACATTGAAAATTATTTTAGTATTGCATGTTCTATTATAATCATGAATGTTTAGTTTTAATTTTCATGTCCCTTTAAGCAGACCCTGTGTCTTGTGCGCACAGCTAATTTAGACCAAATACAGCATTAATTCCCAATAGTGCAATTTGGAGACTAGAGGAAAAATGCAGGAAAAAGAATTGCCTTTAGACAGGAAAGTAGTTAATTAAAGGGACACATTACTCAATAAACAAACAAAAAAAAAAAAAATTTCCATATGAAAGAGTAGCACATTGATATATACTGTGTATATATATATATATATATATATATATATAGCAAAAGGAAGAATTTTGCAGACAACGGTCAATATAGATAAAACTTCATCTTTATTGTAGAAAACATTAAAACACTCCAGGGGTCATCACAAGTACACAACACGAGTGTCCGCTAACATGTTTCGGCCCTCAGGCCGTAATCATAGCTAAAGGACTGTGCACCTGAGTTTCTTAAAAAGCAACAGGAACTCTTTGATTGGTTTAAAATTGAAGGCGTGTTGTGTAAAGGTTAACCCTTTGGGAACCAACTTTAATTTACATACATATATGAATGTGTATATTGCCCTTCTAAGAATTAAATCTAATCAATACTAGGTAACCGACGTTATTGCATAAATTGCTATACTACTTGCTAATATACAATGTAGAGATTTAAGATGAACTTAGTAAATAAAACATAGGTATTACAATAATAATGCTAATATTAACCCTTTAAGTTCATAGTAGAATAAATAATTCTATAGTTCCTGTACGATATTTATCGACAGGTTAATCGCACTAGTATACACTTTAAAAATTCAAGAAGTATGTTTCTTAGTCGTCTATTGGTATAACCTAAAGAATTGAGAGTAGTAATAATAATAATAATCTAAACTGTACTCAACTAGATTATTATCCTAGACTGTACTTAACTAAAGTGACTATGAAATGTGAACAAAGATTTATATAAAACATTCCATATAAAATCCAAAAAATTATTAATTAAGTGTGTAAATATATCAGACAAAGAGGATAGAGATCAGAAAGCTGTTAGTATTGGATTTATTATAGGTAGACCTTTTATGGTGAACCTAATGTGATGTAATACAGGGAACCAGGGGCTCTTAAAGATGTTTAAAGCTGCTATAATATAAACTGAAACATGGGCATTTACACATTATTAGGAGAGCGTAGACAGACCACTGCAGAAGAGGGAAGGGATATTACTCCCAAAAATTAATCAAATCATATTCCGAATTTAGACCCTTCGGTACACGCGTTTGTAATTTAAAAATCCAGAACATTTCCCTCTTCTGCAGTAGTCTGTCTCTATTGCCCCCTCTAGGCGGACAAAACACTCTCTCAATGGCCTGCCACCTAAGTGTTTCCACACTTTTTTGGTGGTATTTCGCAAAGTGCTGCACCAGAGGGGTAGACGCAACACCTGCCTGGATTGTGGACAAGTGATTTCGGATACGTACTTTTACCTCGGTGGTCGTGAGCCCAACGTATTGTAGGTGGCAACTAGTGCAACTCAGGGCATAAACTACATACGTGGAGGTACATTTGAGGCAAGACTGTATGGAATAAACCTCTCCAGTAACTTCAGATCTGACACTATCAGACTGTATTACATGTTCACACACCCTACATTTATTTAGGCACTTGAAGGTGCCTTTATGGGTCAGCCAGGAACTTTGTCCCCTGTCAGTTTTAGGGAGAACAGAGGGAGACAGTAAGTTACCAAGTGTAGTCGTTTTTCTATAGGAACAACGCAGACCTTGAGCAATACAATGCTCCAGTTTGTCATCAGCCGCCAAAAATGAAAAATGTTTTTTAATAATTTTACATATATCGGCATATTCCTGACTGTATTCAGTGACAAAGGTCACTCCCTTATGTTCAGCTTTAGACTTAATACCATCCCTGTTTAGAACCGCAGACCTTTCTAGAGGATCAACTTGGCTTCTAGCCTTTCTAATTACATTTGTGTTATATCCTCTGTTCTTCAACCTTTTGGTTAAATCGTCACACTGTTCAGCACATTTTTCTGGCAATGAACAGTTGCGTTTAACCCGGATGAACTGGCCTTTAGCCACAGCAAAAGGTACATGTCTAGGGTGGCAGCTACTTGCGTGCAAGAGGGTGTTACCCGTTATGGGCTTCCTATATATTTCTGTCTCAACCTTTCCATCCGTTGTACCTATAATAGTGATGTCCAAATAATTTATCACATTATCCTGTAGATCACAGGTGAACTTAATTCCAATATTATTGGAATTCAAGTATGTGACAAAGGACATGAACTGTGACTCACTTCCACTCCACACGAGGAGTAGGTCATCTATATAGCGGCCGTAAAAATAAATATATTCTCTGAAGGGGTTTCCATCCCCATAGACGTGGGACAGCTCCCACCAACCCATGAACAGGTTGGCGTAAGAAGGGGCAAACTTCGCCCCCATCGCTGTCCCACGTCTCTGGAGAAAGAAACCACCCTCAAAAGAGAAATAGTTATGGGTTAGCAAGAACTTAAGAACTCTAAGAATAAATTTTCTGAATTCAAAAGAAAAATCTGAAAAAAACTCCAAAAAATAATTGACCGCTATTAGACCCTCCTCGTGTGGAATGGAGGAATATAGTGCCACTACATCAATAGTGGCCCACCTAAAGCTGGATTGCCAGTCCAGTTGTTCCACTATACATATAATGTCTTTGGTGTCTCGGATATAGCTATGCAGCCTTTGCACTAAAGGCTGCAACAAACTGTCTACCCACTGTGAGACATGTTCCATTAGTGACCCTATACCACTAACAATAGGGCGCCCCCGAACATCCTTAAGGGATTTGTGGACTTTGGGCAAGTGGTGGAAAATGGGCACTACCGGGTGATCAACCACCAAATACTCAAACGTTTTACGATCATAGTGCCCACTTTCCAACCCATCATCCAAAATGTCCAAAAGTTCCCTTTTAAATCCAATTGTAGGGTCCCTAGGAAGAGGAATATAGTCCTCAGTATTGTTCAACTGGCGTAAGGCTTCATTGACATAATCCACCCTGTCCAGCACAACGACAGAGCCCCCCTTATCTGCTGAGCGTATGACTATGTCATGATTGTCTTGTAGCTCTTTAAGGGCGGCCCTCTCGCGACTGGACAGATTGGGTGTTTGGTACTTAGTACTATTCTTGAGTCTAACTAGATCACGCTCCACACGTTTGAAAAAGGTTTCCAGGGTATTACCCCTTGACTGGATAGGGTAAAACAAGGATTTATTCTGGAAGCTACCAGATGCATTTACACTCTCTTTATTAGTGTCAGTCAGAGCCTCCCTAGACAAATTTTCCATATTGATTACATCACAAGTCTCATTAAATGTCAATTTACTAAAATACTGATCTTTAGTGGGTACATTCAAATCAGAAACCATTCTATTACCTACAGATTCATATGATTCATTGAAAAAATGTTTCTGCAGTGTCATATTACGTATTAGTTTGTTTACATCCAGAATGGTGTTAAAAACATTAAAGTGATTTGTGGGTGCAAAATTAAGACCTCGGCTCAAAAGGGAAATTTGGGAGTCTGTCAGTGTGAATTTAGACAGATTTATAACATTATTTATTTGTACTTCTGCTTTCCTTTCCGACCTCTCAACTGATAATGCCCCTGGTTCACCTGACCTATCCCGGTGCGTTGGGGAGGAAGAGAAAAAACCTGTTCCAGTTTCCTCTGATCATCTACAGATGCATGTGCTTGAATTGCCACCATACTACTATTATCTTCGACATAATTGGAGGCAGAGTTATTGGATTCTGCATAGTGTATTCCATTAGTGGCCACCTGCATATGGTGATGCTCCGAGGAAACTGGAGCATTAGTGTTATGTGTTATAGTTGACTGACCATTTTTAAGAATACTTCTGGGGAGTTCATCTCCACTAGACGCACCAGTTTCTTCCCCTGATTCAAAATCAGTGTCAGAATAAGTTACCCTCTTGGTCTCTGAGTTATGTGTAGGTACCTGACCTTTACCTTTGTTGTTACTGTTATTCCTTCTATTCCTCGACCTTCCCCTACCTTGTCTTTTAAATGTTGCCTTATCTGAACGTTTCCAAATATAGACCAAGTTATTATTGTAATCATTTTGGTCCCTTACAAATTTTGTATGCTTAATCTCAAGGACTGAATCTTTCACTTTGGCTACCACAGATTTAAGAATAGTATCAAATTTAGCAAAGCTGGCTTCTAACTGACGTAAATTCATCTCAACCTGTAATTCTCCTATCTCATCTCTGATATTTTTGAGGAGATTAGATTTATATGATATTAATAACATCATTAAACGTATTGAACAGTCAGATAGAATATCATTCCAGGCATTAATAAATACAATATCAGTGACATCAAAAGTGGGGAATTTACTCAGTCTCAACCCACGTGGAATAATTTTTAATTTAAGGTAGGTCTCAAGTGTCCAAATGTCCCATTGGAGTTTATGTTCCCTTATCAAAAGCTTTTCCAATTCCTCAAATAAAGCTGATAAAGAATAATTGGATTTGTCAGTTGAAAAAATTCTTTCAATTTCATTAGAAGTAGAGTCTCTTTCAGAAGAGGGCAATAAAGAGTAAAAATGTGTGACCTCCATGGAGAAAAACAAACAAACAAAGGACTGCTCAGATTGCGGATGAAAGCAGTAAAGTGCAACTGGGTAAAACACTTGAAAAATAGAAACAGTAAAGTAGAAATAACTGCAACATCCAACATCTGGATGTTGCAGTTATTTCTACTTTACTGTTTCTATATATATATATATATATATATGTACATACACACACATAATTAAGGTCCAGAGTACAAATGGAGTGCTCCCGCTCAAACCTTAATTGCGCTAGAAGTAAGCTTTTTGCGCTCATCGGTTTGCACTTATGAGTTGAAAGTAAACTGTTTTTTCTAGCATGCTAAGCTGATGAGCACAAAAAACAAACTTACAACATTGCGTGCACATTCACGTATTCCCCTTAGAAGTCAATGGAGATAATAAAAGTGGAAAAAAAACCTTACCCCACTCGAGCACAACCCCGATCAAATATTCTAATGTGTGCCAACCCGACATGAAAATATAAATATTTCACATTCCAATGTTCTTCACATACAATAATATGTTCTATTTATGTTCTATAAATTCATAAATAAATATTTCTACATATATCTGATGTTATTTTGGTACAATATATATCTATGCCTATATATATATATATATATATATATCTATTTACAAATACTTAGAACATATTCTGCTAGGTATGGAACATTGGAATGGGAAATACTTACAGTAAATACATATTTAAAACCTTTATAAAAAATGAATATTGTTTAAATATATTTTTTACATGTTTTCATCTACTTAAAGGGACATGAAAATTATAAAAAATTATTTCATGACAGAGGATACAGTTTAAAACAACTTTCCAATTTACTCCTATTAGTTAATTTGCTTCCTTTTCTTGTTATCTCTTGTTATCTAAGATTTATCTAGGAAAGCTCAGGAGCAGCAAATAACCTAGGTTCTAGCTGCTGATTGGTGGCTGCACACACACATATATATATATATATATATATATATATATATATACACACATATTAATACATACATAATGTGTTTTGTGCAACTTTTTAGTTTTGCAAAACAGTTAACCAGAGCTCTGAAGTCACAGTAATCATTCTAGCGTAAATCGTGATTGCTTTTAGAAGAAAGGTTATGTCCACTTTAAGTTAACTTCCATGACAGCCTTATATCGCTGGTATTCTTTCATTTCTTTACTGTTTTGTCCCCACTAACTCTAATGGAAGTTGGTTGCCTGGCCCTCATTTATTATAATGCGGACAAACAAGGTTCCTAGACAGGAAACCTGCCTGCCTCCATTCACAGTGAGGGTGGCAGCTATAATTTAAGAATGCATAAGTAATTACTTGCGCAGCCGCACTCCCAAACAATTATGTAAGAGCAGAACTTATCAATCCTCACAAAAGAATAAATCCAGGATATTTTAGCTCTTCCACCTAAAAGTAGTAAAGGGACATGAAACCAAGATTATTTTTTTCTTCATGATTCAGATAAAGTATGTCATTTTAAACAACTTTCCAATCTACTTTTATTATCTAATTTTTGTTGTTCTCTAAGTATCCTTTGGTAAAAATAATACATGGGAAAGCTCAGGAGCTATTGATTGGTGCCTGCACATATATGTCTTATTTTATTGACTCACCCAATGCTCTTAGTAGTGCATTGCTGTTTCTTCAACAAAGGAAACCAAAAGACTGACGGTAATTAGATAACAGAGGTAAATTGAAAAGTTGTTTAAAATTGTATTCACTATCTGAATCATGAAAGAAAAAAAATGTGGGTTGCATGTACCTTTAAGACCACATCTCTGTAACTACAAAGCCGCATCTCAAGCTCCATGAATGGAACCCTGTTTATCTTCAGCCCTTTCCCTTAGATCAAACATTAGAGTCAAGGCAAAATATTATTTAAACATGATAACAAAGTACAAATGAGGTATAATGTAAAAAGGTAGGAGAAAAGTAATCTACTGGTAGAGACAAAACAAAGTAGTTTAGTTAAGTTTGAGATATCTTGGTCACACAACCAGAACTTGATCTTCTTCATGAATCCAAGATTATACCATATGAATCTGACCATGTGTGACCTATTTTTTTTTCCTTTGGAAGGGTGTGTCTGGGAAGGATCTGACACTTTGCCTATAGCTTGCACGTGTTGAATGTGATACTTATTAGATTGTGAATACTTTTATAGCTGGCCTAGTGAAACTTCATGAGTAACTGGTGAATGGTTGCTTTGTATAGTACAGTTTAATCAGCTCTTCTACAAGAATGTAATATCCTATGTTCGTAAAATAATTGAATGTATGTTTGTGAGGATGATTCACACTTGTTTTGTATTCAGAAATATAGGACACTGCTGGAGTCAGTTAAAATGATACAATTTTCAGGTTCCATTGTAGGGGAAATAGACTTCTGAATCATAGATGTATATGCTATTCATCCCTAGTTTTTAATGCAAACTCTCACACACTATCTATCTCTCTATCCGTCTGTCTATCATCTGTCTCTTTTCTCTTTCAAATACACAAACACATAAATATTCATGACACAGAATGGCTAAACCTTATTGCACATGTATCCCTGCTCATGCATTCATGTCCTCCCCCTGCAACAAGCATGTCTAGTGCAAATTCAGGTAGATAGAATTACAGCTGAATCAACATATGGTCTTTGGATGCTTATATCACCATATGAATGCTTAATAACTTTCGAAGTGGCATTTTATTTAATGTGTTTACGCTAAAGAAAGATATTTAAAACTTTTCAGTGGACCAAACATTGAGACCTATTTAACAAATGTCTGTCGGACCTGATCCGACATTGAGGATCAGGTCCGACAGACATAGCTGAATACGGAGAGCAATACGCTCTCTGTATTCAGCATTGCACCAGCAGCTCTTGTGAGATGCTGGTGCAACGCTGCCCCCTGCAGACTCGCGGCGGTTGTCAATCAACCCGATCATACTCGATCGGGTTAAATTCCGGTGATTCCTGTCTGCCTCATTCATAACTGCGGTTTCTGGCAAGCCTGCAGGCTCGCCAGAAACACGGGCCCTCAAGCTCCATTCGGAGCTTGATAGATAGGCCCCATTAACTTCAAAAACTGGTTAACTGTACCTTTAATTGGGCAACAAATTTGAATAACTAATTTGAGCTGATTTGAATAAACATGTACATAATATTAAATATATTTAATTCTGTTGTTAAAAAATAATATTATTCATGATCCTGAAATCAGCTTTGAATTTAAGAGAAACATGTCTTATGTTGTTTAATCAGTGCTCTGTATGCATAAATTATGTTACGATGAAAATCAGACCATGTCTTCTTAACATTTATAATACAACTCTTAGCTTTGTTTTTGTGTCCAAAACACATTAAGATAACGTATGAATGGCTTTTGCAAATGAACCTGTACTCTTTCAACTACAGTTGAATATGCAGATCGAGGTATTTCCAAGCACTTATCAGTTGCTAAGATACAGGCTTTTAACACGGCAATAGGTGAGTGATATGATTGTGTTTTTGTTTTATTTTTCCTATTTTTTTTTTTTAATTCTTCGGCAAGATCATTTAAGGTGCCACGAAAGCTCAAATATATGAATCATCCAAAATAGATGCTGTTATTCACAGAAGCAAACAGTGAATTTCAAAATAAGCAATTTAATAGAACATAAAGGAATAGATTACAAATGGTGCACAAAATTCAATCGATAGTGAGCGTTAAAGAGACAGTCTACTCCAAAATTGTTGTTTAAAAAGATAGATAATCCCTTTTTTACCCATTCCCCAGTTTTGCATAGCCAACATGGTTATATTAATATACTTTCTTCCTCTGTGACTACCTTATATATAAGCCGCTTCTGACAACCCCTTTATCACATGACGTTTTATTTATTATTTGTTGACTTACATTTTAGTCAATTAGTGCTGTGTTGTGCACAACCTACGGGTGTAAGCAGTGGCGTAGAAACAGGCAGAAATTTAGAAGTTTAAATGTAATAAAGTATATTAATATAACAATGTTGGTTGTGCAAAGCTGAGGAATTGGTAGTAAAGACATTATCCATCTTTTTAAACAATAACAATTTTGATGTTGACTGAACCCTTTAACAACGCTGTTGCTCAAGCCATAATATTTGCACTTTTGCAAATAAATGTCATGTGCACAGTAGTATAATGCATGCTACAATATTTATGAAGTCTGTTCTTTCGCTCAGATAAGAAATTTCTGTGACAGTTAATACACAATAAAATTAATCTCGGTTAACACTCAAATACTGGACTTTTTGGTTAAAGGGACTGTCTAGTACAAAGTAAACTTTCATGATTTAGATAGGGCATGTAATTTTAAACAACTATCCAATTTACTTTTTTTTTTAGCAATTTTGCCTTGTTCTCTTGGTATTCTTAGTTGAAAGCTAAACCTAGGATGTTAATTTCTTAGACCTTGAAGGTCACTTCTAATCTGAATGCATTTTGACCGTTTTTCACCACTAGAGGGTGATACTTCATGTGTGTCATATTGATAACATTGAGCACATGCACGTGGAGTTACCTAGGAGTTAGCACTGTTTGGCTAAAATGCATGTCTGTCAAAAGAACTGAAATAAGGGGGCAGTTTGCAGATGCTTAGATAAAAGATAATAACAGAGGTAAAAAATGTATTAATATAACTGTGTTTGTTATGCAAAACTAGGGAATGGGTAATAAAGGGATATTCTATCTTTTAAAACAATAAAATTTCTGGTGTAGACTGTCCCTTTAATATGTGGTTTTCAAAAGAACTAAAAAGTGGTATTTTGGATGGAACTCAAGTGCAACACGTAACCGATAACTTGTAACATGAACACAATGTGAACGCTACTACCACTTTTTATTGAATTTCTTGGGTGTGTTAAAGGTAATTCATTTTTCATGATTCAGATAGAGCAGGTAATTTTAAGCAACTTTCTAATTTACTCCTGTTATTAAAATTTCTTTGTTCTTTTGGTATCTTTATTTGAAAAAGCAAGAATGTAAGCATAGGAACAGGCCCATTTTTGGTTGAGCACCTGTATAGCACTTTTTGATTCGTCTCAAAATGTAGCAACCAATCAGCAAGCATTACCCAGGTGCTGAACCAAAAATGGGCCGGCTCCTAAGCTTATATTCAACTAAAGATACCAAGAGAATGAAGAAAAATTGATAATAGGAGTAAATTAGAAAGTTGCTTAAAATTGCATGCTCTATCTGAATCATGAAAGTTTACTTTTGACTAGACTATCCCTTTTAAAAGGGTTTGCTTAACCCTGTGAGTGCTAACGACGGCTCTGAGCCATTGCAAATTGTCTCAGCCAGGTGCTAACGTCAGCTGAGAGCCATAGCTACCACTCTCCCGCCTTGAGGGAGATCTGGGGTCTCCCACCCGCTCCTACCCCGGCGATCAGGCCTATATAGTAAAACACATCTCTGTGGCTTCACATTTTTTGCGATGATGTCACGCGTAATGATGTGATGACGTCACTGTGCAACTTTATTTAAAAATTACAATGACAAGTATAGGGAAAGGGTGCATGCTGCTTAGAAGCCTGTATCTCAGGCATCTAAGCAGCAACAGACCCCCAAGACCCACCGTTGGAAAGGTAATCACCTACCTACGGTATAAGTCTTGGGGATCTGAAATAAAAAATAAAAAATAAATGTAAAAAAATAAAAAATAAAAAAACCTCAAATCCAGCTTAGCACCCTGGTGGGAAATTGCTTAGCACTCAAATGGTTAATTTATACAGCAATTTTAATGTTCAATTGTGTGTTATTGTTTATACAAGGCCATGTGCAAAATAATGCACCATACGTTATCAGTTGCACACTACTTGTAATTGGCTCTAACTGTAATACATGTGTCTCCCAAAGGTACTTTAATATACTCCAAAGTGACAAGTTACAATGTGATAATTTGAGTGAAGTTTTAAAAGAAGAAATATAGTGATTTGTCCTATAAAAAATCTGATGTTTTACTTTTAATCTAGGAAGAAAAATGTCAGTTGACACTTTATTTGATAGGATATTTTAAATATTTATATAGGATGTCTCAATTGAACAGAACATATCTGTTTCCAATTTACTGAGAAATAAAAGCACGGAAGGCAAAATTGAGATTTTTAAAAAGAAAAAGACATTTTAATATGAAGAAATTTCTATTTGATTTAAAAAATGAAACATCTGTGTCTAAAACCACTTGATAAATAGGTAAAACTATTTGTTATGAAATGATGGTACAGTATTAGAGTGGGAAACTCATATTATAAAAATCTTACATTAAGTGAACTGAACAGCAGGCTTGCCTTAAATCTAAGCGGAACTATTTCGAGTTGCCTCCTGCAGAGAACAGAATTATTCTTTGCATTAAATGAAAATCAGATTTCAGACTAGCATTGAGCGCAGAATGAAAGTAAACAAAATGGGACGATAAGATGCTGAATAGTGCTTTCAATCTAATCTCCCAAGCAAAATGCACTTATGTATCAAAATTTGGAAGTAAAAGAGAAAATAAAAGGTAAAGGTGCAGTTAACCCACATTACTATTTATATGACACAGTTTTTGTTAACTATTTCTTTGCCTCGGTTTGAAATTACATTTTTTGGCTTTTCTTCCATTCAATTTCATGTGGTTTTATCTTCATCCATACCTGGCCAATTATTTTATCTTTCCTTAGGAATATCAACCTTTGTTATGTTTTATTAATTGATTACAATGCTTGTTTTTAATATAATTGTCATTAATAAAGGTATAGGGTACCCAAAATGTTCTCCCATTTAATTTGTTCCCAAATGATCCATTTTACCTGCTGGAGTTTATTAAATAGTTTACAAATAGCTCCTTTACCTTTATATCAGAATTTGAAATAAACAGCAGATTTATTTTTCTGACAAATTTATTTTTCTCTGTATTTGCGGGCCCCTGTATCATGTGACAAACTTCAGCCAATCACAGACTTGAACATGTGCACATGCTTAGTAAGAGCTGGTGCCTCACAAAATGGGCATATGAAAAGATTGGGCAAAATGTGATAATAGAAATGAATTGGAAAGTCTAATAAAATCGGATGCTGTATCTGAATCATAAAGTTTAATTTTGACTTTAGTGTCCCTTTAAAGGGACAGTATACACCAATTTTATATAACTGCATGTAATAGACACTACTATAAAGAATAATTTGCACAGATACTGATAAAAAAAAATCCAATATAAAACCGTTAAAAAACTTAATTAGAAGCTCCCAGTTTAGCATTGTTAAAAAGGTAGCTGGAACACCCACTGCAAGTGGGAAATAGCAGACCCCCTCCCCCTTTCTTTGCATAGGAAAAGACCCTTTACACAAACAGGAGCAAGCTGGATGAAGTATACATCAGTATTCTCCTAAAACTTTGGGGCTTGGTTAGGAGTCTGAAAATCAGAGCAATGTTATTTAAAAATAAGCAAAACTATACATTTAAAAAAAAACAAAACTGTATGGGCTATATAAATGGATCATCTACATCTAGAAAACATTTATGCAAAGAAAAATCTAGTGTATAATGTCCCTTTAAGTATATGCTATAGAAATGCTGTGTAAACATAGTCAGCAGAAGAAATTACACTCCCAGTGGGCAGTGGCGTCACTAGGGCTGGTGTCACCCGGTGCGGTACGTTATGGAGTCACCCCCCTCCCCCCCAAAAAGCAGACACACACAAACACAAAAACACAGGCACACACACATACAAACACTCAGACACACTTAAAAACACACTCAGATGCACACACAAACACTCGGAAACACACTCAGACACACGCACAAAACACTCAGACACACGCACAAAACACTCAGACACACGCACAAAAACACTCAGACACACGCACAAAAACACTCTGACACACACACAAAAACACTCGGTCACACACACACAAAAACACTCGGGCACACACACAAACACTTAGACACATACACACACAAAAACACTCAGACACACGCACAAAAGCACTCACACACACACACAAAAGCACTCAGACACACACACACAAAAACACTCAGACACACACACAAACACAAAAACACTCAGATACACACAGAAAAACTCTGACACACACAAAAACTCAGACACACACACAAAAACTCAGACACACACACATACAAAATATGTAAACTGCACTGCATTAATTATAAAGCTCATGCCTAGAGATGCTCCCTGGCTCAGCAGAGCATCAAATAAAAGATAAACAAAGCACTCTAAAAATAAATCACTAAAGAAAAGGTTTAGGCGCGCAAACTAAGAAAATTCTGCTCTCAGACTCTGTTCCAAGTCTGTCAGTGCACAGCCCCGGGCCGCGTGTCTGCCGCTTCTTATGGCCAAGCACCTCTGCTCTCTGCCCACCCCCAGACCCCCGCCTGCCCTCCCATCCTACCTCTTCAGTGTGAACTTAGTGTACCGTAACCGTACCGGTCTGGTGGGCATCATACGTGGCTCCTTTTCTTTACAGACAGTGTCAGACAGTCATGCGGTCAGTGAGTGACTCCACTGCACCACACGTCACTGAGCAGTGAGCACAGAGAGGCAGGCAGGTTTAGGCTAGCAGCACAACTTCGCAAGCCCCACGGCACACCCACAACATTCATAGTGAAATTGGGCAGTGGAGGAGCAAAGTACAAACAAGCAAAAGCAGCCGGGAAAACTATTTGTGGAAATTGCAGCGCTGGCTCAAAAAAACAAAGTGTCTACAACTTTCCCAGTCCCACTAATGTTCACAAATGCTGGCCACTCTAATAAAAAAATATATGCATCGCTATATTGTATTTCTTTGAATTTCAATAAAATAAAAAAAATATTTTTTTTTTATTTATTTTTTTGGTGGTGTCACCCCCTGGAGGGTGTCACCCAGGTGCGGCCCGCACCCCCCTAGTGACGCCACTGCCAGTGGGAAAAAGGAGACCTAAGTAATAAAATGTTAATTTTCAATTGTTCTCCCTTAGGCCCCAATAATCAATACATTGTCAAACCCATGAAAAATTGCCTTTTTGCCCTTGCCAGTCTAGCAATCCGATATAATCAAACAAAGTGGGTTGACCCTCTCTGTTCTGACAATTGGTGATCTGTCTCCCATAGGAAAGAACAGGGATCGCAGCTTCAGCAAAAGTCTTTCAAAATCACCAGTTATCTGTGGTTTTGGCTGGGGGGGCTGTATTTAATGGGCCACTAAACCCAAAAAATTTATTTTATGATTCAGATAGAAAATACAGTTTTAAACAACTTGCTAATTTACTTCTATTATCTAATTTGCTTCATGTTTTAGATATTCTTTGTTGAAGAAATAGCAATGCACATGAGTGAGCCAATCACACAAGGCATCTATGTGCAGCCACCAATCAGCAGCTACTGAGCCTTTTAGCAAAGAATATAAAGAGAATGAAGCAAATTAGATAATAGAAGTAAATTAGAAAGTTGTTTATAATTGCATGCTCTTTGTGAATCACAAAAGAAAAAATGTGGATTTCATGTCCCTTTAAAGTATGTTTACACATAGTTTACATGTGTTCGCTTAAAGAAAAAATGGTTTCTGTGTAGTGACACTTAAAATAATCCCAATGTAAATTCACTGTACATTCACTAGATTTCCCACACTGGAAATTCTCGCCATAAAGTGATTATCTCTCTATTTTAACAATAAATATTCTGAAGTAGACTGTCCCTTGAAGTTATATTCAATTGAACAAGGAGCACATAATCTATTAGTGTTAAAGGGACAGTCTACTCCAGAATGTTATTGTTTAAAAAGATAGATAATTCCTTTATTACCCATTCCCCAGTTTTGTATAACCAACACGGTTATTTTAATATACCTCTGTGATTACCTTGTATCTAAGCCTCAGCAAACTGCCCCCTTATTTTAGTTCTTTTGACAGACATGCATTTTAGCCAATCAGTGCTGACTCCTAGGTAACCCCACGTGCGTGAGCACAATGCTATCTATATGGCACACATGAACTAATGCCCTCTAGCTGTGAAACATTATCTACTGGAGTTGGCTGAATCATAACACACATCCCTGTGCCGCAAACTGCTATCTACACTTTTGCTTTTAACATAGAATGCGGGTATAGCAGATCCCAATATATGTCTTCGGCTTTATCTACTTGTTGCTGGGCCACAGTACATTCCGATGTGTTTTCCTGACTAACAGGTGATCGGCTTTTTTCTATTGTTCATAGCCAACGGACTGACAATACAAATTTCTATGTGAAATGTTGCTTGATTATAAACCGGCTAATTTGTCTGCAATAGATACATAATTCAACTCATTTTGGTATAAGGTGAAAATGCATCTATATAATTGCTTAGCGTTCAGCCTATATAGTTATCCATCTGATATAATTCTTGGCCCTGTTGGCTGCTTGTTTTATTTAAAATTGTTTAAAATTGTTTTTAGCTTGTTATCATATCTATTTAAGATTTTTGGTACTATATCAGATTCTCTATAAATAAGCACTGTATGTCTGCTTACAATATCACACACTAACCTCATCATAGTAGGGATCATGTGAACAACTCCTTGTAGATGCTCCCAGTTCCTTCTCTACACATGGATTTTTCCATGCAGGAGAGACTTTCAGTGGAACCTTTAAATAATAGTATGTAAATCTTAACAATAATATCATTGAATGCCATGCCCTGCTGAAATGATTAATGTTGTTCTTATGGTTCTGACAACTTTGTGCTGTTGACAAATCTGAACATATCTGTTAACTATGCACTATATTATTGTAATATTGCTCCTTTAGGTTCCGCAGGTAACTTCTTTCCATATGTCCTTTTCACATGTACACAATGATCTAGACTTTTGCCACGCATTTTATTTGAACGCTATACAGTACTTAGAATGTATGCTAATATACTTTGGTTACTCAACTCATATAAACACACACTTAACATATATTGTCTTCTTAATTCTTACTAGACTTTGTAATTCAAAATATCTCTGATGGCTCTAACTGAAAATGTTTGATAATTCCAACAACACCCTGGCTTAATTTGGCGGATCTTTCCTATCACTATTCTAAAATAGCCCGGCCTGTTTAACTATTTACTTATAGCAATGGGCCTAACTATTTCAATTTTCAGCAATACTCATGTATTTTTTCAACTTTGGTATTTGCCTGCTTCTAAATTTCTCCTGGAGTATTTAAAATCCCATTCCGGAAGCTATAATATTAGTTATATACCCACAGACATGTTTACTATTGGTACCAATTGGTAATATTCTGTTTACTACCGATATCTATAAAAACTGAAGGGATATGATCTATGTTGTTATTTCACTGAAATTACCTATCGCTCCGCTCTTTTATAATATATCGTGCTAATAGATTATCATAATACCTTTATAAATATTGATTTGCACATATGCACTAAAAAAACGATTGGAGACTGCTCTATGTGCTAATTTATCCATAGGTATATTCTTTATTTTTCTTTAATCAACCGCAAGATTGACTGATAGTATTTTTCTTTCACAATTCTAATCCCAAATTGAGGGGCTAATTGACAGAGTTTGGGTTTGGTTGTTCTCCCGTTCTCGTGTTTTTGTTTTATTTGTGTGTGTTTGTTAGTTATTTTGATTAAATAGAAAAATAAGGAGCTCAGTTGACTTCACTATGGGATATATATTTATTTTTATTTGCTTTTCATGCAACAACAAAAAAAAAAATACCCTAACTTATATAGTGTTTGTTGCTACACACTGAGTATATCCCATATTTATGCCTGCTTTTTGTTGTAAGTGAATCTGTATGTCCCTACTGTACTTTACTATAATGTATATTCAACAGATCTACTGTTTTATGCTTTGCATTAACTCTGTATCTTGTGACAATATTTATTTTTGTCTTGTACCTGAGTTCCATGAATAAAAAGAATAAAAAAAAAAAAAGTAAATTGGAAAGTTGTTTAAAGGGACAGTCAAGTAAAAAAAAGTTTAATAATTTAAATAGGCCATGTAATTTTAAACAACTTTCCAATTTGCTTTTATTACCAATTTTGCTTTGTTCTCTTGGTATTCTTAGTTGAAAGCTAAACCTAGGAGGTTCATATGCTAATTTCTTAGACCTTGACTGCCGTTTCTAATCTGAAAGCATTTTGACAGTTTTTCACCACTAGAGGGCGTTAGTTCATGTGTTTCATATAGCTAACATTGAGCTCAGGCACATGAAGCTCCTAGGAGTGAGCACTGATTGGCTAAAAATGCAAGTCTGTCAAAAGAACTGAAATAAGGGGGCAGTTTGTAGAGGCATAGATACAAGATAATTACAGAGGTAAAATGTGTATGATGCAAAACTGGGGAATGGGTAATAAAGGGATTATCTACCTTTTTAAACAACTAAAATTCTGGTGTTGACTGCCCCTTTTTAAATTGCATGCCCTATCTGAATCATTAAAGTTTAATTTTGACTAGACTGTCCCTTAAAGGGACACTGAACTCAATTTTTTTCTTTCGTTATTCAGATAGAGCATGCAATTATAAGCAACTTTCTAATTTACTACTATTATTAATTTTTCTTTGTTCTCTTGCCATCTTTATTTGAAAAAGACGGCATCTAAGCTTTTTTCTTGGACAGCACTTTTTTTTATTGGTGGACAAATTTATCCACCAAGCAGCAAGGACAACCCAGGTTGTTCAGCAAAAATGGGCCGGCATCTAAACTTACATTCTTGCATTTCAAATAAAGATACCAAGAGAATAAAGAAAATTTGATAATAGGAGTAAATTAGAAAGTTGCTTAAAATTTCATGCTCTATCTGAAACACGAAAGAAAAATTTTGGGTTCAGTGTCCCTTTAACCCCTTAAAAAAAAGACAGTTAATGCCTGAGGACGTACCCTGCACGTCCTCGGTCTGGAAAGCAGCTGGAAATGATCCTGATCGCTTCCAGCCACTTTCCAGTTATTGCAGTGATGCCTTGATATCGAGGCATCCTGCAATAACCCTGCATGGCCATCCGATGTGGCCCTCTCTGCACCGGAAATCGATGGCCGGTATCGTTGGTGGGTGGGAGCCGACATGGGAGGTAGGTGGGCGGCCATCGATGGGCTGTGTGATGTGGAGGGGGCGGGATCGGGGGCGGGACCACCGGGGGTGCGCACGGACGCGCGTGCGTGCACAGGGGGCGGCAGGCGGGCGCGTGCATGGGGCGGAAGCGGGTGGGAAACGCTACATTACAGAAAATAATAAGAATATTAAGTGGGAGAAATGTTTTTTTTTAATATTATTATATAAAAATCGAAGGGATCTGGCAGGGGTGGAGGGTTGGTCTTTGGTGGGGGGGGAAGCTACACTACAGAAAAGGGCAACATTTTTTTAAAAAAAAGCATACTTTTTGTCTAAACTGGGTACTGGCAGACAGCTGCCAGTACCCAAGATGGCGCCCATTAAGGTAGAGAGGGAGGGTTAGAGAGCTGTTTGGTGGGGATCAGTGAGGTTGGGGGCTAAGGGGGATCCTACACAGCAGCATATGTAAATATGCTTAAAAAACAACACAAAAAAATATACCTTTTATTTTAGTACTGGCAGACTTTCTGCCAGTATTTAAGATGGCGGGGACAATTGTGGGGTGGGAGAGAGAAGAGAGCTGTTTAGGAGGTATCAGGGGGTCTGATGTTTCAGGTGGGAGACCTATCTCTACACTAAAGCTAAAATTAACCCTGCAAGTTACTTACAAGCTACCTAATTAACCCCTTCACTGCTAGCCATAATACACGTGTGATGCGCAGCAGCATTTAGCGGCCTTCTAATTACCAAAAAGCAATGCCAAAGCCATATATGTCTGCTATTTCTGAACAAAGGGAGTCCTAGAGAAGCATTTACAACCATTTATGCCATAATTGCACAAGCTGTTTGTAAATAATTTCAGTGAGAAACTGAAAGTTTGTGAAAAAATTTGTGAAAAAGTGAACAATTTTTTTTATTTGATCTCATTTGGCGGTGAAATGGTGGCATGAAATTTACCAAAATGGGCCTAGATCAATACTTTGGGTTGCCTACTAAACAAAAATATATACATGCCAAGGGATATTCAGGCATTCCTGACAGATATCAGTGTCCCAATGTAACTAGCGCTAATTTTGAAAAAAAGTGGTTTGGAAATATCAAAGTGCTACTTGTATTTATGGCCCTATAACTTACAAAAAAACAAAGAACATGTAAACATTGGGTATTTCTAAACTCAGGACAAAATTTAGAAACTATTTAGCATGGGTGTTTTTTGGTGGTTGTAGATGTGTAACAGATTTTGGGGGTCAAAGTTAGAAAAAGTGTGTTTTTATCCATTTTTTTCTCATATTTTATAAAAAAATTTATAGTAAATTATAAGATATGATGAAAATAATAGTATCTTTAGAAAGTCCATTTAATGGCGAGAAAAACGGTATATAATATATGTGGTTACAGTAAATGAGTAAGAAGAAAATTACAGCTAAACACAAACACCGCAAAAATGTAAAAATAGCCTTGGTCCCAAACAGACAGAAAAAGGAAAAGTGCTGTGGTCATTAAGGGGTTAAAGAACATTTAATGCAGCCTATATTAAAACCAGAGTTGGGTTCTTGCTACAAAATATTTTGTTTGTGATTGCATGTGATATAATACTTTTGTATAGTATATTTAGAACAAAATCAGTTCTTACAGTTCTAAAGGGACATCAATCCTACAAATTTTCATTCGTTACTAAGATAGAGCATATTATTTTAAACAATTTTACAACTTACTTATCAGATTTACTTAATTCTCTTGGTTTCATTTTTTTAAGGAGCAGCAATGCACTACTGGGAGATAGCAGAACACATCATTTGAACCAATCACAAGAAGCATATAGTATTTGTGCAGCCACCAATCAGCAACTAGCTCCTATTATCATTATTATTTCAACATAGGATTCCAAGAGAACAAAGCAACAAATTAGATGAGAGATGCAAATTAGAAAATTGTTTTGAAATTCAAACTCTGAATCATGAGAGTTTAATTTTGAATTTACTCTCCATCTCACTCTTTCATGTAAACTGTGCTGACAAATAAGTGTTACATGAATATAAAACTATTTTAAGCATCCCGATTAAATAAAAAAAAAAAGATAACTGAGACTTTATTTATGCACACGTTCAATTTTTAGTTTTGTTGTTGTTTTTATACATAAGATTTTAAAATAATTATGGTTGTGCATTTACTTTTTCTAAAACACAAACATTTATAGTAGTTTACTTATAGTTTACCACTCCTCAGATCTTTGAACTTATTGTTAAGTAGCTGCTTGTTGATGTGTGTGTACATGTGTGTGTCTACAAGCAGATATGTAAAGGTACATGTTACCCAAATGGATTTTAAAATTATATAGCATAGCTGTAAGAAGCAGACTAGAAAATATCACCTAAACATCTCAATGTAAAAAGAATGAAGATATTTTACCTCAATATTTCCTCAGCAGGCTAATCCCATTGTAAGCAGCCAATCAGGATGCGTGTCCTAGGACTTGCAAGGGCGCGTGCATCTGGTATAAGCAGGCACAGTTATGTTATTTCCCTCCTCAGTTTAAGGAACTTTACCATGAAATCCCGCATTATTTCAGTGAAAGCTCATTAGCTCACAGTAAAGCAAAAGTGTGACATCAGCACTGATGAAGATAATTGGCTGCTGTTTTACCTTTTGTCTTCAGCATGCAGCTGACAGTAGCTGAAGAATAACTTTACAGAGATTACTTACGTTTGTGAGCTGAAGACATTTTGAGACAAAATATCTTTCTTCTTTACATAGAGATGTTCTGGTGATATTTTCTTGTCAGTTTTTTTTACAGTTATGCTGTATCACTTTCAAGTGTTTTAGCATTTGGGTATGATTTTTCTTTAAGGGTTTAGATTGTGTTCAAAGTACAAAAAGCTCCAGCACACAGTGAAGGTTTATTTTCCCTTAAATAACAGATTTTTCCGATGTTGCATTGCAGATTTATTGTGATATTAAAAACATCAATAGAGCACAGCGTTGTAGATTTTTAATCGCAAGGTGTTAGGTTATTTGATCTTTCTTGCATGAGACTGAAGCCTTGATACTGAGCTCAGTCAATGAATAAATCAGCAGAAGTGTGAGGGAATTTAACAATTTTAGAATAGTGTTTACTAGGGTATTGGCAGACACTGTTAGAAAGCATTATCTGATATACACTGTCCTGAAATTATCAAATTGTGCTCAGTGTTTTTATGTTCACGGAAGGAGCATATGAAACAAAGGGTAGGAAATGAAAGCAAATGCTGATATTTGTTAAACAAATCTACTGCACATTTTTATTATTATTATTCTTTATTTATAAAGCGCCAACAGATTCCGCAGCGCTGCCCATGGGTACAAGGATTAGAGTACAACAGAGAAACAATACAATTAAAGACAACATTTTACAGACAGATTCAGGGGGAATTGAGGGCCCTATTCCCGTGGGAACTTACAATCTAGATGGGTAGGAGGATAGGAAACAGGAGGTGGGGACTGCAAAGGTGGGAATGATATTAGTGGGGAGATGAGGGCAACTGTTGGGTTAGTGAAGTTCATTTGTTAATGAGTCAGGTGATAGGCTTCCCTAAACAAAAAGGTCTTTAGGGAACGCTTAAAGGAGGAGAGGTTAGGGGAGAATCTGACAGCTCGAGGAAGTGCATTCCAGAGGGTTGGTGCCGCACAAGAGAAGTCCTGTAGTCTAGTATGAGAGGAGGTAATGGTAGAGGCCGCAAGGAGCAGGTCACAGGATCTTAGCGGGCAGGCTGGAGTATATTTGTTGATGAGTGAGGACAGGTAGGGTGGGGCAGCATTGGTGAGGGCTTTGTAGGTCAGGGTGAGAATTTTGAATTTAATTCTGCTGTGAATGGGGAGCCAGTGAGGGGACTCACAGAGAGGTGCAGCAGTAATGGAGCATCGAGGGAGGTGGAGTACCCTGGCAGATGCATTTAGGATGGATTCAAGGGGAGAGAGGTGGGAGAAAGGGAGGCCAGTTAGCAAGTTATTGCAGTAGTCAAGTCAGGAAATTACCAGGGAGTGGATAAGCAGTTTATTAGTTTCATCACTCAGAAACTGACAAATTTTGGAGATATTGTATAGGTGGTTGTGACAGGATGAAGAGAGCAGTTGGATGTGGGGAATGAAGGACAGATTTGAGTCAAGTGTGACGCCAAGGCAGCGGACTTGGGGTGATGGGGAGATAGTGGTGCACCAACAGTGATGGAAAAATTAGAAACTGTAGTAGAGTTAGAGGGGGGGATTAGAAGTAGTTTGGTCTTGGCCATGTTTATTTTTAATTGGTGAGAGGCCACCCAGGAGGAAATGCCAGATAAGCAGTCGCTGATGTGAGAATTGACAGAAGGAGAGAGTGCAGGGGTGGAAAGGTAGATCTGGGTGTCATCAGCATAGAGGTGGTAATTGAAGCCATAGCTGTTGATAAGTTTACCCAGTGAAGAAGTTTAAATAGAGAAGAGTAGAGGACCCAGGACAGAGCATTGAGGTACTCCAACAGACAGAGGCAATGGAGAGGAGGAACCACCAGCAAAAGAGACGGAGAAGGATTTGTTAGAGATATAGGAGTGAATCCAGGAGAGGGCAGTGTCACAGAGCTGGGGATGGTCAACAGTGCAAAGGCAGCAGAGAGGTCAAGTAAGATGAGTATAGAGTAGTAGCCTTTGTTTTTATCAGAAAGGAGATTGTTAGTAACCTTGGTGAGGGCAGTCTCAGTTGAGTGTTAGGGACGAAAGCCAGATTGCAGGGGGTCGAGCAGTGAGTTGGAGGACAGGAAGTGGGTTAGGTGATCGAAAACTATTTTTTCAAGGATTTTTGAAGCTAGCGGGAGCAGTGATATGGGCGGTAGTTTGCAGGAGAGTTAGTGTCAAGGGAGGATGTGGGTGACCGTTGCATGTTTGAAGGAGGCAGGGAATGAGCCGATAGAAAGGGATAGGTTGAATATGTAGGTAAGAGCCGGAGTGAGGGTGGGAGATAGAGAAGGTATTAGATGCAAAGGAATAGGGTCAAGTGGGCAGGTAGTGAGGTGTGAGGAAGACAATAGGGAAGCCACTTCACTCTCAAAGGTTGGGAGGAGGATGCAGAGAGTGGCAGAGGGGGTGACTAGGAGTGAAGTTGGAAGATTGCAGGCTTGTATTGGCATTTGAAATTTAGTGTAAGTGCTATTGCATTGTGCTGTTTTTATGCATTTGTTGATTAGTCAACTCTAATGTATTTAATGGTCCTCTAAAGGGACTCTCAAGTCAAAATAAAGTTTATGATTTAAATGGAACATACAGTCATTTTCCAATTTACTTCCATTATCAAATTTTGCACAGTCTTTATATATTTAATCTTTCTAGAGAACAAGATCCTACTTAGCATGTGCACAAGCTCACAGGGAATATGTATACTAGTTTGTGATTGGCTGATGTCTGTCACATGATACAGGGGGCCAGAAAATAGGAGAGAAAAAAAAATAAAAAAAAAATCTACTGCTTATTTGAAATTCAGAGTACGTGTTAAATCATTGTCTTTTTTTTTATTATGCACTTGTTAATTATGCAATTCTACTGCATTTAGAGGTCATTTAAGTTGTAATTCTATCAGTATTTGGGTAAAGAAGAAATGGAACTGTGCAGCCTCTGGTTGCTATACCTCAACTAGTGCACCTTATGGAAAATAATTGAAATATTCTTTTGAAGAAAGTAGGTGCTATTTCAGCAAAATAATATGCAACTAAAATAGTAAAGACAAGCTGAACATAAATCATATTTCATTAAAAACTGGATTTCACAATTGTAAATATATTGCTGAACATATGCAATTCTAAGCTTATTATGTTTGTCCCTCAGTCTTCTTAATTTAGTTAATATTTTTTTATAGATCTCGGTTGTTGACTTAACATCATTAATAATACGTTTTCACTTTGCTCTCTTTACGTACGTAATTGTGCCTAATAAGACATTGATTCTGAATGTGTCATCTCAGTTGTGTTCTTATTTCATATCTGAAGGTAGCTCAATCTGGGAATGAAAAATAGCATAATAGCTTGTTCTATGGCTAGTTACCACCCTAGAAGCAGCCTCTTTTTGCTCAATATGTGCCTTTCACAGTGAAGAAATTTCCTGTAGCATATCAGTCTGATTCTGACTTCACAGTACAGTCCAGCACCGAAATACCAGGCAATCCCTCTCTGAACGAGAGAAATGGCAAAACCCCAGACGTACGTTTCGGCCTATTGTGGGCCTCGTCAGTGAGGTGCAGTCATATCCCTCTAGGCACACTGAGCAACGGGTCCACGTCTGGATTCCCGCATCACACTTAGGGAGACTTCCCTAAGTGTCATAATTTGCATAAATAAAAAGAGAGACGCGCTCCACCTGGGAACAAACAATAGCATAATAGCTTGTTATATGGCTAGTTACCACCCTAGAAGCAGCCTCTTTTTGCTCAATATGTGCCTTTCACAGAGAAGAACTTTCCTGAAGCATATCAGTCTGATTAAGGAAATTGTGTGACAATACAAATGAAAACCGTATTGGCTGTATTTTTTTTGTTTGAGCTGTGATAATTCTGATTTATTGTACTTTGTGCATTTAGTAAAATTAGTTAAATATGGTAAATCCTCTAAATAATGTTTATTATATCAGAATGAACGGTAAGGAATATGATATGGATGTATCCTAAAAATGGCACCATTTTAAAGATGAAACAAAACTTTATTATCCAATTGTATTGCTGTTTTTCTCTATTTATAAGCACTGAGATTACATATTACAAAGGTCAAATGAATACTTATTGTATGCAGAACTATTTATTCACTTGGCAAATAGAAAATACATTGGTCATTGTAATGTGAAATAAAATATATTGGTTTCCATCTGCAGCGGGAGCAGAGTATAAGCAGAGCTCACTCTTTCCGCAAGCTGATTTACGCACTTTCATTGATCTCTGCAGCATTGCCTGTTTTAACTGACTTGCCCTCTCGGAGATTGAAGTCAGTGCCATAGACTGTCAAATATCCAGAAGAGAAGGTGCTATTGAAGGTTAAATAGAAATGATTGGGCAAAAGGGAGCCATGAAAAACCACTGCATTACAATGAACCAAGAAGTTTTGCAGCATTTTATAATATTTTGATTTTCTCTCGAAATAAGATCAGAATTTATAGTCAAGAATAATGTATGCAGTGTGCTGATGGATTAGTAAAAATAAATACATTGGTTGGCCTTAAGACATGCACCCTATTTTTGCTTAAAATAGTTTGGCCTTATGAGCACAACTAAAATTTGCATGGTAGTTTGCTCACTGAATGTTAGTCATCATATTATGGTTTAATCCCCTGGTGCTATCAGACTACTTTAGTACATAACAACTGAATTTGTATTCTTTTTTTATTATTCTTATTGTTGTTTATTGAGTTACGATATGTGTTCTATTAAAAACAAAAAAATAATCTCCTTATACTACAAGCCTTTTAACACGGTACCCTACTCTCTTAAAGGGACAGTCTACACCAGAATTTTTATTGTTTTAAAAGATAGATAATCCCTTTATTACCCATTTCCCAGTTTTGCATAACTAACACATTTATAATAATATACTTGTAACCTCTATGATTATCTTGTATCTAAGCCTCTGCAAACTGCCCCTTTTTTCAGTTCTTTTGACAGACTTGCCGTCTAGCCAATCAGTGCCTGCTCCCAGATAACTTCTCGTGCACGAGCACAGTGTTATCTATATGAAATACGTGAACTAACACCCTCTAGTGGTGAAAAACTGTTAAAATGCAAACTGAAAGAGGTGGGCTTCAAGGTCTAAGACATTAGCATATGAACCTCCTAGGTTAAGCTTTCAACTAAGAATACCAAGAGAACAAAGCAAAATTGATGATAAAAGTAAATTGGAAAATTGTTTAAAATTACATGCTCTATCTGAATCATGAAAGTTTATTTTGGCCTAGACTGTCCCTTTAATAATGGGATGTAGCTAAAGAACAATCTGTTAACCCTTAAAGAACCTTTATCCAATGATAATTGTAATAAGGTACACATTACTAAGCGGAAATTAATGGCCTATTTTTTTCAGAACAACACATTAATGTATAATTAAATAATGCAACATAATGGTAAGTTGGACCTAAAATCTGTAATGTCTTTTCATTTGCTCAGGCTTTCTAATGAAGAAGAAAAAAAAAATCATATTGGGAGATTCAGAGCAGCAGGTACTAATGCGGCACTCTGAAGGGATTTTGCAGAATTCTGTTCAAGTGTTCACAAGTGTCATTTCCATATTTAACTAATTTCAGTTTTTAATTAGCTCCATGTGAAAAATGAGGGTTCGTGCTGAGCTAAGCTGTCAGCAACTACTCTTGTTTCCTTCCTCGTCTCTCAGGACAATTAAAAGCAAAGAAATAGTTGATGCAACACTAAATGCCATCACGCATGGCCTGCTCAAACCATAATATTATTTGTGGCCAACAAATTGGTAACACCGCTGGCCTTGCTGATAAAATAAAGATTCATTTAGAAGGATATTTCAATGAGAGGTCAGCAGAAATGGACACTTACATTGAATACCATTTGTAACAACTGCTTCCATCATTCAATATTACTGCATAATTAGCATAGCATTCCGAGCAATTCAAATAACGCAGCATATACAAGTGAACAAGACACTGACATAACTGAGCGAACAGGAGAGATACATACTGCAGTATTCGCACAGACAATACTTTAGTACTAAGGCTTTTTTTTCCCACATGAGCTTCATACCTCCCACAGAAGAATAACAGATTCAGGCATTAAACCCATCTGTTTTGTTGTTAATGCACAACAACGTAAGTATCTCAGCCAAGAGGCTGAGCATCCAACGATGAAAGCCCTTGCAAATATCCGCATCTTGGCCAAAGTAGATTAATGCAATTACAAGCTAAAATGTGTGTTTTGGCTTCCTATTTTCACTACATGATCATATTCTGGGTTCATTTTTTTGGAATTGAGATACATGTTCTGTAAGATTTGAAGTTAACATTTTAGCATAATACAAATCAAATATACTTTGTTTGGTATTGCAATCTATTTGTAAAGATTATTATTATTTCTGCTATTATTTACCATCCAAATGACAAAATTATTTACTAGTACAAATTTAGCAGAGCTAAATATTGTAGTACTCAAGATTCTGCACATAGAACATATTTTTTCATTTTTTAAAAATAATCTAGTTTATAGGGCAGTATACACCTTGAGATTTTTAAATAAAATGTTTAGTTATGCGTAATAAGAAAACTTTCCAAAAGACTTGCATTATTTATTTTGCCCCATTTCATGTAGTTTAGCTCTGAAACATTGTACTTAAAGGGCTAGAAAGCTCAAAATTCAAATGTGTATGGGTGCATTTAAATTATGTGTATAAGGGGGCGGAGCCAGCGCTGAATCGGAGCGGTCGCATGCTTACATAGCTCTGGCTATTTACTACTTTTAAATATACAATTGACCACTCAGATCAGCCCAGCTTACAAAAAACAGTGCCAGAGTCTCAAGGAACCTAATCAAGAAGCCCAGAGTCTAGGAGATATCTGCAGCTAGAGGGATTCCACTTATTAAGTGGGGCCCTTTTACAGACACTCTGAGGAGCGGCCATTTTCAGAATCCTGTGAAGGCCTAATTACTGAGAATGTATTGCCATGATCACCTTTCTCACTCACCTGCGTGGGCTCGTATAGAATTTGGCGAAACGAGATAAAATTATAATGGAACTCTTCTATACCTTTTTGGAGTCGCTGCACAGCCTATTGCACAATCATTTCTTAAACTTTGAGAGGAGCATGATGGCAGTGTGGGGAGAGCCTACAGATGTGGACAAACAGCGCATTATACCTGCAGATCCAGGGATCACTCCAGCTTTGAAGCCCTCCCTGTTCCCCTCCCCTTTTTTGTGCTTTCATCCCAGACTCAAGATTACATCGAATCTAGTGGGAGCTAGCTGGTGGGATCTGAATACTCCAGCCTGCAAGAATAGCACTGCCTTATAGTGCGCTCCGTTTGTTAGTACCCATTTACTTATAAGGGGATCATTTCTGGGGAAGATCTAGCTGTGTTTTAACATTCTGCACCATTGGAGCACCTTCTTCTCTTTCATTTATTGCACAATCATTTCTTAAACCTCGAGAGGAGCATGATGGCAGTGTGGGGAGAGCCTACAGATGTGGACAAACAGCGCATTATACCAGCAGATCCAGGGATCACTCCAGCTTTGAGCCTAAGGTTAGACCGATGGATTGGGATATGGCTGCACCAGCTCAATCTGAGTCTGGGCAGGTTGAAACCACAACGACTTCCAACAACCCAGATCAACAGCGAAAGATGACCACAGCTGACGTGACTGCATCCAATGGGCCACATGCACATGGTGGGGAAATCGAGGAAGCAATTATGAGCTCTACTCCTTCTACTGTCTCCATAATGCAGTTGGCGTTGGCTAAAGCAGCAGGGCTTCCTACAGTAAGCGGGAAATAAGCTCCCGTCTATTTAAAACTGTCTCCTACCGAGTTGTAATTCATAAGACACTTGCTGATTCCATTACATATATTTTGGCACATAAGGACAACATTGTTGTTGGATGGACTCGGTGTGGTTTATCCACTCACTATCTGCACTTTTTTTGTGCATTCAACATGCTCCTCACACTTCATGAACCGCTTGTTGCTAAATGTATGTTATAATGTGTAATGACAGTCTTACAATAAAGACTTGATGAGGTTTGTTCTTAATGTTTCATGTTGTACAGTTTAACACCCCTCTCCTACTGTTTACTAAATTTTTCTCTTCCTCCTGATTGAGATATAGAAACATTGCCATAGGTGAAGCAGTACTAGTTTATAATTTAGCTGTTTGGCATTGGTACTTTGGGCCTATCCCTGCAAGAATATATGTTGAGTCTATACATATTTTGAGTGAAAGACATGCTATCTATTATACCCTGTTTGCAAATGTCTAAGTTTATTATGCAAGATATTAGTTATAGGTGCTTCCTTTGGAGGTAATCTTTGTAGCCCAGCATAAAATGCATATTTTGGTATCACCTTTGGTCCAGCTAACTGCCTACCATTTTTTTAATATATATATATATATATATATATATATATGTGCTTGTCTGTTATGCATATTTATTTCCTTACACACCCTGCACAGATAATAGACACTGATGGCTAAAACGATATTTGACATGATGTCCCTAGCTAGTTACTCATATAATGCTTCTGTTTCTGAATGCTCCTAGGGGCTTGGATGTCTGCGGCCGAGATGTCTGAGCCTTTCCACTTTTATATCTATAGACATAATAGGTAGAATATATACAGCTTGGGGACCTCATAGCCAGCTGGGGAATACTAACATTCACTATTAGATATGTGTTTATGCCTTTGAGAACAGACAGCGTATATGCGTAAATATGTTGGATTCTCTATTTTTTAATATGTGACGTTTTGTGCTGAGCTCATAACTTGAAGCTACGGTCATTGCTATACTAGGAGGTGCAGCTTACCCTCTAAGAATTTGACATGTTTTTAGCGCAGGCTGGACCTGCACTACTGCTATTATGTATAGTCTCCCTCCTCATAATATCATAAATGAGCAACATAAATCACGTCAAATTTATTAACTTAGATCTTTAGACTCTACTATGCCCTGTATAACATCAGCCCAACATGTAATTAGCTAATTTCTATGTTTCCACTAGTAACCCATGTGCTTATGAGACTTTCCACATAGATATGGCGCTTTGTTTTATTGGAGCTTGTTTACCTTTAGTTACGATGCCCCAGCTTGCCTTGCCTTTTTTAGGGAGGCACGATTCTTTGATATATTCTGTTTATCACACTCAAATTACCACCTCCTCCCCCCCCCAAATAATAAACCTCCTAGACTAGGAGGGTTAACTACGCGGTTTATCTTGTCTATACCGCACCCTAACTACTTTCTTCATAAGTAAATCTTGCAGTACTATTTAGTATTGACCTTATTTTCTCTTCCTAGCTTAGCAAGACTGTTTAGCATTGATACAAAATGTTTACCTTTCTGTTCTTTGGTCCAAAAGAGGCCATTACATAAACTAATATTCCTCTATTGTATATCATATATGGCATAAGGCTCATGAGTGGCCTTTAGTGTCATAAGAGTACTATGTTACTATGTTATTGTGGGTCTACACTTATTTACTTTTAGCATGTTATTAAAATGTGTTTACAAAATACTTATATATAGATAGCTAACAACATGCCTAACTGCATTCTTCACCAAAGGATTTATTAACTTGGTATTCACTCACTAGATGGGTGATCTATTATTGTTTTACCTGTATACCCACTTGATTTGTCATTTTTGATTGCATTCCTATTGTCATAGTGTATTGTCGGGGTTCTCTTTCAATGTTGTAAACTAATTAAACTTCAATAATAAAATAAAAAAATGATGTGCATAAACATTTCTGCAACATACAGCAACATACTTCTACTAGTAAAAATGTTTCTAGTAAAAGTTATCATTGTTTTTAGTGGCATACACACATATGCTGTGAGTGACCCGTGCACCAGCATTCAAACACAACACATTCCTGATGCAATGCACACCACCACCTGCTCTTTGAACAGACATTTTGTCTGAATCCAGATGCTCTTGTCACACATAGCACATGTGTGTATGTTACTAAAACCATAATAGATTTTATTAGAAGCACTTTTGTACATTTCAATTTTGACCTTTTTGTCCCTTTAATGTTTATCTATTATGCATGTGACCCAATAGCCATTAAACATGTAAATATACATTATTGTATTAAAAAATATTAAATAAATGTTTTTGCATCAAAATAAAAAATAAGTAAAAGCTGTTTTACTGTAGTAGCATACTACTTAGTAACAGCTATTATAATGCAAGGTTTTTAGTTTAAAAAACAAAACAAAAAAAAGCAAACAAAAAAAACAACAACAAGATAATCATCCTATGGGGTATATTTATGAAAGTGTCAACCGAAAATACGCTGGAATTCTGCATCGTAATTGTTGCGAGTTTGATCCGACCTAGTTATCAAAGCGTCAAGATTGGCAAATGTTGAAATTTGTGATGTAACATACGATCCCACGATCTCAATCCGACCCAGATCGATGCTTACGTCATTACAGATGTTCCAAATACACATTCGACTCTATTTGACACTTTTCCCAATTTATCAAACATTTAACAGGTACGCTCGTGGCTATTCCGACACAGCGTACCTGGTTTTCAAACCACCACCCTTAAAGCTGCGGTTGCCATAAAAATCAATGGGAGTATGAAAGCAACGAAAGCTTATGTTCGATCCAAAATAAAAAAAATTACACCTAATCTAATAGCCCTATCAAAAATTAAAAAAAACCTAGCCTGATTTGAACAGCCAATAGAATTTCAGTAGCTCTCATCCTATTGGCAGATTTGAACAGCCAATAGGATTTCAGAAGCTCAACCTCCTATTGGCTGATTTGAACTTAACAGTCAATTCAGCCAATAGGAATGCAAGGGACGCCATCTTGAATCGCGTCCCTTGCATTGAAGCTTCAGTTTACGGTAGCAACCGTAAGAAGAGGAGCTCTGCGTCGGATGGCTTCAGGATGGACCCATTCCACGCCGCTTGGTTTGATGAAGACATCGCCTCCTGGATGAAGACTTCTGCCGCCTGGATGGATGAAAACATCGCCGCCTGGGTGAAGACTTCTCCGTCTGGATGTCGGGACTTCAGAAACTGTAAGTGGATCTTCGGGGGTTAGTGTTAGTTTTTTTTTAAAAATTTTGTATTTTTATTTTAGAATATGGTTTGGGCTTGTAAAACAGCTAAATGCCCTTCTAAGGGCAATGCCCATCCAAATGCCCTTTTCAGGGCAATGGGTAGCTTAGGTTTTTTTTAGAGTTAGGGTTTTTATTTGGGGGGTTGGTTGGGTGGTGGGTTTTACTGTTGGGGGGTCTTTGTATTTTTTTTTTTGCAGGTAAAAGAGCTGATATTTTTGGGGCAATGCCCCACAAAAGGCTCTTTTAAGGGCCATTGGTAGCTTATTGTAGGCTAGGTTTTTTTTTATTTTGATAGGGCTATTAGATTAGGTGTAAAAAAAAATATTTTGGATAATTTTGTTTGTTATTTTTCATAATTTAGTGTTTGTTATATTTTGTAACATAGTGTTTGTTTTTTTGGTAATTTAGTACAGATGGCCCTCGGTTTACAACGGTTCAATTTGCACCGTTTCAGAATAACAACCTTTTTTCAGTCATGTGACTGCTATTGAAAAGCATTGAGAAGCAGTGCATTGATTAAAATAGCCAGTAGATGGAGCTGTCCACTTGTGTTGCAGCAAAGATATGCAAGTCAAGCAAGCTGAAATTAATTAGTTTAACCAGACCTGAGCTATCGAGCAGCTTGCAAAGGAACAAGATCTTCCTGTCTATAAATCAGTCCAGATTGGAATGAATAAAAATAACTGTTTGCAGAAAAATGCAAGCAAAGTGTCTGTTGTGTGATTCTTTTATTAGGTTTATAATGCTGTTTAGCAAATGTTTTTGTTCATTTAACTTAAATTAATTATATATTCTGTGTTGTGTGATTATTTTATTAGGTTTATAATGCTGTTTAGCATTTAAAGTCTTCATTTCAAAGCTTTAAAAATAATGTATTAGGTGTTACTTATGCCAATTCTTAGAGGGGCCTGGAACCTAACTCCCTCACTTCCCATTGACTTACATTATAAACTGGGTTTCAATTTACAACGGTTTCGATTTACAACCATTTCTTCAGGAACCTAACCCCAGCATAAACTGAGGGCTACCTGTACTTTGTAATAATATTTAATTGTATATTTAAATAATTTTAGTAGTGTTAGGATTATTAATATGTAATTTAGTTTATTTAATTGGTAGTTTAATTTAATTTTAGTATAATAGTTAGGGTATGTTAATTTATAGATTAAAATTAGTTTATTTTAATTCTACAGGAAAGTTTTAATTTATATTAAGATAGGGATCTTGTAATTTTAATATAAAGTTAAGGGGTTGTTAGGTTTTAAGGGTTAATAGCTTAATTTAGTTTTTGGCGATGTGGGGGGATGACGGTTTAGGGGTTAATAGGTTTAGTTAGTGGTGGTGATGTGGGAGGCCAGAGGTTTAGGGGTTAATACGTTTATTTAGTGGCAGCGATGTCGGGGAGCAGCGGGATAGGGGTTAATATTTATATTAACTGCAGCGATGTCAGGAGTGGCAGAATAGGGGTTAATAGGTTTATTATAGTGGTGGTGATGCGGGAGGGCAGCAGTTTAAGGGTTAATAAAGTTGGGAAAAACCCGAATAACAGCGTAATCAATGACTGTTAGTTTACAACAGTCCAATGCTCATCGGCCCGTACTTTGTGCGTGTTTTTTACGGCTTTTTCATAAATATGGTGATCGTATTCAGATCCGCAGCCACAATGTTTGGCGATGTTAGGTGAGCGTATTGACGCCCGCGAATGCAACATAGTTGACACTTTGATAAATATCCCACTATGAGTTCACAGAGCACACCAACAAAACATGCATACACCTGATGATTGCTCATGGATAGGGTGACCATATTGCCACTTTAAAAAGGGACACATATGAAAAATACATATGTCAAGGCAGTTTAAAAAAAAAAATTGAATAATGTTCTATATGTATTTTTTATATGTGTCCCATTTTAAAGAGGCAATATGGTCACCTTACTAATGGGTGCTGATTCCTACATATGCTCTGTCCATGGTGCTGAAAAGACATAAAAGAAAATCCTAATGCAGCCTTTGCATTGTGTAGACCCAGCATACTATAATCTTCCATGTTCCTTTAATGATCATTGAATGATAAAAACAGCTTCCACATATCTGTTGGTACAAAGCAACAAACCTCAACACACAACAATGCTTTTACAGTGCACCTTTTTTATATGGAGCAAAGAAATTTTCTCTTAAAGTTAGACAAAAGTAATATATAATCTTATAGCAATGTTGTTTTTAGTGTTGATATTTCATTATTTCTAGATACATGTATTTAGTTTATTAACTGTGCTTCTTTAGTAACAACAATTATTATTACTTTACTTTAGATAAAAGTAAGGATAAAAAGAAACATATTGTGTTGAAATAAGCAAACCACTTATTTGTTTTCTTGTAAAATGAGCACTTAGAAATTCTCAGTCTAGCCCCTGCCCACAGCTAAAAAAAAAAAAAGCAGGAATTGCAAAACTTAAGTTTTAGGTCACATGTTTTTTACAGCAGAAGTCCTATATTGATCATGGGCAATAAACTGACTGGAGCTATTTATAGTGTCTCCTAGCAACGTTTCAAAATAAACATTATACCTTTGCCTTCCTGTTGAGGCCTATTTCTCCTTGAGGGGCTGGAACAGGAAGTAAAGGACACTGCAAAAATTAAGTTAAAAAAGGATTAAAGTTAAAATCGTTTTAAAATGATGAATAATACATATTGCAATGATTTTTTTTAAAGGGGCAGCCTACTCCAGAATATTTATTGTTTAAAAATATAGATTATCCCTTTATTACCCATTCCCCAGTTTTGCATACCCAACATGGTTATATTAATATACTTTTTACCTCTGGTATTAATTTCTATCAAGTCTCTGCAGACTGCCCTCTTTCAGTTATTTTGACAAACTTGCATTTTAGTCAATCAGTGCCCTCTTATAAGTAACTCCATGGGCGTGAGCACAATGTAATCAGGAACTGACGCCCTCTAGCTGTGAAAAACTGTTAAATGCATTCAGACAAGAGGCCGCCTTCAAGGGCTTAGAAACCTACATATGAGCCTATCTAGATTTACCTTTTGACTAAGAATACCAGGCTAACAATGCAAATTTGATGATAAAAGTAAATTGGAAAGTTGTTTAACATTACATGCCCTATTTGAATCATTAAAGTTTAATTTTGACTAGACTGTCCCTTTAAGTATAAACAACTACTTAGTTACTACAATGAAACACACTGTGTAACAACCCTTTAAAGACTTCTGCATATTGTAGTGCCTTTCTTCCATCTCAATTAAAAGTTGCAGAGTCAGTAGTAATTTTCTATTTAATGTTTGCAACTTTATTGTCAAGGGAGTCTCAATGGTGACATAATTATTTGTTTGATATAAATCTGTGAAATAATATCTTAACAGCTAATTAAAGGATTGCAAATCTTTTCTTTTCCTGTTTTTCCGGGCACCATAGGGTCAAAGTAAAACTGTCATCATAGTTTCTGCAGTCTCTATATATAATACTGCATATTAAAAACTATTGCTGACAATCCATTTTTATGTTGTCGTTTTTTTTAGTTTGCTTTTCCTTTAGCGTAAAGTTTCTTACTAAAAATAACAGAGACAGATTTATTTGTACAATTGTGTTGTGTATGTGATAACTGTAAAATTAGTGAATTTCTTTGTGCAAATATTGTCTACATATTTATTTTTCATTATGGTTAAATAACAATTGCGTTTTAGATGTAGCTTGCGAACTATGTACTTTTTCTCGTGCAACAAATGTATCATGTTAGCATATGATAGAATAACTTCAAAACAACAATAGTATGTACACAAATAGACTTACTGTTTTTTAAATAAATGGATATTAAACTACAAATTAGAATTTATAATGACAGTATATATTCTTTATTTATTTTGTCTATATTTGCTAATTGAGTATATTGTTGTTTGTCTGACTTTGTAGGGTGCTACACCGACCAATGATTGCTTAAATCAGTCATTTACTTATGCCTATTCAACACTGACAACAATTTACAAGAGATAATATAAACACAAGCTTTTTCAATGGGTATTTCTTTAGACTGCACTAAAATAGCAGCATCTTGAAACTTTTGGTGCCTGTATAACAGTTTTATAGCTTATATAGCATTATTTAGGCATGCGTTTTCTAGGCTTATATGTTTATGTATATTTTTTTTTTTTTTTTTGCAGCGTTTATGTATATTTTAATGGCCCTTTAAAGACAATCTGACTTTTGATTAGATCTATTTGTCAATGCACATATAAAAGCAAAAATGCTAAAGCAGTGATAGTTTTTTTCCCTGCATATAGAAGCAGAACATCTTAATCGCTAAGTGAACAATATTACACATTGAATCTCCAAGTAAAATGTTTAATTAAAGGGCCACTGTAAGTAAATATTTTCTATGCCTGTTACTAACTAACTACCCCAAATACGCTTTTTATCAATATCATTTAATTAACATATCTCTACCGTATATCAGAAATCTTGTCTGCAAATTTAATTGTTTTCCAAACCCACTCCGTGGGTATCCTTTGCTCTGTACCAATCCGTTTACAATACCTAGGTTTCAAAATGGCGCTTTAAACAGTGCAGTGCTGAAAATAGTGGGCAGGATAACGTGACATCATCGGCGAATAAAAGATATAACTTTTAGAACGTTATGAAACTTCGTTTTGGAGAAAATATAGGTCAGTAGGTTTTAATTAATGTTTATTAACTTTAATATGTTAGTTGTTTAGCTTAAAAATTATAACAGAAAGTAATCCTTTAAGTAAAATAAAACATGTGCAATATAAAGTCATTATTTATTTTCCTCTATTTTTTCACCAAAGTAGGTCTAAAAATTATATTTTTCTTCTTCTAAAGAGGCTGAGGTGCTTTCATCTTTTTTAAGCAGAGGGAAATTTATATGAGCATACAACATTTACATCTGTCTATAATTGGCCAAAGCAAAGGAGACCAGGGACATGGATTCTGACATACTTTTCAAGTGGTGTAGTCCTGAACTGCACTTGATTTGCAAAATCTTGCAAATTGTGCTAACAAACAAAACAAAATAAAACCTTTTTCTTCAATTCAGTGCTCAATTTATTTGATATGCTATGATTTTAAAATTGTTTTAACAGACAGCAGTTGTCGATGATGTAACCTGCCTCACCTCACTGCTAGCTCCTCGAGTTTGAGCAAGCTGTAAATGCAGCTTTGGGTCCTGAGTGTATTTGGCCACTTAACCTCTTTTACACCTCAAGGCTCGCAGAGTTAAATCATTCCAACCCAATTGGGATGATTGACAAGTCCTGCTCTTGCCCAATTGATAGCAGGAGGCGTGGCTGAACATGCATATGCCTGTGCAATATTAAATGCGGCATTGGATGCCTCCTTGCCGTGATGTTGGCGAGGTTCCTGAGAGCCATGGGATTATGACGTAAATGATATGCATTGAAAAAAATGCCTGATTAAAACAGCATCTGATTAAAATTTAAATTTCTTAATTTTCATTTTGTATGACTCTCTGTTATTAAGACATAAAGGTTACAGTATGTCCAATGTCTCTCTTTTGGGAACCTTTCTAACAATTACAATCTACATAAAACAATATAATGAGCATATGAATAAGCAGTTGATATGGCCTGAATCCTTGACACTGTTTGTGTTTTATGAACTGTAATAATCATGTAAAAAATAATACTCGTAAAGATCTTCCTATTGTGCTTTCAAAATCAGAATTTATGACAATATGACATTTTATTCACAGAACAACAAACCTGTTGAATTTGCAGGAACAAAGACCCTGAAATGTCAGCAAAAATGTACTGTGTGATGTATGAATCAATAAATGTCTATGAAGATCATATCACAAATCTTACATCAGAGAGACCTGGGGCCAAACAGCGTAATATTGCTTTGGTTAGACAATCTGTATCCATCCTTGAATTAGAACCTTAACAGCTTGCTCAGCTTAACCCCTTTTTTGCTCAAGTCCTTTTTATTTAAATGTTCATACCCTTTTCTGTGTATACAATATACCAAAAAATGTTATATATTATATATATATATACATACACACACATAAATACAGACAGACAAACACATATACACACATATTGTTCTTAATATGTTTAAATAGCTCTTATTTACTACATGTTATTTTAACACTACCGACCCTGCAGGTCTATGTGTTTAAGGGATTGAACGTAAAGTTAATATGCCGCTCAGAAGCCATGGTGAACTGCTGGTCCCCAGCACACATGACTGGTGATTGACAGGGTCATGTGACTGTAGCTGCTTATTTCCTTACCAGATCTGTGCTTTACAATGTCCCTACAATATTTTAAGGCATATTTTTCTTTATTATTCTGCACAAACTGAACTTTAATCAGTTCATTTTGCAGTCTTATCCTCCCTTTAAAATCATATATATAATATATATGATTTTAAAGGGAGGATAAGACTGCAAAATGAACTCATTAAAGTTCAGTTTGTGCAGAATAATAAAGAAAAATATGCCTTAAAATATTGTAGGGACATTGTAAAGCACAGATCTGGTAAGGAAATAAGCAGCTACAGTCACATGACCCTGTCAATCACCAGTCATGTGTGCTGGGGACCAGCAGTTCACCATGGCTTCTGAGCGGCATATTAACTGTACGTTCAATCCCTTAAACACATAGACCTGCAGGGTCGGTAGTGTTAAAATAACATGTAGTAAATAAGAGCTATTTAAACATATTAAGAACAATATGTGTGTATATGTGTTTGTCTGTCTGTATTTATGTGTGTGTATGTATATATATATATATATATATATAAATATCATTCAAAAAAATTAGGTTTAGTTTTTGCAATGCAATTTTAAACAACCTTCCAATTTACTTCTATAATCAAAGTAGTTTTTTTCATTTGGTAATGTTTGTTGAAGAACATACTTAAGTATTCTCAGGAGCAGCAGTGCTCCATTTGGAGCTAGCTGGTGGTTGGTGGCTGCACATATTTGTCTCTTGTCGTTAGCTCACAAGATGTGCTAACTTAGCTGCCAGTAGTGCATTCCTGCTCCTGACCCTAGTCTTCAAAAGAGGATACAAAGAGAATGAAACAAATTTGATAAAAAAAGTAAATGGGAAAGTTGTTTAGAACTACATGCTCTGTCTGAATCAGGAAAGTTTCATTTTGACTTTACTGTCCCTTTGGGTTTCTTTTATTTACTCTCTTGCATCTCTAGCTGTTGTTTTCAGTTAAACTGTTGAGGTCTGAATACACCAGGACATACAGTATATTTTCAGGTTCTTACTTTTAAAGTGACGGTAAATTTTGATGCTAAAGTGCCCGGTTTTTAAAAATTTGATTAAAAACAGGGTACTTTAAATTCATCAAAATTTACATTTCACTCATTGTGAAAAAATATTTACCTTTTAAACTTGACAGCCGCTCTAGCTTCCCCCCATCGTCGCAAGCCATTTCTGATGTCCGAAATGATGGATCGTCATCCTCCAATCACGGCTTCCCCCCACCGGGGGAAATCAGTGTCTGATTCAACGCCGTGATTGGAGGAAGCTGTAGTCCTCATTTTAGACCCAGGAAGAGGCTTTGCGACGGGCGGAGGAAGCTGGAGTGGCTGTCAAGATTAAAAGGTAAGTATTTTTTCACAACACAAGTGAAATGTAAATTGTGATGAATTAAAGTGACCCTGTTTTTAATAGAATTTTTAAAAACCGGGCACTTTAGCATCAAACATTACATTCACTTTAAACTTTAAAGCTAGTTGAATTTGTTCCCTATCATAACGAAACAAATTAGAGACTTTTTATTTAACTTCTTTTGTTGATTTGTACCGGAATCTAACCAAGTGACTTGAGGGACATTGTACATTGTATGTCATCCATATGAATGGCAGCAGTTAAATATGTTGTTGTTTTTTTTCTTCAGGAAAACATTTGAAGTTAAAGCTTTTACATTTAAAAGGAAACTAATCCAGTTGTTTCAGTTGTGAACTTATGTTCAAAGGCTGATAAAAACTCCAAATGCTCATTGGTTGGTAGTGATTGGTTGATAGGTACTTCCGGCAAATGTTTATTGGTTGTTAGGGATTGGTTGATAGGTACTTCCTGCAAATGCTCATTGGTTGATAGGTACTTCCTGCTAATGCTCTCTTGCATTAAAATGAAGCGCTTCAAAGTACATGAGCAGAAGTAGAAAGTGCACAGCTGATTCTGGTATAATGATTTACATTTAAACTGCTTTTGCCCCAGCAGGGAACCTGTTAGCCCACATTTTAGGGAAGCAAGACAGCATCCACTGCTGGAATTTAAGATTGCACAAGAAATTGCTTGTATAACCCCAACTCCTGCTCTTGTAAACCAATTATGCAGGAGCAGGGCTTGTCAATCACTCACAAAATAGGTCTATTAATACTGGTTTATTAGCTACAAATTAAATTTACTCTGCTTTTACATAATGTTTTTTTTTAATTCGCCTAGATTGCTAGAGGGGCGCAAACTGACAGAAGTGCACTATGTTTTTTCCGGGCTCGCTAGAGCATCTTCAGCCTCTCTAACCTCACCAGTTCTTATGTTATTAAAAAGTATTTAATAACATAATGACTGGTGAGGCTAGAGAGGTTGAAAGCGCTCTAAGGAGCCGGAAAAAAAAAAAAACATAGCACACTTGCTCAACAGTTTCTAGGAGTTTGTGTCTATATGGCACTTTACTTCATATGTAATACAACCATTTTTTTTAGTACAGTGTCCCTTTAACAAATATGACTGCCATAGTGAATCCAAAATGAGTCCATTACAATTAAATGCTAAACATCATTTATTCTGTTTGTTTTTTCTCTGTCTTCTGCTTCACTCTTTTCTTGTTTGCAAAACAATAAATAATATCCTGAAATATGAAACAAGTGTTAAAAATTCTACAGGGCAAATAACATGGGTTCATGTTTTTATGTTATTGCTTTTCCAATATATATTGCAATTTAGCATGCATCTTTAATGCATTGTTATTTATTAATGACGCATTTTAGAAAAAAAGGTTTTTCTCTATTAGAAAAAGACAAAATCTCAATGTTTACTGTGTCACAATTAACCATTTTATTTGTATGTTTCCTCTTCTAGCTACATTAATTAAAAAATACAGAAAATAGGAGGTTTATGATTTGTTTAAAATGTAATAGATTTTTTAACCATAAGAAAGATTTGCCATCGAGTTTTCCTATTTGTTGGATACTAAGGGGGATATTTATCAAGCCGTCAACTTTCTTGCATTCGACGCACCAATACGCTCGCCTAACATCCCGGCCGTGGACCTGAATATGATTGGAACAGCCAATAGGATGAGAGCTGCTCAAATCCTATTGGCTGAATGGAACAGCCAATAGGATTTTAGCGGCTCTAACCCTATTGGCTGATTGGAACCTTTCAGCCAATAGGAATGCAAGGGATGCCATCTTGGATGACGTCACTTGTATTCAAGATCCAGTTTACGACAAAGGAGCTCCTCGTCGGATGTCTTCAGGATGGACCCGCTCCTTGCCGGATAGATGAAGATAGAAGAGGATGCATGGATTAAGACTTCGTCGGATGGATGAAGATGGAAGAGGCCGCCCGGATGAAGACTTCTTGCTGGCTGGATGGATCCTTCAAGCAGAACTTCAAAAACTGTAATTTATTTAAGGTTTTTTTGGGTGGGTTTTATTTTTGGAGTAGGGTCTGGGCAGTATAACAGCTAAATGCCCTTTTAAAGGCAATGCCCATACAAATTCCCCTTTCAGGGCAATGGGGAGCTTAGGTTTTTTAGATAGGGTTTTTATTTGGGGGGTTGGTTGTGTGGGTGGTGGGTTTTACTGTTGGGGGGTTGTATTTTTTTTTTTTACAGGTAAAAAAGCTGATTTCTTTGGGGCAATGCCCCGCAAAAGGCCCTTTTAAAGGCCATTGGTAATTTATTGTAGGCTAGGGTTTTTTATTTTGGGTTGGCTTTTTTGTTTTGATAGGGCTATTAGATTAGGTGTAATTCTTTTTTATTTTTGATACTGTAGTTTTTTATTTTTTTGTAACAGTGTTTTTCATTTTTTGTAACTTAGTGTTTTTTATTTTTTGTAATTTAGTGTTTATTGTTTTTGTAATTTAGTCATTTTTAATTGTAGATTTAAATAATTTGAGTAGGGTTAGGTTTTAAATATGTAATATAGTTAATTTAATTGGTAGTTTAATGTAATTTTAGTATAATAGTTAGGGTAGGTTAATTAATAGTTTAATATAGTTTAATTTCATTTTAGTATAATAGTTAGGGTAGGTTAATTAATAGTTTAATATCGTTTAATATAGTTTAATTTAATTCTAAAGGTAAGTTTAAATTTATTATAAGATAGGGATGTTGTAATTTTAATGTAAAGTTAGTGGGTTGTTAGGTTAAGGGGTTAATAACTTAATTTAATTTATGGCGATGTGGGGGGCTGGCAGTTTAGGGGTTATTAGGTTTATTAGGTTTAGTAAGTGGTAGTGATGTGGGAGGCCAGGGGTTTAGGGTTTAATACTTTTATTTAGTTGTGGTGGGGTCCGGGAGCGGTGGGATAGGGGTTAATAACATTATGTAGGTGGCAGCGATGTTAGGGCAGCAGATTAGGGGTGTTTAGACTTGGGGTTTATGTTAGGGTGTTAGGTGTAAACGTAACTGGTTTTCTACCATATAAATCAATGGGATATCTGGCAGCATCGAACATAAGCTTTCGCTGCTTTCAGACTCCCATTGATTCCTATGGCATCCGCGGCCTCCAGGGTGGCGGATTGAAAACCAGGAACGCTGTGTCGCAATAGCCACGAGTGTACCAGTTAACTATTTGATAACTTTGAAAAAGTGTCAAATAGTGCCAAATGTGTATTCGAAACATCTGTAATGACGTAAGCATCGATCTGTGTCGGATCGAGACCGGCGGATCGTATGCTACGTCAGCTTTTGCCGGTTTGTAGGCTTTGATAACTAGGTTGAATCAAGCTTACCACAATTACGCTGCGGAATTCCAGCGTATTTCAGGTTGACGGCTTGATAAATATTCCCCTAAGGCTTAGATTACAAAAGGAGCACAATTGATAGCACAGCATGCTTTATCTTTCACTCTGTCCCATTCTAAGAATAACACACACTCTGGTATTAAATGTAAATGTTACAAAAAATTTAACCAGAGACTCCTAATATGGGTGACTTTTTTTTAGCAGACCCTTTACTTTAAAGTGATAGTAAATTTTAGCGTTTTTGAAGCACTAGAATTTACCAGTGCAGCAAATAAAGGGGACTTTCAGTCATGAAGTATAAAATACTCCATGCTGAAAGTTCCTTTATTTGTCTGCAGTGCTCGCAGCGCTGAGTGCCTCAGGCCTCCTGCAGCAGAAAGCTATTTTTTCAATGAGGTGACGTTTACACCTCTTAACCAATAGCTGTGTGTGCCAGCTGGCATTATGCCAGATAGCTAGTACGCTATTGGCTAAGAACACCTCAGTGATAAAACAGCATTCTGCTGTGGACGGCATGAGGCGCTCAGCGCGGCGAACACTGTAGACAAATAACGGGACTTTCAGCATGAAGTATTTTATTTGCTGCAATGGTAAATCCTAGCGTTTCACAAATGCTAGGGTTTACTATCCCTTTAATGGAGAGGGCAGGGAATGCTATTAGTGCTCATATTACAAGTGGTGAGTTGTATTGCACTCGAGTGAAATACAAAATATACAGCTGAAAAATGTTTTTGGAGACCTGAAGAAAGCTTCTATTGCTTGATAGTTTGCATAACAGATCACATAAAAATTATATGCAAATAAAGAATGTAAGTTATTTTTTCTTAATACATTTAAAACAAGGGTTTATTAATGAAAAAAAAATTTTAAAATTGATTTAAAGAGATATGGTATATGACAATGTACGGGACTTGGGAGAGCTCAAAGCTGTAAAAATTAGTATGTATATGTACAGTATGCATATGTATGAGACTCCCTGGCTTTATATGGAACTCCAATATACTATCATGTGTAGCCCCACAGGGGGCTGAGGAGGAAGGACACTATAGCCCTTCTCTTTCATTGTTTCTTCTTGTCTAGCCATACCCATAGCCTCCAAGTAACAACCCTGGACCAATCTGGCCACTAAACACCCACTACGTCAGTGTAGGTTTTCACCAACCATGAATCAGTTACCCACCACTGACCTTTGTAAGTGAAAATGCCTAGATATGCGTTCATCATTAGCATTTAACATAATTTATACAAATATAATTTTACAACCTCCCTTTGGGGTATTCTTAAAGTGAAGGTCAATTTTGACAAATTAGTGCCTGGTTTTTAATAATCCTATTAAAAACAAGGGCACTTTAATTCATCAAAATTGACATTTCAAGCGTTTTCTTCAAAAACTTACCTTTTAATCCTGAAAGCTGCTCCATCGATTCCCCCGGCCGTCGGAAGCTTCTGCTTACGTCAGAAATGAGGAATCAGGCTTCCTCCAATCACGACTTTCCCCCCGGGGGAATCATGGCCTGAGAGAACACCGTGATTGGATGAAGCCGGATTCGTCATTTTGGACCCGCGAAAAGGACTTGTGACGGGCGGAGGAAGCGCTGCAGCGGCTCTTAGGATTAAAAGGTAAGTTTTTGAAGAAAACACTTGAAGTATCAATTTTGATGAATTAAAGTGCCCTTGTTTTTAATAGGATTATTAAAAACTGGGCAAAAACCCCCCAGCTCTTTTAATTCAATACTATATATATATATATATATATATATATATATATATATATATATATATATATATTGTTAAATAGCCTTAGATCTAAATGTAAGATTATTACTGTATTTTAATAACAATATTTAATTGTCAATGAGTTTACAAATTATTATCTATTTTTAATTATATCTATTTACATTGCCCTAAAAAAACAATTGAAAATTGTATTTGTTAAAAAGCATTAAACAATATATTATTGTTATGCTTTTGATTAAGAAATTAATATAGTTGGTAGATGAAGAGTATGCAAAGTAGTCTTCAACTGTATTCATAAAGTCAACTGGATTTTTCAAGTAAGTTAGAAGTGCATATACAACCATTTAAATCAGTACCAGCAAGTTTTTCTGACAAAGACAACTTGAACCAGGATAGGCTGTTAAGATCAGCTATAAAGGTTAAAATAATTAACAAATAGCATTTAGAGAATAACTTGGAGAATTTTTCCATGATGTCTATTTCGGCTATTTTTAAATAAATATGTGCAATGTCATACCTTTGCTGATAGACCCCATTATGTACGATTATTAACAGTTTTTCTATTTTTTTTTCCCTTATGGTTTGTAATATTATTTGTGTTATTCGCTTTGACTTGTATTTTTATGTTTTTTCTTCCTGGGTGTAAAAAACTGAACATTTTAATAGACAATTTATTTCAAAATAAATGTTTATGGTCCTCTGTAAATATTTCCTGTTTTTTATTAATTAAGTGACATATTTAGGTAATCTTGAGTCAACTTGCAATAATTTTTACGACACAAGACTCAACAAATTCCTAATACGGTTATAGAGAGCTAGTTCTTTCTGTCTTAATTATTTAGTTTTATTTTTCATGGATCAATTATTAACTCAATTGACTTTTCTTTATTTCACAACCAGAACTCTTACATTGCTTGTTTTGAAGAAAAACATTGAAGTTGCATTTTTATTATCAAACACTTTTTGTTTTTATTTAAACATAACATAGTGTGTCATCAATTTATTTCTATTTTCAGTAGAATGAGCCATCTTATATCACATCTCGGAATCCTTGTAATTTTTGTTTTAGTGAGCTTTGATGGAACAGACTAAAGAAAAATATGCTTGGATGGCAGAAATAATGTGTTTCTATTTTGTCCCTTAGTTGAAAAACTTGTGTCTCAAATATTGCCTTTTCATTTCAATAGATAAAAAAGGTTTGTATGATCCCAAACAATATAAATCACTTGTTTCTGTGTTATGGAAGATACTTTAGTTCTTAAAATTCATGTGGTGAATGAGATCTAACAGTATTATTAGGTATTTTAATTATTTATCATCTGACTATTTTTGAATACAATGCATTTTAATCTAGTGCATCTTTTTTTAAGAAAGGAAAAAAAAAATACTCCTTATAACAAACCACTGTGTGGATGAAGAGGCATCCCGCAAAGTTAATAGCTCTACTGCTGAGCTTATCTGCATGTAGATATTTTTACTTCCTGGACAAAGAACTAGTCATCCATAATCACATAATCGAATACATTTCTTGTGACAGCTCACAAAAGGATAATGAAAGTAGATGTACAATAAGCACTTTCCTGTGTATAAAAATAAGAAAATCTTCCATACCTCAACGATAATCAAGATTCAAAAGAATAAAAAAAAAACACATAATTTCATCTATAAAAATGTTGTATCAAAAGAAGGAGAAAAGAAATAGATTGCAATCTGAAGATTGTCAGAAGGAGTTCATTTTATGCAGTCACAATCCTTGATTAATGCATCTGCCATTTTGTGGTCTCTGTCTAATCTACGGACTGTCATGAGAATGGATTAATGCAGTGCATTTCTTTGCTCTTGCTAAACTTTTAGTCACTAGTAGTAGCAACTAACTAGGGCTTTGAGTGGTTTATTTACAGGTTTATTACAGTTTTAAAGTCCCCTTGCATATGCTTTCATTGTTACTAGGTATGTGTGAATGTTTCAGCACATTTCTAAAAATGATGAATGTTTGCTGCATTTGTTCATTCTAAATTAATTTCAAAGGTCAAATTATTATTCTAAATTAATTTCAAAGGCCAAATATTCAACATTTATTTCTGCAAAAATGTAACAAATACTAAATTGAATACTTATTGTGACAAAATTCCTTTAGTATCTTGTCTTGGGACTTTACACTGCCACACAGTCTTTTAGGGAATAAGGTTCCACACACACAGTAATGGAGTTCAAGTGATAGTCTGCCTGTTTATTGTGTACACCACAGGCAATATAAAATAAAACCCTGCCTTTCTAGGCACTAACTAAACTAAATAGTGCCAGTGAGCTACTGATAAAACTAACATGAAATAGAGTTAAAGGCAAACGTTTTTAACCTGAAATTGACATAAAACAGGTTGAGATCTGTGCATATCCTAAAAGGGCAAATTAATTAAAAATAGTTTAAATAAAAAAAATAATAAAAAAAAATTGCTGGCAAGTATTTTAAAATAATTTTAGAAATAAGCTAAATGAATTACATAGCTAAGCTGCCTGGATCAGCCAACTCCACCCCCCTTATCAGTGTTTAGACACAGGCATTGTATTACAACTGAGTTCACATCTTCTAGGCATGCTCCAGCAGATAATCCCTATGCACTTTTGCATTCTACCAAACAACAATAGATATAGATACCGCCATAGTAGAAAAAATGTGTGGGGGAGTTAGAGCTTTACAATTTAAAAACTAAAAAGAAAGGGTTAAGGGTGAGGCACTGCAGTATAAATTTGCAGGTAAAGTAATTAAAGTACCTATTAATATGTATTGTTTATATCCCAACTTGTTTTATGTCTCTTTAATGTAAAATGAGAAGATAGCTTCTCCTCTTGCCTGCAGTGAGGTAGTAAAGGCCCTGTACTAACTCAGACTTCAGGCTTTATAGCTGCATGATTACACCCCTGTGTACTGCTGCAGTGTCTGAGAAATGGATTAGCTGCTAATCCTGGACTGGAACCTAAAGTAACCAAACTATGTGACAGAACTCTTTTCCTTACATACTGCCTTCTATGACAAAATCGTGGAATCTGTCACATATCCCTCCCCCTCAGAACAGACCTACAGGGATGAGAGTTTGTGGACATCATAAAGTACATTCAAGACAACCTGAAAACTCAAGAACCACCAGATGACCCTTGAATGTTTCTCTTTATTTTGGCACATCCAAGTTAAAGGAGCATGATCAGCAACCATACAGAAGTTTCTAACAAGCAAGTAGTATTGCAGAGTAGTATAGCTTAAAGGGCCACTCAGGTTAAATTAAATTTTCATGATACAGATACAGCATGCAATTTTAAACAACTTTCCAATTTACTTCCATTAAAAAAAATGTGCACAGTCTTTTATATTTACAATTTTTGAGTCACCAGATTCTACTGAGCATGTGCAAGAATTCACAGACTATACGTATATGCATTTGTGATTGGCTGATTGCTATCACATGGTACAAGGGGAGTGGAACTATACAAAACTTTGAAATTTTTTATAAAAAATCTACTACTCATTTGAAGTTCAGACTAAGTGCTATTGCATTGTCTTGTTATCTTGCATTTGTTGATTATGCAAATCTAATGTGTTGACTGGTCCTTTAATTTTGCTTTGTGGAAGAAGCTTCTGACTGAGATATATCACAGGATGATCTACATCTTGATGTTTCTCAGAAATGACTGCCCCTAAGCCTATGAGGCCTATTTATCAAAGGTCTTGCGGACCTGATCCGACAGTGCGGATCAGGTCCGCAAGACCTCGCTGAATGCGGAGAGCAATATTCTCTCTGTATTCAGCATTGCACCAGCAGCTCACAAGGGGGTGTCAATCAACCCAATCCTACTTCATACAGAGCTTGATAAATGGGCCTCTATAAACTCTATAGAGAACTGGTACTATCAAAACAGTAGAAGAGCAAAGGGACTCTTTCAGCTTCTGGAAGGCATGCTCAGCCTCTGTAGTCCACTAAACTTTACCTGGGCTTTTGGCCTTAGTTATATCTGTTAGATGGGTTACTATTGTTGAGAATCCAGGAACAAACCTCCTGTAATAACCTATAAAGCCCAAAATATTCTTACTTGTTTTTTGGTCATTGGCCTAGGCCAGTTCTGGATGGCATCTGTTTTTGCTGTTTGAGGTTTCACTAAAACCCTTCAAATGAAAAATCCTAAATATTTGCTTCTTCCAACCTTATAAAACATGTATCTGGGTTGGCTGTAAGACTAGACCGCTGATGGTATCCAGAACAGCTTGGACCTTTGGGAGATGGGACTCCCATTCCTATGGATGAACAAATAATCTAAATAGGCAGATGCATATTGAGTATGGGGTTTCAAGACAAAACCAAAAGGGAAAACTGTGTATTGGAAGATTCCATCAGGGGTTAAAAAAGCAGTCTTTTCTTTTTTGCATGCTCTGTCATAGGTACCCTCCAAAACCTCTTTGTCAGATTTAGGGTAGTAATATAGCAAGCCCTTCCAAGATCCTCAATTCATTAATCTAACCTTGGCATAGGATAAGTGTCAAATTTTGAAATAGCATTTAGTTTTTTGTAATTATTGCAAAACCTTATGGACCCATCAGGTTTAGGTACAACTATAATAGGGCTATTCCAGTTGCTTTGAGACTCATCAATCACCCCAAGCTCACGCATCCTTTTAACCTCTAAGCTAACAGATTCATGTTGAGCTTCAGGAATCATATAAGGTGTACGATATATAGAAATATATATTTAATAATAAAAATACTGATTACTTTGGGGCAATGCCCTGCAAAAAGCCCTTGTAAGGGATATTTGTAATTTAGTATAGGGTAGGGATTTTTATTATTTTGGGGGGCTTTTTTATTTTATAAGGGGGATTAGATTAGGTGTAATTAGTTTAAAAAACTTGTAATTATTTTATTATTTTCTGTAATTTAGTGGGGGGTTTTGTACTTTAGTTTATTTGATTTAATTAATCAATTTAAGTAATTAATTTAATTTAATGTAGTGAATTATTTTAATTATAGTGTAGTGTTAGGTGTAATTGTAACTTAGGTTAGGAGTTATTTTACAGGTACATTTGAATTTATTTTAACTAGGTAGCTATTAAATAGTTAATAACTATTTAATAACTATTGTACCTAGTTAAAATAAATACAAAGTTGCCTGCAAAATAAAAATAAACCTTAAGCTAGCTACAATGTAACTATTAGTTATATTGTAGCTAGCTTATGGTTTATTTTATAGGAGTATTTAGTTTTAAATAGGAATTATTTAGTAAATTGTAGTAATTTTATTTAGATTTATTTAAATTATATTTATGTTAGGGGGTGTTGGGTTAGACTTAGGTTTAGGGGTTAATACATTTAATATAGTGGCGGTGACGTTGGGGGTGGCAGATTATGGGTTAATAAAATGTAACTAGTGTTTGCGATGCGGGAGTACGGCGGTTTAGGGGTTAATAACTTTATTATAGTGGCGACGACGTGGGAGACAGATTAGGGGTTAATAAGTGTAGTTAGGTTGCGGCGACATTGGGGTGGCAGATTAGGGGTTAATAAATATAATGTAGGTTGCGGCGATGTTGGGGGCAGCAAATTAGGGGTTCATAAGTATAATGTAGGTGGTGGCGGTGTCCGGAGCACCAGATTAGGGATTAATAATATAATGTAGGTGTCAGCGATAGCGGGGGCGGCAGATTAGGGATTAATAAGTGTAAGATTAGGGGTGTTTAGACTCGGGGTTCATGTTAGGGTGTTAGGTGTAGACAAAACTTTTATTTCCCCTTAGGAATCAATGGGGCTGCGTTAGGAGCTAAACGCTGCTTTTTTGCAGGTGTTAGGTTTTTTTCAGCCGGCTCTGCCCCATTGATTCCTATGGGGAAATTGTGCACAAGCACGTTTAGCCAGCTCACCTCTACCGTACGCAGCGCTGGTATTGAGGTGAGATGTGGAGCAAAATTTTGCTCTCCACTCACTTTTCTGTGGCTAACGCCGGGTTTAAAAAAAACGTAATACCAGCGTTATTGTAGGTGAGCGGTGAGCATAAAATGCTCGTTAGCCACGCACAGCTTTACCGACAAAACTCGCAATCTAGGTGTAAATAAACTGTTCTAGTTGATGTCATGGTGTTAGTGTAGTATAATATGTAGCTAATACGATATTGCGCAGGCAGAATTTATAAACAACAAAAAGCAGGAACATTACATAATCATGGCTCTCAAAACATAAATTTTAACAGTGGGTTCATAAAAAAAATAGTATTTTTTTGTCCATAGCTCTATCTGTCATATAGATATAAAGCATAAATAAAAATTTTAAAAAGTGAAGGGGAATTTGCCATAAAGCATAAAACTACAGTTATGTAATACTTCCAATGGCCCCCCGAAAACAAAAAACTGAGAAAAGATTCATAGTCTCAGGAAAAAGGGGTCCAGTTTTGTTTTATTTGTTATTACAAAAATATGTCCTCTTAAAATGGTACCATCTTTTTTTCTCATCTTCTTTGTCTGATGCATGTTTCTTGTTTTAGACTTCACCACCTCTGCTTGAAAGCTGTGCCATTATTCCACTACCCTTCCTGTAAATTTTTCACCTTTCATTTTAAGATACATGAATATGTGATATATATTTGTGCAATAAACTAAGGCGCTAATTGCAATTGCACAGTGAAGTCACACAGTTATTTTGAGATGCACCCAATGTGAGGGGTCGGCTACATTTTCTGCCACCTCCACTTTCATATGTAAATTAACATGTCCAGGCTAACCAAGCATAATTAAACACTGATAAAATAGCTCACCCCTTCAATTAGACCACAGTGTAAGGATTCATACTTAAACCTAACTGTACAAATGTGTAACCCCCTTCACTTCATATAATCTAGCTTAGAGGAAAAAAAAATGTTACAAATATGAGACAATAGTTAAGACCATACGTTCAATTTTTTGAAGATAAAAGAGTTAACCAATAGCAATAAATAAAAATGATCTGATTTTGATGGGTTTTTGATTGTTTTGGTCATAGTACATAAATATATTAGGGTAGGTTTATCAAATGTCGGGCGGACATGATCCGCTGTGGCGGATCATGTCTACCCAACATTGCTAATGCAGATAGTATATGCTTTTGGCATTTATCATTGCACAAGCATTTCTGGTGCAATGCTTGTGCAATGCTGCCCCCTGCACATTCAGGCCAATCGGCCGCTTGCAGGGGGTGTCAATCATCCAGATCGGAGGTGGTGGACGAGTTAAGGAGCAGCGAGCGGTCTTACGACCGCTGCTTCTTAACGTAAGTTTCAGGCGGACCTGAAACTTTGGGGGATGATTTCAGCATCCACTGCATGATAAATTTAACCCATTAGGTTTTTAAATATTGTACTCTCTATGTGAACCATTAGGGTTTAATTTTGACTTGCGTATTTCTCATAATACTCAGATATCTTAAAGTTGCATTCAATATTTAAATGGTATATTCAATCTGGGGAAAAAAACACTTTGGGAAAAACGATTTTTTTAATTTTTGACAAACAGTTGGTATTCTTAACATCTTTCCTCTGCACGCTCACATTCCTGGAAGTTCCAATAACAAAACTTTAATTCATATTTTGTATTATTATTTCTCAATTTTAAGATAGCTAGATAGCTGTCAGGAAATGATTACTAGAGGTCTAGCAACAACTTGAGAACCAGCAGGTTGTACATTTGGTCACTGCCCTGAATATGTATTTATGTATTAAACACTAGTCTGATGTCTCTTGAACAGGGATGAGAGCATGTGAAAAATAGCCGATATTAAGTGGAGAAATAAGAAATATATAGGGGCCTATTTATCAAAGGTCTTGCGGACCTGATCCGACAGGGCGGATCAGGTCAGCAAGACCTCGCTGAATGCGGAGAGCGTATTGCATTCAGCGAGGTCTTACGGACCTGATCCCCACTGTCGGATCAGGTCCGCAAGACCTTTGATAAATAGGCCCCAATGTGTTTGTGTAAATTACGTTTATTAGAAAAACATAACATTTCTGGCAATACCTATGATATAATAGAAAGTTTGGCTACTTATACATTGTAATGCTCTGTTAAGTACCGATTTTTTCATTTACATTTTTTCACAGGTAAACCAAGAGAAAAAAAAATGAAAATATATATTTATATACTTTGTTCAGTGTGTAGAATAATTTAAAATAAAGAATTTCTGGAATGTGTGGAAAATAAATAGTTGGGTAGCCACATACATATACTTGGCAATTTTTTTTCTTATTACTATTTGTAATTTAAGAAACCATTACATGTAATAGAATTTTGTAATTAACAAATGAATAACAAAAACACAATGCAATAACACTTTTTTTCTTCCATGTTTCAATGTTTCAGTTAGTTTCACTGTCCTTTGTATCCCATGATGGCTGTCAGCTGATCCCAGACTCATATAGGTATGAGATGTGAACATGCTTAGTAGGAGCTAGTGCCTCAAAGAGAGTGCACATAAAAATACCATCTGTCATTAGATGCAGGACACATTATAGAAGGTACAACACTATTTTATTGCAGAGCATGGAAGTATACACCTGGTACAATACATCTCACTTAGTAACACAACATAGACAATAATGGACCTAAACCACGCCCCCATCCAGTGACGTCACTTCCCACTCTCATCACATCTTCCCCCTTTTCAAAGGACAAAGCATACTTTTTTTTTCATTTGAATACATCAAATAACAAGGTATACAACAACAGTTTTGTATAGTATATAACAAATAACAAGTTAAAGAGAATATCTGTATAAACAACATGAATTACATCCTGATTGAACATCGGGGTAGACTATCCTAGTCCACAGTGACCATGGGATTATTCTGTCCATACATCCGGTCACTGCTCTAACTAGTGCTAATCCCGATATTGGGTCGGAAGTTTCACCACTCTTCCACTTGATGTAATTCTACATGAACTGTCCTCTGATACAGAAGAAGGTGATTGAGAGTCTGCTGGAGGCAAATACATATCCCTGCTGTGATCTTGCTGAGGGGAAGGCACCAGGCATCCAATTCCAAACTCTCAGGTACAGGCTGAAGATGTTTTTGATTTCGACGTGTGACTGTCCCTCCTTCAGTAAGGACTACATAAGACCTTGGTTCTGGAGAGCGTCCAATTACCATAGCAGGCGTCTTTCATTTCTTCTCATCATCCAGTTTAATTCTGATACTTTGCCCTGCATTCAGCTCCTGCAAGGGCCTCACAGAGTGTCTCCTGTCGTAGAAGAACCGATAGCCCCTTTTTGGCTCTTCAACCCTTCTAAGGACCTCGTCCTGAGGAATAGAGCTAGTTGGCTGGAAGACACCTACAGAGGGTAAAGTGGTGCGAATCTGGCGTCCTATCATCATTATACATGACTAAGAGCCTGCTGAGGCTTGAAACATTGTATGTCTATTGCGGAGGACCCTATGTGAAATAAAGGTTCTTTTAAAGAATTTTTTGTGGCTGGAATACATTTTGTTCTAGCATCAGCTGTGCCAGGCTAAAACCCGTGGCTTGAATTGGAGTCGTACTATAGGACAAGAGGGCCAGGTATGGCTCAGATTGCTTCAAAATGAACTTTGTTGTTTGAACTGCCCTTTCAGCCATTCTGTTGGCCTGCGGGTAATGTGGACTTGACGTAAAATGGACAAAATCATATTCACTGCTGAAAGAACTGAACTCTGTGGAAGCAAACTGCATTCCGTTATCACTCACTACCTCCATTGGTATGCCCCACCGGGCGAACAAGCTCATGAGATGAATGATAACGGCTTGACTTGTGATCTCATTCAAGGGTGCAATCTCCAAATACCTGGAATAGTAGTCAATAGCAACTAGGTACTTTTTCCCGTGCAGTTCGCAAAAATCAGTAGCTATTTTCTGCCACGGGCCTGCAGGCAGTGGAGTAGAAATCAAGGGCTTCCTTCTCTGAGTAGGCCGGCGTTCCTGGCAAAAGGTGCATTTTGACACATGGCTTGCAATGTCGGAACTGATCCCAGCCACCATACTGCCATAGCTGCCCTTTCTCTGCACTTTGTAATGCCCAAGTGGCCATTATGAATCCTGTTTAACATCTCCTGCCGCATGCTAACAGGAAAAACAATGCGGTCCTGGAACAGCACTAACCCATACAGCTCCATGAGCTGCAACCTTTCTGACTGGTAAGAACTTAAAGACATCCAGGCTGCCCGACTCTTGGGCTAACCTTTTTTTTTCTTTTAAATAGTTTTTATTGACAGTTTTACAATTAACACATACATATAAATAGATAACAGAGATCAGTAAATATACATCTACCAATAAATTCACTGCACTTCTTTACTAATCGCTTCAGTAAGAGTGTTTAAAGGGGGAGAAGGGGGGAAAGGAGGGGGGAAAGGAGAAGAGGATCAGAAAAAGGATCAAGGGGATCAAAAATAAAGGGGCTAAAAAAAATTATGTAATAGAACCACATTGCACTTGATTTATTTGGAGATAGTAAAATGTGTCCAGGATAATTATAAGATGTAGTGTTGTACGAGTGTTGAAGGGTTACCTCTATAGGTTCATGTTGTTCGCTGCTCCCATAAAAAAATTATATCTAATATAAAGTCTTTCTTCCCTAGAAAACAATAATGCCTCTTTTCCAGGGATAATGTATGTGTAACCTCAGCTGCCCACTGGTTAAAAGTTTCCAAAGTCTAGGTATAATACGTTTGGCACAAGTGAGCATCAGTTGTAGAAGTTTTTTGCGATAAATACACTGCAGTCTAGGGACTTGATTTAGTAAAATCATTGATGCTGTGAGAGAAAGCTGTGTGCTTAAAGTAAGGTTAATGCAACGCTCAACTTGGGCCCAAAAATTTGATAGTTTGTTGCAGGACCACCATATGTGAGAGAGTGTGCCAGTTTCACCTCAACGCCTCCAACAGCTAGAGTTATCTCCCGGGTATATTTCATTTAATTTTTGGGGTGTGAGGTAACAACGTGAGATGATTTTATAATTAAGTTCCGTCAATGTGAGTGAGATCGAAGAGGAGTGAGTCATGCGAAAACCCTGCAGCCAAGCGTCATTTGGGATCTGAACCTGGAGCTCAGTTTCCCATTTAGAAGTATAGGAGGGTAATTTAATTGTGTGTGAAGCCCTTAGTAGCTTGTGTGTGATAGAGAGGTGCGATTTATGGATATCCCTTGTAAGGCATAGTTTTTCGAAGGGATTGAGTGGACGGATGCAGTCTTTTCTATGGGGGCTATTAAGAATCGCTTGTCGGATTTGAAAATAAGAGAACCAGCTATGGAAAGGGGAACCTATTGTATATCTCAGAACAATTCTATCTTTTATTCGGGATGAATCTATAAGTAAAAATATAGGCATGTCTTTATAAGAAGCTTCCTCAGTTTCTTACTTAAACTGGTGCTGAGTAAAAAAAAGGATATTATTCAGTAATGGGGTCATTGGTGAGATTGGCATAGAGAGGGTATTTGGGTGCTGGATAATAGAGTCCCAAATAGTTAATGTGGCCTTAATACATTCATTAGTTTTTGTCAAGGGAGGTCGGTAAGATTTAGGAAGCCAGCATATATTACGCATTCCACTTTTTTTAAGTAAGGTTGCTTCTATTTGGATTCATATTTTGGAAGGAGGATTATGATTCCATGAGACCATCTGAGTCAAGTGCGTTGCCTTATGGTACTGTGTTATATTTGGAACGTTTAGGCCTCCCTCCTCTTTTCTCAAGTACATGGTGTTGCGTGACACTCTTGGCTTTTTATATGCCCAGATAAAGGATTCTAACATCCTCTGCAAGGTGCGAAGATAATGTATCAGTATTATTATAGGGAGAGCTTGAAAGATATATAGATATTTAGGGATTATAATCATTTTTATTGTATTTATTCGGCCTGTCCAAGAAAGGTGTCCCTGTTTGTGCCATATATGCAGTAAGGAGAAAACATTGGTTTGGAGTATCATGTAGTTTTCGTGGAACAAATCCTGAGGGTTTTTTGGGATATTCAATCCCAGGTATCTAAGGGTATTTGTGACAGAGAAGGGAGTTTTGTGTAAAATGTAATCCATTTCTGCTGAGTTTATATGAAGAGGAATAATGTTGGACTTCTCCAGATTTATTGAATAATTAGAGAATTGTTTATAAGTCTCCAAGACTTGTAGCAAGGCTGGCAGGGAAGTTAACGGTGTTTGCAGAGTAAAGATAATGTCATCTGCAAAGAGAAGACATGTTTGCTGAATATTGCCAAAAGTAATGCCTGTTATATTTGGGTTATTTCTAATCTGGATGGCCAAGATTTCTACCGTAATGGCGAATAAGAGAGGGGATAGCGGGCACCCCGGGCTATCCTTCTTTTATGTACTTTATAACTTCTTGAAGGTCTGTATCTAAATATGTCTCCTTTCTTATTTGTTCTAGCTTCCCTGAAGAATTGGATTTGGAGGCCAGAACTGAATCTACATACACCATCACATCTCATTCCATTGGAGATTCTTCAGCGGCAGCCAGCGGGAGCCTGGAAAGTGTATCTGCCACAACCAGTTGTTTCCCCGGCACATGCACTGCCTGAACGTTGAACCTGAGCAGCCTCATTAGAAGTCTATGGCATCTTAGGGGTATTTTGTCAATATCATAGGAGTTGATTAAAGGGAATAGTGGTTTATGGTCAGTCTCCAGACTAAATTTCTCTAAACCCACTAGGTAACGCTTAAAGTGCTCACAGGCCCAAACTGCAGCCAGACACTCTTTCTCAATTTGGGCGTATTTTGACTCAGCAGCCATTAGTGGGCTGTAGGTTGTTCTCATTCAACTGCAGTAGGGCGGCCTCTAACCCATAAATGCTCGCATCAGCACTAACCACAGAATTTTTGAATGGGTCGTAGAACCCCAACACTGGGGCAGACCCCAACAGGGACTTGACCTGCACAAAGGATTCTTCCTGTGAAGGTCCCCAGACCCAGGCAACATCTTTCTTTAGCAAATCTGTGATAGGGTGTAGTATTGTGGATAAATCTGGAAGGAACCTGCCCAAATAATTTACAAGGCCCAATATTTGTCTCAGCTCATGTACATCAGAAGGACTTTTAATCTGTTCAATAGCACATATTTTATCGGGGTCTGACTTAATGCCATCCCCATTGATGATATGCCCAAAGTAACATAACTTAGCTTCCCTAAAATGGCATTTCTCCTTATTTAACTTCAGCCCAGACTCTCTAATAGTCTGCAGCACACAGCTCAATCGCTGATCATGTTCTTCCAATGTAGACCCATACACCAAGATGTCATCCATGACGACTGCCTTGCCCACATGGTCTCTTAGGAGAGAACTCATTTCTCTTGGAAAGATTTTAGGAGCAGAGGATATCCTGAAGGGGAGTCTGCAGAAGCAAAACTGACCTACCGGTGTAATGAAAGTAGTCAGTTTGCGGCACTTTGGATCTAGAGGTATCTGCCAGAAGCCACTGGAAGCATCCAGTGTAGAGAAGAACTTTGCCCCAGCCAATTTCGGAGCTATGTCTTCAAGTGTCGGCAGCACATATCTCTCTCTCTTCACCGCCTCATTCAGCCTCAGTTGCTTCAACAACCTCTTCAATAACTCCCATATTCTTCATACGCAGAAGCTCCTTTTCTACTTAAGGCAAGAGCAGGAATGGAATTCTACGGGGAGTGGTAATGCTGTGTGGGACTGCGTCACCTTTAAGTGATATTCGGACTGGGTTGCAATTCAGTAGGCCTAATTCACTAAACATATCTTCTGAAATCTCATTCACTCTGGCTACTAGGCCCAAACCACAGGATGCTTTTCTGCTCAATAAGTTGTTAACACACTGACCTCTAATCACATGCATCCACATGGTGAATTTCCTTTGCTTGTACTCGCACAATCAATGCGGCCACCAGGACTATGGACTTTTTTTGTAACCAGGCCGTTCAACAAAAGACCCTATAAAGAACACTTTTTGACCCACCTGGTCGCTATCCACCTGCATCCCCTTAATATATTCAGTTTTACACACCACTTCAAAATGGCCCATTCGGTAACATTTTCTACATCTTTTGTCTTTAGCAGGGCATATGACACTCTGATCATGGGCACGGTTGCACCGTGTGCAGCAGGCATACTGCTGCACTTTTATCCACAGCACTCTCAGACCTCAGATCAGCACTTTGCTTTTTCACCAGTTCACTCTGGCGGGCCATCCTAATAGCCCCATCCAATGTTAAGTCAGCCTCTAACTGTAGCTTCAGTGAGACTTCAGCATCTGCAATTCCTATGACTATTCTGTCTCTGACTTGCTCCTCTTTAGAAACACCAAACTCACAGAATTCAGCTAGTTTATACAGGCTGCGCACAAATAACTCCACAGATTCTCCCATACGCTGGGCACGTTTGTGAAAACAAGCCCTCTCATGAATCACATCTCTTTTGGGCACAAAGTGGGCACTGAGTTTGTTCATAACTATGTCAAAGTCAAATTCTTCCCCTTCTTGGAAAGCAAAGGCATTGAACACTGGTTCCACATCTTTCCCCATAGAGTATAAAAGAGAATTAACTTGTACTTCACCACTCTCCTTGTCCAGCTTGGAAGCAATCCTGAAGCGTTGAAACTGCTGACACCACGTGGGCCAAGCTGCAGGCTGAGAGAAATCAAAAGGCTCAGGTGGGGTAAACTTCGACATTGTCATCAATCAGGAAACAGAAGCACAGGCAAGAACTTCTGACACCATGTCATGAGATGCAGGACACAGTATAGAAGGTACAACACTATTTTATTGCAGAGCATGGAAGTATACACATGGTACAATACATCTCACTTAGTAACTGCGACATACTGTAGACAATAACGGACCTAAACCCCGCCCCCATCCGGTGACATCACTTCCCACTCTCATCACACCATCCACACCTCTACAAGATTGGGCAGCTCTCCATTTACAAAAGTTTGTTTGCACTAGCTCTTGTACAAAGTATGAAACTGTTAAGTGTGATGAATATTTAATATGATTTTTTTTTGCAGCTGATTCATTACAGAATGGAAGAATGATTGAGCATAACAACAGAAGTGTCTTCAGGATTTTCTTATAGGAGGAGTACTTGCTGTGGGCGGGGTCAGGGTTTTTAGTTGCCGTGGTCAAGTAAATCTGTAGGGAACCTGGTCAAAATGGTAGTAGCAAATGAGGGCTGATCAAAGTTGGGGTGCACATGGGGGCAGCCTTTATGATGCATAAAATAACATAGGCTGGAGAGACTTTAGACAACAGTTAAATTGAAGTGAATTTAGCAGTATGTTTAATCAATAAAAGCATAATAAATATATATATTTAGCCTGAGCCTTCATGTTATAAATCACAAAGTAAGTGAATGTTGCACATGACAATTTAACATTTGGTACAAAAGCTTGTAGGGATTAAACAGAAGTTATGTACAATATGTTGACGTGTCACTATATTAAAATTAACACTCATAAATCCATATAGCTTTACGATTCTACAACAGTTTATAGATTATTATAATGAACATTCGTGTGCTTTTGTTACAGGCTTAAGCTTATGTGTTTTTTTCTTCTGTAATATCAATAAGTAGACTAGGAATTTCCATAACAGATGGCCACAATGTAAACTAGGCACAATAATTAAAATATGAACAAATTTAGACTGACATGCTGTACAAGGAATATTATAATGAAGTGTGCAACAAGAAAAGACATTTGACTGTGCCAATTTCAATTGAGTCATATAACTGAATAAATCCTAAAAGATACATGAATTTATTATTACCAAAACATCTATTTATCAAGTGCTGAATTGACCAATGTGCTATCAATTTGAATTAAAATAGACCCTACTTTTGTCGGCTAGTATGCAAAAAATTGATTACTATAATTTTCAAGTACTGGAGTAACAATAGTATAATTTCCTAAGTAGGTAACTCCCAACATTTAAAAATATAACCAGCCATAAGGTATCAAGCTCTAGATCAGGTATGTGTTAAACAGGTAGAGAATTTGGATGGTTCAGGTTGTTGTTTTTTGCAGTCTAGGGGGTAAAAGGCTGTATGTACATGCATGCTTGTAAGTGTGAATCTGTGTGCATGTGTTTATGTATGTGAGTATGAACATAGGTAAGTTTGTGTGTGTACATATTTTTGTGTGTGTGCAAGTGTGCATGTTTGTGTGTATGCAAATGTGTATGTGACTGTGTATCTTTGCATATGTGTTTGCTTGCCTGTGAGTATAGCTTGTGTTTGGGTGTATGGGGATGCATCTGTGTGTGCTTTTGTGGGCATGGAGCTGTGGGTTTATATCTGCGTGTTTGTTTGTGTGTATTTAAATATATTTATGTATGTGTGCATGAGTGTGAGTCTACTTGTGGGAGTGTGTGTTTGTGAGTTAGTGTGTGAGTGTACGTGTGTGTGGGCGTTTTTGATTGTGTGTGAGTGTACATGTGCGTGTTTGCATTTGTGTGTGTGAGTGGTTATGTGTGTGCATGGTAGGAGAATCATAGTTTATATTCCAGCCACTGCCACATAGGCCAGTTCATCCTTACAGTATACGATTGTTTTTAAATCTATCTCAGGGTGAAGATTGATTGTAATCAAAATTACAATATTTTTTATGCTATCAGTCACTCTAAAATCATAGCTAATTATTTTTCAAATGTATCTGGTGTCTATTATGTACAGTTTACAAATTATGTTTATTATTAGTATAATCATTGTCATGAGATGCAGGACATATGCAGGACACAGCAATGATGGTACAACTCTATTTTATTACAGAGCATAGCAATACACATCCAGACAGGTTGATTGTACTAAACTAACTGCGACACAGACACCGGACCTAAGCCCCGCCCACCAGCTAGTGACATCACATCCTGCTATCATCACATCTTCCCCTTTTTCAAAGGCAAAGCATACATTCACATATATTAAACAACAAGGTACACCAACAGGGTATACACAACATTTTGTTTTAGAACATTATAAAAACAGATAGATTAGAAAACATGAACAAACAAATTACATCCTGACTTGGACATCGGGGTAGACTACCCTAGTCCACAGTGACCATGGGATTATTCTGCCCATACTTCCGGTCACTGTTCTAGCTAAAGTCAGTCCCTGTATCGGGCCGGAAGCCTCACCACTCTTCCGCTTGATGTAACTTTGCATGAATTGTCCTCTGATACAGAAGATGGTGAACAAGAGTCTGCTGGAGGCAAAGATATATCCCCGCTATGATCTTGCTGAGGGGAAGGCACCTCTCTTAGAACAGGAGATCCCACCGGCGGTGGTACTGAGGTATCCGGTTCCAGACCCTCAGGTACAGGCTGAAGATGTCTTCGGTTACGGCGTGTAACCGTCCCTCCCTCTGTAAGGACTGTGTAAGACCTTGGTTCTGGAGAGCGGCCCACTACCGTAGCAGGCGTCTTCCATTTCTTCTCATCATCCAGTTTAATTCTGACACTTTGACCCGCTTTCAGTTCCTGTAAAGGCCTGACAGAATGTCTCCTGTCGTAGAAGAAACGATAACCCTTTTTGGCCTCTTCATCCCTCCTAAGGACTTCGTCCCGAGGAACAGGGCCAGGCGGCTTGAAGACACCCACTGAGGGTAAAGTGGTGCGAATCTGGCGTCCTAGCATCAGCTGTGCCGGGCTAAACCCGGTGGCTTGAATGGGCGTCGCCCTGTATGACAAGAGGGCTAGGTACGGTTCAGATTGCTTTAGGATGAATTTTGTTGTTTGAACTGCCCTTTCAGCCATTCCGTTGGCCTGCGGATAATGTGGACTTGACGTGGAATGTACAAAATCATATTCCCTGCTGAAAGCACTGAACTCTGTAGAAGCGAACTGCATGCCATTATCACTCACCAGCTCCATTGGAATGCCCCAGCGGGCGAACAAGCTCTTCAGGCGAATGATAACGGCCTGACTTGTGATATCATTCAGGGGTGCTATTTCCAAATACCTGGAATAGTAGTCGATAGCAACAAGAAACTTTTTCCCGTGCAGTTCGCACAAATCAGCAGCTATTTTCTGCCACGGCCCCGCAGGCAGCGGAGTAGACATTAAGGGCTCCCTTCTCTGAGTAGGCCGGCGTTCCCGGCAAAAGGCACATTTAGACACGTGATTTGCAATGTCGGAGCTGATCCCAGGCCACCACACAGCTGTAGCTGCTCTTTCTCTGCACTTTGTAATGCCTAAGTGGCCATCATGAATCCTGTTTAACATCTCCTTCCTCATGCTGACAGGAATTACAATACGGTCTTGGAACAGCACCAACCCCTCCAGCTCCGTGAGCTGCGACCTCTCTGGCTGGTAAGCATTTAAAGACATCCAGGCTGCCCGGCTCTCGGGCCAGCCATCTCTTATGTACCTTATAACTTCTTGCAGATCTGTGTCCAAATATGTCTCTTTCTTTATCTCTTCCAGTTTCCTTGAAGAAATGGACTTAGAGGCCAGAACTGAATCAACATACACTTTTACATCCGATTCTGTAGAGGATTCTTCAGCAGCAGCCAGCGGGAGCCTGGACAGTGTATCTGCCACAACCAGCTGCTTCCCCGGCACATGCACTGCCTGAACATTGAACCTGAGCAGTCTCATTAAAAGTCTCTGGCATCTCAAGGGTGTTTTGTCGATGTCATAAGAATTGATAAGAGGGACTAGCGGTTTGTGGTCAGTTTCCAGACTAAATTTCTCCAAACCCACTAGATAACGCTGAAAGCGCTCACAGGCCCAAACTGCAGCCAGGCACTCTTTCTCAATTTGAGCGTATTTTGACTCCGCAGCCGTCAGTGTGCGGGAACAGTAGGCGATGGGCTGTAGTTTGTTGTCATTCAGCTGCAGGAGTGCAGCCCCCAACCCATAACTGCTTGCATCAGCACTAACCACAGTCTTTTTTGAAGGGTCGTAGAACCCCAGCACTGGGGCAGACCCCAGCAGGGACTTAGCATGCAGGAACGCTTTTTCTTGTGAGGGTCCCCAGACCCAGGCAACATCTTTCTTAAGCAACTCTGTGATAGGGTGCAAAACTGTAGATAAATCTGGAAGAAACTTGCCCACGTAATTTACTAGGCCCAATATCTGTCTCAGCTCATGTACATCAGAAGGGCTTTTCATCTGTTCGATAGCCCGAATTTTCTCGGGGTCCGGCTTGATGCCATCCCCGTTGATGATATGCCCAAAGTAGCATAATTCAGTTTTCCTAAAATGACATTTTTCTTTATTCAGCTTCAGCCCAGACTCTTTGATAGCCTGCAGCACACAACTCAAACGCTGATCATGCTCCTCCACTGTAGACCCATACACTAGAATGTCGTCCATGACGACTGCTGTGCCCACGTGGCCACTCAGGAGAGAACTCATTTCCCTCTGAAAGATCTCAGGAGCGGAGGATATCCCAAAGGGAAGTCTGCAGAAACAGAACCGACCTACCGGAGTGATAAAGGTAGTCAGTTTGCGGCACTTTGGATCCAGGGGGATCTGCCAAAAGCTGCTAGAAGCGTCTAATGTGGAAAAGAACTTCGCCCCAGCCAACTTCGGGGCTATATCTTCCAGTGTCGGCAGCACAAATCTCTCCCTCTTCACTGCCTCATTCAACCTTTTCAGGTCCACACAGATGCGCACCTTTCCGTTTTTCTTTGCAACTGGAACAATGGGGGCACACCAATCAGTTGCTTCAACAACCTCTTCAATAACCCCCATAGACTTCATGCGCATGAGCTCTTTCTCCACTTGAGGCATAAGCGGGAACGGAATTCTACGAGGAGTAGAAATACTGTACGGGACTGCGTCACTTTTAAGTGCTATACGGACAGGTTTGCAGCTCAGTAGGCCCAACTCGCCAAACATATCTTCAGAGATCTCATTCACTCTGGCCACGAGGCCCAAGTCACAGGCTGCTTTTCTGCTCAATAAACTGTTAACACACTGACCTCGGATCACATGCACCCACATGGTGAACTTCCTTTGTTTGTACTCACAGCTGGCAAGAAATTTCCCCACACAATCAATGCGGCCACCAGGACTATGAACATTTGTAGTAACCTTCGCCAGCTGGGGCTGTCGAGGCAGTCTCATAAATTCAGCAAAAGACATTACAGTGATATCTGCTCCTGTGTCAATCTTAAAATCAACATTGGCTCCCATTACAGTAAAGGTAACTTTCCAATCTTCCTCTGAGCTTGTCCGTTCCACAACAGACCCCACAAAAGACACTTCCTGACCCTCCTGGTCACTGTCCACCTGCATCTCCTTAATGTATTCAGTTTTACACACCACTTCAAAATGGCCTATTCTGTTACATTTTCTGCATCTTTTATCTCTGGCCGGGCATATAGCACTCTGATCATGAGCCCGGTAGCACCGTGTGCATCGGCCATGTTGCGCCCATCCACTTCTAGGCCTTTCCAGTACTTTAGATCTACCGCTCACACTGTGCCTTTCACTAGTAATTTTCCTAGACTGTTGCACTTCATCCACAATACTCTCAGACCTCAGATCAGCACTTTGCTTTTTCACCAGTTCACTCTGGCGGGCCATCCTAATAGCCCCGTCTAATGTTAAATCAGGCTCTAACTGCAGCTTCAGGGAGACTTCAGCATCTGCAATTCCAATAACTATTCTGTCTCTGATTTGCTCTTCTTTAGCAACACCAAACTCACAGAATTCAGCTAATTCATACAGGCTGCGCAAAAATGACTCCACAGATTCTCCCACACGCTGATTACGTTTGTGAAAACAAGCTCTCTCATGAATCACATTTCTTTTGGGCACAAAGTGGGCACTGAGTTTATCCATAACTATATCAAAGTTAACTTCTTCCCCTTCTTGGAAAGTAAAAGCATTGAACACTGGCTCTACATCTTTCCCCATAGAGTATAAAAGAGAATTAACTTGTACTTCACCACTCTCCTTGTTCAGTTTGGATGCAATCCTGAAGCGCTGAAACCGCTGACGCCATGTGGGCCAAGCTGCAGGCTGAGAAAAGTCAAAAGGCTCAGGTGGGGTAAACTTTGACATCGTCATCATCAGAAACAGAAGCGTAGTCCAGAACTTCTGACACCATGTCATGAGATGCAGGACATATGCAGGACACAGCAATGATGGTACAACTCTATTTTATTACAGAGCATAGCAATACACATCCAGACAGGTTGATTGTACTAAACTAACTGCGACACAGACACCGGACCTAAGCCCCGCCCACCAGCTAGTGACATCACATCCTGCTATCATCACAATCATCTCATAATATTATGATTTATAGATCTGGACTATGTATTTGTAAGATCTATGGGGCCGATTTATCAAGGGCCGAATGGCCCCTGATGCCCCTGTTTCCGCTCGAGCCTTCAGGCTTGCCGGAAACAGCAGTTATAAAGGAGCAGTCTTAAGACCACTGCTCCTTAACTGGTCCGCTTGCTCTGAGGCTGTGGACATCAATCTGCCCGATCTCATACGATCGGACTGTTTGACACCCCCTGCTAGCAACCGATTGGCCGCAAATCTTCAGGGGGCGGCATTGTACAAGCAGTTCACAAGAACTGTTTGTGCAATGATAAATGCCGACAGCGTATGCTGAGCGGATCATGCTAGACAGACCGATGATAAATCAGCCACTATAACTCTACTGGGGACAGGTAAACCTTTGTCTACCCCACACCTTTATAATGTTTCACAGCTAAACAAACAATAAGAATTAAATAGGTCAAGATGCCGTTATTTGCTATGCGATGCAGCCTCACAAGTGATGATTGCAGGCAGGTTCACCAAAGAACCGTTATAGAAACCTGCCTGTTTTTTTTCTTTTTTCTTTTTTTGTTAAATGATAGTAAATATAAAGAACTCAAATGTACAAATCAGCAAATGCTTTTATGGAGCCCTTGCTTTCAACAATATAAAAAGCAGCGATCGAACGAGTTAGCAGAGATACATCACCACAAACATGTTCGTGCGGGGGATTTGAAAGGCAATGCTCATGGTGGTGTTGCTCAAGCAAGTGCTTGTGCAATAGAACATACAGGCAGAGGCTGTACCGTGTCTGTCACCTGTTCTCTGTAAACCCATTCAGACAGCTTCCCAAGTCGTGGACTTTGTCCATCTGTAGCTTTGCACATGGGACCCAAAATGTTTACATCAATTGGGTTAAACAAGTAAATCAGGAATATGTGTTCTAATAACATACTCAAAATGAGATCATACTTTTGGGAAAAAACTAGAAAGGTATTGATATTTTATATTATTATAATAAAGTCACGATTGTACATATTAATAATTATTTTTATAATATACTTACATATATTTGTAGATCAGACATAGTTTTGTGTATCAAGAAAAGGAGGGATATAAAAAAAGAGGATAGGCAGAAGGTTTATTTATATGCGTTGTTATACTATCTGTTAGAATTAACCAAGTGAGCATTTCCATTTCCCATAGACAATGCTCAATCAATGGCTGAAATGAAGTGGCATTTCAATCAATGGAGATCTTGATTTGCTGGTACTAAGTGAGTGTCAAGACAGATTGAAAGAATGATAATTTCCCTTAACCCTCTCAGCACAATAGCTGTGTGCTGGGCACTGAATAGCAATTACTGCGAGGATCATTATATGCGATGTCAAAAGGACAGTATTATCAGGATTAATCATGCTGTGTACAAGTAGGGAATATAATGAAATGTACGAGGTGTTATTTTAAAGTGACAGTGTAATGAGAAATTTTGAATATTAATTTGGATGTTTGACATATCATGTAACCTAGCTATTCTATTAATATTCTATTAATATTTTCCTTCTGTTCTTTCTCATTATATTTCTTGAATTTTAAGACAGTGTTGATTCTAATGGGTAGCTAGGGCACCATCAATCATTTCTAACTTGCAAGAATTGGCAATATTTCAAGATATGTCATTAAGAACTATTTATCTTGAGCACTCTGCCCAAATCTGTGTGACTGTTGCAGCCCAATATTGCTTAGACCTGTCCTGTTGACTATGTGAAAGTAAACAGAAGTAGCCTTTGATTAAGCACCCTCAATTGACGCAAAATGCATAAGACTGATTACGGGTCACTTCCATGTGGTGTATTTAATCCTTTAAATAAAGGAGTTTTTAATGTGAAACCTCAGTAATGTGCAGCCATTTTTGTGTAGTTGTGTACTATAGTGGGATGGTCTTTTACTCCATTATGGCTGGCACATCTGTAGCATTGTAAGTAATGTCCTTCTCCCTCTTCCAGTATGGCTTACACAGGACCTGTGGTGTGCCGATATGAATTGTTTGGTGAACCTCAAGGCAGAAAGGAGATTTAAATGAACATTAAATAAAAGATTTAGTTTACCACAGAATGCATGGAAGAAAATATTTAACTTGTGTTTTCATTATTAGTTTTGCTCTCTTTTCTTGCAATTTGCAAAGAATGGGTGTTCTTGGGGTGGAGTCTAGCTTTTCGGGGGTAAAACCTGTGATCTAGGTCAGAATCTGGATGATCTGTAATCAGAGTCTGGATGATCTGGGGAATGTCTTGAGAAAGTGCCTGTATGATTTGTGAAAAGTCTCAGTAGCCAGGGGTGAGTCTGTTGGATCTGGGGATGGAGTCTGGGGGTAATTTTTAGTGCTTTGGTGGCGAGAACATGAGCATATTGAAGCAGTCAAAGGCAAGGTCTGGGTGTAGTGGTCACATAATCATGTGTGTCATAGGTAGGGTTTTGTTCATTCATGGTTGAGGTTTGGATCCTTTCTTCTTTTATAGTAACAAGAACATATAGGAAAAGTTGCAGGAATAAGATTGGGACATAACCTAACACCATGACATATATATATAATATATATATATAAGCCGCTCCTGAATATAAGCCACACCCTTAAAGTTTGGTGCCATTTTTAAGAAATAACCCTCACAGGCTGCCTCCTCTTAACCCACTCCTTCCCTCAAGCAGTGCCCACTACTCACACTATTACCACTACCCCTACCTTACATAAGCCTCCCCTCAGCCCTTCTCACCAATGATAGCCCCCTTTTTCCTCACACAACCCCCCTCCTCATCAATCCTGACTCACCCTCCTTTAACAGCAGCTCCTGCTCTCATCTTAAGCCCCTCTCACTCCCATCCTGAGCACATTGATGTGCCATGTTGTTGCTGGGGGATATACCGGTACAAGTTTAAGAATTTTCACACAAAAGTACCGTAGTAAAATGAGTGACTCATCCCGGTCCTCAGGGCTATCGGGCAAGTCCCCTCCTCGGATCATACTTCTCTTACCAGTACAGTCTTCCCAAGTCTTTTTCCGGGATCACGTGATCAGCTACGGTGTCTGGCAGCATATTAGGAAATACCAGTACTATTGGGGCAAAAGTCTAAAAACTCTGTGCTCACACAAAATGTCCAGGAAGCCCAGGGTGTGCCCGGACCTCTCCCTGCAACATCAGCGGTTCAGCCCAACCCCCACCCAGACCTTTCACTGTAAGATACCGAGTATAGGCCGCACCCCTGATTTAGAGACTTACAGGGGAAAAAAGTGCGGCCTATATATATATATATATATATACAGAGTATATATATATATATATATATATATTTATATATATATATATATATATATATATATATATTGGATATTGAGAGCTCTGGTATTAGATTATTTTTATAAACCTTTCATGTTGCATATTTTATATTGGCCAGCATGAGTGACCAGATGAAAGTAGGGTTGTATGATGGTTCTGCTTTGGCCTCTTCTGAGTATTGAGAATCTCTGTACGTTTACGGCACTTGTTACCTGAGGCTCTAATTGTTAGCTAGTGTTAGGTAAGGAATTCTAAACAATTCAAAATCACTTGAAAAACCATAAAAACAATTTCATAGCTGAGTAATTTACTAGACAAACAATGTAAACGTTTGTGTATGTTAATTATACTGTCAATTAGTTACACTTCATTCTGTTTTGCTGTTGTTTTCTTATCTTTCTGCTGGGAGCTGGCATGTTTTTAGTTTTGCAATATGGTTGCTGAGTCTTTTTTGCAGTGCTAATTAACATTCATGTCCTCCTTGAAGCAGAATGAACTTTGGATATTTTACCAGGCATAAATTCATGGCCATGAAGAGGCTTCTAAATGACTGAAATACTGTTATACTACTATGGGGTGGATTTATCAAGATGCGACAGACAGGGGCTGAATTCTGCTGCCAGAGTTCAGCATTGCACACAAGCGCTATTTTGCGCTCGCGTGCAATCCCGCCCCTGCCCGTGCACAGCCAATCACACGTGGGCAGCAGGAACTGTCAATCTCCCCAGTCGGACAAAACCGAGGAGATTAAAATTCACCACCTTAGAGGTGGCGAAAGGTTAGGGAAGCAGCAGTCTGATGACCGCTGTTTGTTAAATATGGACTGCAGGTTCTCTTGTGAGAACCTGCAGTCGTAGGGGGGCAAAGCCTGAAAAAGGGTTTGATAAATTGACCCCTATGATTTATATAGAAATTCTGGTTTCAGAAACCCTGAAAAACAAACTCTTTGGTCTCTAAAATCTGTAATCTTACTACTGGCACAACTACAATAGCATGGTCACTACTCACCATGATTACCTTTTTCCTCCAGTGTCTGCAGCCCTCTTCAAGACTGTTCTGTTACTTTAACCAATTACTGGTGCTGGGTGAACAAATTCCCCATCTTCATACTGGGGGCCACCATCTTGGAGCTTAGGTATTCTTGAATCATGTAACAAAAGTGGTTTGCATTCACAGTTGTGACTTTGCAGGCTTTGTGCTTTGGTTCAGCTTGCACAATACAGAACATGAGTATTACATTGCAGTGGCTGTATTACATTTTATTATAGATGTAGCCTTTTTAATATATGTTATCTACCTTTTAATCTTTTAAACTACAGTATTGAAAAAGCTGAGAAGATCACTTATATGTAAATGTTCACCACTTCTGTCACTAGGTGCAAGACTGGTTGAGCTCCATAAAATGCAGAGCACATTTAGGGCCAGATTAGGAGTGGTGCGCTAACAGTAAAAGGTGTTTATTGTGTCTGTGTGCGTCGGGTGTTGCGCTCATATTACAAGTTGAAAGTAAACCCGATCCCTGGAGCACAATTGAAGTAAAAGCTCGTCGGGATAGAGCATCCTCAGGACTCTGGTCAACTGCTTTGCAAAACAAAAAAGTTTTACAAAACACATTAAAAAATACATTACAAAGTATAATTACACTCATAATAACACCATCTAATAAAACATATTTTTTTACAAATTGCACAAAAAAGTTATAAGGGCTCAAAGACATGATTCAAACAGAGAACACAATTAAAAAAAACAAGATTCTAATGTACTCATATTTTCAAATGTGCTTCATTCTCTTGGTATCCTTTGTTGAAAAGCATATTTAGGTAGTTTCAGGAGCAGTAATGCACTACTAGGAATTAGATGCTGAATTGTGGCTGCAAATATAAGCCTCTTGTCATTGACTCGCCATTTGTGTTCAGCTAGCTCTCAGCAGCTCATTGCATTTTCAAAAAAAGATGCCAAGAAATTAAAGCAATTTTGTTAATAGATGTAAATTCAAAAGCAGTTTAAAATGCTATGCTCTATCTCTAAATCATAAAAGAAAAATGTTGGGTTTCATGTCCCTTTTAGTATAGCAAGACACAACCACAGTTGCAATCATTGTGTTGTAATAACTGTTTTTCCATATTGCTAGTGTTTTGCACATGCACAGTAACATATTTTAGGCACCTTATAAAACTATAGATCCTAATGGCAGGAATTCATGCTAACAGAGTGGAAAAATAAAGGTTCAAACAAAGAAAAAGAAAAATGAGACGATCTTGTCAGCTTTAAAGGACAGTAATTTCAAAATTAAAGGGGCATGAAACCCACATTTTTTCTTTCATGATTCAGAAAGAGCATGTGATTGTAAATAACTTTCCAATTTATTTCTATTATTTCATTTGCTTCCTTCTCTTGTTATCCTTTGCTGAAATGTTTATCTATGTATGCTCAGGAGAACCAAAGGACCTAGGTTCTAGCTGCTGATTGGTGGCTGCATATATATACCGATTATCATTGGCTCACCCATGAGTTCAATTAGAAACCAGTAGTGCATTGCTGCGCCTTCAACAAATGATACCAAGAGAATGAAACAGATTAGATAATAGAAGTAAACTGGAAGGTTATTTTTAAATTGTATGTTTTACCTAAATCATGAAAGAAAATGTTTGGGTTTAATGTCCCTTTAAAAGTTCATGATTCAGATAGTGCAAACATTTTTAATCAACTTTGTAATTTACTTCTTTTTTTCTAATTTGCTTCATTCTCTTGCTATCCTATGTTGAAAAGTATGCCTAGATATGCACAGGATCACAGCAATGCACTACTGGGAGCTAGCTGCTGATTGGTGGCTGTTGTACATACAGTATATGCCACTTGTCATTTGCTCACATGTTGTGTTTTGCTAGCTCTAGTAGGGCATTGCTTTTTTATCAAAGGATGCTAGGAGAATGAAGCAATCTTGATAAAATAAGTTAATTGGATAGTTGTTTAAAGGGACATAAAACCCTAACATTTTCTTTGATGATTCAGATAGAGAACACAATTTTAAACAACATTCCAATTTACTTCTATTATCTTATTTGCCTCATTACTTAGATATCCTTTGTTGAAGAAATAGCAATGCACATGGGTGAGCCAATCACATGAGGAATCTATGTGCAGCCACCAATCAGCAACTACTGAGAATATTTAGATATGCTTTTCAACAAAGCATATTAGGAAAATGAAGCAAATTAAATAATAGAAGTAAATTGGAAAATTGTTAAAAACTGCTTGCTCTATCTAAATCATAAAAGAAAATAATTGGGTTTCATGTCCCTTTAAACATTGTAAGTTCTATCTGAACAATAACAGGACAATATTGGGTTTCATGTCCCTCTAATATAGTAATACATGACCATGGCTGCAATTATTGTGTCGTAGTTGTAATTTTTTTTATTTTTTTATGTTGCTAGTGGTTTGTGTTTGATGTGCAGAACATATTTTGGGCACCTCATGCAACTATAGATCTTAATGGCAGAAACTCCCACTAACAACAAAGTGTAAAATATTGGGGTCAAATTGTCATAAGAAGGGTGGACATAGTTCCTCTAAGCTAGTGAATTTGTCTGCGTGTCTCTGTGGCGAGAGAACATCTGCTGCCCACAGCTGTCATTCCACAAGAAAATTATTGTGCAATGCTGCTCTCTGCAGTCAAATGACCAATTGCTCTAGAGCAGGGCCTGTCAAACTCAAATTAGTAATATTAGCCAAAATCTTTAAAGGCATTAGAAAATAATCACCTAGATTATGAGTGTGAAACTAACGGCAAAAAAGTTGCGTTACTTCCCTCTCCATAGCGCTGCCATTACAAATTACTGAAAAGCCTCCTTGTGTGTGCGATATGGTGGCGTTAAGATCCATACTGCACAAAATCCAAGGGCTGCTTTGACGTGCTCGTGCACGCTTTCCCCCATAGACATCAATGGGAAAACAGTGTTAGAAAAAAACCTAACACCTGAAGTGCAGAATGAAAAATCTCCATAACGCAGCCCCATTGATGTCTATGGGGAAAAAAAGTTACATTTAAACCTAACACCCGAACATAGACCCCAAGTCTAAACACCCCTAATCTGCCACCCCCGACACTAATAAAAGTTACTAACCCCTATGCCGCACCCCGACATCGTGGACTCTATAATAAAGTTATTAACCCCTATTCCGCCGCTCCCCAACATCGCCGAAACAATAATAAAGCTATTAACCCCTAATCCGCCACTCTCCGACAACGCCGACACTATAATAAAGCTATTAACCCCTAAACCTCCGGCCTCCCACATCGCTGCTACTAAATAAACCTATTAACCCCTAAACCTCTAGCCCCCCCCCCACATTGCAAAACACTAAATTAAACTATTATCCCCTAAACTATCTGAAAATAAATAAAAACTTACATGTGAAATAAAAATAAACCTAACATTAAACTATAAATTAACCTAAACATAACTATTCTAATAAAATAAAAAATTGCTACCAATTAAAAAAATCTAAATTACAAATTTAAAAAACTTTACACTACGAAAAAAATAAAAAATCTAAAATTACAAAAAATCATAAACACTAAATTATGAAAAATAAAAAACACTAAGCTTACAAAAATAATAAACAAAATTATCAAAACTAAAAACAATTACACCTAGTCTAATAGCTCTATAAAACAAAAAAGCCCCCCAAAATAAAAACATCCCCTAGCCTACAATAAACTACCAATAGCCCTTAAAAGGACCTTTTGTAGGGCATTGCCCTAAGTTAAACAGCTCTTTTACCTGTAAAAAAAATACAAAGTCCTCCCAACAGTAAAATCCACCACCCAACCAACCCCCCAAAATAAAAAAACCTAGCTCTAAATAAAATACTAAACTACCCATTGCCCCTAAAGGGGCATTTGTATGGGCATTGCCCTTAAAAGCGCATTCTGCTCTTTTTTCACTGCCCTTAAAAGGGCATTCAGCTTTTTTACAAAAGCCCAAAGCCCTAATCTAAAAAAAAAAAAACTATTTTGGGGGGGCTTTTTTTTATAGGGCTATTAGATTAGGTGTAATTGTTTTTAATTTTGATCATTTTGTTTATTATTTTTTTGTAAGCTTAGAGTTTTTTATTTTTCAGAATTTAGTGTTTATTTTTTGTAATTTTAGATTTTTTATTTTTTTTCATTGTGTTAGGTTTTTTAAATTTGTCATTTAGATTTTTTTATTGGTAGTATTTTTATTTTTATTTTATTGGAATAGTAATGTTAGTTTAATTTATAGTTTAATGTTAGGTTTATTTTTATTTCACAAGTAAGTTTTTATTTATTTAAATATAGTTATATTGTAATTTTAATTTAAAGTTAGGGGGGTGTTAGGTTTAGGGGTTAATAGTTTAATATAGTGTTTTGCGATGTGGGGGGCTAGCGGTTTAGGGGTTAATAGGTTTATTTAGTGGTGGCAATGTGGAAGGCCGGAGCTTTAGAAGTTAATAACTTTATTATAGTGGCGGCAATGTCAGGGAGCAGCGGATTAGGGGGTTAATATATTTATAGTGTTTGCGATGTGGGTGGGCGGCAGATTAAGGGATATTAGGTTTATTTAATATTCGCGATGTAGGTGGCCGGCAGATTAGGGGTTAATACTTTTTAAATACTGTTTGCGATGCAGGAGGGCGGCGGTTTAGGGGTTAATAGGTAGTTTATGGGTGTTAGTGTATTTTGTAACAGTTTAGTTATGAGTTTTGTGAAACATTTTTGTTTCGCAAAATCCATAACTACTGCTCTCAGATGGCGATATGGATCGTGTCGGTATAAGATGTAACGCAAGCATTTTAGCCTGAACGCACAACCTGTAATACCGGCGCTATGAAAATCTCACACAAAAACTTCATTTTTTTGAGTGCGAAATGGACGTTGTGTTACAGTCTAAAATGCTTGCGGTATAGCTATACCAACACGACTCTTAATATGCGTTCCTGGCCATTACGCTGGAATGGCCATTTTTTCAGTGTTAAAAGCTGTACCGCAACACTTGTAATCTAGCCGAATATGAGTCGGCACTTTTATAACATAAATACAGGAGGATTTAATTACTAAAATACAGACACAATTTATAAATAAATTATCCATACTTATATTATGCTTATGACAATGCTGTTTAAAAATGATATAATCAAATGTTCATTTATTTATATTAAATAGAATAAGTTCTTCTTAACATTCATGATATCATTGAAATGTTTAAATAAATTTTCTATAAAACATAGACATTCAGATTAAGAAAGAAAAAACTTTTGAAATAGTGACATATAATATTCAAATGCTGATTCTCATAGATTTCGAAGTAAGTCTATAAGAATCATTGTTCAATTGTTTCATTTTGCTCTTTTATCAGAACTGGTTTTCTTAAAGGGACAGTCAACACCAGAATTTTTGTTGTTTAAAAAGGATAATCCCTTTATTACCCATTCCCCAGTTTTGCATAACCAACACTGTTATAGAAATACACTTTTTACCTCTGTGATTACCATGTATCTAAGCTTCTGCAGACTGCCCCCTTATTCTTTTGACAGACATGCATTTTAGCCAATCAGTGCTGGCTCCAGGGTAACTTCACGTGCATGAGCTCAATATTATCTATATGAAACACGAGAACTAATGCCCTCTAGTGGTCAAAATGCATTCAGATTAGAGGCAGTCTTCAATGTCTAGGAAATTAGCATATGAACCTCCTAGAATTAGCTTTCAACTAAGAATACGAAGAAAACAAAGCAAAATTGGTGATAAAAGTAAATTGGAAAGTTGTTTAAAATTGCATTCCCTATTTAAATCATGAAAGTTTTATTTTTGGACTTGACTGTCCCTTTAAATTTTGTATATAATAGATCAAAAGATTCAGAAGATACAGTTTTATTTTGAAGAGGCAAATGTATCCAGCATTTGTTGTTTAAATGAATATGCTGCATCATTCACCCATTCAAAATAACATAACGCGTTAAGCCTCTTTTCAGCCACTTATGAAGCGTTTAAGCTAAATAAAGAAAATTCAGTTGAGAAAGAAGCTGATTGATTTTTTTTTTGTACTTTTCAGCATGCTGCTACTTTTTCTTTGTTTATACCATTCAAAGATCTTAACGCATACTACAAAAATGGAAGGAGATATTCTATATGGCTGACTGTGTTAAATATATTTCATTTTTATGATTTCTTATAATTCCAGGAATGGGTGAAGTTTATAAATGTCTTATAATTATAATATTAAACATTAAGGGCCAGATTACGAGTGGAGCACTAACAGGCACGTGCAAACAAAAAGGGGTTTATCATGGATGTTTGCGCATGTTGTTTTTTTTGCTTGTATTACAAGTTGAAAGTAAATGCAATCACTTGAGCACTTTTGAAGTTAACGCTCGTTGGGAAAGCGCATCCTCAGAGCTCTGGTCAAATCTTTCACAAAACAAAAAAGTGTCACAAAACACATCAAAAATACATTACAAAGTGCACTTATAATAACACCATCTAATAACAATTATTAAAAACAAAATGCACAAAAAAGTTATAAGGGCTCAGAGATATGAGGTCTCAAGTGTTATAAACAAAAAAGTCAGGCAAAGGACTTTAACATTGAGATACCTACATATACATAAGTCTAAGTATGTATATGTGTGTGTGTATATATTTATATATATATGTGTGTGTGTGTGTTTATTGTGTTTACATATGTATTTACAGACATATATACACCTATAAACATATACATAGATATGTGCACACACACACACATATATACTGTGTATATATATATATATATATATATATGTGCATTGGATCCCTTTGCAATTAAGTAGATGAAAACATGTAAAAACATATTTATGCAATATTCATATTTAATAAAGTGTTATACTGTGTTTTCTGTAAATAATTGACATTACAATCTACTGCACATAGCGGAATATGTTCTTTATATTTATAAATAGATATTCCTATATATATATATATATATATATATATATATATATATATATATATATATATATATATATATATATATCTAGATATAAGTAGAATGTTACCACTCAGTGTCAGTGAGTGGAAACAAGCGTTACTCTAAAAAAATGCGCTAGTCAGAGGTCTGAAAATCTCATAGAGCAGCTATTAGGGTACAAATATTGTGTAATAGACTAAGTCTATACAATATAAGAGGATATGTATCAAAGGACAAACAGCGCTTATAGATTTTCTTACAAACTGTATATATTATAGAGTCTCGACAGTGTTGGTAGGTAAAAGTAGATGAGAGGAAAGGAATATATCTATATGGTTGTACGCTTGTATATTAAAGTCTTAGATGAAATATGAAGATCCAGGTGTAGTGTAGGAGTATTAGATACCCTTACCAAAAGTTACCTCAATCCTATGAGGTAAGTTTGCCGCATTGGAGGATGTATCTGATGATTGGATGAGTCCCAGGTATTCTGATCTGTATAGTTACGCTGCCTCTTGGAGTAGAATGGGATGTGGGTCCCCTTTGTGCTGGTTTTCTTAGAAAACTTCCTGGGCTTGTTGCCTCTTGGAGCTTGGTTCTCTTGTCTTGGTATGAACTTTCTCGTCCAGGTATATACCCAAAAAGACAGAAAACAGCAAAGATAGTGTAATACCGTTTTATTCAATAATAGTATAAAAAAGTAACATATATCACACTCACATTTTATGTCCTCACTGATATGAGGTATTGTTACAGCACGTAGATTTAGAGGTGGATTCACAGGTGGTTATGTCCCAAGCCAGTCAGAAAATAAAGTCAGTATTCCTTAGATGTCACAAGCCGTGATTACAGCCGAGTGAGGATGTAGCCAGGAATTTATCTGGTTAATATCGCTAATTAGGTCAGTGACTGTAAAGGGCTGGTCTGTTTATATATTCAGATATGTCCAGTGTCTTTATACATGTCACACCATCAGCAGATGGCCAGATACACGATATTAATACAGTTATTATCGATGCTGCATGTGCAGATGGATTAGTATGGTACCAGTCTGGCAGGTCAGGCAGTATACGATGTTAATGGCAGTTAGTAGCAGCTGCATTATACTGTTAGTAGTTACCTCACTCGGCTGTAATCACTGCTTGTGACATCTAAGGAATACTGACTTTATTTTCTGACTGGCTTGGGACATAACCACCTGTGAATCCACCTCTAAATCTACGTGCTGTAACAATACCTCATATCAGTGAGGACATAAAATGTGAGTGTGATATATGTTACTTTTTTATACTATTATTGAATAAAACGGTATTACACTATCTTTGCTGTTTTCTGTCTTTTTGGGTATATACCTGGACGAGAAAGTTCATACCAAGACAAGAGAACCAAGCTCCAAGAGGCAACAAGCCCAGGAAGTTTTCTAAGAAAACCAGCACAAAGGGGACCCACATCCCATTCTACTCCAAGAGGCAGCGTAACTATACAGATCAGAATACCTGGGACTCATCCAATCATCAGATACATCCTCCAATGCGGCAAACTTACCTCATAGGATTGAGGTAACTTTTGGTAAGGGTATCTAATACTCCTACACTACACCTGGATCTTCATATTTCATCTAAGACTTTAATATACAAGCGTACAACCATATAGATATATTCCTTTCCTCTCATCTACTTTTACCTACCAACACTGTCGAGACTCTATAATATATACAGTTTGTAAGAAAATCTATAAGCGCTGTTTGTCCTTTGATACATACATATATATATATATATTTATATATATATATATATATATATATATATATCTATATATAATCATGTGTATATATATATATATATATATACACACATATATAGGTGTAGATATATATTGTACCAAAATACCATTAGCTATATATAGAAATATGTATTTATAAAAAAAATAAAACATATTCTTCTATGTGAAGATCATTGGAATGTGAAATATTCATATTTTTATGTCGGGTTAGTGCACTTAAGAATATGTGATCGGGTTTGTAAGCAAGTAGGGTGCTAGATTTTTTCCACTTTTTTTGCTCTATTGACTTCTATGGGGGAATAAGTTAAGTTTTACGAGCATTAGTAAGTATGCAAGCAACAGTTTACTTTCAACTTGTAATATGTGCGCTGCCCGACACTCATAAAAAGCTTACTTCTAGCGTTAACTACCGCTCCACTTGTAATCTGGCCCTTAGTAATTACCTTCTTGAACTTGTTTAAAAAGTAGAAAGAGGAAACTGCGAAAAGACTTTGACACCTGGAAAGACAAACCATTGTCATGGTGGGGAAGTATACAGGCTGTCAAGATTACTACTCTCCGTCAGATTTATTATATCCTCCAGACGGCCCCCATTCACCTCCCCAATTCCTACTTAACCCAGATTCAAGCATTAATCAACTCTTTCATTTGGGGTGGTATCAAACCCAGGATTAATAGAAAACTACTTTAATTGCCACTAGGCGTGGGGGGCATGGGACTTCCGTCAATTTTACAGTATTACCACGCGGTTATGTCCAGAGAATTTTAGAATGGCCCATTTACCCTCAGTCAAAAATATGGGCGACTATAGATGCCTCCCTTTTAAATACACAAGATATTAGACCACTGTGCTGGATTAAACATTCAAATCGACCCACAATAACGAGGTCTTCCCCCCTATACTCCCACATATTCAGGACTTGGGACCTGATCCGTATTAAGCGGAAAGGGATTACGTCTCTTCCCTCACCAATGACTCCGATACCTATTAATGCGGAATTCACCGGCGGGATCATACCTAACGACATACCAGACGGGAGATTAGGGCACACAATTCCACTAACGCGGTTAACCGAAAGGGGTAAATTAAAAGAACGTGCTCAGTTAAAAGACATAGCGGATGGTCACTTTACTCCGTGGCTTAAACACGCCCAACTAACACACCTTATAGGTACATCTCCATTTAAACAGGACTTACTTAGAGAACCCACCAACTTTGAATGGTTATGTTTGTCGGACACTCCCCGACATAGGCCCCTGTCACAGGTTAAAAAATTGTTGGATACTTCCTCCACCCCCACTCTCCCTTCTTTTGCACCTCAATGGCATAGGGAATTGGGAATTACTTTATCAGAGGAGCAATAGAATAACATATTTCGTCACACACACAAATCATCACATTCCCCCAGAGTACTAGAATTGAAACACAAAATTCTGTTCCGTTGGTACCTTACCTCGAGCAGGATTAAGCAAATCTACCACAATGCTAATGCCTCTTGTTGGAGGGGATGTGGCGAAATTGGTACCATGACCCATATTTGTTGGAGTTGTGGTCACCTTACACCTTTCTGGGGAAACATAGAAACACACTGTAAGAAAATCTTTGGGGAAGCCTTTATATTACATCCCACCACCGCACTCCTTAACCACAAAGTGGGAAAATATTGTAGAATCCGATGGAAATTGTTGCAGGTGGGACTTAGCATTGCTAGGTTCTTAATAGCCATAAAGTGGAAATCCCCATGTATACTTACATTCCAAGAGTGGGTACATAACACGTCGGAACTTCTCTCTCAAGAAGAATATACATACTTTAAAACAGGTAATTTGGCTTTCTTTCAGGAGGTCATTTTTTATTGGGAATCCACAACACACACCTTACCGCGGTAGGGTTTTTGGGACGCCTCCTGCCTCTGTCCTCTCTTGTTCCAGCTGGGATTGCGACTTAAAGTTCTCTCTTCTCTCCATCTTTCCTCCACCATATCCCTTCTTTGTCCTTACCCCCCCCTCTCTAACTTCTCCTTCCTGTGTATCTTTACTCTCTCTTTCTTAAGCGGTTTCTCTCAAACTCAGGGTCAAATTTTATATTCCCATAACTGTGAAGATACAGAGCTGGTCAGAATTTTGGTTTGGGAATTATCAGTTTACAGACCAGTGCCTTCCATTTTTAACTTTGTGGTCCATTGCACTGAATCACAGGATTATTCTTTTATTTGTGTAGTTTCAGTCAAGATTGGGCACGTGCTGTGTATAACATAGACACTATACATTCATCCTATTGTACACTATGTTGTTTATCCTCATGATGTTTGATTACATTTTGTTTTGCAATAAAGCTTTTAAAATTAAAAAAAAAAAAAAGTAGAAAGAGGAACACATGTAATGTAACAGATAGCTAATGTAACAGATATGAGCTTTCAATGAGTTCAGGCAAATACCTGTATTTACATAAAACATGTAAATATACTCACAAGTATTCTAACTGCATTGTAAATAATTAACAAAACAGACATAGAAAGCTTGATAATTAATATTCTCAGGCCAGTTTGTGATAATTGTATTTATGGAAATAAGCAAACAAGCAATGTTTTAGCACATAAATGGAATTGTTTATGCACGCACAAGGTAGGCATAGACCTAGAAATATCTGTATTGGATTCTCATAAAACCAGAATGAACAAGATGCAGAAACATAAACTCACGTGTTAGTTATATGTATAACTCATGTAGTTTAACCATTTGTGTGCTGCAAATGGGGATCTGCAGAGCTATAGAGAGGTTACTGTGAAGGTGCTGCCAAAAATAGCATGGTGGTTGATATACAAACACTATGAAAGGTAATACCTGGAGAGCATTTAAAATTTAATTTACTGAAAGGCCAAACTATAACCTAAAGCCTTTATTTGGTCAACACTTTAATATGTAATATAGAGAGATTTGAAAATCAGGTATTACTGTCAATGTAATCATATTATAGAGCTTTCTGCAATTTGAACTGTTATAATTAGTATTCTGCATGTTGTCTCTACTAGATATTAAACTATTAAACCTATTCTTCCTGTAAACTCCACTCTACATATTGTCCCTCCTTCCTGTTTCCTCTATGTCATATTTAATGTCTTATTATGTTGGTTTTGTCTTTGCACTTTTTCTCTTCAAGGGCCCAATTCTCTAAAGCTCTCTGGTCTGGTGAGATTATTTTCTCAGTACTGCAAGATCCATTCCTCAAATAATTTTAGAAAGACAAATTTTAGTTTAAAAGACCACTCAATGCAGTAGAAATGCATAATTAACTAGTGCATAATAAAAAGACAATGATTTCACACCTACTCTGAATTTCAAATAAGCAGTAGATTTTGTTCTGACAAAAAAAAAATCTCCCATGTTCTAACCCCCTGCATCATGTGACATACATCAGCCAATCACAGACTAGTATACGTATACCCTGTGAGCTTGTGCACTTGCTCAGTAGGACCTTGTGCCGCAGAAAATGTGAATATAAAAAGACTGTGCATAATTTGATAATGGAAGTAAATTGGACAATGTTTTAAAACTGAATTTTCTATCTGAATCATAAAAGTTTATTTTGAGTTAAGTGTCCCTTTTTAAGAGCGTTTTATCTTGCTATGCAAGGTTCTGAGGGCCATGTGATCTAAAGCTATCTGCTCTGGTGAGATTATCTAAGAAGTATTGTTTGTAATGCAATGTCTATCAAACAAAATAAAGAAATACAAATTTTAGCTTGAGAGCTGTTTATCTAGCTATGCAGGGTTCTAAATTATTATAATTGTAAAAAAAAACAACCTTTTTTTGTAATTTCTCTCCACTTCTGAATGTGAAGAAAAGAAACATAACTTACAACATAATGAAAAAAATAGAGTGATCTCTCTGTGGCTGCAAGTTTTTCATTGTTGAGCCTCCAAGCTCACTATATAAACCCCTACAAATAATTACAAGGAATTACTTTTTTACGTGTCCAGCATGTCCAGTGCTCTACAGAGAGAAAAGAGAAGGGAGGAAAAGGGGGGATATAGGTAGAGAGTATATGACTGCTATGGCAGACATTGGTAGAGCTAAAAACTAGAATAACACCATCAAGACAGAAATATATGGAACAAATGATTTAATAAAGAAATACTATGGCTCCATTTAAGAATCTGCAGGCCGCAGCAACAAGAGCAGAAGTTGTCAATTACCCCACTAAGATCAGTTCAGAGCTGGTTGGTTATGCAAAACTGGGGAATGGGTAAGAAAGGTATTACCTAACTTTATAAACAATAACAATTCTGGAGTAGACTGTCCCTTTAAATAGATCTTTCCACAAGAATATGAGCAATATGCATTATTATTCATAATGGAAGGAAATCATAATGCTTTATATAGTCCATGCAATGAAACCATGAATGAGGTATTCAATTGACTTCTCAAACAGGCATTAGTTGAAACATTTCTTATACACAATCTTTCTCTTATGCTAGGCGGGAGTTGTTTTACCTTTCATAGAGTAGATAGAATTTAATGGGACTTATTAAATTCTTTATATCTTATCAGGTAATTATGACCCTCCACTTATAGGTACTGTGTTTAGCTAATGATGGCATTACATAAAAGAACAAAGTCAACTTAACTGAATGCTGAGAACTGAGACTATCGTTTGGAAATTTGATGGTGTGAAATTAAACTTTAAAAAAGAGATTACGCCACTTTAATGAAAAAACAAGGGTTACAATTACTTTTGTAATCGAAAATGCGTCTTTAGCTAATTATGAATCTCATATAACATTGAAACTACACAAAAAAGGTCATAATTACAGATATCTTGAATAATGGACAAACTTTCCTTTTTATAATAGGGAAGACAAAAATAAATACTGCTGAGGCTTATTATTTTATTTTTATTTTTAAATGACTGTTTTTGTTCCCCACCCAAAGACTTTTGATAAAGTTCAAGTGCAATTTGTTGACATTTACATCTTAAACCTATACTGTATACTGTAATGTTACAATAATAACATTCTGACAATACACAACATACAACAACATTTAGCACAACAGAATTATTTCATGGTACAGTATCAAAAATATCTGAGTAAAATATAAACTCATGAATCAAAGATGAGCATCACTCTTTGGGGTATCTGGATGGTTCTTTGACTGTTATGCTAGGGAACAGCTCCTCATAATTAACAGTAAAGAATCCAGTGAATTACATGTTCAAATCCCATAGGGGCCATTCCTTAGGGCCATTGACTACAAGCTAAATGTCAAGGGTTCAGTGTAGTACTAACCAGGACCTCCTCCTTTCGTCTAAATATTCATAACCTAGTTTTTAATCCTCCTTTTCCCTCTTTTACATCTTTATATAGTATATTATGGGCCAGATTACAAGTGGAGCGCTTAATATATTTGCACTCCACTGAGTAATATCAGCGCACGCTATTGTTCATTTGCATTGCTGGGAAGCATTACGCTCATGAGAGCACGCTTACATAGGCTCCTATGGGAGCCAAGTTCTCATGCCGTGAGACACAGCATGAGAACCTCGCCAAGCATAGGGGGTAAGTAGCACAGCGATGGCAGAAAATTGTAAATATATATTTATACGATCATATACATGTGTGCTGCATTATAAAGGCACTTTTCAGTGCCTTTTTTTCCCCACACCCCACACCCGCCAAATGTAGCCCCCATTAACTGACTGGTACAATTATATTGTTAAAAAATAAAAAATACTACAATTTTTTTTTTAAATACAAACCACTGTATTTTGGGGCATTTGAAACACATTTATAAAATTAACCAGAGATGGCTTATTATTTATTGCGTGCCCGCAAACGGCAAATTTGCCCATTAGTGCGCCATTTGTAACCTAGCCCTATATATGTAAAAATCTCTACCTTAAAAATTCATGGCAGCTGGCATCCTCTAGGTTTGGGTCTGCTTATTTAATCAACAGGGGCACAAAGCACCCCATTAGAACTTATACTGATCATGGTTAGTAGATCTAGATACTATAAATGTATTGTATAATATTTCATCTTCATAGTTTTGACAGAGCAAGCAATTTTGAGAGACGTCAATTTACTTCTGCTTTTAAATTAACTTGATTCTCTATGTGTCCTTTGTTGAGAAGCATAACTAGTTAGGCACAGGAGCAAAATAAAATCACTACTGGGAGCTAATTGATGATAGGTGGCTATGCACATATGCCTCTTGTCATTGACTCACCACATGTATTCAGTTAGTTCCCAGGAGTCTTTTACTGCTCTGGAGATTACTATAACGATTGGCTAGATTACGAGTTTTTGTCAGTAATGGTGTGCGGTGCTAACAAGACTTTTTTTCTCACCGCTCACTTAAGACAACACTGGTATGACGAGCTTACTGCAAGCCGGCGTTAGACTCAGAAAAGTGAGCGTTGAGCAAAATTTAGCTCCACATCTCACCTCAATACCAGCGTTGCTTAAGTCAGCGGTGAGCTGGCTGAACGTGCTCGTGCACGATTTCCCCATAGGAAACAATGGGGCTGAACTGGCTGTAAAAAAAAACTAACATCTGCAAAAAAGCAGCGTTCAGCTCCTAACGCAGCCCCATTGTTTCCTATTGGGAAACAAAAGTTATGTCTACACCTAACACCCTAACATGAACCCAGAGTCTAAACACCCCTAATCTTACACTTACTAACCCCTAATCCGCCGCCCCTGACATCGCCGACACCTGCATTATATTATTAACCGCTAATCTGCCGCTCCGGACACCGCTGCCACCTACATTATATTTATGAACCCCTAATCTGATGCCCCCAACATCGCCGAACCCTACATTTTATTTATTAACCCCTAATCTGCCCCCCCCCCAACGTCGCCGCAACTATATTAAATTGATTTACCCCTAATCTGCTGCCGCCAACGTCGCCGCCACTATAATAAATTTATTAACCCCTAAACCTAAGTCTAACCCTAACACCCCCTTAACTTAAATATAACTTAAATACATCTAAATAAATTTACTATAATTAACTAAATTATTCCTATTTAAATCTAAATATTTACCTGTAAAATAAACCATAAGATAGCTACAATATAACTAATAGTTACATTGTAGCCATTTTAGGGTTTATTTTTATTTTACAGGCAACTTTGTATTTATTTTAACTAGGTACAATAGTTATTAAATATTTATTAACTATTTAATAGCTACCTAGTTAAAATAAGTACAAATGTACCTGTAAAATAAACCCTAACCTAAGTTACAATTACACCTAACACTACACTACACTATAATTAAATTAATTACCTAAACTAACTACAATTAATTACAATTAAATTAAATAAACTAAATTACGAAGAAAAAAAACACTAAATTACAGAAAATAAAAAAGAAATTACAAATTTTTAAACTAATTGCACCTAATCTAATCCCCCTAATTGAAGGGACGCCATCTTGGATGACGTCACTTAAAGGAACCTTCATTCTTCAGTCGCCGTCGGATGGAAGAGGATGCTCCGCGTCGGATGTCTTTAAAATGGACCCGCTCCGCTCCGGATGGAAGAAGATAGAAGATGCCGCCTGGATGAAGACTTCTGCCGGTCTGGATGTCCTCTTCTGGCGGGATCGGATGAAGACTTCTGCCGGTCTGGATGTCCACTTGTGCCCGGCTGGGTGAAGACGGCTCAAGGTAGGGTGATCTTCAAGGAGGTAGTGTTAGGTTTTATTAAGTGGGGATTGGGTGGATTTTAGAGTAGGGTTGGGTGTGTGGGTGGTGGGGTTTTTTTTTACAGGTAAAAGAGCTGATTACTTTGGGGCAATGCCCCGCAAGCCCTTTTAAGGGCTATTTATAATTTAGTATAGGGTAGGGAATTTTATTATTTTGGGGGGATTTTTTATTTTATTAGGGGGATTAGATTAGGTGTAATTAGTTTAAAAAATTGTAATTTCTTTTTTATTTTCTGTAATTTAGTGTTTGTTTGTTTTCGTAATTTAGTTTATTTAATTTAATTGTAATTAATTGTAGTTAGTTTAGGTAATTAATTTAATTATAGTGTAGTGTTAGGTGTAATTGTAACTTAGGTTAGGGTTTATTTTACAGGTACATGTGTACTTATTTTAACTAGGTAGCTATTAAATAGTTAACTATAACTATTTAATAACTATTGTACCTAGTTAATATAAATACAAAGTTGCCTGTAAAATAAAAATAAATCCTAAAATAGCTACAATGTAACTATTACGGCAGATTAGGGGTTAAAAACTTTAGTTAATTGCTTGCGATGTGAGGGGGGGCTCAATTTAGGGGTTAATAGGTAGTTTATGGGTGTTAGTGTACTTTGTAGCACTTTAGTTAAGAGTTTTATGTTACGGCGTTAGCCCATAAAACTCTTAACTACTGACTTTTAAATGCGGTAGGAGTCTTGACAGGAGAGGGTGTACCGCTCACTTTTTCCAGCAATCGTAATACCGGCGTTAGGAAAATCCCATTAAAAAGATAGGAAATGCAAGTGACGTAAGGGGATTTGCGGTATGCTAAAATCGCAGAAAAAAAGTGAGCGGTACACCTGTACCTGTCAGACTCGTAATACCAGCGGGCGTTAAAAAGCAGCGTTGGGACCCCTCAACGCTGCTTTTTAAAGCTAACGCAAGACTCGTAATCTCGGTGGATGTGTTTAAAGGGACATTAAACAAAACAAAACATTTTATTTGTCAGATAGAGAATACAGTTTTAAACAACATTCAAATTTACTTCTATTATTTAATTTGCTTCATTCTTCAGATATTCTTTGTTTAAGAAATAGCAATGCACATGGGTAAGCCAATGACACGTGGCATCTATGTGCAGCCACCAATCAGCAGCTAATGAGCCTATCTAGATATGCTTTTCAACAAAATATTTCAAGAGAAGGAAGCAAATGAGATATTAGAAGTAAATTGGAACATTGTTTAAAATTGCATGCTCTTTCTAAAACATGAAAGAAAACAATTGGGTTTCATGTCCTTTTAACCTCTGCAATAGTATGCAAGCATAGTGCAATAAGAACAGGCTCTAACATATTGCAGCATTTTCTTTTTGCACTTATAAATAAAGTTTGAGGAGCCTTACCTAAACTCTCTCAAGGGATTTCTAGAGAAATTTACCCATTTTTCAATCACCTATTATAACATTTTTGTCAAAGCACCAGACGTTGGTGATGACATCTCTGCGTATGGGTAGTTTGTGAGCATAGCATGCTGGTATTGTGTTGACTAAGTAATAAGCTAAAATTGTTTGCTTGTACTCTTGAAGTTGTTATCTTATCTCTTCTGTTGTGGTAATAGAGACATCTAAATAAATTCTTATAGCTGATGTAACACCAATGAAGTACGTATTGTACAATCTGCAAACTACAGGTAGTTTGTAATCTGCAGGCTGCACACACATCTCTCTAAAGGAAAGTGGGAAAAGGACAATCTTCAGATGTCAGTTGTTCAAAAAGCTAGCAAAATAAATAATGAGTTTAAATTGCATTATTGTTCTTTATTAGCATTTTATAAAATGTATTCATCTTAAGGGAATATTAAACACCTCTTGCTTTGTGCATAAAATTGTAATTTGTCCCACGTTCCCTAGGGAGACCAAAATTAAATTCTGTTTTCTTTAAAATGCTGCAAATTGCTTTATCTAGCTATTGATTTTCAGCATTTAAAAAAAAATTTTTTTAAAAATAGGGTGGGACAAGCACAATTTACACAAAAGCAAAATGTGTCTAATGTTCCTCTAATGAGTCTTTAAAGTTAGTTTGTGTTGAGAAAATTGAGATAAGGATCCTTTTCTTTCCTGTACATTGATGCTTCTGTTACAATCACAATAGCATTCTGGACAAACAAGATACTGCTTGGCTGCCAGAAATCAGAGCACCTCCCTCCGACAAACAATGGCTTTGAGAAATAGGAGGCAATTCAAGGCTACAAAATGCCAGTTCCGCAGAGGATAAGAGTCAGAAATATTCTAGCTATCTATAAAATGGACAGCCGGAAAATTATAGAGATTGGAGAGCAGGTTTATAATATGATATGCTGGAAGCTAAGAGCACTGTTCGGTCAATGATAGATTAATTTTAATGAAGTAGTGTTGGCATTTAAATACTGTGTTTCTAAGCCCTTGGCTGCCAGATAGACATTAATGCTTTGCTAAGCAATGTATTTCAGTCCACTCTGGTGCTTGAAAAGTTAAACTGAGAATTAGATATCATAACAAATATACATATTTGTAAACTGTGTTTTTGAAAGGGCATTCTAGTCTAATATTTAAATAATCAAAATTGTGAGAGCATTTAATTACTAAAGGGACATTGCACTGTAACAATGTCTTCCTTTTAATTTGTTCTCAATTATCTCATTTTACCTAGTGTATACAAATCGCTAATTTAGCATTATTTTGCATTGGAAATAGAATCTTTTGTCTGTTGATCTTGCAAACTATATTGAACATTTTAATACAGCTGTACTGTCCATAGAAAAGTTATGAAAGCAAGAGGCAGCAGCAGAAATTAACCTCTTGGGCATTGGAGAGAAAGCCCACTCTAATTAAAGGGTGTTCCTACCGTAGCTTTAAGTACAACCAACTCAGCTGTATCACGGTCCCTTTAAATTAATGCTTATTGTTGGTGTGTGAAGTTGTATTTAAAGGGACAGTCTACACCAGAATTTTTATTGTTTTAAAAGATAGATAATCCCTTTATTACCCATTTGCCAGTTTTGCATAACCAACACAGTTATAATAATATACTTTTAACCTCTGTGATTATCTTGTATCTAAGCCTCTGCAAACTGCCCCTTTTTCAGTTCTTTTGACAGACTTGCAGTCTAGCCAATCAGTGCCTGCTCCCAGATTACTTCACGTGCACAAGCACAGTGTTATCTATATGAAATATGTGAACTAACACCCTCTAGTGGTGAAAAACTGTTAAAATGCAATCTGAAAGAGGTGGGCTTCAAGGTCTAAGAAATTAGCATATGAACCTCCTAGGTTAAGCTTTCAACTAAGAATACCAAGAGAACAAAGCAAAATTGGTGATAAAAGTAAATTGGAAAATTGTTTAAAATTACATGCTCTAAGTCTATCTGAATCATGAAAGTTTATTTTGGCCTAGACTGTCCCTTTAACATGCACAATATGCTGCCACTTCTAGGCCAGTTCAAGAAAATACTCATGTAGTCACTAATCACTGGCTGTTCTGTTCAGGAATGGCGCAGAAGCACTCCTGAAGGGGTTAACACATAGTTTGCAATAAGCAATCATTTAATGATAAAATAAAAAGTAGAACATTATTATTAGTCTAGAACGGCCCTTTAAGAATGTTTGCATGGAAATTTTGTAGCTGTAATTTCCGCCAAATAAAATATGTAATTGAACTAAGCTATTGTTTTCCCTGACCTATTTCTGTGAGCTATGCAGCTCCTCACTGGAGAATGTACGTGTTGCATTAAATAGGAATAGGGAGACATTAACAGGAATACAGAAGTGTAGCCAAAATAGTCATATTGTCTGGAATACACTACAAAAGAGAAGAAATCAATGAAGAATAATCACTATTCATATCAATTATTCATTTGAATAGCAGTTACTACCTGTTCTGCAGTAAAGGGTTAATAACGTGAAGACAATATTCCTGATTATCATTGCCATTATCACTAGTACCCATCTGCAGGCCTTAAGAGCCAACCCTGCACAATCATGGCATATTATCTGCAGAGAGTTACATATGCAAATTGCCTCAATTAATTTGCTAATTGCATCCAATGTTTGTACATTGGATATTCTAACTGTCTGACTTGGCTGTAAACCATGCAACAAGGAGCACTGACTTGGATAGTTGATAACTGAATGTGTTTACGCCTTTGTGATTTCAGGTAGAAGTGTTCAGATTGACTGAGTATAACTGTGCAGTTTCAATGCCCTATTATTTTATTTACTGGCAAATTAAAGTAAGGGATCATAAACTCCTTTTCTTCAATCTTTTCCAGATGACCTTGCTTGCAATGCACTAAACACATTTGATTTATCAGGGAATGTAGAAGAAGGGGTTTTATTTGTTTGTTTGATTTAGTTTTGGCTTGTAGCATGTTAAAAGGAGGGGATCACAGGTATTATTAAAAATCTAAAAGGTGCCAATTCTGTCAAGTATTTAAAGGAACAGTCAAGTCCAAAATAAACTTTCATGATTCAAATATGGCATGCAATTTTAAACAACTTTCCTATTTACTTTTATCACCAATTTTGCTTTGTTCTCTTGGTATTTTTCATTTAAGCTAAAGAACAGATGACACCAAGCAGAAGAGTAAAGTAGTATTTTACATCTCTTGTGATTCACAAATTGTGTTCAGATACAGCTCATTAACAGGGGGGGGACAGTAAGTGAGCATAACCCAATACGGACAGGAAGTCCAAGGGTCAATTCAAATTTAAATCCATAATTTAAAACCCAGAGTTTGAAGTTAAGTGTGCAGTGTACACATTAATTAAACTAAAGTTTTTGACATTGAATATTGCTAAGCCTCCCTTTTTCATGGTTATTTGATTTAATTAGGTACAAACTCCATATATGTTATGTCTGTTCAGTCAGAGGATGCAGTATCTATTTTTATTTTTCTCTGTGTCTCCATTTATTTAAAGACTGCTGTTAACTTGTAATTCACAAATCAATTGAAAGCTGTTGCATTGTGTTTTTAATATGTGCTGCTTTTATACAAGTTTATATTAATAAAAAGGAGATAAGTAATTTAAAAAATATATGTAATTATTGTCATTGTTAAATGTTTTTAGAAATAATGCCACTGTAATGTAACTGGTTAAACACATAGTCAAAGGGAGACATTTAAAATTAAACTTTCATGATTGAGGTAGAGCATGCTATTTTAATAGACTTTTCTAGTTATTTATATTTTGAGAATTAGCATCAACTGTTACTGGCCCCATGTCAGCAAATCAAATTAGTTTTTGAAAGGAACATGAAAGTCATAATTACATGTCCATCATTCAGATAGAAATTGCACACAAAAAATAAACTTTCTATTTTACTTTTATTATTATGTACTTCATTCTTTTGGTATCCTTTGGTGTCCTTTGTTGAAGAGCATACCTAAGTGTGCACGTGCGTTTCTTGAACACCATATTGCAGCTGTTTTGGCAGTATTGATAACTTGTCCTTTGTGTAAAATTTGTATGGTAAATTATTTCTATTTTTACAATACAGTAGTGAGTAGAGAAGAGATTGTGTATCATTCTAATTGCTTAGTAACTGGCACTGTGCCACAAAATTGTGTGAGTGTGTGTGGGTGTCAGTGAGCAGAGTATGTGTGCTTTATTCTCCAGGTAATCAAAACATTTCCGATGAGCTGGTGCTTTAGTGCAGTGTTTCTCAACAATGGTCCTCAAGTACCCCCAACAGGCCAGGTTTTCATTATAGCTGAATCAGTGCACAGGTGATGTAATCGGCTGATCAGTAACTCAGTGGTTACTAACTTGCTCTCACCCATCACCTGATTATGTCACCTGTGCACTGGTTCAGCTATCATTTAAACCTGCCCTGTTGGGGGTACTTGCGGCCCTCTGTACATGTGTTTCTTCGTCGTATCATATCTAGTGCCTCACCAGCCTCTGACCTCACTGCACGTCACTGATATATATATATACACAGTTTAAATATAATATATATAGATATATATTTTACCAAATAATCATCATCAGATATATAAAGAAATCTGTATTTAAGAATAAATAGAAGATATTCTTCTATGTGAAGAACATTGGAATGTGAAATATTCATATTTCATTTCGGGTTTAGCGATCTTGAATAAATGCGGTCGAGTTAGCGCGCGAGTATTGGTTAGGTTTTTATTTGTAGTTTTCACACTCCATTGAAGTCTATGGGGGGAAACGTTAATGTGGTCACAATATTTTCAAAGTTCAACATTGTGCAGGTGCTGGGTTTTTTCTCACACGGTAACTTTTTACTTTTAACTTGTATTAAGATTGCAACCCGATATTTGCAAAAAGCCTTCATCTAGCAAAGTTAACACGCAAGCGGTAGCACAAAATAGCACTCCACTCATAGGGGCCGATTTATCAATGTCTGGCGGACATGATCTGCTGTAGAGGATCATGTCCGCCAGACATCGCTGAATGCCAACAGCATACGCTGTGGGCATTTAACATTGCACAAGCAGTTCTGGTGAACTGCTTGTGCAATTCCGCCCCCTGCAGATTTGCGGCCAATCGTCCATTAGCAGGGGTTGTCAATCAACCCCGATCGTACACGATCGGGCGGATCGCAGACCGCAGCCTCAGAGGAGGTGTATGAGTTAAGAGGCAGCGGTCTTAATACATTCTCATTAACTGTGGATTAGCTGTAAACATGCTTACAACCAATCCAGAGCATGGTACATGAGTAATACATGCGAGGTGGCAAACATCAAAGCAGCAGCTCAAGTAGAGAAATGAAATGACCTTTGTCTGGGGTAAGTAGGTTCTTGTTACTTTAAAGGGGCATGAAACTCAAAATGTTTCTTTCATGATTCAGAATGCATGCATTTTAAACAACTTTAAAGAGCAGCAATACACTACTGGGTGCTAGCTGAGAATATCAAGTGAGTGAATAGCAAAACTCATACCTATGTGTCCAGCCATAAATCATAAGCTAGTTCCCAGTAGTGCATTTATTCACAGCAGACATTGTAATTAAAGTACACATCCAGTGTACTTAAATTACACTTTATGCTGTGCATTTATAATATGATTTATTCCTGTGTAATTTAAATACAAATTTTATTTTATTTTATGGTAGGTGGTCATTGACAAAGTACAGTATGTTTATACGAAACATGTTTGGCCCAGCCTGACTGACCATGTTCTTGGATGTGTATTTTACCCTCTGATGTCCAATAAACTGTCCTGGTCCTGTCAAGTGTCCTGTGATTGTTGGAGACCTGACTGACCATGTTCTTGGATGTGTATTTTACCCTCTGATGACCAATAAACTACTATTGCCTTTACTTGATGCGAGTGTCCTGGTCCTGTCAAGTGTCCTGTGATTGTTGGAGACCGGGTGCCTTCCTTTGTTGTTTGGTGTATTTTTGGAGAAGGGCATTTGATGGAGCACTCAGGAGTGGCACCGGATGATGACGTCATCAGCAGGAGACCAGTCGAGCAGTGAGCTGTGAGCGTGTTATGCCTGGATTTAGTGAGCATGAAGGCGGCTGATTTGACTGTGCAAACATTTCCGTTTGGTGTGAGTGGAATCCTGAGCACTGCCTTTCCTTGTTATCAGTCTTTATAGAATTCCACCAGGGAAATAGAAGTACTGGCAAGCATTCTTAGAGAATCCTACCAGCCCAGAGACCTTTATAGAATCAGACCTTTAGTCCCACATTTGGATGTAAAGATTTTAATTTTCCTCTAACAATAACTTAACACAGCAATTGTGGTCTCTCTAAATTGCAAACAGGCATTCAGTGTTATAGAAAATATATATTTTTGAAATCCAGGACAGTGGTATATTTAGTTAATGTGCTGCTCTAGGCACTGGGAAGTTTGTTGCCATCTGAAATCCCCCCCCCCCACTAATAATTTAATCACATATGTGCTTCATGTGTATCTTACAGTCTTAAAGGCTTGGGGAACAAATAAAGGGCTATGCGCACCTTATAGACAACCAGATATTATTTATTTATAGTAAAAATAATAAATAATACATTCTGAGAGCCTAAGAATGGAAGGAATACATGATCATAGAAATATTACTCAAACTTTTGGCCATCTAAATCCCAATAGTACGCTTAGTTGGCCAAGACCAAAATGCACCCTTTATTCATGAGAATGAGTTCTATATATATTTAGCTATTGATAGGCACCAAAACCTATTGAGCTTCAGATAATAATGATCTACTCCAGCCTATGCTCCAGCCTATCCTTGTTGCATTGAGTTAAATAACAAAAGCAGCCTCTGGTTGGTTTACATAGACATAAAGTTGAAAAGAAAACATTTTAGAAAGTAAAATAAAAATAAAGAAATACTAAATCTGCCTTAACTCTGATAAATAATTTGTATTTTTTCCAATATACTGATTCTTTAATAAAAATGTTCTAGGAACTCAATAAATAAATAACTAAAGAAAAATACACTGATTAAAAAATCTATTTTAGGTATTGGTTTTTTTAAAGAAAAAAAATCATGTCTACTATTAAGATACAAAAGAGTGTCAATATCTACCATTCAAGTTAGAGAGGAGAAGAATGTTGTTGAACCACTAAATCACATACTTTTTATGTTTTCAAAGACTGTATAAAGGTTGAAAACAACTGCAAAGAGAGGCAGGCACCAAACTGAGAAGGCATCATGCTATGATATGAATTTGGCAATCACAATGTAATACCGATCCAACTCAATGGGAATTCGTGGCCAACCACTGTGTTACAGAATGCTTTGGATTATATCAAATTAATTCTTAATCTCCCTTTTCCCCTTATAGCATCCACCCTTCATATCATCTTCTGGCAAGGACCCCCCACTGTACACACACAAATGCATACAGACTTCCACATATAGGCACAAAAATAGACACAGAGAAGCAGAATCATATAATGGAATATATTCATACACTGACAGACTGTCACCTAAATATAACAATGCACTGGAATATACATCTTATTGAAGATTCAGACAATGACAAACACATGAATAAAAGTGCAGACATATTAACACACTATGATTTATAATGCAGTATTTAGATTTTGTTATCTATTAGATGCTAAGAAATTTGCTGTCACCCCCTCAAAACACACACTGACACAGATATGAACACATACAAACACACACAAGCGTGCACATACACACACACACATACATACACATGCACATTCACGTAATTCATACATACAAACACATACATATACACACATATGCACACATATACATACACATACACACATACACACACATATACATACACACACATATATACACAAACACGCACATACACACACATACATACACACATACATAAACACACATATACACACACACATATATACATATACACTCATATACATATACACTCACACACACATACATATACATACACACACACATACACACTAAAGCCATCTTAACTAATTTTAACCTGATGTATTTTTTACATCCAGTGACCAGAGATGCATGGAGGGGTCCTACAACCGCACTAAATAACCAATGATCATTTATTTGAGATAAAATGAATAAGTAAAACATTTAGAAAATTAGATTGGGAAAGCATCAGGCCATAGAAAATTAGCTTCCCCCCCCCCCAAAAAAAATCCCCCTGCCCTAGGCACATGCAAAAATACACCCCAAAGAAACAAGCACACACACGCACACAGATTTACACTTGTAGTATTTATGTTTATACCTAGACATAGACAACAGACAGAAAGATTGAGGCTCACCTACATTCCTGGATGTAAATACATGGTCACATTCAAATACACAAGGTTCATATGTCTCCATGGTTTATGTTTCTGCCTAGTTTAATAATTAAAAAAAAAAAAGCAGCATGAGCTAGTTGAAATACTGTATGACAGATTTACTCTAGGGATAGGTGAATGTAAGAATTTTCTAGTAGTAGAACAAATACCCCCCCTGGATATTTGTTTTTTCTTACAAATATTTAAATAGAACAAATGTTAAAGAGATAGTAAACTCTAAAGCAACAAAAGAGTACAATTTAAAAATGCTAAAAAAAATATATACTAAACAAAAAGATTATTTTAATTTTGAAGGTAACGGGAAGTGAATTTAAGAGTGTCTTAAAGGTACACTGAATGTGAGCTGACCCTCGCTGCCTAGACGAGTGGCAATGTCCCATCCAAAGGAAACAATAGGGATGTCTGCTTGTTCAATCATCCACCCACATCACCAGTGAATGCGGATCTTAGCAGTAGGGATGGGCGAATGTTTCTAAATATACGAAATTTAAAATGAATTTTGATACATTCGTTCGTTCAAATCGAATTTCGAATGTTTATATAACATTCTAACATTCTATTTTCGAATTTTCGTTCGAATATTAGAATGTTTAGCTATGTATTCATTCAATTTCGAAATGTAATATTCAAATTCGAATGTGACATTCGAATTTGAAATAGTATTTCTAGTCTACAACTGTGTTTAATAAATGTAATATTCGAATTCGAATGCTACATTCGAATTCGAATGTCACATTCGAATTTGAAATAGTATTTCTAGTCTAATACTGTGTTTTAAATGTGATAGTCGATTCGAATGTGATATTCGATTCGAATGTGACATTCGAATTCAAAATAGTATTTCTAGTCTAATACTGTGTTTTATAAATGTAATATTCGAATTCAAATGTGACATTCGAAATAGTGTTTTGTGACATTCGAAAACTGTAAATAACATTCGAAAATCAAATTTCTAAGAATATTCGTTCTTATCAACATTCTATTATGTAAATCGAATTTCTACAATAACATTCGTTCTAACATTCAAATTCAGATATAAACACATTCGCCCATCCCTACTTAGCAGTGTGGAGGGAGAATGTTTTCAAAGCATGTGTATACAACTGAAAGGGTGGAGAGACTGAAAGTATGTGTGAAAAGGTGAACATAAGCTGGTGGTTATTGTTTACAACATTAGAAACGCCCAGCGATGTTTCCCTATTAAAATACTGGTTACTCCCATGGAGCACATTATATTTGCTATGTATGAAATCACCATTGTTAATAAAGTGCAAAAAAAAAACAACAACAAGAGAGAGAGAGAGATCAAAATTCACATGGAGTGCACTCTCACTAGTAATTGTTCAACTGCCAGGGTACCAGCAAAAGTAAATGTACAAGAACAACAATAGGCTTGCATTCTCTGGACTTTTAACGTGTCTTTAATTCAAGCGTGATATTTTGTGAAACCACTCCCCTTCCTCAGGCTGAAGTTATTGTTCCTCGGTTTAACTTCAGCAAAAAAAGAGGGCTCTGCTATCTTGATGAACATCATAGATTCTGCTGCTTCTAGCTACAGTCCTAAAAATAACTCCTCTTTGATGCTGGCTGACTTAAGTGAGATCATTTATTCAAATTTAGGGTCATGGTAATTGAGCAATACTTACATGGGGCTAGGGGGATACCTATACACCTATATTATATAAGTACAAATCTTAAATCAATGAGGTAACGGTTAATACCAGTGCCAGGTGCTGGCATGCCAATATGCCCCCCCAAAAAAACACACATAATGAAGTTACACCTGTGGTCAGTTCTAGAGTTTGACAGCTAGCTTTAATGCAAGTATAAAGAGCCTTTTGTGTTCCATATGTAACAAATAGAGACATAATTATCAAAAATATTCTCTTTTTTGCACAAGTATCTTGATTGCAGGTCATTTGACAACATTATTGGCAGAAGTGTCAGTAATTACTAACTGAACCACAAAATAACTGGCTTCATTGAAATCCTACCCCATGTATATGTAGCTAATTGGACACCAAAGCTGCATCACATGACAAGCAGGCAATATGCCCTTAGAGCAGAGGTGACTTTGGCATTTTCTCAATATTTTTTCTATTGACAGACTTTTTTTATTTATATTATTTACTGTGAAGAGACATTGTAGAGATATGGGAGAGGAAGAGGGAGAGAAACCTAAAACAATTTTTTTTTTTATCTATATGAAAGATATAAATATAATAAGCATTTTGTTTTTCAATGGTTGCTGACTACAACATGCATTAATAATTTATACTGATCTTAAACAATCCCTTTTATAATCTTTTGTCTTACATAACTCTTGGGTAAGGTGTAACATAATCCAGGGCCGTTTAATTATAATAACCTATTTAAGTTAAATTATAATAATGACTCCTTAGCTAAATGTATTACTAATTAATAAATTAGCAAGTGTAATTCCCATGAAGGGTTCACCATTAGTTTTAATTTCCAGATATTTGCAAAATGATATCAGAACGTTGTCCCTTGCTGAGTGTTGACACATGTAGGACTTGACCTACATTTGCAGCAAAGCCTGAGAGAGAAAATGAGGTGTTATAAAAGTATGACTCCAAACGTACAGCAAAAGCTGTAGTGAAACTGCTCTGCAACAAGACAATTATTCTAAGGCTTCTCTATCATAATACCAAGTTGTTGAGTAGGGAACAGAATCGTACATTTAGAATGTCATTGTGTGTGTGTGAGAGATTTATGAAATAGGTATAATTGCAGTCTGTAACAGTCACGGCTAGTCAATCTTTACCATATCACATTTAAAAGGATAGAAAAGTCAAAATTAAACTTGTATGATTCAGTTAGAGCATGTCATTTTAAGACAATTTTAAATTCACCTCTATTATCAAATGTACTTTGTTCTCTTGGTATCCCTTGTTGAAAAAGAATATGCACATATCCTACACTAGTAGGAGCCAGCTGCTAGTTGGTGCCTGCACATATTTGTCTCTTGTGATTGGCTAACTAGATGTGTTCAGCTAGCTGCCAGTAGTGCAGTGCTGGTTCTTCATCAAAGGATAACAAGAGAATGAAGCAAATTTGATAATAGAAGTAAATTGGAAAACAAATGTATTATTATATGTTCTATTCAAATCATGAAAGAAAATTTTGGTGTTTCCTGTCCCTTTAACCTTTTTTTATTTAATTATTTATTTTAAAACCCATTCCTCAAAGCCAAAATACTTTGCAAAAAGTGAAAAACTAAAGTTTCTCGTAAAAAAATTATATTATCAATACAGTGGTAATTGTCAATAAAGGTGTCTGATCCCATTACTGTTTCATAGCACCTTTCTGGGTATGACAGATCATTTGTGCTGAAGGTAAACAATGAAGAAACAAAACCAAAAAAAAAAAAGATTAAAAAAGACTTGTAAAATGTGCTAAATATTTCATTTATTTTCACATTGGGAAAATCATTTTGAGTTTAAAATATGTAAAAAGCAAGGCTTAGTAATACATGGTAAAACAAATTTCACAACTGAAAAAGCACACTGCAGACTTATCAAGGACACCACTGCTGCATGTATTTCCTTAATTGGCTTAAATAGATAACTGCAAAACTATGCAATTTATACTAATATAATAACCATGGCTAGCCTTGTCAGCTGCAGAATAAAGCCCTGATTGGCTCTTCAAAATGAGGCAAATGGTGGGTGGGGTTTTTCCACTGAAAAACAAGCTATTCATTGGCTTTAAAAACATGTTTAGACTTGGCTGATGTTATTCTAGAGAGTTCCTTTACTAAATCTTGAACATGCTGTGACCTCAAAGAGTGGTTGCTCCTGCTCTGTCTGACTACATGGAGTGTAATGGCGCTGTTGGGCCGGGCTGTGACTAGGCAGCTGCCCAGATGCGCTCAGAAGGAAAACCAGATCCGCTCAGTAGAGCACAGAGGGTGGGTCTGAAAAACCCTCTTTTTTTAATAAATATTCATGCAGCAATATTATGTTACATAAAGCTAGCACTAATATTATTATTATCAGGTATTTGTAGAGCGCCAACAGGTTCTGCAGCGCTATGAACATAGGTGGTATATAAAAACAATTACAGGTATCAAATGGGGAGAGAGGGTTCTGCCGAGAGTTGCACTGTTGTAGTCGGCTCTTATGAAGATGAACTACAAACAGCTGGGATCATAGGCTTACATGCTATGGGGTTTTAGGGGATAGCAGTGGAGATAGGAAGGTTAGTGTCGATTGTAAGCGTCCCTCAATAGTAGAGTCTTCAGGGAGCACTTGAAGCTTTTAAAACTAGGGGAGATTTTTGTGGAGCGAGGCAGAGAGTTCCATAAGATGGGAGCCAATCTGGAAAAATTTTGAAGATGGGAATGTGAGGAGGTAACAAGAGAGGAGGAGAGTAGGAGATCATGAGCGGAGCGAAGGGGACGGGAGGGAGAGTATCTGGAGACAAGGTCTGAGATGTAGGGGGGAGCAGTGCAATTGAGGGCTTTGTGTGTCAGAGTGAGAATTTTGTGTTTAATCCTGGAGGCAAGAGGAAGCCAGTGAAGTGATTGGCAGAGAGGTGCGGCAGATGAAGAGCGATGTGCAAGGAAGATGAGCCTGGAAGAGGCATTCATTATGGATTGTAAAGGAGCTAGGCAGCAGCTAGGGAGACCAGAGAGGAAAAAGTTGCAGTAGTCAAGGCGGGAAAGGATGAGACAGTGGATTCAAATCTTTGTTGTGTCTTGTGTAAGGAAATGTCTAATTTTAGCAATGTTTTTAAGGTGGAAGCAGCAGGCTTTAGCCAAGGACTGAATGTGAGGAGTGAAAGAAAGATTCAGGCATGTGAGGTTGGGGTAATGATGGAGTTATCAACAGTTATAGAGACATGGGGGGGTGGAGATTTTGGAAGAAGGGGGGAAAATAAGGAGCTCAGTTTTGGAGAGATTTAGCTTGAGGTAGTGAGAGGACATCCAAGATGAGATATGAGAGAGACAGTTAGTGACACGGGTTAGCAAGGAAGAGGTAGTTCTGGTGCAGAGAGGTAGATTTGGGTACCGTCGGCATACAGATGATAATGAAACCCATGGGACTTTATTAAGGAACCTAATGAGGACGTGTAGATTGAGAAAAGAAGGGGACCGAGGACAGAGCCTTGCGGTACCTTAACAGAAAGAGGTAACGGGGCAGAGGATGCTCCAGAGAAGGCTACACTAAAGGTACAGTTAGACAGATAGGAAGAGAACCAAGAGAGAGCTGTGTCACAGATGCCAAAGGATTGGAGGGTATGGAGCAAAAGAGGGTGGTCGACAGTATCAAAGGCTGCAGACAGATCAAGGAGGATAAGTAGAGATAACTGGCCTTTTGATTTTGCTGTAAGTAGGTCATTGGTAACATTAACTATTGCTGTCTCTGTTAAGTGAAGGGGCGAAATCCAGATTGCAGTAGGACAAGGAGGGAGTTTAGTGTATGGAAATGGGATAAATGTGCATATACTAGCTTTTCAAGAAGCTTTGAGGCAAGAGGTAGTAGGGAAATAGGGCAGTAGTTGGATGGGGAGGTTGGATCGAGAGAAGTTTTTTTGAGGATAGGTATGACTAATGCATGCTTAAGAGATGTGGAAACTATGTTACACAAGAATAGAAAGTAATGGCAGGCTCTTCACACATAGTTGGTTGCAAATAAAATCCCAAATTTATTGGAAAGAATACACAGTAAAAACCAATCCAAAGTAGCAGGGACTATGCATCAAGAAATCACTGTTAGTCAGGCTATAGGTGTGGAACAGACAACAGACTGACGCATTTCATGCCCCCTACAGGCGCTTACTCATAGACCCATAGTGGTCTATGAGTAAGCGCCAGTAGGGGGCATGAAATGCGTCAGTCTGTTGCCTGTTCCACACCTATAGCCTGACTAACAGTGATTTCTTGATGCATAGTCCCTGCTACTTTGGATTGGTATTACCATGTATTCTTTCCAATAAATTTGGGATTTTATTTGCAACCAACTATGTGTGAAAAGCCTGCCATTACTTTCTATTCTTGTGTAACATGGTAGTTTGATTCACTACCCTCGGCTACGGCACTCCAGGATCAGCAGCTGTTCTGCTTCCGGTTCAGACCGGATTGAGGGAGATTGTGTGCTGGAATCATCGGATCCTCCTTGCCCTTTACACAAATGTGGAAACTATACCAGTGCTGAGGGAGAGGTTGAAGATGTGTGTGAGTATAGGGGTAAGGATAGAAGAGAGGGACGGGAGTAGTTTTGAGGGGATGGGGTCGAGGGGACAGGAAGTGAGGTCAAAGGATAGTATAAGGGCAGAAACTTCATCCTCTGTAACAGGGGCAAAAGAGCTAAATTTATGGCTATATGGGTTTTGGATGATTGTGAGCTTTTGAGGGGGAGGGAGACTGGTAGTATGTTGAGAGCTGATTTAATTTCTGATGGAGTCGAATTTGTTGTTGAAGTACCTGGCAAAATCATGGGCTGAGAGAAAAATTGTGGTGGGAGGAGAAGAGTATTGAATGTGGAGAACAGACGTTTTGGGTTTGAAGAAAGAGTAAAGATAAGAGTGGAGAAGTAATGTTGCTTATATAGAATAAGGGCAGAAAAGTAAGAGTTCAGGATGAACTTATAGTGAAGAAAGTCAGCAGAACTCAGAGATTTCCTCCAGTGTCGCTCAGCCATACGGGAACATCTGCATAGGTACTGTGTCAGAGGAGTATGCCAGGGCTGAGGATGAGTGTATGTTTTCCGAGTTATGGTAGGTAGGGCCAGGTTATCAAGGACTGGTGTGAGGGTGGAGTTATAGTGGCAGAGGGATTCATCAGGACAGGAGGGAGGGAGGTGATGTTACAAGTGAGGAGGTGGTGGTCAGAAAGAGGAAAGGGTGAGTTTGTGAAGTTTGAGATAGTGCATCAATAACTGAAAATCAGATCAAGGGAGTGACCATCTTTGTGAGTGGGAGAGTCAGTCCATTGTGACAGGCCGAAAGAGGAAGTGAGTTGCAGAAGTTGTTTTGCAGAGGAGGCAGTGAGATTATCAACAGGGAGGTTGAAGTCACCAAGAATGAGGGCAGGGGTATCCGAGGAAAGGAAGTAAAATAGCCAGGAGGCAAAGTGATCTAGAAATAGAGTTGCAGAGCCAGGGGGGCGGTATATGACTGCAACGCGTATAGAGAGGGAAGAGAATAAGCGAATTGTGTGTGTTTCAAATGAAGAAAATTTGAGGGAAGAGAAGGGCTGTATTTGTTGAAAGGTGCAACTAGAGGAAAGTAAAATACCAAAACCACCTCCTTGTCTATTGTCAGACCTAGGAGTGTGGCTGAAGTGGAGACCCCCATGTTACAGTGCAGCAGAGCAAGCAGTGTCTGAAGGAGAGAGCCAGGTTTCTGTGAGAGCCAGAAGATTGAGAGAGTGGGAGATACTTAAATACTTAAATATGTGCAGAATTATATAACATTATTTTCCAGGTTTACTGGCACTTTAAAATGTAAAACCAGTCTATTCATCAATCTTGTATATATAATGCACACATTTTTTAACTAAGGTTTGATAGTATTTAAAAAGACATATAAATCCAAAAAATGTTCTTTCATGATTCATATGTAGAATACAATTTAAAAAAAGTTTCCAATTTACTTGTATTATCAAATTTGCTTTGCTTTCTTGATATTCTTTATTAAAGATATATTTAGATTGGTGGTGTGCTCGTCTGGAGCACTAGATGACAGGAAATAGTGCTACCATCTAATTCTCTTGTTAATGTATAACATTGTTTCAAAACTGCTGCCATATAGTAATGCAGACACGTGCACACTCCTGAACTTACCTTCTTGCTTTTTAACAAAGGATAACAAGAAAACATATTTGTGTTTTAAAGATATTTGAACAATATACTGCATAATTGTTCCTATTGCACAAGAACCAAAACAGATAGCAACATTTGTCCTCTTCATGCCTTTAGTGCCAGTAACATAATGACGTTCACATTTATATCACACACAGAGGCCAAATAGGTGTGTATTGTATGTGGTTTAGTCCAGACAATACCTGTATTAGGTTGGGTACACATTTAAAATTTAAAAAAATCTCTGCAGCAATGATAACATTTAAATTAAAGGGACATTCCAGCCAAAACTGTAATCCACACGAATGTATTTCAGTTTTGAAAATAATCAGTTTTGTAATATACATGTGTTAGCAAACATGCTTCTAATAAACGTTATAGCTGTTTCAAAACTGTATTTAAGTATGCCCCGTGCACCAGCATTTTAAACACAGCACTTGTGCAGAGAGCCTAAGAAACTTGTATTATCTCGTAATCACCCACTTTATTAATTGCTAACATGAAACAAGCCACACTGGCACTCTGAGCAGCTGCGGTATTTAAAATTCTGTTGCACTGAGAATATCTAGCTATGCTTTACATGCAGAGATAAATGCTAACACTAAAACAGTGATACATTTTACTAGAAGCATTTTTGCCAATACATGTATATTGCAAATATATTTATATTCAAAGATGTAATTAATCTATGTGAATTTGCAATCCCTTTAAGCATTTTTACAAACACACACACACACACACACACACACATATATATATAAGCAAAAACACTGTTAATTGTAATTTTAATGGACAAATGTACTTAACAAGTGCCACTTTTATATTATGTTATAGTAGAAGAAACAACTCATTTTAGCACAAGTTAAGGGCATATACCAAAGTAAATAGTAAAAACATGATCCAATATCTTTACTAATAATCTGTTGGAATGTTTATTTTATTACTCCTTTCTATATATATATCAAGTATATGAGCTGCAGTAATGTCAGCAAATGTATTTGACGTCTAATGCATTTCATTACACCTAGGTAGTTGTCAGAGTTTTACAAGGTTTGATGGAGAAATTGCAGTTGCTTGTCACTGTCCGTCTCACATATGCATTTTATATTTAGGTCTCTTCATCTTGTCTCTCCTTTAGCAATGCATCTGCTTGGACTCAACTGGCAACTCCAGCCAGCAGATGGGCATACCTTTAATAATGGAATAAGGACAGGCAGTGATGATGTTGCAACAATGCCATCTGGAGGCAAAGGTGAGATATGATCTTTTGCTGCTTTGTAGTGATTGACAGAAGTGATATCCTGACTGCATGATTAAGTCTTCACATCTAGAGCTTTATCTGGCTGCCTATCTATCTGCCTATCTATAATCTATCTATATACAGTATCTATCTAATTTATATCTATCCATAATCTATCTATCTAATATCTATCTATCATCTATCTATCAATTTATATCTATCTATCTATCTATCTATCTATCTATCTAATTTATATCTATATATCTATCTCTATACCATCTATCTATATATCTATTTATCTAATGTATATCTATATATTTATCTATATACCATCTATCTATCTATCTATCTATCTATCTATCTATCTATCTATCTATGTGATGTGTACCTTGATAGACACAGATTTTAAAGTAAGGATCATTTGGTAATGCATTTTTTATAACATTTTAATAATTCCAGTTTTCAGATGTTGAAAATGTAGAATATTTATGAAATTGTTTCTCAGTTTGTTGTATTCACACAATTTCCTGTTTTTGCCAAAATTATTCAATCTAATAATACATTTAAAAACTACTTTTTCAAATTGAACATAAAATTTCATCTTCTCATATGTATATATTTGCATGGTCATAAAAAGCACAAGATAGGAATGTCTGGTTGGGACCAGAAAGGTTTGGATTTCGGAATATATTTTTATTTTCTTCTGTAAAATGGCACCAAGAGTAAACAACAATATCTAATGTCATTACACATCTTTACATGCAACCTAAAGGTAATTGTATCATTTTAATACTTTTATATAAATAGTATAATTAAAAAGATAGTACATAACAGTAATCAGAAATGTAATATTTGTTGTTTTGAATAAATAATAATAGACTATAACTTGCATTTTAGAACACAAAAGACAAAAATTGGAATTCTGGATTTGGGATTTTGTATGTATACATACTGTACAAACACACACATATTGATAGATGGATAATTTGGATTTCAGAATAATTCTGGAATTTTGGATTTGGGGAACTGTATTTGTGTGTGTGTGTGTGTGTGTGTGTGTATGTATGTGTGTTTATATATATATATATATATATATATATATATATATACATCCAGTGAGGATCCAGCGCACCCAAGATATATTAAATGTCATCAACCAGGGTGCACTTGAAAACAATATCCAATATCCACAAACAATCAGGGACTCTCTGGATTTAAAGTGCTTTATTTATACTTGACGTTTTGGGGTGGTCCCCCTTCCTCAGACTTAAAAATATGTATACAGGGAGTGCAGAATTATTAGGCAAATGAGTATTTTGACCACATCATCCTCTTTATGCATGTTGTCTTACTCCAAGCTGTATAGGCTCGAAAGCCTACTACCAATTAAGCATATTAGGTGATGTGCATCTCTGTAATGAGAAGGGGTGTGGTCTAATGACATCAACACCCTATATCAGGTGTGCATAATTATTAGGCAGCTTCCTTTCCTTTGGCAAAATGGGTCAAAAGAAGGACTTGACAGGCTCAGAAAAGTCAAAAATAGTGAGATATCTTGCAGAGGGATGCAGCACTCCTAAAATTGCAAAGCTTCTGAAGCGTGATCATCGAACAATCAAGCGTTTCATTCAAAATAGTCAACAGGGTCGCAAGAAGCGTGTGGAAAAACCAAGGCGCAAAATAACTGCCCATGAACTGAGAAAAGTCAAGCGTGCAGCTGCCAAGATGCCACTTGCCACCAGTTTGGCCATATTTCAGAGCTGCAACATCACTGGAGTGCCCAAAAGCACAAGGTGTGCAATACTCAGAGACATGGTCAAGGTAAGAAAGGCTGAAAGACGACCACCACTGAACAAGACACACAAGCTGAAACGTCAAGACTGGGCCAAGAAATATCTCAAGACTGATTTTTCTAAGGTTTTATGGACTGATGAAATGAGAGTGAGTCTTGATGGGCCAGATGGATGGGCCCGTGGCTGGATTGGTAAAGGGCAGAGAGCTCCAGTCCGACTCAGACGCCAGCAAGGTGGAGGTGGAGTACTGTTTTGGGCTGGTATCATCAAAGATGAGCTTGTGGGGCCTTTTCGGGTTGAGGATGGAGTCAAGCTCAACTCCCAGTCCTACTGCCAGTTTCTGGAAGACACCTTCTTCAAGCAGTGGTACAGGAAGAAGTCTGCATCCTTCAAGAAAAACATGATTTTCATGCAGGACAATGCTCCATCACACGCGTCCAAGTACTCCACAGCGTGGCTGGCAAGAAAGGGTATAAAAGAAGAAAATCTAATGACATGGCCTCCTTGTTCACCTGATCTGAACCCCATTGAGAACCTGTGGTCCATCATCAAATGTGAGATTTACAAGGAGGGAAAACAGTACACCTCTCTGAACAGTGTCTGGGAGGCTGTGGTTGCTGCTGCACGCAATGTTGATGGTGAACAGATCAAAACACTGACAGAATCCATGGATGGCAGGCTTTTGAGTGTCCTTGCAAAGAAAGGTGGCTATATTGGTCACTGATTTGTTTTTGTTTTGTTTTTGAATGTCAGAAATGTATATTTGTGAATGTTGAGATGTTATATTGGTTTCACTGGTAAAAATAAATAATTGAAATGGGTATATATTTGTTTTTTGTTAAGTTGCCTAATAATTATGCACAGTAATAGTCACCTGCACACACAGATATCCCCCTAAAATAGCTATAACTAAAAACAAACTAAAAACTACTTCCAAAACTATTCAGCTTTGATATTAATGAGTTTTTTGGGTTCATTGAGAACATGGTTGTTGTTCAATAATAAAATTAATCCTCAAAAATACAACTTGCCTAATAATTCTGCAATGCCTGTATATATATATATATATATATATATATATATATATATATATATATATATATATATATATATAGATATATATATATATATATATAGATATATATATATATATATGTATATATAGATATATATATATATAAAACAAAAAAAGTTCACATTAAGCACTAATTATTAATTTATTAAAATTAATAAGATTCACTTCACAGTCGACTCAAGTCCAGTGAGTTGTTAATGCGGACTTCTTTGTTACAAGTATTTGAAAAGTACCTTGACGGTTGCTGACAATATTTGTGAGAGGTCAACAACGCATTTGAGTATCTATCATCTATCTATCTATCATCTATCTATTGTGTGTGCGTGTGTGTGTGTGCATGTGTGTAAGTAAGTTATAATCTCCTCTACCTTTGTCTTTTGTTTTTTTGGGGGGGAACTTCCGTTCCCTATTACTACATAAGTAATGTTTCCTGAACTATGGCACAATATCTGTTCACTAAGGCATTAGGCAAATCTTGCAATCCTTTTCAAGAACTTTATAACTCATTGGTATATTTAAAGTCTTGTATCCTGTGCTATTGGCCACATTTATTAAAACAAGTTTAAAGAATCTCATATTTTTAGAATGACGCTTGGTAACTATTCTTATGTCAATTTGATGCTAGCATAAATTTTAAGTGGTTTGAAGCCTGTGTGCCAAAAACCTTGCATTTTTCTGAATTTTTAGATTTGTTCACGCTATCAATAAATGTTCTGAATAGCAATTGTCATTCACCATCACTGAGATTTGTCTCTCTGTAGTTTAGAGAGTAAGGTGGCACCAGCTGTACCGCTGAACTGTGTCAGCTTCTTTTCACTATTGTTTGCTGACTATGCATGCATTTTATAGCTTCCGTAATTAAATAAAGAAGATAGGGAAGGTGTCATAACACTACTGAAATTCAAAGGGTGCAAGTTGTGAGACACAGAGGAAGCTTCCCTTGTGGCGTCTCTGTGTAAAAGGTGAATGCAATGTTAGGGAATTAAATTCTCCATATAAAAATAGATGTAAATAAAAAAATAAAGATAACTTTATTAAATACAGCAAAATTCAAATATAGGCAGCAGAACAGATGTTGTTACGCACAGGGAATATGTAGTCAGGCACATTTCTTTAGGAGCTGACTTAATCATTGTGGCATTTTTGAAGGAACAGGACCTTTTCTAGGAGCTGTTTAAGTAAGAAACGAAGTTGCAATGATATATTGCAATATAATCTATTTTTTAATACACACCTAGCCTAGGGGTATATTTATTAAAGTGCGGACGGACATGATACAATGTAGCGTATCATGTCCGACGCACATCGATAAATGCCGACCATTTATCATTGCCCCAGCAGTTCTTGTGAACTGCTGGTGCAATGCCACCCCCTGCAAATTCGCAGCCAATCGGCAGCTAGCAGTGGGTGTCAATCAACCCGATCGTATTTGATCGGGTTGATTTCTGTCCGCAGGCGGACAGGTTATGGTGCAGCGGTCTTTAGACCGCTGCTTCATAGCTTCTGTTTTCCGTACAGAGATTGATAAATTGACCCCCTAGTATTAAAAGCACATTAGATACAAAACATGTATATCCTGCCTATAAAAAACAATTATACCTGATAATACGTATAATGTTACAAGAAAAAGCTATTTTAATTGACAATGAAACTACCAGGAGAGGCATATTTGTGCAAAACTAATTCCTATGGCTGATATGGATGTTTATATTGGAAAACAGTAGCATGCACTACTAATTGTAAAAACAATGGGGCATACTTATTAAAGGTCTTGCGGACCTGATCCGCAAGATCTCGCTGAATGTGGAGAGCAATACGCTCTCCGCATTTAACATTGCACCAGCAGCTCACAAGAGCTGCTGGTGCAACGCTGCCCCTGCTGACTCGCGGCCAATGGGCCGCCAGCAGGGAGCTGTCAATCAACCCGATCGTACTCGATCGGGTTGATTTCCGGTGATTCCTGTCCGCCTGCTCAGAGCAGGCAGACAGGGTTATGGAGCAGCGGTCTTTGGACCGCTGCTTCATAACTTGTGTTTCTGGCGAGTCACAAGACTCGCCAGAAACACGGGCCGACAAGCTCCGTACGGAGCTTGATAAATGGGCTCCAATAAGTTTTATTCTAAAACCAAAACCAAACTGTTAAATACCCTTTTAGAGGCAGTAGTCAAAAAATAACTTTAAAGGGACAGTGTACACCTTAGTTATTTTAAAAAGAATAACTTTTCTGGCCACTTAAGAAATGGCTGTCAAAATTCACCCACTGATGACTTCATGAACTGAGTTTAATCTGGGCACTCTGCTGAATAGAGTTGACAGTCTGCTGAATAGGGGTTTGAATATTTGTGGTATGCGATGTTTGTACAATCCATGGGTATTTCACTTACCAATAAAGTGTATTGTGTGTGTCCTCTCAGCTCCCGGCTGCAGCTACAGTTGTGCATGCCCAAAATTGCGTCTCTGCTGCCTCAGAATCAAACTAGTGAGGCTTTTGTGACTGGACCCCATATGCAGCTTGGATCATGATGTCATCAGTGGGTGGACTTTGGCGGCCATTTCAAAGTTGCCAGAAAATATATACTTTTTAACCCCTTAATGACTAGCATCATACCCTATACTGTGCTGGTTGCTTATTTTCTTAAGGACCAGCTCTGTACCATGTACCTGGGCCTCTCTCTGCTGCGATTTTGCTAACATTGGCAAGATCACTCTATTTCTGCATGCCTCATGAGAGGGGCAGTCCAGAAATAGAATTGCAGAAAGACCAATGCAGATATAGAGACATTCTAATCATTGGTGGTGTGGAAGGGTCAGGAGGGAGGCAGGTGGGCTTTCCATCGCTGGAGGGGGGCGGGAATGAGCTGAAGAAGGGTGGGAATGGGTGGAACCGCTACTTCAGAAACAAAACACTGAGAGGGAAAAAATATGTAATTAGAAGGGAGAAAAAAGCCCTAGTAAAGGATCACTTGGAGGAGAGGGCAGGGTGGGCCACTATACTACAGAAAAGATTGTATTTTTAAAAAAATAACATAAAAAACATAAATTAATCTAAACTGGGTACTGGAAGACAGCTGCCAGTACATAAGATGGCGGACACTAGTTATATGGGGGATAGTTAGAGAGCTGTTTGGGATTCATCAGGGCGGTAGGAGAGTAAGGGGGAATTAAATAAAAATAAAAAAAGCACTAAAACTTCACATTTTCAGACTATCTGCCAGTACCTAAGATGGTGGTGACTAGTGGGGGTAATTGAGGGAAAAGATCAGATAGGGATCAGGGGGGGTGTCAGGTGAGAAGGTAATCTCTACACAATAGCTAAACTTAACCTCACAAGCTACCTGAATTACAGAAGTGTGGTGCGCAGCTGCAATTAACAGCCTTTTATTACCAAAAAGCAATGGCAAAGCCATGCATGTTTGCTATTCCTGAACAAAGGGAATCCTAAAGAAACTTTTACATCCATTTATGTTATGACTGCACAAGCAGTATATAAATAATTTCAGTGATAAGTTTGTGAAAAAGTTAACAATTTTTTTTTTTTTAATATGGTCGCATTTTGCAGTGAAACGGTGGCATGAAACATACCAAAATGATCCTAGATCAATACCTTGGGTTGTCTTCTAAAAAAAATATAGTTTTTATAGGTAAAAAAAAAAAAGAAGCATTTTTTCGGTTGAAATTAAGTGATAATAAAAATGCTAAAAAATCTCTGGTCTTTTGGGCAAGTTTTTATCTTAAATGCCCGGTCCTTAAGGGGCTAAAATAACTTTTCTGCATGATATAGAAAGGGGTACAGGAGGCTATTTGCAGGCTTAATCTAAGGTAAACCTTTAAGATAATTAAGGTGTAGGCTGTACCTTTAATGTCCATTTAAAGGGACAATGTACTATAAAATGTATTTTCTCTTAATGTTCCATCATGTTAATTTTTTGTATTTGAAATACCTGGTTTTGCTTATTTAAACCATCACTTGTTTTTCTCCAGAATATGCCAAAAACAATGGGCTGAGCCTGCAAGTAAAGCAGAGCTGCTAATGTTATATATGTAAGGAATTAAATGCTAATTAAGGTTGGGGGAGTGGGGGTTAAGTGAGCACAGCCATCTATTTCATTTGTTCATTTGTCAGCTTTTTATGCTACACGGTACTGGGCAGCCAAGTAAACAGAATACTTAAAGTAAGATTTTAAGGTTAGTATTTAAAGTTTTAGCACTTGATCTGACACTAAGGCACCCCTTGGTTATTGCCTGCATTGTCTAATGAGAGATCAATTCTTTTGACTAATACAAATTATATTATACGTTACCCACACTCCTCAACAATGTAGGTCCAAGTCCTTGATGAGCTTTAGAAAAGTAACTTTATATTAAATTAATTATGTTAGAATGTTTAAAGTGATATTAACTCAAAATTTAGTTTTCCATAAAGGGCAGATTACAAGTGGAGCACTAATTTATTGTATACAAATATTTATTGTATGCGCAAATGGGCAAATTCTACAGTTTACAGGCGTGGGATAAATAACCAGCCATTTGCGGGATAAATAACCAGCCATTACAAGTGGCTGATTACTGTGCCTTTACATTGCGGTCTAGCGGAACTGTTCACAGTAGGTGGCAGATTTAACAAGCAGCAGATGTTGCACTCTACCCCAATAGTTTCCAGATTGCTGGAAACATAAGTTAAGAAGCAGCGGTCGTAAGACTGCTGCTCCTTAACTCGTCCGCCACCTCTGAGGCGGCAGAAAGCAATCATCCCGATCGGATGCGATCAGGATGATTGACACCCCCCGCGAGCGGCCGATTGGCTGCTAATCTGCAGGTGGCGGCATTGCACAAGCATTTCACTAGCGTATGCAGTCGGCATTTAGCGATGTTGGGGCTACAGCGGATCATGTCCGTCCAACATTTAATAAATCAGCCCCTAAATATGAATATGCTTATATACATATATATTAATATTTGCTGCCCGTCGCTGCGTGACTTAACCCCTTTTCTACACTAGACTTGAATGAAAGATAAAAGTGAAAGTACAAGATAAAGATTGGAATTAAAAAATTACAAAAAAAAAAAATTGGAATTAAAAAAAGGTTTTGTCTCTAGGCACATATATGCCAGCCTATTTTGTGCTCTTATAGTGCATGTATATATATATATCACACACAAGCCGTGAGACTTGGAGTTTCTTCAGATATCTACATCTACCCGGCAATTTAAGAGCAGCCGCTCAAACCACCATCCGCTTCCAGAGTGTGAGGTGTGGGACTCCTGTTAGCTTTCTCTGCCAATTACAGCTGCTATGTGTAGGACATGTGACCTCTATGCATTTTTGTCTGCTGGTCGTTCAGACCTTTTTTAAGAGGTGCAGTCATGTAACCGACCAATGCCATAAGAACATGCTAGTCACATGTCCACCAATCAAAGACTCAATCAAAGGACTAAGCATTGTCTTAATCAGACGTTGTAAATTTTAAGTTTTATTTTATCTATACTTCTAGAGTGCTTTTATTATTTCAATAACTAGCGCTGATTTGTAATTGTTCAGTTTATACATATATCCACGCTAAGGGAAATCCAGCTGACTATTGAACCATGGCTTTAGCATCAGCACAAGAAAGGGGAAACAAAAGTCATGTGCTTAGTTAGCAGCCCCTGCATAGGCTGAACACAACCAATATCACAAAGTCCCAGCGCTCAGCATCTCAAAGATTCTTCACACAGCGAGTAAAAATGTAATCCATCCAAACTTTAGTTTTAAAAAATTAAAAACACACACATTAGACACATTGGGCTGGATTATGATAAAAAATATTTTTTTAAAAATTGCACAAAAAAAGTTAATAAGGGTTTAAAGGTATGAGGTCTCAGATGTTGGAAAAGAAATGGCAGGAAAATGGCTTTAACATTGAGATACATACATATACATGTCTAAATGTGTATATGTGTGTGTATATGAGTCTTTTACAGTCAAATAGATGAAAACATGTAAACGCATATTTATGCAATAGTCATATTTAATAAAGTGTTAAACTTTGTATTTATTGTAAATATTGGACTTTCCAATGTACTGCACATAGCAGAATATGTTCTAAGAATTTTTAAATATATATTCCTATATATATTTATATATATATATATATATATATATATATATATATATATATATATATATATATATAAAGAATCAAATCATGTGCACTCACTGTTACAGACCTACAACCGCCGGGTGCTGCGTAGAGTGTATACATCCACAGTAATTATCCTATACGAAGAATAAAACGCTGCACTCACCGGTCTTCATGAAAAAAGTTCAAAATTTAATCTCATCAATTCAGCATAATCAAAATACAAGAATCCCAAATGTTTCAGTACCAAACTGGCACCTTTCTCAATGGGTAATAAACCTGTATCCCAATGTTCTCTACTGAACCCACACACCTGTTATCCTAATATACCCTTCAGTGCTAAAAACTTCTGGTACTAACGAGTTGCAGCCTACATCGCACATCACTGACAATCAGTCATTCAGAACCAGAGTGCATGGCTAATTAACATAGCCGCGCCTCCAGTGACGAAATAGTACAGACATCACTGTTGACATTTTTGATTGCGGTCAGAGCAGGCGTCAACCCGACAGCACCCCGGAGGTTTACTATTGACTAAATTAAAAAAGGAGATATACAGCACAATTATGCCTAGATTCTTCATATGATCTAGCATAGAGTGCCTTTTTATTATTAAAAACTTTAAAAATTTGAGAATCCTTCCGAAAACCCTAACCTTATACTGAATCTATACACTTCATGTCAGTTTGCAGCATGGTAGAAACTGGTTAAAGGAAAGCAACACACTCATTGATCAGAATAGTCCAAGATCTTGTTAATGGATACTGTGATTTGTATATCAGATGTTATCAGGCTACATTTTTCTCCTGATGCCGGAGCTGACCTAGATCGATCAATCATGGCGAGATCCAGTTACAGGAACACATTATAGTCCAGCTGTATATTCAACCCTCTGGGGGTTACAGTATCCAATCAGTATATCCATGATGTTTCTAATTGTATACGTTTTTTCTGTCTATTACCACCTCTACTAAGAGAAGGCACATGATCAATTAACATAGTCCTCAGGCTAGCAGCTGTATGCCCAGCTTGCAGAAAATGCCTGGCCACTGGTTGGTCCGATGTCTGCTTATCGATTGCGGCTCTTATGGCATGGCGGTGGTTTGCCATCCTCTCTCTAAAGGTAGTTGAGGTCTTTCCAACATAGACAAGAGAACATGGACACATCAAAATGTAGATCACGAAAGTGCTGGTGCATGATAATCTGTGAAATTTTTTATATTTCCTCCCAGTCCGGGGATGATGGAACTGGGCTCCCGTATGCATGCTGTTGCATGTAGTGCAGTCTCCACATCTATAGCATCCTAACTTCTTTTTCCCATTCATCCAGGTGCCTTTCTGATAGCATTTCACTGGATCATTATGTACAAGGATGTCTTTTAAGCTAGATGCTTTTCTATAGACAATACGAGGAGCTTCCATTCGGGTGAAGGGGAGTAATTTATCAGATTTAACAATGTCCCAGTTTTTCTTCACAGATTCCTCCAGTACTTTATGCAAAGGAGTAAACGTTGTGATGAGATTGATATTATTATTCATATTATCTGTTGTAGCTGGTTTTGGTTGTAACAGTGTCATCTGATCATATTGTGACATTTCAATGTGTGTTCTTTCAATATCCATGGTTCTATAGCCTTGCTGTTTTAGCTTGAACTTCATTTTTTCTTCTTGTGTAATCCTGGTGTCAATGAGTGTGTTGTTACGCACTACTCGCATGAGCTGAGAGGAGATCACACTCCTTTTTTGATGTTCAGGGTGAAAGCTAGTGGAGAGTAGCAACAAATTTTTGTCCGTTGACTTTGAATATAATGATGTAGCAAATTTATAACCATTGTTATATGAATATTTATTAATATTCCAATCTAAAAATGGTATTGTCTCCATACTGTATATATACTTAAACCGTATTGTAGATTCAAGTTTATTTAAAGTGTCAATCCAATTGACTAAATAATCTACTGAGCCCCTCCATATCAAAAACACATCATCTATATATCTGATGTAAAACTTTATATTGGTGACAGATGAAGTATTTATGATATAAGTCTCGTACCAAAGCATATATAAGTTGGCATATGCGGGAGCCATACTTGAACCCATAGCAGTCCCTGCTATTTGTAGGAAAAATTCCATTTCAAATTTGAAAAACTACTTCTCTAGACAAAATGTTAATAGTTCAAGCAGGAACTCTGTGAGGGGTCCCGCATATGCCAATGATGAGATTACCATGGACCTGACAGCCTGCACACCACCGCCATGAGGGATGACAGTGTACAGACTGTCAACATCCATGGTTACCAGTAAATCATCAGATTTTAACCAATCTATATTGATCAGTTTTCTAATCAAAGAAGGGGAGTCAAGTAGAAAGGAAAATTACTCTTTTACCACAGGTTGAAGCTGGTAATCTATAAATTCAGCAACCTTAGAACATAATGAATCTCGGGCAGACACGATAGATCTGCCAGGGGGTTTTATTAAAGTTTTGTGAACCTTGGGCAGTAAATATAGTACAGGAATCACTGGAAAAGGTACACTCATAAATTCATATTCGTTCTCATGAATCATCCCAGCTTCAAAGCCACATTTAAGAATGTAATCTAATTCCTTTTTAAAGGATGTGGTTGGATTGCCCCTTAATTTACAATAGGTGGTATTATCAGATAATTGTCTATATGCTTCGTCATGATAATCAGTGTAATTCTGAATTACAAATCGACCCTCCCTTGTCTGCAGCATGTATTATAATAGAGTGGTCATTTTTTAAACTTTGTAAAGCATTCTTCTCTTCTTTAGTGAGGTTCGAATAGTACCTATCAGGTCTAGCTTGTTCAAAAGAGTTAGTAACCATTTGGGTGAAACTTCGAATGGAGGGGTTGTGATTAGTTGGATCAAAGTTACTTGATGGCTTGAATTTGCTGGATATAGTCTGTTCTCTGTCCTTAAAAAAATCTTTTATCTTAAGCTGCCTTTGCAGTTTATATAGATCCACATTCATGTGGAACTTATCAACTTTAGGGGTTGGGACAAAGGACAGGCCTTTATTCTGCAATCTCTTTTCATCCTCCTTGAGGGGCTGATCACTAAGGTTGTAAACAATATTCACTTCCTCCTGGGGGGCTTTTTCTTTGTACCTTCCCCTTCTGACATGGTATCTGTGTTTTTTCTTTTTAAGGTAGAGGGGATTTGTTGGAAGACCTTGTGGTGATCCCCCCTAAAGGGAGTCCACTACCAATTATATTGCTAGATGTTTCAGCATCACACTCTGATTAATCGCCACCACTACTATCTACAGTATCAATATTTGATTTATTCTTAAACTGTCTTCTACGTCTAGACTGGAATCTGGTATTGTCTTTTCCACAGAGCCACCTATACACTCTTTTTTCACGATAATCTGTTTCTACTGTGGTTAATTTGTTGCTTTTAAAAGAAAGTAAATCATTTCGATATTTGTTCGCCTGTGTTTGTAGTTTTTTTTTACTCAATCCTCACTTGTGTCATTAACCAAGGTCTGAAAGCTAAGTTGTTTCACCTCATCTAGTTCCATTTTAATCAGGTTATATAATCTGTTCGATTCTTCAACTACCAACAGAATAAGGTCATATGAACACTTATTTAAAATTGAGCACCATTTCCTGCAAAATTCACTATTTGATCTTCCTATAGTAGGAATGTTTTTGATGCAAAAGCCTCTTGGTATGCTCTTATTCTTATGGTAGTTAGAGAGATATACTGTGTGTAGGTGATGGTCTACTTCTCTTTTTTGAAGATTTAATAATTTATGATAGACATCTAGGGGTGTTTCTCCCCTCAACTCATGCAAGTCAGTCACTACACGCATCCGTTCTGCATCTGCTTCAGTAAACACAAATTATTCTTTGTTGACAAAATCATCTCCAATATTGGATAGATTATGTTGAGAAAGTCCCAAAGCTTCCATAGTATAGTGTAATTTAAGTATCTTGTTACACTTTACAAAAAAATTGCAGCAGTGATTAGGTCCCACATACAAGGCAGTTATTCAAGGATTGTCTCTTTAAATCTTGTATTAAAACCAGAGCAGCCAAAACAATTGAGCTGAAAAAATATGAGCACTTCACATTGGGACAGAAGGCAGCAGTTTGTGCTAATTCTATTACAACATGTCACAATGTATCAATATTTCAATAGTATCCACAAACAATGTGCAGGGTACAACTTCAACATAGCTTATAAAGGATCAAATCAAGTGCACTCACTGTTACAGACCAACAACCGCCAGGGCGCTGTGTAGAGTGTATACATCCATAGTAATTATCCTATATGAAGAATAAAACGCTGCACTCACCGGTCTTCATGAAAAAAATTAAATTTTTAATCTTATCAATTCAGCATAATCAAAATACAAGAATCCCAAATGTTTTGGTACCAAACTGGCACCTTTCTCTATGAGTAATAAACCTGTGTCCCAATGTTCTCTACTGAACCCACACACCTGTTATCCTAATATACCCTTCAGTGCTAAAAACTTCTGGTGCTAACGAGTTGCAGCATACATCACACGTCACTGACAATCAGTCATTCAGAACCAGAGCGCATGGCTAATTAACATAGCCGAGCCTCCAGTGATGAAATAGTACATACGTCACTGTTGACATTTTCGATTGCGGTCAGAGCAGGCGTCAATCCGACAGCACCCGGAGGTTTACTATTGACTAAATTAAAAAAGGAGATATACAGCACAATTATGCCTAGATTCTAGCATAGAGTGCCTTTTCATTATTAAAAACTTAAAAAATTTGAGAATCCTTCTGAAAACCCTAACCTTATACTGAATCTATATACTTCATGTCAGTTTACAGCATGGTAGAAACTGGTAAACGGAAAGCAACACACTCATTGGTCAGAATGATTTGTATATCAAATGTTATCAGGCAACATTTTTCTCCTGATGCCGGAGCTGACCTAGATCAATCAATCATAGCGAGATACAGTTACAGGAACACATTATAGTCCAGCTGTATACTCAACCATTGTGGGGTTACAGTATCCAATCGGTAGATCCATGATGTTTCTAATTGTATAAGTTTTCTCTGTCTATCACCACCTCTACTAAGAGAAGGCACATGATTGATTAATATAGTCCTCAGGCTAGCAGCTGTATGCCCAGCTTGCAGAAAATGCCTGGCCACTGGTTGGTCCGATGTCTTCTTATCGATTGCGGCTCTTATGGCATGGCGGTGGTTTGCCATCCTCTCTCTAAAGGTGGTTGAGGTCTCTCCAACGTAGACAATAGAACATGGACACATCAGAGGGTAGATCACAAAAGTGCTGGTGTATGATAATCTGTGAAAAATTTTATATTTCCTCACAGTCCGGGGATGATGGAACTGGGCTCCCGTAAGCATGCTGTTGCATGTAGTGCAGTCTCCACATCTATAGCATCCTAACTTATTTTTCCCAAACATACAGGTGCCTTTCTGATAGCATTTCACTGAATCATTATGTACAAGGATGTCCTTCAAGCTAGATGCTTTTTCTATAGACGATACGAGGAGCTTCCATTCGTGTGAAGGGGAGTAATTTATCAGATTTAACAATGTCCCAGTTTTTCTTCACAGATTCCTCCAGTACTTTATGCAAAGGAGTAAACGTTGTGATGAGATTGATATTATTATTCATATTATCTGTTGTAGCTGGTTTTGGTTGTAACATTGTCATCTGATCATATTGTGTATATCTCCTTTTTTAATTTAGTCAGTAGTAGACCTCTGGGATGCTGTCGGGTTAACGCCTGCTCTGACCGCAATCAAAAATGTCAACAGTGACGTATGTATTATTTCGTCACTGGAGGCACGGCTATGTTAATTAGCCATGCGCTCTGGTTCTGAATGACAGATTGTCAGTGACGTGCGATGTAGGCTGCAACTCGTTAGCAACGGAAGTTTTTAGCACTGAAAGGTATATTAGGATAACTGGTGTGTGGGTTCAGTAGAGAACATTGGGACACAGGTTTATTACCCATTGCGAAAGGTGCCAGTTTGGTACCGAAATGTTTGGGATCATGTATATATATATATATATATATATATATATATATATATATATATATATATAGGTATAATGTATATTTGTGCACAATAACATCATATATATATATATATATTTATTTATATGTATTTATGAATAAATAGAACATATATCTATGTGAGGAACATTGAAATGTGGGGTTAGCGCACTTGAGAATAGGTGATCGTGTTTGCATGCAAGTAGGGTTTTAGTTTTTTTGCTACATTGACTTATATGGGGGAATATGTTATTGCACCTGCAATATTGTCAATTTGGCTTTTTAGGTGCGCCGGGTTAGCGTGCAACCGATAACTTTATACTTTCAACTTGTAATACAAGTGCAACCTGACGTACACAAAAAGCTTACTTCTACTGAAATTAACACTTGTGTTAAATACCACTCCACTGGTAATCTGGCCCATTGTGTCTAATGTGTGTGTTTTACTTTTTCAAAATAAAGTTTGGATTACATTTTTGCTCACTGTGTGAAGAATCTTTGAGACGGGACTTTGTGACATTTGTATACATATACATTATATACCTATATATATACAGTATCTCACAAAAGTGAGTACACCCCTCACATTTTTGTAAATATGTTATTATATCTTTTTATGTGACAAGAAATTACACTTTGTTATAATGTTAAGTAGTGAGTGTACAGCCTGTATAACAGTGTCGATTTGCTGTCCCCTCAAAATAACTCAACACACAGACATTAATGTCTAAACCTTTGGCAACAAAAGTAAGTACACCCCTAAGTGGATGGCCAGTCCATCACCCTTACCCTCAGCTTCTTTAGCAAGGCAGTAGTTGTCTTGGATGTGTGTTTGGCATCGTTATCATGTTGGAATACTGCCCTGCGCCCCAGTCTTCGAAGGGAGGGGTTCATGCTCTGCTTCAGTATGTCACAGTACTGTAGCTCCCCAGTGCCAGCAGCACTAATGCAGGCCCAGACCATGACACTCTCACCACCATGCTTGACTGTAGGCAAGACACACTTGTCTTTGTACTCCTCACCTGGTTGCCACCACACAAGCTTGACACCATCTGAACCAAATAAGTTTATCTTGGTCTCATCAGACCACAGGACATGGTTCCAGTAATCCATATCCTTAGTCTGCTTGTCTTAAGCAAACTGTTTGCGAGCTTTCTTGTGCATCATCTTTAGAAGACACTTCCTTCTGGGACAACAGCCATGCAGACCAATTTGATGCAGTGTGTGGTGTATGGTCTGAGCACTGACAGGCTGACCATCCACTCCTTCAACCTCTGCAGCAATGCTGGCAGCACTCATACGTATATTTCCCAAAGACAACCTCTGGATATGAAGCAGAGCATGTGCACTCATCTTCTTTGGTTGACCATGGCGAGGCCTGTTCTGAGTGGAACCTGTCCTGTGAAACCGCTGTATGGTCTTGCCCACTGTGCTGCAGCTCAGTTTCAGGGTCTTGGCAATCTTCTTATAGCCTAGGCCATCTTTATGTAGAGCGCCAATTCTTTTTTTCAGATTCTCAGAGAGTTCTTTGCCATGAGGTGCCATGTTGAACTTCCAGTGACCAGTATGAGAGAGTGTGAGAGCAATAACACCAAATTTAACACACCTGCTCCCCATACACACCTGAGACCTTGTAACACTAATGAGTCACATGACTCCGGGGAGGGATAATGGGAAATTGGGCCCACTTAGGGGTGTACTCACTTTTGTTGCCAACGGTTTAGACATTAATGGCTGTGTTTTGAGTTATTTTGAGGGGACAGCAAATTTACACTGTTATACAGGCTGTACACTTACTAATTTATATTGTAGCAAAGGGTCATTTCTTTAGTGTTGTCACATGAAAAGATATAATAAAATATTTACAAAAATGTGAGGGGTGTACTCACTTTTATGAGATACTGTATATATATATATATATATATATATATATATATATATATAAAAATATATATATATAAATATATATATATATATATACACATTGGAAAACATTTACCTAGACAAAATCACACAGCACATCTAGGTCCAAATCAATGATTATTGATTATTTGTCAGCCATTTCAGAGGACCGATGAGGATATATTGACAATCGGGTAATTAAATACCAACCATCCCCCATCATGTTCTTTTACTAAATCATTTACTTCTCTGGTGTTTTAATCAAGATAGATCAAAATTCAAGAGACATAATCTGTTTTAGCAATTACTAAATAAATACTGCTAAAATCCATTACAATAAAATCCTTAAAATTAAGAGACATAAATGTTCCTAGATAGCAAACTACAATAGCTGTTTTTTTTCTTAACATTGACACTGTTTAAAATGTTAATATACAGTATATCAATGATAATTTTGCCAACTAAAACTAGACTAAAACGAGGCTAAAACTAAAACAATTCTGATGACTAAAATACGACTAAATCTAAAATGGCATTTTAGTCAAAAGACTGACTAAAACTAAATCAAAATTACATTTTAGTCAAAAGACTATGACTAAAACTAAATCAAAATTTGCTGTCAAAATTAACACTTTATGCACAGTGATATAATCAATCCGTATCTAATTAATGCTCTTTTGTAAAACAAAAAACAAGGTTTTCTTCTTGTTTATTTACTAAACTTGGTTTTATTTAATTTTAAGATAAAGATGTTATATACCACAACAATCTGTTAAATCTGTATTGCCTGTTCACACCTTAATACCATAAATAAAAACAGGTTAATAAAACTGTTAGGTGTTGTTTTCAGGAGGGGGGTGTCAGTTCAGAACTGGGCATCGGGCACACCGTACCAGCTGGAAATTAGTACTTATCTGTTCAGGATATCCAGGAGAATAGATTTCAGACCACACAGCTATGATTCCAAAAACTATTCTGTTTATTGCAAGTTGTAAGGCACTTTTATAGTCAAGAGTTACAGCATATAGTGTTAACAAGTGATGTATTCATAATTACATCATCTTACATAGTATTTCTATAAGAACAAAGAAACTCATTTAAAATATAATTGGAAGAAAAGGAGTGTTAGGGAGTCATTTCTACAGAAATACCAAACTTCAGATAACAGTAACTGGGCCTCCTAGCCCAGCACAAATCACAGCCGTTTGACATCGTGTAGAGATAACAATGCATCCAAGCACATCGTCAGGGTCATTCTCAGGGCTATTCTATCTATGCAAGTCTCCCTAACATCAGCATATTTCTCACTACATACACTATAATAAAAGATTCATTAGACAAGATGGATGCCTAAGACAAAATGGCGGCGAAGAACAAGATGGCGCTAGTCATGCTAACAATTCCTAACAAAACCTTTACTACAGGAGTATATCATGAGTTTGGAAATACAGTGACATACAGGGTACATTGTGGTCATTAAGGGGCAAAGAACTGTTAAAGTTTTTATATTCGGTAATCTGTGCATTGGCATTACAGCCAATACAGTTTACAGTTTGTTTTTTTTATATTTTAAAGTTGCACTTATGTTTGTTTATGAAACTTGGTTTTATTTAATTTTAAGTTTTATAAAGGCGTTATATATCACAACGGCTAAATCTGTGTCTGCATTGCATGTTTAAACCTTAATACCATAAATAATAACAGGTTATTAGATGTTTACTCCTTGAGTATATAATGCGTTTGGATATTATAGAGAAATGCTTAAATAATGCATTACACTTTAACTAAACCCCTTAGATTTTTATCGACTAAAATCTACTGGAGATCAAGCCGACTAAAACTAAAACAATTCAGATGACTAAAATACGACTAAATCTATAATGGCATTTTAGTCAAAAGACTATGATTAAGACTATATTTATATTTTACAAAAGGTTTTTCATATTCCTTAAAACTGATGATGACAAATGTCACACATATGAAACAGGATTATTTGCTTAACTGTTTTTATTTATTAATTTATTTATTTGTCATAAATAAAGTCTTGGGTTAAAGGTGTTTATTTTGATTTGGAATGTAAACAGGAAGTGCATATGTCTCCGATACTGGTCGATGGAACAGAAGATCACTAGCTATTAGTGGACAGTAAAAACTCCCACAGCACAGGGACATCTATTTCACAAAAATAAATACATATAATGTTAATAAAGTTTTATTAAAATAGCAATGCAATAACATAATTAATTACAGCATGAATTTACAGAGATACAATTGTTCAACATTTTTAAAGCACCTTGGGCTAGATTATAAGTAGAGCGCAAATTATCGCTTCTGTAAAATCGATTTTTGTGCTCCCCTTAGTAATACCATTGCAGGCAAATGTGTGCTGTCATTACAAGTTAGGTGGAATGCGAACACAAACTAGCATTGGCATTTCACAGAAGCTTTGCGCTCACAAGAGCGCATTTCCTGAGGCACTAATGGGAGCCTCATTATCATGCCGTGAGACACGGCATGAGAAATAGCGCAGAGAAGGTGGTAAGTCGGCAGAGATTGGTTGCAGATTGGAAATATATATATACAAATATATAAATATATTCATATATATGTATGTGTTAATATGTGTATATACAGTTCCCATAGACAGCTATGTAATGGCACTTTTCAGTGCTGTTTTATTCTAACACCCCGCACCCGTCAAATTTAACCCCCTCATAACTGCTTTTTGCAGTTTTTATTTATTAAAAAAATCTACATTTAAAAAAAAAACAATCTTTATTTTGGGGCTAATTGGGGGTTATTTTGAAAATCAGCCAGTGATCTGACCTCTGGTTAATTTTCTGAGCGCTAATTGATTCCGTGAGCTTGCGGTTGCAATAACCAGGTTATTTATTGCGCTCCCGTAAAAGGGCTCATTTGCTTTTTTGTATTGGGAGATGGGATTTTTACATACAGAGGAGCCAGAGGCAGGAAGTGCTTATCAAACAGGAAGAAGTGACATTGTTACATGGTATACAAATGTTTTAGAAATATGCTGTAAAATTCTGGTATTATGCATAGTCATCTTAAAATTGGATTATGCAATCCACTACTAATTTTATTTTGGCTTTAGAATAATGAATAATTCTGCTATTTTTAATGTAAGATATTTTTGTCAATATTGAATAAAGTTTATTTTTTTATTGAAAGAGTGAACTCACTACCTGTGGATGACAGATGGAAGAGGCGCCTCATGGGACAAGTATCGTTTGAGGCAGCAAAGGGACACACATAAGCAGCGGACCCCCCACACAGAGTGTTACTCACAAGAGCGGCGGTACAAACGTGTACCCAGACAGGCAGGACGGAACCAAAAGTCGCCCGTCAGACAGGCGTAAGCTCGGTACGCTAGGCAAACGTCACTCAGCAAGCAGCGTCAGAGTAAACCCAGCAGGGGAACCAATAGAGTCGAAGGGTCTTGAGGGAACGTTTTCGAGCTGCAGCTGCACAGGAAGTAAATGGGAGGGAAACAAAGGACCTTTACTTCCCATTTACTTCCTGTGCAGCTGCAGCTCGAAAACGTTCCCTCAAGACCCTTCGACTCTATTGGTTCCCCTGCTGGGTTTACTCTGACGCTGCTTGCTGAGTGACGTTTGCCTAGCGTACCGAGCTTACGCCTGTCTGACGGGCGACTTTTGGTTCCGTCCTGCCTGTCTGGGTACACGTTTGTACCGCCGCTCTTGTGAGTAACACTCTGTGTGGGGGGTCCGCTGCTTATGTGTGTCCCTTTGCTGCCTCAAACGATACTTGTCCCATGAGGCGCCTCTTCCATCTGTCATCCACAGGTTCCCGTTGTCCACTCACCATTTCTGAGAGAGCTGCCTGGATTGCTGTTTGCCGAATCCGCCATCTGCCACATGCTGTGATCATTTGCGCACTTCTATAGAGACTCTGTGTGCTATCTCGGTTCTCTTTAATCTAACTCACTACCTGAATTAGTTATTGACCTTATAAATATTAAATATTAGCAAATATCTTGCTTTATCTTTTTTTTTTACTACACAGTAGATCTCTTTAGGAACAATGAGATCTGAGAATATAAGCCATTAAAAGTTGACTTCCAAATGAAAACAATTTTAATGTGAATAATAAATGATATAGCACATTGGCTTTGGTTTGAAGTGTCCCTTTTTGTAGCTGGAAAGAAAACCATGTAACCTTACTCTAGTAGTGAAGCGTTAATAAGATAATGCCATGAAGCATTATAACTAGTTAACCAATGTACAGTTTTGCAAAGTGATATATTACTTGCTTGCTTCTCGTGTAATGGCCAGTGTAATGGTATGGCAAGTGTCACTGGTCTGAAACTGCTTTTAGCTTATTGTTCTTCTTGACTAAACTTAATGAAGTAATACATCTTAATTATGTGCGCATGAGCGGCTTTGCTATAGGTCAGAAAAAAATGAGCCTCTGCATTTTGGATCTGATGAAACTTGAAATTAAGTGTAGTTTAACATAATGTCCCCAAAAAAACATTTGCTGCATTGTTGCAGGTAATTGAAGCTGAAACATTTTATTGTGCAGAAAAATAAGAGTTAGTTGAAAAATATACAACACACACACAAACACGTACAAACACATGAGGTGGCACACAATTGTACACATGTGATTATACACATGTGCGCACATGCACTTGCAGTACACACATATACACATATGTGCACACATGCAGCTAAGGACACAAGCACACCAACACACACAAATAACTTTTGTAGCACATATATAAAAATACCTACATAACATCACAAAATAATTTATGCTGGTATTAAAGAATTTCTCAGTCGGTTTTGGAAAAGTGACTTCAAACCTCTTAACATTTGTGGCTAGTATTAAGGAGTCATGAGGTTTAGGGGGCTATCACTTTTTGTGGGCGTGCTATTTTCAGGAGGGGGTGGGGTTACTGGTTATAGTGGGTGGGGTCATGAGATTGTGGGTATGATCATGAGTGTGTATGGACAGTCTATGGGCGGGGCTAAGGGAAATTCCAAATCCGGATATTTTGCTGTCTCAGCAGGAAAGAGCTCAGAATTAAGGGGTGTCCCTCACAAATAGGGATAGTTGAAAGGTTTGATAATTTCTTTCATTAGTTTTAGCACTTTACTGTTGTGTCCTAGGAGTTTTAAAAATTAGCTGGGTACAGGGCTGAGTTTATATTTCTTTCATAAGGTGGTGAAAGTCCATGATCCTTGACATGTGGGATTGAATTCCTACCACGAGGCAAATGTACTCCAAATACCAAGAGCTTTTAAAACCTTCCACCTCCCTGTATACCTGTTTTTATCTTTGCCTCCTATGAGTAGGTAACCAGTTGAGGGGCTCCAGATTCTATGTTGAAAGGGGTTCTCAGACCTATGTGAGACCTGTTTCCCCTTTCAGACAGCAAGTTTAGGATAGAGGGGTGTATGGAGTACTAGTAGCGACACAAGTTTTCCCTATGGTATTTTAGTTACCAGCCTGCCACAGATGTCGCAGGGACCTGTCCCTTGCCTCTTCCTGTTGGGTCGTTGTCGAACTTCTCTCTGATATCCTCTGCTGTTGCTTGCACATCACTGGATAGACTCTCTAAAGAAAGCAGCTTTTCTCTACATCTGGTATGCTCATTGGAGTCGGTGCTGTTCACGTAAGTAAAAAGCACTCACATAGCCCTCAGGCTATTAGTATGTACATTTTTTAATACTCAGACATGTTACGCCTTAGCTACATACAGTACATATTTTTTATAAAATGTTGTATGTGGGGTGTTGATGCAGTCAGTATGTGGCAAATTAAACCATTTATTTTTGCTTTTTTACTTCAGAGTTCCTTTTCTGTTTAGCTCTGCCCATATTTTTTGTGGGGTTTAACTACAGATCACACTCTCTTTTGCTTAGTGATTTTGTTAGCGGCGTCTAATGTGCGCTATTGTCCTATGCAGAGTGTGCTCCCTGGCTCCTATTTTTTTTCCACTAGTGTTTGGACAGCATGCTCCTTCAGTCTTATCAGAGCAGAGTACTGTTTCAACGTGCTACTCTTTTGGCCCCATTGATTGTTATCGAGGCGGGTTCGCTATTGCCACCAGTGCAATAGTTAATGTTTTTCCCACCTTTGTTTGCGCGCTCTTTCTTACTGGGTACAGCAGTCATTTTTAGCGTATCATCAGCGGTGATTTACTGTATCTACAGAGTTTGGTGTTGGAGGGGTGTGTACCTTGAACATTAAAAGCTTGAGTTTCCTTTTCAGCCAATATTACTATATATATATATATATATATATATATATATATATATATATATATATATATACAGTGTATTTATGTGTATATTTATATATATATCTTTACTTCTGTTGTTAATAATTCTTACCTTTGCACTATATTTAGCAGTTTTGTTATAAGCTGTGTTATTGTTTTTTTTTTTTATTCTGTATGTTCCTACTTTATTTTATAATAGAGTCAATTAAGCTGTCCCCTCTGCAACCTTCTCAGACCCTTTGGAGCTTTAGAGATCTACAATCCATAATTGTTCACAAACTATGCTTATGTTTTGCAAAACTGTTCTAGTTTGCTAACTAACTATGTAGTACCTGTGTGAGTCATGTCATGCACTCTGGTCATTCTTTCCCTATTTTTTCATTTAAGGATGTTTGTCCTACTCCCATGTGTACTTTAAATGGAGGTTTTATAGACTTTGCTCCATAGATTTAATTTACTCACAATAACTGAAGTTTTTAGTGGCTCTGTCTCCTCCAAGTAAGCAAAAATGCAAGTCTTTTAAATCTAGTGTAACAGAAGACATTTCTGTTTCTTCTATTTCACAGAAGTTCCAGAAACATTTCAAGGAAGCTACTGGCAGAAAAGTCTTTCAAGCCGCAATGTCTTGCAAAATCAGTCTTTTTTTTTTTTTTCTTGTGTCCCACCCATATTTTGAGTACTCTACAGCTTGGATATTTGATCCCTCAAGTCACCTTATGAAAGAAAACATAATTTATACTTACACAAAAAAAAAAAGTAAAAACAGGTGCACCTGTGAACATCTAATACGCTATCAATGGTGCAAGCAGTCCAAAATAGATACTTTAAACATAAGGAGGTAGAACAGTTACCATGACAAGTAAAACTGTTAAAGAAGGACCAAGGCTGCACTCAAGAATTACTACACTATATTACCAAATTGAAAAAAGAGCCTAAAATACAAACACACAAAAAGGAAAATCTGCCTTAATACTTCAGTCCAATATAACCAACATCTAAGTAATAACATTCCAAGAGCTAGCTACAAGAAACACTGCAATTACTGAGCATGTACAGTTTGTTAAATGGGGCCCCAAGGATAGCAAAGTCCGTAATGAGCCGTAGAACTATCAGAACTGGGCACTCAAGTGTCATAGGACATGCTCCAGTATGCGCTCAGTCTCCTAAGATATGGAAGTACAAGTGACAGTCTTTGATATCCGGGTTACGGACAAAGAGGCTCCAAAATAAAGCACAATCTGTGCAAGGTTAATCAGGAAAGGTAGGTTGGAGTGTTCAAGAAAACCGAGGCATAAATGGGGTGCAAGACTAATGTAAGCTGTACCTAACCTCACATAAATATTGTCTGCTCTTAAGTTGGATAAACTGAAATCCTCTTCCTTAGTATGGTGTTCAGATGGTGGGTAGGTTGGCGTCTTCACTTGCCATTTAGATTCCCTGCCTCATAGATGCAGCGTAGCAGCTCCCAGCTGTGTCGAACGTAGCGACTACATCATTAGGTTCCAAAACATGATGCGTTTTGCCCCTTTCCAGAGAGGGTTGGATCCAGGGCCTCGTCAGATGTAGAATTAATTGGTATTGTTGCTATTTGTAGTTTTTATTTGTTAATAAATAATGCCCCTTTATGTGTTGTCATCAGGGCTTACGTAGTGGCTTAAAATTGTTTGATACTATGTTTCACTTATTGGTCCATATTATAGACTCCTAAAAAGAAACCAGGATCAGTTCTGTTATAGATTCTTTACTACATCTGTAGATTTCTAAATACATATATGTTGAGTCATCACAAAAAGAGATAATTGATCAGTTGATTTTGGATGCCTTTGTATTGCATATATCATGTCAGCCTAAGCACATGCATCTTATTTGCCTTTGCCTATTATTGTCATAGACCAATTCATGAACTTTATTCTTTAAAATTCCGCAAATACATAGTGTTCATGATGTATGCAAGCATGCATCTTGTACAGTACATATCATAAAAAGCAGGAATACTCAATTTTCTCATTAAGACCCACAGGACATTTTTTATGTCATCCCTATGTTTTCTTATCCTATGTTTCAATTCCCTTGTCATTAATCCGACATAGAATTTTGGACAAGGACAGTTTAAAAGGTAAATATTTTTTTTAGAGATACAGGTAATCCTGTCTTTGACTGAATGAGGCATTATTTTAGTAGGTGTACAGAAAGTAGATGATCTTATAATGTAAGTACAGTATACACAATGTCCACATGGGACACTACCACCTTGATTATGTAAGGCTGTCAACCAGTTAGTCCCTTGTTCTCTTTTGAAATCACCATACACTAGTTTGTCTTTAATGCTAGAGGCCTTTTTAGCGGTCAAGAGGGGGTACTCTGATATACATCCATTTAGAGTTACATCATTTGACAAGACATGCCAATGGGTATTTAAAATGCCACACAACTTTTTTCCAATGCGAGTTATACCTGGTGATCAACCTGGCATGATTATTGTCACTTGATCCATCTCTTTTGTTGTTATAGCGTGCCCTTACACAGGCTTTTTGTACTTGCCTTTTTGAATATCCCCTTGAGAGAAATCTATCATCCATTTGCTTGACCTGTTCTTCAAAGAACTGTACTGATAAACAACACCTCTTTAACCTTAAAAATTGTCCCACTGGGACCCCATTTTTTTTTTAAGACTCATGGTGATGACTGGTAGCATATAGAACAGTAGTGTGAATTTCATTGCCTATCTTAAAAATCTTGAGACCCATGAAGGTAGCTTCCTTATTACTCACATTATATGTTAGAATAAGATTGAGGTCATTTTTATTCAAAATGTTTACAAAATCTGAGACCGATTTCTAATCACCCTTCCAGAAAATTAGTACATCGTCCACGTACCTCAACCACAGAGCAACATGTTTGTCCACCCATTCAGACAGATCATGGAACACTATATTGGTTTCCCAAAATCCAAGGAGAATACATGCATACGTGGGTGTACATGTTGCACCCATAGCTGTGCCGCGGACTTGTCTGTACAGCTTACCGTCAAACGTCGAAGCAAAAGATATTATTTGTTAATACAAATTGCAATAGTTTTAATACTAGTTTTTTGTTGTCCTCATACTCTTGTCCTCTCAATTCCAAAAATATTTAGCTGTTTTAAGACCTGCTTTATGGGAAATTGACGAGTAGAGTAACTCCACATCTAGAGTTACCAGCAACATGTTTTGGTCTACTGAAATTCTGTCAAGATTTTTTTAAGGACGTCCCCTGTATCTTGGACATAGGAGGAAAGAGACTCCAAAAAGGGGTGAAGAAAATAATCTATGTAGCGGCTAATCCCTTCAGTAGGGCCTACTATGCCCTAGATAATGTGGAGTCCTGAAGGATGTTTAAGATTTTTGTGGGCTTTAGGGATGCAGTAAAAGGTGGGGAGAATGGGAGAAGGATTATTTAATGCCTCATATTCTTTATTTGTGATGAAGCCATAATCCCTAGCCTGTTTAAGCACAAATAGTCGTCAATTACATGATTCTTCATAGTTCTGTTGGATAACTACCTCATATTGTTCTCTGATAAGGAGTTATCTTTTTACTTCTTGAGCATATGCAACTTGGTTCATGATGACTATATTGCCACCTTTATCAGATGGCTTAAAGACCAGATCTTTTCTCCTAATAAGTTCCTCTAGAGCAACCATTTCTTGTTAACTTAAGTTATCATCAACAATCCCTGTAATTTCAATTCTGCTCACATCCTCCTCCATACATTTCAGAAAAGTCTGAATGCTTGAGGATAAGGACAACTGTGGCATAAACTTAGATTTAGGTTTAAATCCTGACCTCTTAGGGTGTTTATATTGGGTCCCACTTGTGTCCTGCTCCTCAAGCAATGAGACCGGATCACTTACAGCTGAAACATCTGATGCCTCTATGGATTGGGCGCTATCAGTTTCTTTTTTCCACATTTTCTTTAAAAGCAATTTTCTAGCATATAAATGTAAGTCTTTAATAAACTCAAACTTATCAAGGGGGTTACTGGTACTGGGACAAAAGGATAAGCCTTTCTTAAGTAAATTAAGGTGGACCATATTAAAATTAGCTGATGATAGATTGATCACAGTTAGTTCATAGCCATCTTCTAATGGCTTCTAACTCTTTTGATTCCTCATCACTGTACGATTCAATTGGCTGTTCCTGTATCTCCCCCCTCGTCCTCTCTGTCTGCTGAAAGATGGTCCACCTATCGCTCTTCCGTCTTCCCCCCACCTTGTCCTCCTCTTAAAGGGAGCCTTGTCTGAAGGGTTTCTCTGATATTTTGAGGTTGGGTGTCAGATTTTAGGTCAGAGTTATCAGTTCCTGAATCGTATGAGAATTGCATAAATGTGTTGTAGATGATCTATTTATATAGCCCATAAAGTTGTTTGTTTTTTTTTAAATGTGGTTTTGCTTATTTTTAAATAACATTGCTCTGATTTTCAGACTCCTAACCAAGCCCCAAAGTTTTATGAGAATACCGTCAGATGCCTACTCCAGCTTGCTCCTGTTTGTGTAAAGGGTCTTTTTATATGCAAAAGAAGGGAGAGGGGGGAGTGTCTTATTTCCCACTTGCAGTGGGCTTTCCAGTTACCTTTTCAACAGAGCTAAACAGAGCTTCTAAGTAAGTTTTTAAACAGTTTTATACTGGATTTTAATATCAGTATCTGTGCATCTGTGCAAGTGTGCAAGTGTATACTGTCCCTTTAAACGTGGATAGGCATGACATTTTTAAACACTTTCCAAATTACTTATATTATCACTTATAAACATTTCATTTTGAATTTACTGTCATTTACATTTTTTTTTACTCCAGTGCAAAAACTTCAGGTTGTTTTTAACGAAAAAAAAAGTAATTATTATTATTATTTAATTTACTTTTTTTTTAAAAAAAAAAAGACTGCATATTAATCAGTGTGTTGCCTACAGAGCAAGTTTCTGTGAATATAATTAAAGTTTTATAAGGAATATATTGATGCTTCCTGAAAGCTAGTGATTGGAAAAGCAGTGTATTTCTATTTAGTGCATTTGAGGTCTCAATTTTGCAGCGTCTTAGAATATTAATAAGATATGAATGCAGATAGACCGACAGGTAGATAGACATTGTTGTGGCACTTGTTAAAGCCCCTCTCTTAGCATCACTTTAACATCTCTTGAAACTCTCTGTACTAACCAAATTCTTACTTTATACCTCTTTGTATTCAGAGTGGGCTTGATCTCTGTACAAATATGTTCGGCATATTAAATAAGTCTGCATATGAGTGTAACAGAGCCATTTTTATATTAATTGAATAAGGAATTAAGTTTGTGATATTGTCTATATTGTCACCAAATACTCTTAAAGGGGCACTAAAACCAAATTTTGTCTTTCATGATTCAGATAGAGCATGCAATTTTAAGCAACTTTCTAATTTACTCCTATTATCAACATTTCTTCATTCTCTTGGAATCTTTATTTTAAAAGCAAGAATCTAAAGCTGGATAGCATTTGCTGAACCAAAAATGGGCTGAATCCTAAACTTTACAGTCTTGCTTTTCAAATAAAGATAGCAATTAGAAAGTTGCTTAAAATTGCATGCTCTATCTGAATCATTAAAGGAACAAATCTTGGTTTAGTGTCCCTTTAATGTTTGTTACTTTTTGTCTTTTTTTGTTTGCCTCAAATGTCTGCAATGTGTTTTGAGGTATTTTGCTTTCCTGTATTTGAGTGAATGAAGTTATAACACAAAAAGCAACATATATAGAAAAATGATATTCATGCTTGGTATATTGAAATGCTAAAATAAGGTAGTGAGCCCTTCCTAATATTTTCAGCAAGGCACAAAAAGAAGCAGGCACTACAAGGTGTTCTAGAATAAGAATACAAATATATTTATTGAAAAATGCATTTAAACTTCATACTGTACATGGTATGGCGTTCAGGAATTGACGTGAGACTCTGTTCCTGGACGCCATACCATATCTGTATAAAGTTGGAATGCATTTTTCAATAAATATTTTTGCATTTTTATTCTAGCACACCTTGTAGTGCCTGCTTTTTGTGCCTTCCTATGTATAGTGCAGCTTGATCCACCTCTGCTACGGCACTCCGGGCTTGAGAGAGGAGAGGGAGGGTTTTGATATCAGGACCCATTCACACTTCCGGGATCCAGAGATGGAGGACGCCTTGAGCCGCTGTTTCTACATTTCATATTATTCTCCCCTATTTGCTGTATTACTCCCATTTGTATTGAAATTCTTTAGGGCATTTGATAATTAGTAATGCAAAATTAAAAGTGCATTAATTGCTGCTCAAGGTCAAGATTAACATCTGTCTAGTCATTATCTAAATACTGTTTTTAGGAAAGAATATAAATACTTTACATTATACTGTTCTTACCAGGGAAAGATACTCTTTATATGTCTCTGCAACCAATTTATTTTCAAATCTTATTATGTAAAATATTTGTTAGTAAAGATTGATCAAAATTATTATTTGCATCAAAATTGACACAAACTTCATTCATTCATTCAACAATGAATGAACAAATTAATGCCATAAAAAATGTTAATCCATACAGTAAAACCATTTCTCTGTCTCCTCAGCCTCACTGAAGACCCATAGGAAACAGTGGGTGAATGTTTTGCCTTAAAGGGCCATAATACCCAAATGTTTAAACACTTGAAAGTGATGCAGCATAGCTGTAAAAAGCTGACTAGAAAATATCACCTGAACATCTCTATGTAAAAAAGAAAGATATTTTACCTCAAAAGTTCCTCAGTAGCCACCTCCCATTGTAAAGGATTTCTAAGCAGCATTTTAGTGTGTCTGTCCTGGGACATCTGAAGGGATGAGCATCGTGCACTCTCATCTTATTTCACCAATCAGGTAAAGGAAGTTTACAATGAAATCTCATGAGAGTCAAGTCAAATCTCATGAGATCACAGTAAAAGTTCATGACCTCAGCACTGCTGATGCTGGTTGGCTGCTGTTCATTTCTTTTTTTTCTTTTTTTTACCTGCAGCTGGGAGCAGCTGAGTATAACTTTTTACACAGAACTTACTCTGCTGAGCTGAGGAAATTGTGAGGTAAAATATCTTCCTTTTTTACATAGAGATGCTCAGGTGATATTTTCCTGTCAGCTTTTTACAGTTATACTGCATCAGTTTCAAGTGATTTAGCATATGAGTATTATGTCCCTTTAAGTAAACTAATTCTAAATGACTCCATAAAGAGAATATTGGACAAAACATTTATTTTTCGTGATAAGCAATTAAAAAGAAAAAATAATTGTTTATGCACATATCTAATGCAAGAATTTAATCCCAGTGTTAGTAGCCCCCAGGAAAGATCCTTTTTGAAAAAAAATCATTAATTCCTTGTTTTACAATGAAATATAAAAGGTTGTATGTCTATATTATATCACAAAAAGTATCCATTCACTTTCAATACTGTTGCAATGGTCTTTTAATCTGTTGTATGTCCTTAGGGGATGCTGTAACATTTATGATAATTTGGAAGAAAACGAATGTGGAATATGACAGCCACCAGCAGCATTTGGCTATTTTTGGAGACAAGTTTCTTCTTGTGAAAGTGGAACACACTAGGATCTGTGCAAATCCAGATTTTAGTGTGTTGTACTTTCATAAGAATAAAATAGATAATTGCTGCCGACTGTCGCCATCTTCAAATAGTTTGCACATGCCTATATGCTATTGTTTTAGTAAGTTTACATAGCCCTAACACTAGGCAATTTTTAAAATGTTTGACTCTTAAAGGGACATTAATCACTAAATAAATACTACAAATAGTGGCATATTTAAAGCAAAGATAAGCATGAGAATAATATGCAGTTTTTTTTTTTAAATATTAGTTGTTTAAATACTGAGGGCCATATTATAAGTGGAGCACAAAATATTGTTTCCGCGAAATCGATATTTGCGTTCTACTTTGTAATACTTGTGAATTATATACATATATATTTATGTGTTAATATGTGAATATCTATGTATTTAAGCATATACATATATATTTATGTGTTAATATGTGAATATCTATGTATTTAAGCATATACATATATATTTATGTGTTAATATGTGAATATCTATGTATATAAGCATATACATATATATTATTTACAGGGAGCACACAGTATCCATAGACCACAATGTATAGGCACTTTTTTTTTTTTCAAACACCCCACACCCACCAGCTTTAGCCCCTATATATTGCCTTATGCAGTTACTTTATACAGATTAATACACTGTATTTTGGGGGCAATTGGGGAACATTTAGGAAATTAACCAGACTTCTGCCTTCTGAGTGCTAATTGCACTTGTCAGTTGCCATATCCGGTTATTTATTGCGCGCCCATAAATGGGCAAATTTACAGTTTGTGGGCATGCGATAAATTAGCGCTTCACTTGTAATCTAGCCCTGAATATGTAATATTAAAGTTTTATTCTCTATAAAGTAATGAGTGCTACTATATTGAAAGTTAATTTATACTAAATTTAAAAGCTATCTCTCTTAACATTTCTCCTCTGCATATGCCAGTTAGGGGCAGCTATAAATGAGCTAATTAAGCAATAATATCCCGTTTTAATGTCCCTAAGGGCACAATGATGCTTTTGAGGCCCACACCTGCCAAAGGTCAAACTTTTTTTTTTGTCCTATGTCTTCACATTAAACATAATAAAAAATAAAAAATGATCTTCATGTTAAATTACATCATTTAAAACTACAATAAACTATTAACCCCTTAACGACACGCGTCGTACAGGGTACGTCTTGCACAAACTGGTCTTTAAAGACCAGCGACGTACCCTGTACGACGTTGGGGTTGAAAGCGACTGGAAGCGATCCTGATCGTTTCCAGCCACTTTCCGGTTATTGTAGTGATGCCTCGATATCGAGGCATCACTGCAATAACATTTTTCCCCATCCGATGCAGAGAGAGCCACTCTGTGGCCCTCTCTGCACCGGACATCGATGCCGCGATCGTTGGTGGGTGGGAGCAGACGTGGGAGGCGGGTGGGCGGCGATCGATGGCTTACCGGTGGGCGGGATCGTGGGCGGGATTGCTGGGGGGCGCGCACGGACGCGCGCGCGCGTGCACAGGGGAGGCGGGCGGGCGCGTGCACGGGGAGGGAGCGGGTGGGAACCATTACACTATGGAACAGTGGTTTCTATTTAGAGGGAGAGAGGGGGGATAAATATGTTAATCGAAGGGATCTGGGAGGGGGTGGGGGTTTAGTCTTGGGGGGGGGGAAGCTACACTACAGAAAAGTGGGGAAAAAATAAAAAATATACATTTTTTTTGTAAACTGGGTACTGGCAGACAGCTGCCAGTACCCAAGATGGCTCCCAATAATGTAGAGGGGGAGGGTTAGAGAGCTGTTTGGGGGGGATCAGGGAGGTTTGGGGCTAAGAGGGATCCTACACAGCAGCTTATGTAAATATGCTCCAAAAAAAAAAGAAAAAAAAAAAGATACCTTTTATTTTAGTACTGGCAGACTTTCTGCCAGTACTTAAGATGGCGGGGACAATTGTGGGGTGGGGGAGGGAAGAGAGCTGTTTGGGAGGGATCAGTGGGTCTGATGTGTCAGGTGGGAGGCTGATCTCTACACTAAAGCTAAAATTAACCCTGCAAGCTCCCTACAAGATCCCTGATTAACCCCTTCACTGCTAGCCATAATACACGTGTGATGTGCAGCGGCATTTAGCAGCCTTCTAATTACCAAAAAGCATTGCCAAAGCCATATAAGTCTGCTATTTCTGAACAAAGGGGATCCCAGAGAAGCACTTACAACCATTTATGCCATAATTGCACAAGTTGTTTGTAAATAATTTCTGTGAGAAACCTAAAGTTTGTGAAAAAGTTACCATTTTTTTTTTATTTGATCTCATTTGGCGGTGAAATGGTGGCATGAAATATACCAAAATGGGCCTAGATCAATACTTTGGGATGTCTTCTAAAAAAAAATATATACATGTCAAGGGATATTTAGGTATTCCCGACAGATATCAGGGTTCCAATGTAACTAGCGCTCATTTTGAAAAAAAGTGGTTTTGAAATAGCAAAGTGCTACTTGTATTTATGGCCCTATAACTTGCAAAAAAAAGCAAAGAACATGTAAACATTGGGTATTTCTAAACTCAAGACAAATTTTAGAAACTATTTAGCATGGTTGTTTTTTGGTGGTTGTAGATGTGTAACAGATTTTGGGGGTCAAAGTTAGAAAAAGTGGGGTTTTTTCCATTTTTTCCTCATATTTTATAATATTTTTAATAGTAAATTATAAGATATGATGAAAATAATGGTATCTTTAGAAAGTCCATTTAGTGGCGAGAAAAACGGTATATAATATGTATGGGTACAGTAAATGAGTAAGAGGAAAATTACAGCTAAACACAAACACCGCAGAAATGTAAAAATAGCCCTGGTCCTTAAGGGAAAGAAATTGAAAAATGGCCGTGTCCTTAAGGGGTTAACATAGTTACTATTTATCACATTGCTACATTTTAAACTATTGTATTCCAGTCTTGCCAGCCCAAAGAGTTTTATATAGAACATAAAGCATTTGTTTATACAAAAATAGCCATCTACCGTTTATGTTTAATGTAATGCTTAAAGGGGCAGTAAAGTAAAAATTAAACTTAAATGAGTAAGGTAGAGCAACTTTACAATTTTCCACTATTATCAGTATTGCTTTGTTCTTTTAGTATAGACTTTGATAAAGAGTAATCTTAAATGAGGTCAGGAGTATGCACGTGTCTTTAGCAATCTGGCAGCATTGTTTGCCACAATGTTTATAGCATTGCTTTACATAGTTGCAAAGACTGCAGGCATAAAATACTAAAGATAAGAATTTAGATAAGAATGGGAAGGGAGCGCTACAAGCTTAATAGGGTAAAAATCCCTAATCTAAAATACAGTGATGCAAATTACAAAACAATTTAATAAAAAAAATATATATATAAAAAGTAGTGACAGCAGTCTAGATGCTATTACATAAAAAGTAACATGGATCCATGATACGAACAATAAGATTAAAAACGAAAATGCTACACAGAGCTAAACATGTACTTGTACAGTATGAATATGATATGCACGGTATATCAACAGGTAGTTACAACATGTGATACAATATAAAAAAACATTTAGTGCCCCCAAGTGGACCGGTAAAAGGTAATAGAAGGACAATAAAAAATATATAATATATAAAAAAAAAGCTCAAAAAGTGGACAAAAAAGTGGTCATAAAATGTTCAAAACGAAATTTTCCGAAAGTCTCTAGTTTCCAAAAATGGTAAAAATAAAAGTCAAATCCTCAAATTGTACAAATTCAAATATTGGTGAGCAATCCAAAATCTGCGAAGTAGTGTTCAACAAAGTTAATGCGGAAGAGTCAAAGTGGATGAAATCGTGAAAAAAAACAAAAAAAGGATACAAAAAGGAGGGTAAAAATGTGGAGTTAGCTGTAGATCCTGCGTTATCTAAACTGAAAAAAGTTAAATAAGTGTTGTAGGAAGTGTATCCAAATGAGGAAACAGGTGCTAGTAAAAACTTGTGCCAGTAGAAAGTGTAGGTGATGGTAGAAAATTCTAGGTAAAAACTAGTAGAAGCTTCTAACCTGTAAATAAAAACAAACAAACAATGGTGCAATAAAGTTTTTACACTTTACAAATAATAGGAAATAAGCTTACCAGTATGTCTGTGTCTATGTGTTTCGGCCTATATCAAGGCCTTTCTCAAGACTATAAAATACTAAAGACACATGCACACTACTATGCTTATGTATTCCTACCTAGATTTGCCCTTTATTTAAAAATACCAAGCAAATTTGATAATAGAAGTAAATTGTAAAATTGTTTAAAATTGCACTCTATGCTAGAATCAAGATCATTGTATTTTGAATTTGCTGTCACTTTAAAGTGATGGTAAAGTTCCCTTAATGTCTATGTAGTATAGCATTATGTGTGGAAAAACACTATAACTTTCATTCATCAGATTTTATATTAATGCGTATTAAAGGGACAGTCTAGGCCAAAATAAACTTTCATGATTCAGATAGAGCTTGTAATTTTAAAAAAATTCTCCAATTTACTATTATCACCAATTTTGATTTGATCTTTTGGTATTCTTAGTTGAAAGCTTAACCTAGGAAGTTCATATGCTAATTTCTTAGACCTTGAAGCCCACCTTTTTCAGATTGCATTTTAACAGTTTTTCACCACTAGAGGGTGTTAGTTCACGTATTTCATATAGATAACACTGTGCTCGTGCACAAGAAGTTATCTGGGAGCAGGCACTGATTGGCTAGACTGCAAGTCTGTCAAAAGAACTGAAAAAGGGGCAGTTTGCAGAGGCTTAGATACAAGATAATCACAGAGGTTAAAAGTATATTATTATAACTGTGTTAGTTATGCAAAACTGGGAAATGGGTAATAAAGGGATTATCTATCTTTTAAAACAATAAAAATTCTGGTGTAGACTGTCCCTTTAATAAAGATATCACCTTTATAAAGCTGTTTCTATCCGTGCACAAATTCAACCCTTAGATATATCATTTTTTTCCCTTTAGATCACGTGTTTTTGATAGCCAACTGATTTTTCGGCCATTAAGCGACTGTCAATCTGCGTTACCCGCCCCTTTACTGTAAAGTGCATGCGCCATTGATTTTTTTCCTTAGCTTGATACCCACGCGCGCTCCTGTTTTGCGCATGCATCCTACAGCCATGTAGGAATCCCAGACTTACTGCGTCATCACATCTGCTTATTACGGAGGGGGACAAGCGAATCTCTTTATATCGGCAAGTAGCGCATGCACATTGAAAATTAGGATCGGCGAGTAGCGCATGCTCATTTTATTCTGGATCCGTGAATGCGCATTTTAGAGGCGGAGAGAGCGGGTGGGATTGCTGAAGAAGGAAGTAGGGCTTGGGAGGAGTCAGGACCCAAATGGTAGGGAATTGGAAATAGATTTTTTAAGAAAAATACCTGAACAATCACAAAAATAACTTAGCGACTAGTGTAAGGTGATAATGAGAAATGGTAGATTGTAGTTAATAAAGGCTAACTTTACCTTCACTTTAAATTACCCTGCTATCATATAGCTAATTTAATATAAGTGCACTATATGTTGGTGTCTTACAAATCATCAGTAATAATAATACATTGATAATAATAATGTAATACTTGATATTAGTTGATGTATGTGTATTATGATTATTGTTATTTTTATTATTATGCTTATTATTATAAAGAAAGACTATACATCCATGGATTAAACCATGTCTCACTCACCAGCACTTAGCCTCTGTGACCCCCTTAGCCAGGTGATGTGACACACTTGTGTATCCCAACACTATCAGAGCCTGTAATTAATCAACAGTTTCCTAGAACAATTTTCTCTATTAGTGCTTTTAACTTTGCTGGTTAATGGTGGAAAACAAAATTGATAAATCTCCCTATCCTCCTTCAAATGTGACAGCTCCTTATTAACCTTTGGAAATATTCACCTACATCTCTAACAATACCAGCACAAAATAAATTACTGACTATACCAAAGACACACTGGGGGCTCTTAGTATAAATGTTTACGGGCAAATAAATGTCAGCTCAACCTTACAATAGCATTTCAATGTTTATTTCCACACGCTCATGCAGGGTACACCTGTGATTTTCTGGAAACATTGAATATAGAACTAAGGGTGTTGGGTGATTCATTGCTTATCTGTGTTACACCTGTTCTTATGTCTTTGTTGATTTTGCTGTTTTATGCACATTTTTCTTTCATATAAATTAATAAAAAAAGAAAGCAGTAAAAATTATTTTTAACTTTAAAACCTAATGAAAACATTGCTGCAAATTAGGAGGAAAACAGATTGCATTAAAATTCTCTCAATTCCATTCTAATCACCTACTTTCAAATGACAGGTGCGCGTCATATTAATAGATAAATTATCGTATGAGCCAGGTGTTCGTCAATATAAGACAATGTCCTTTCTTAATAGTAGAGTGGGATATATAAAATTAACTACACTCTAAGGATTTTTGTAGTCCCAGTTATTTTTTGCAATCAAGGATGAGGCTTCAAAATAATTAAAGGCACAGAATGCTGTAAAATTGGTTTTTCCCTAATATATTTTCAATGACTTGTTATTAAAGTACTGAGTAAAAAATGCATGAAAACCTATTCAAATGGACTGAGCTTGCAGGGAGAGTATACCTCCTTATCTTAATACTCTATAAACACAGTCTATCATATCTTATCTCTGTCTGTATACACAAATATGTAGAGAGAACAATTGAAAATAAACATTTTAATTTTACTTCAGTTAAACATTTTCAGTAGATCTGGCGCTATTTCAAATTACAGAATAAAGGTAAAGGAACCATTTGTAAACTGTTCAATGCACACCAGCACATAAATTGATAATTAGGAACACAATAAAAGGGGAGAAAAATGTACAGTTACTTTTGTGATAGTCAAGGATAAACCTGTTTAAGAACAGTTGATGGATGGTACATTCAAAATTCAGGTGTAGGTGTTTTATATTCTGGGTAGATACAAGCCACCACTGGTGTGTAGAGGTGACAGTTATCAAATGATATTTGTTCAGTTCAATGGGGGGGAAACAGGGGAAGTTGAGTTTTATAAATGCAAATGGATCAAAATAAAAATTAAAGGGACATAGATTAAGTACATCTTTGAATAGAAGCATATTTGTAGTATAGATGTATTAGCAAAAATGCTTTTAGTAAAGGTTATTACTGTTTTAGTGTTAACATTTTTCTCTGCATGTGCATGTGAAACATAGATAGATATTCTCAGTGCCTCAGCATTTTAAATACTGCAGCTGCTCAGAGCACCAGTGGGGCTTGTTTTATGTCAGAAAATAACACATTGTGTTATTTCCAGATGGTACAAGCGCCTTAGGCTCTCTGCACAAGTGCTTTGTTTAAAATGCTGGTGCATGGTTCATACTTAAATACACTTTTGAAATAGCTAAAGCTTTTACTAGAAGCATTTTTGCTAACACATGTATATCACAAAAATGCTTCTTTTCAAAAGTGAAATGCATCCATGTGGATTCCAATTTTTGCTGGAATGTCCCTTTAAAACCTAAAATGTTTTCACGACTTAGTGAGCATTGAAAGTATGAGCCAAACAACCCTAGTTATAATTAGGTTATCTGATGTTTCCTTATGTATGAGTTGGACATTACTAATGTCCTGATATCAAGACAGGTGTATTTAAAAGGGATATGATACCCCAAAAAAAACCTTTTGTGATTCAGATAAATCGTACAATGTTTAAAAAGTTTTCACTTTCTATGTTCAAATTGGCTTTGTCCCCATGGTATTCTTTGTTGAAGAGATACCTAGGTAGGTATATGTAGTATATGGCAGGAAATAGTGCTGCCATCTAGCGCTCTGCAAATGGATAACATTCTTGCAAAACTGCTGCCATATATGCGCATGGTATTAAAAGGGGAAAGTCAACGTAACAGCTAAAACTTGTGGGGTTAACTCGACTGAAGATCTTGTGTAAAGGGTAAGGAGTTAAAAAATGTGCACCAAACACTACATAAATACATCAAAAAAATACACTCATATATACACTATCTAAAAAAATATTCATATAAATATATGAGTCACATGCTGACCAATTATCTGACCGCCTCAAGAAGAGGGGGTATACGTTTCACGATATTTGTAAAGCCAGAAAGGAATTAGCAACGAGGAATAGAGAGAACTTACTAAGCAAGACAGTTACAAGGGAGGACAAGAAGGAAGGTGCTTTCTTTGTAACAAATTTCAGTGTACAATACCATAAAATTTGCCAAATAGTTAAGAAGCATTTTAAACTATTGGCCGCAGACGATGCTCTGGCAGAGACAGTGGGAAAAGGATGCAAATGCTCCTTTAGGAGAGGAATTTCAATAGGCAATATTCTTGCCCCCACACAATTAAAGAGTATACAACAAAGTGAATCTAGTTCTTGGCTTAGATTTAAGGGAGTGTATAAATGCAGTAATTTAACATGCAAGGCGTGTGAACATCTTTTGATAGGCGAGGGGTTCAAAAGCAGTGTCACTAATAAAAGGTATAGTCATAAGAAATGTATGAATTGCAGAAGTAAATTTACAGTGTATCTAGCAGGCTGTATAGCCTGTGACCTACAGTACGTAGGAATGACGACCAGGGAAACAAGAGTACGTATAAGGGAGCACCTCTCTGACATCAAGGCGGGCACTCTGACTACCCCACTCGTACAGCATTTTAAATTGGTCCACAATAAAGAGTGTGCATTCTTCAAATGGACTATCATAGAAAATGTGGATGCTGGACGAAGAGGTGGGGACAGAGAAGCCACTTTGGCTGGAAGAGAGGTATTTTGGATCTTCCAATTAAGGACTAGGCAACCAACTGGATTAAATTCAGCCTATGACCTTATAAATCATTGGCATTAAAGGCATTTTAGGGTAAAAATGGAGCAACATCATAGGAGGGGAGGTTTCAAGTTAGGTAAACATATAATTAAGCACATTCAGGGGCTATAGCAGTAAAGTAAAGATAGACAAAAATAAATATCCAATTTTTGGGCAATTTGCTTCAGCTAGCTCACAGTGACTGATAGGAGCAATTAGGGCCATTTTTCAAATTGGTTTATGTCAAATGGTGAGAGCCAAATGAATGTACTAGTAGTTGCTAGATAAGAAATAAATTATCACAAGCCCCATTTCAAGGATTTAAGCTAAAGATGTATGTAATAGAGGTTTTGATATGATTATCTCAATCAAGTATAGAGCATACACGGCTTTCTCTATAAACTCTTCCCTTTCTTTCCTTTGTGTAAAGATTTCTCCAAATGAGACTCTTCTTTTATTTAGATGAGTTGCTCATTTAAATGAGTCTATCTATAGGGGTTTATTCATTTATATGAAATGTTTTTTCACTTAGATGAGTCTTTAATTTAGGTGAATTACTATTCAATAGATTGCTATCTAATCCCAGTTATAGAACTTTATGAGTGGAACTATATTGGTATGAACAGTGTTAATACTTAATAAGTTATGAAATAGACATTGTATAAGAGATTTATCAGACCTGTAATAGGTTAATTAGTAATGAAGGAGTTAATCCTGCAAAGTGCCCTTTAGCCAATTGAATGTTTTTACACCCTTTATTAAGCCCAGTAGTTACAAGGGAATAATGAGTACGGCAAACATGCTGAAACGCGTAAGCTGAACTATACACTAAAGGGCATGTCTTCTCTCTATTTTTGTATCACTTCTGTTTTATGGAATAAAAGCTGAATTTCACTTTTTTTGTGGCTCCTGAACATTTGTTTGTTTGCAGGTATATGTAGCACTATATGGCAGGAAATAGTGCTGCCATCTAGCGCTCTTGCAAATTTAATAACATTCTTGCAAAACCGCTGCCATATATGCGCATGATATTAAAAGGGGAAAGTCAACGTAACAGCTAAAACTTGTGGGGTTAACTCGACTGAAGATCTTGTGTAAAGGGTAAGGAGTTAAAAAATGTGCACCAAACACTACATAAATACATCAAAAAAAATACACTCATATATACACTATCTAAAAAAATATTCATATAAATATTAAACATTTTTTTATAAGGGTTCAAAGATATATGGTATATGACAAGGTGAAAATACCTGAAAATAAGAAAAATAAGTTTTATTCATATTTAAGAATGTGTTTTATTGTGTGTGTACTATAAATATTTAACATTCCAATGTTCTTCTCATAGGGGAATATGTTCTTTGTATTTATATATTTAACAAACACACACACACACACACACACATATATATATATATATATAAAACAATCTATCCTATGTGCCTCTATGTAAAGAAAAAAAGGATGTAAAATATTTATTACTTACTTTAGGTTAGCACTGTAGGTTGAACATGGTGTCTGGTTATTTTATCATTGCGCTCTCCATTGAAGTCTATGGGGAGAAGAAGTTTTCGTCCACAATATCTTAAGTCCTACTGTTAGTGCTTGTAGGTTTTGCTCTAGCACTAACTTTTTAAATAGATAGACAGACAGATAGATGATTGAATGATTGATTGATTGATTAATTGATTGATATATAGATACTACAGATGATAGATAGTTGATAGCTAGATAGATAGATAGATAGATAGATAGATAGATAGATAGATAGATAGATAGATAATAGATAGATAGAGATTTTCCCCTTAAACTGTGTGAATAGTTTTACAATTTTATGTCATCTCTTGTAAGGGAAAACTGTGAATAGCTGCTCCCACCATTCTATGCTAGAGCACAAATAAAAGCAACAAACAAGGCAGAACTGTAATTCATTGTGAATGGGCCTCAGCCTCTGAGGCAATATGTGAACAAAGGCTGTAAGTGAAATGTGATTGTGTAGCAGAGTCGATTAGCCTCCACAGTACACTGGCTTCCCTACACAAAGACAGCTAGTCTGAATCACTGGTTATATCAACTATGATGAAGGGAAGATTGTGATACTGTAGCCAGCGAGAATTCTTTGCAAAGCTGTGATCAGAAAAGCAACTTTCGTTATCAGTTTATTTAAAGGTCTGAAAGCAAGAACACCTCTTCAGGGACATCTGGGACACTCATCTGCTTTCTTGTAGAACTTACAATATCACTTACTGCCATAGATCTCCCCTATATATAGCTGTTGTTTGATCTCACTTGCATAGCTGGGCTACACGTTTTGTATAGTGGATCACAGACATTTCTATTGGTGCATTAGAAAAAACACTTTACAAAGTCTCCTGTGTTTCTTTTTATGCACCTGAACATGTTGGAACTTGAGAATTAAAGGGTCATAATAATAAAAAAATGGCATGCTCTAATTAATTAGAGCATGCCATTTTTTCACTTGCAATACACCAATTTTATGTTTTAACCCCCTAAAGGGGTTAAATACATAGTTAAAGTAGCAATTGGAAGTCACAGAGTCACAGAGCACTGCTGGTACCAAGTGGAAACTTCTGATCACTCAATCAGTTTTGGTAGTTTCACAGTTTGGTCATATAACTACCAATGCTTATTGGGTGAGCAGCATTTTCCACACGGACTAGCAGTGCAATGCAAATCTCAAGTGATACTTTAACTATGTGTTTAACCACATTCACTGGATTCTTTTGACTAAGAAAAAAGATATTGGGGAAGATTTATTAAGCTGTCAACCAACTTATTCTGTGTGAACCATCAGGCTCGCCGAAATCAGGAATTAAGAAGCAGCAGTCTTAAAACCTTGCTCCTTACCTTGTTCACGGCGGACAGCAATCAGCCCGATCAGATTTAATCGGATTGATTGACACCCCTGCTAGCGGCCGATTGACCCCAAATGTGCAGGGGGCAGCATTGCAGAAGCATTTCACATGAGATGCTTGAGCAATGATAAATGCCAACAACGTATGCTGAAGGCATTTATCGATGTACAGCAGGCATGATTCACTACAGCGGATAATGTCCGCCCGCACATTTGTAAATCTACCCCATTGCCCTCCATTAGACAACCACCTAAAGGTTCTGTGTATTAAATAATCTTCAACAAAGCAGTAACCAGCCAGGATTTTTTCAAAAACAGGGGTTGGTTGGTTCCTGCTTTGTTGAAGATGATATATATATATATATATATATATATATATATATATATGTATATATATATATATATATATATATATATATATATATATATATATATATATATATATGAGATCAGTGTATGTTAGGGAAGCAAACTGACGCTTATTGCAAATGACTGAACTAGAGATTCTCTTCCTGCAATGATAGATTTAGCATCCATCACAGAAGACAGGAGCAGTTTCTTATGTACAGAGCATAACCAAGCAAACCTATAAATCTAACAACCCCCAGATGAATCTATGGAATCTTTACAACCTAATCAATTCATTTTTTTATCTGTATGGTATCTTAATTACATGCCCCTGAGACACAACAACATTTTTCTTCCTAAAATCAATATAGATGAGAAAACAGTCTGATAGTTAATATAAAGATGGGTTTATGGGCTTTTGGTTGTGATAGACAAGCAATATACTGATTCTCAAAATGAGTATACCAGGTGTACCTGTGAATGAGGTAATTTTAATTATGTTACACTTTTGATGTATCATTTTGTACTGAAAGCAAAATATTTCCTTTATTTACACCAATAAAGATGTGGGAGCCACCTTATCAGCCAGTAAGCTCCTATTAGAAGGGTCAGCCTTGTACAGACATGTACTTATTGTTTGTTTCAAAATCAAAATTAACCAATTCTTTGGCAAAAAGCTGAAATTACAATATTGTGCTTGCAATATCCTATCCCTCCCAAGAAGTTAATGGAGAAAAAAAGTGAAAAAAAAGCTAACACCCTACTCGCCTTGTTAACCTGAATCCCCTTAAACCCCCTACTCTAATAACCCTTAAACTGCCACATAGCAAACCGCAAAGTCCCCACTACATTATTCACCCCTAAACTGCCAGCCCCCCACTGTTAAGTCCACACTACACTATTAACCCCCAGCCCCTCAACACAAAGTAACCCACTACACTATTAACTCCTAAACCACCAGCCCCCCCAGTGCAAAGTAATCCACTACATTATTAACCCCTAAACTGCCAGCCCCAATGCAAAGTAACCCACTACATTATTAACCCCTAAACCGCAAGTCCCCCAACGCAAATTAACCCACTAAAATCTAAAACCCTAAACTGCTAGCCCCCAATGCAAAGTAACCCACTACACTATTAACTCCTAAACCACCAGCCCCCCAGTGCAAAGTAATCCACTACATTATTAACCCCTAAACTGCCAGCCCCCAATGCAAAGTAACCCACTACATTATTAACCCCTAAACCGCAAGTCCCCAACGCAAATTAACCCATTAACATCTAAACCCCCTAACCTTACACCCCCTAAGTTAACCTAAAATAGACTAACCCTACCTTTACCAATTAAAATCTAACTACTTTTAAAAAATATAAAAAAAAACTTTCCTGAGAAAGTTAAAAAAATGTAACCTTACCTTTAAAAAAAAACTACCTTTACTATTAAAACAAAACAAACCTACCGTTACTGTTTTTAAAACAAAAACTACCATTACCAACAAAAAAAAACACTATTATTACCAACAAGAAAAATCCTAACATTCCAAAAAAATTAAAACTCTAATACTGCAAAAATAAAAAAGCCTTCCATTAAAAATATTTAAAAAAAATCTTCAATTACAAAAAATAACAAACAAATTGACAAAAATTAAGTTATGCCTTTTCCACCCACCCCCCCCCCCCCAAAAAAAGTGAACCAGCTCTTTTGGTGAAAAACAAACCTGAATCCTTCTAACATTACCCCCCCCCCCCCACCACCAAAAAAATAAAAAATTAAAAAATCTAAAAAAAAAAGACCTGGAAAGGCATTTAGCTCTTCTGCTGGCCAGAAAAAATACAAAACATAAATCCCTAATCTTTAAAAAAAAAAAAAGGGGTGGCGGTGAACTTCATCCATCTTCACATCTTCAACAGAGAGGTCCTCTTCCTGTGATCACCATCTGCACACTGAATATTGAATGCAAGGTATCCCTTTTATATAGGGCTACCCTTGCATTCCTATTGGCTGATTTTCCTGTTCAAATTCAAATCAGCCAATAGAAAAAGCTTTCATTTTATTGGCTGATTTGAATTTAAACATGAAATCCACCAATAGGAGTGCAAGGGTACTAGCCCTAAATAAAAGGGGTGCCTCACATTCAAAATTCAGTGTGCAGCTGATTCACTTTAGGCCAATGCCCTACAAGGGCATTTGGAGTTTAGTTTTAGAATAGGTTAAGTTTTTAGAAAAGGTTTTTATATTTTGGGGTGTTTTTTTGTTTTTTTAGAATAGGCCTAACTCTTTTTTTATTTTTGGTAATTTTTTTTTTTTTTTTTTTTTAATGGTAGGTTTTTTATTTATTTTTTATTTTTTAAAAATGTAATGCTATTTTTTGGTAGTGTTAGTTTTTTTTAAATAAAAACAGCAATGGTAGTTTTTTTTACACAGTAATGGTAGTTTTTTTAGTTGTTGTTTTTAAAAGGTAGAGTTAGGTTATTTTACTTTCTCAGGTAAGTTTTGATTTTTTTACAGGTAGTTAGTTTTTTTTGTAAAGGTAGGGTAAGTCTATTTTGGGTTAACTTATGGGGTATTAGGTTAGGGGGTTTAGATGTTAGTGAGTTACTTTGCGTTAGGGGGCTAGTTGTTTAGGGCTTAATAATGTACTGGGTACTTTGCTATGTGGGGGGCTAGCGGCTTAGGGGTTAATAGTGTAGAAAGTTACTTTGCTATGTGGGGGGCTAGCGGCTTAGGGGTTAACAGTGAACAAACTTACTTTGCGATGTGGTGGGTTGGGGGTTTAGTGGTTTATAGTGTAGTTTAGTGCAACTGTTTCATCCAGACAAAACTTTGAAATGCAGTTGCATTTGTGTGATCGCATTTAGTTTCAACCCTTGTAATGCGAGCACACATTACCACTCAACAGTACCCATAGAAAATATTGGGAGTGTAAATTAATTTTAACAATTAGCCACTTGTAATATGGATTAGAGTGTAAAGAACACAGCGATTTTGCAATCATGTTTACGTTCCTCGTGTTAATGATAGCGCTCCACTCGTAATCTAGGCCAAAATATTTAGCTGACATTTTTCTACGCCATAAACCTATTCTGGCACCAGCACAATTGATTTATTCGCAATATTTCTCCCTCTACTTATTCATATTGGTCATTGTTTGTATCCCATCTTTTTCAGCGCTGCTCATTCATTTTTACACCCCTCTTTAGAACTCTTTGTCTCCCTCCTCGTCCATCATTTTAATTTCTTCCTCACCTCTGGTTCTGCTGCCATACTTAATAATATTTATAATATTCTTTCTCCTTTCGTTCTTCCTGTGCCTCTCACTTCATTTTCCATGTTTAATACAACTCATTATCTCATTTTCTTTTCTCTATGCATCCGCCTTTTGTCTCCCTCTCCTCAGCCTTAAATTATTTTCTGACCTCTTCTTTAGAACTGCTGTACTTTAATCTTCCGTCATTTTCTATTTTCCATTATTATTCCTGCGAACCCTCTACACTCACCTTGTGCAAAGGGAATATCTCTAATATTGCCCGTTGCCAGGAACAAATTTTAAAGGGAACTTATAGTCATTTTTTTTCTTTGCTGCTTTTAAAAGAGCACAGTTTAAACTATATTACAGCAAGATTGTTAAAATGTATAATTGTACAGAAAAAAACTATTTATATTTATGTTTGGCATTTGGAAGAGCAGGGCGAGCTTACCTTCTTAGCAAGTGAGCTTCTATTCCATAAATTAGCTTTACATAAATATACACTTTATGTTAGTTTCATACTCAAATGTTCAACTATAATTGAAGATCTGATTACCTAAAGGTCTCTGGGCTTACTAGATGCACAAAAATGAAATGTAAAAGTCATGTAAAATTAATAAATAAAATATTTAAGTAAAAACTCTCAGTAGAAATGTTATAATTAAATGGCATTTAAATTTGTAAAAAAAAAAAATTGTGCAAAAAAACTATTTTATGGAAAAATAAATGTTTGTTTTGAAATTATGCAGATAAAACAACTATTTAAAGCACACAGTAGAAATTGTAATAAAACTGCCCTGTTAAATTTATACTTATATTAAAAACATTCAAAGCATATTATTTTCCCATGTGACTTAAGTGCTGTAAGGGATAATAATGTTCATATGTATTTTAAATAGAAAAGTTAAAGTAGTAGTTAGTGCTACTGCTACAAATCAACACCAGCACAAAATAGAGATTTTTATTTATTTGATTTCTAATGGTTTCATGATTGGGCAAGAATATAAGTAACATTTACATACTTATTGGCTAACACAGGAATCAGTCAACTCAGAAAGACATTGATGTACGGTTATTGAATAATTTAAATTTAAAGCCTTTCCTCTCTGCAAAATGGCATTTCCTGCCTTTAGAGTAACTATTTATAAGCATGAATAAGTCAACTAATTTTTTTTTGTTACAAACATATTTTATTTGTTAAATGTTCCGCTGGTTTATTCTTTGCAATGAATAACATTTTTTTTTTTACATTCATGCAAATCCATGTTTAATTTCAAGCAATTGAAAATAAAATTTGGACAAACAGATCAAAACCTTGAAATTGTCTATAAATCTGACTTGAAATGAATACAATGATAAAATATTTATTTTTCTAAGTTTAGATTGACTTTATATTGATTTTCTAGCTGCCCTGGTACAATTGTTTTACTGTGCAAATAATTCCCTCTCCTATGAGATGTTACCATGTCACCCAGAAGGACTTATATATGCCTTAAGTAATAAGATTGGAAGATACATGAGATCAAAATGTTACCCAATCACAAAGACTGTACATTATCCCTTATCCATGATGTAGCATTGGCTTTGAAGCCTTTAGTTAATACAAAAGAGAGTCAAGGGTACTTATTTGGAGAGTGCACCCAACCCCCAAGTGGAGGAGCAAAAAAAAAACACTTTTCAATAAGAATGAGGAATACATATATTTGAAAGTACCTTTTTAACTATCATACATGCCCACATACAATAATAGGTATAAAACCATCACAAAGAAACCAAAAGATTCACTATCTATCGGTCTATATCTATCTGTCTATGTAAAATAAAATGAGCTTAGAGAATGTATTCAAGCTAGATATTTGGAGCTTAATTGCTTAGAGTATACATAGATTGCCAAGTTCTAGTCTTTGAGTGTGATGAAAATACTAGAATTTCAGATTCTCTTTGCTTGAGCTCAGGTTATTTTGATTAAACTTAATTATATATTATTAGTATAAAGCATACACAAATACAGCTTATTAGAAAAAAAATACATATACAAGTAGAAAGAACAGAAAATACATACAGAACACACAGAGGACAGTACAGCACGCAGGTGCATACACTCAACAACATACAAAAAAGCACAGCACACAGACAGCACACACAGAGAACAATCCAACATAGAACAGTACAGCTAACAGAAACATAACACATAAAGAGAACAGCACATAACACAGAGATGTAGTATGCACATAGAACAATACAACACACATTAAAAAAAATATTGTAACCCACAGGGATGTAGCTAAAAGAGAACAGCACACATAGAGATAGTACAGACAGAGGACGGTGCAACCCACAAACATAACAATACAGCACACCAAGTGATACAGACAGAGAACAGTACAAAACACAAAGAACAGCACAATACACACAGAGTAATGTACAGCAAACAGAGAGATAGCACACTGAGACTGATACAACCCAAAACAGAACAATATTGCACACACATACACACACTTAAAGGGACAGTCAACTACAAAAAATGTTATTGTTTAAAAAGATAGATAATCCCTTTATTACCCATTCCCCAATTGTTGTACAGCCTACATGATTATATTAATCTACTTTTTACCTCTGTGATTACCTTGTATCAAAGCCTCTTCTGACAGCAACCTTATCACATGACTTTTTATTTATTATCTATTGACTTGCATTTTAGCTAATTAGTCCTGTGTTTTGCACAACTTCACGGACATGAGCACAATGTTATCTATATGGCCCACGTAAACTAGCAGTCTCCTGTTGTGAAAAGCAAATAAAACTGCATGTGATAAGAGGCTGTCTATAGTGGCTTAGAAACAGGCAGAAATTTACAGGTTTAAATGTTATAAAGTATATTAATATAACATTATTGGCTGTGCAAAACTGGGCAATGGGTAATAAAGGGATTATCTATCTTTGTAAACAATACAAATTTTGGAGTTGACTGTCCCTTTAAGAGAACAGCATACACAGAGGTTAGTACAACACATACACAGGAGTAATGCACATGAAAGTGATGTGCAGTCACTAGAGGCAGGTGAGGCAGGGCTTCACCTCTCATATGGGCAAAAATATATATTTTTTATAGGCTTTAAAAAAAATATTGCAATTTTTTTTCCAGCATTTTTTTTCACAGCTACATGTTGTGCAATGGAGAGGCACAAGCAGGTCTGCCCTCCATTACGCAACATGCTGCGCCACCTACTGGATGAAAGTGGTTAACATCATTGAATGACCCATAAGTGCTTATTTGAGGCAGGCCTCTTTAGGCTGACCCAGTCCAGTAAGAGGCATCAGTCATGGGAATTTAGGGTTGGGGCTGGATATTAAATCATATAAAACAAAACAAAAACGGAAAAAAATACTTTCATTTATTTTGTTGCTACCCTGTGCAGCTGCCAGCTTTTCCAGTGAAAAAGAGAGTTCAGTACTTCCCCTCTAAGTGCAGTGAAATGTTCCACTGTCACTTCCTTACAGAGCAGGAAGAGATGCAGACTTGCAGAGAGCAGTGTTTTAGCCACATTTTATTAAAGTAAGTTCTGCAACCTTAAATTTTGCTGATAGGGATTCTGTTAGTGAAAATGATAATTTAATGAATGTGGTTTAGTGTTTTTTGCTTTTTTACTCTTTTACAGCAGTTTAAGGATCATTTTTGTATTTTGTTTACTCAAAGTTTACACCCACTACCTTAGCAGAATGCCTCTGTACTGCACACTAGTTTATAGTCGTATCACTCTCTTACTGACTTATGAACTCTCTGTAGCTCTACAACTGTGTTTTCTTACATCTTCCTATTATGCTGTTTGTATGGATGAGTTGTTATTTGACAAGCACAAGCTACCAACATCATGGTAATGTAAAATGAAACCAAGCAGTTTAGAATGAGCTATAGCAAATATTCTCCATGGCTCCTGTAGCTATAGTATTTCATTTAAACCAGGGATTCCTTAGGTGTATATTGGACAACCCTGATGTAGACAACAAATAATAATTTATTAATGCTCCCATTCATATGTGCTGTTCTGTTTCAGATATTTAAAATCGATTGTAGACTATTAGCATTTGATAGTCACTTAAAATAAACTACTTAAACATTCAGTGGTGTCGCCCCCATTTCAGTGTTCCCTCTCTCCCCACTTATGTGCCTCTTTCCTCCCTCTGTCTCCCTCTCTCCCCACTTATGTGTCTCACTCCCCTCTGTCTCCCTCACTACCCTCTGTCTCCCTCACTCCCCTCTGTCTCTCTCACTTCCCTCTGTGTCTCTCTCACTCCCCTCTGTGTGTCTCTCTCTCTCACTCCCCTCTGTGTCTCGCTCTCAATCCCCTCTGTGTCTCTCTCACTCCCCTCTGTGTCTCTCTCTCTCACTCCCCTCTGTGTCTCTCTCTCACTCCCCTCTGTGTCTCTCTCTCTCCCCTCTGTCTCTCTCTCACTCCCCTCTGTCTCTCTCTCTCTCTCTCCCCTTTGTCTCTCTCTCTCCTCTATCTGTCTCTCTCTCTCTCCCCTCCCTGTCATTCTCCCCCATGGTCTTGTTTCTATCCCTGTCTCTCTTCCTCCCCCTCTGACTCTCTCATCCCTTATGTGTCTCTCTAACCCTCTGTGTGATTGTGTCTCTCTCTCTTTCTCTCTACCCCTCTGTGTCTCTCTCTCCCTTTCCCTCTGTCTATCTCTCCCTCTCCCCGTCTCTCTCCCTCTCCCTCTCCCCCTGTCTCTCCCCCCCCCCCCGAGTGCTTTTCTGTGTTTTTATTTATTTAATTAATGAATTGGTGGTGCCATCTGAGGATGTGGCTTTATTTAAAGGGGTGGGGTCAATTTCACCAGCTGCCACTGGATCAAGACATTTTTATATTTACTGAATAATGAAGGAATCTATAAGCATAATTTGCAGCATTAAAGTAAAAAGTATGTTTTAAATATATTTTAATGGGCCTGGATTTCTAGATCTCATAATCAGAGCAAGCATTTTGTTATCTTGCAAGAGTTTCTGTTACAATCCTTTAGACTAAAATCAGATGTTTACTAAGTTGACCAGTTTTCCAATACACAATTTAAAGGGACATGAAACCCATATGTTTTCTTTCATGATTTAGAAAGAGCATGCAATTTTAAATAACTTTCCAATTTACATCTAATATCTAATTTTCTTCATTCTTTTGATATCCTTTGTTGAAAATCATATCTAAATATGCTCAGTAGCTGCTGATTGGTGGCTGCACATAGATACCTCGTGCGATTGGCTCACCCATGTGCATTGCTATTTCTTCAACAAAGGATATCTAAAGAATGAAGGTGTATCCTAGCCACTGCCTCACCAGCCTCTGATGTCACTGCACGTCATGACCCACACAGAAATCAATGCAGCACACAAAAAGCTAGCACATACATAAAGTACAATACATGCACAAAATGGCACAACACGCTGAAAACCATAAAACACACTCAGCACAAGATAATGTAGAACACATCTGAATTTCAGAACAATACAGTATATAGTATATAGAATATAGAACAATACAGTATATAGAACAAAGAACAGTCAAGAACATACACAGGACAGGGGAGAGCAGTTCTGTATCATTCCTTCATGGCTGACATAACATTCATAGATCAGTAAACGCATGACAAATAAAAAAACTAGGCCGGTAAAAGAAAAAGCAATAATGACTGCTTTCTCGTTACGTTTTTGGCTGAGTTATGCAAATTGACCTCAGCATTGGTATTTGTTTGAAAAAGAGGGTTTTAAATTGGTGCTATTGACCTTCACTTAAATGACATTCTAACGTCAAGCAGAGTGTTGCAGTGGAAACTCGCTTGTTGTCTGCAGGTGGCAATTGATGAAAAGATTGACTGACACTTTACTCAGGAATAGTTTTTTTTTTTACACTTAATTTGTAAGGGGGTGCTTATGCTTTTAAAGGATTTGCAATAAGACACATAAACAAACTTCATTTGTCTCATTTTAATATCTGATTTATGACCACAAGAATATTTTAGAAAGCTAGGTCAAATTAGAAAGAAAGCTCCTTGCTTCTCTATTTAATCACAAGTATAGCGTAAATTGTGCCTTGTGTCCCTATTTAAAAATCATATTAACCCCTTAAAGTCCACAGCCAAATGCGATTGAATAAAAAAAAATGTTCACTTTTTCACAAACTTTTTCACAAACTTTAGGTTTCTCACTGAAATTATTTACAAACAGCTTGTGCAATTATGGCACAAATGGTTGTAAATGCTTCTTTGGGATCCCCTTTGTTCAGAAATAGCAGACCTATATGGCTTTGGCGTTGCTTTTTGGTAATTAGAAGGTCACTAAATGCCACTGCGCACCACACATGTATTATGCCCAGCAGTGAAGGGGTTAATTAGGGAGCTTGAAGCGTTAATTTTAGCTTGGTGTAGTGTAGTAGACTACCCAAAGGATTGATCTAGGCCCATTTTGGTATATTTCATGTCATCATTTCACCGCCTAATGCAATCAAATAAAAAAAAGCTAAATTTTTCACAATTTTAGGTTTCTCACTGTAATTATTTGCAAACAGCTTGTGCAATTATGACACAAATGGTTGTAAATGCTTCTCTGGGATCCCCTTTGTTCAACAGTTAAGGGGTTAATTAGGTAGCTTATAGGGTTCATTTTAGCTTTAGTGTAGAGATCAGCCTCCCACCTGACACATCCCATCCCCTGATTCCTCCCTGAGCCCCTTCAAACAGCTCTATTCCCTCCCCAACCTCACAATTGTCACCGCCATCTTAAGTACTGGCAGAAAGTCTGCCAGTACTAAAATAAAAAGCATTTATTTTATATATATATATATATATATATATATATATATATATATATATACATATATATATATATATATATATATATATACACACAGTCTACAGTGATGGATCCCCCCTTAGCCCCCCTTAGCCCCCAACCTCCCTAACCTCTCTAACCCTCCCCCTCTACCTATTTGCCACCATCTTGGGTAGTGTCAGCTGTCTGCCAGTACCCAGTTTGCCCCCCAAAAGAGTTTTTAAAAAAAAGTTTTTATTGCAAATAATTATTTTCTGTAGTGTAGCTGCCCCCCTCAATAATCTGCCTCCCTACCCCTCCCAGATCCCTTGTACACATTCCAGATCCCCCCTCCCTCTCCATCCTTCATATAAAATAAACTATAAAATGTGCATATTTGGCTAGGATTAAAAGTTTTTTTTTTTACTAAAAAAGGTTTGTGTCTGAATTAAAGAGATAAGGTATATAACAAAGGGCAGGATAGGAAAGGGGTCAAAGGTGTATGCTTATGTAATTATTATTATTATTATCATTTATTTGTATAGCTCCACATAATTCAGTAGTGCTGTAATTGTGTGTATATGTATGTATGTGTGAAGTGTTTTATGCTTATGTTCATAAAAATAGCACGGAAGAACTTTTTTGCACTCTTTTGACTTAGTGCTCGCTTGTGATCCAACATGAATTTTATTATGTGCCAACTAGAAGTCTATTATGTGAGAGAATTAAAATACCCATGCTATCTGATATGCAGCATGCAGTAGCTTATTGCTCGATCATTAAAAAATAAATTTGCTGAGTTCTCGTGGTATCCTTTGTTAAAGAGTAATCCTTTGTGAGCTCATGAGTGTTCACATGTCCTCCACTATCTGGCAGCAGTATTTACAACAGTGTTTATAGCAATGTTTTACATAGTTGCAAACACTGCTACCATGGACTGCTAAAGACACATGCATTGGCCTTCCCAGGTATAGTCTTCAATAATGGATACCAAGAGAACAAAGCAAATTTGATCATAGAAGAAAAATAGCATGCTCTATCTGAATCATAAATGTTTAATGGGACATTAAAGTTAAAATTAAATTTTCATTATTTAGATAGAGCATACAAATTTACTTGTATTACATAATTATGCAGTCTTCATATATGCACACTTTCTGAGTCACCAGCTGCTACTGAGTATCAGCAACAGTTTATATGTATATACATGCATGAGTCTGTGATTGGCTGACGGCTGTCACATGATAAAGGGGGCAGGGATATAGAAGGAGTTTTGTAACCGGTCCTTTTGCATAGCAATGATGCATTTGTTAATTATCTAATTCTACTGTATTCAATGGTCATTTAAAGGGAAATGAAACCCATTTTGTTCTTTCATGATTCAGATAAAGAATTTACATTTTAAACAACATCCCAATTTATTTATTTTATCTAATTTGCTTAATTCTTTAGATATCCTTTGTTACAGAAATAGCAAAACACATGGGTGAACCAATCGCATGAGGCAGCCACCAATCAGCAGCTACTGAGTCTATTTAGATATGTTTTTCAACAAAGGATATCAAGAGAATTAAGCAAATTAGATAATATAAGTAAATTGGAAAGTTGATTAAAATTGTGTGCTCTTTCTAAATCATGAAAGAAAAAAATGGCGTTTCACTTTACTGTACCTTTAAGCTGCTCATCAGCTTAAACATAGCCGTTCAGTTTTATTCAATCTATAAATGTTTTAATACTTATCTGTGCATTCCATTAGCCCTGTATTTTTTTTTTTAATTAAGGAATTTAGATTTTAGCACAAAAAAAGCTCTTATTTTATGACACCAAATAAGCTTGTCAAAAACTCAAAAGTATTTTACTTTCTCTTTATGTTTTATGTAAGTGCAGAATATCCATAACATTTCTAATATTTGACAAGCTTGTTATCCAAAGATTCTTCTCACATACACCCAGCTCTCAGCGATTTTATCTGAACATTTTCTCTTACTCCAGCGAATATCTTTATTTAATAAATAAGTGGAAACATAAAAAAGTGCTGCACATTTAATTCCATTTGCTGACACCCATATAATTAATAACCTTTCACAGTAAATGGATTTTAAATGACATTTTTCAATTGCACTACAAATTTTGCTGTATTTGAAATACTATTTGTGTTTTTTTTTATTTTTTTTTGCATAGCAATAACCAATATATAAACTTCATAAATGCATTGCATTTTGTATTTGTACTAATGAGAAACAGAACAAATGCCACAATCGCATGGCATCTGCTGTCATTTTTGGTATCACTGTAATCTCAATACTCCAGCCCTGAACAAATGCCATCGTCTACATTATTCATAATGTCCTCATCAACCTTGTCATTGCTTTCTGCATATCCTATTGCTTGTTCAAGAATAACTAGTTCTTGCAGCAATGTGTCCTCTCCAGTCCACTTTGGCACCAATCTACTTTCAATTATCATCCAGGCATGACCATCTGTTAGATCCACAGATTCTGAATGTGCGCGAATAAATGTTAAAGCAGGTATGCATACAAAATCAAAATGTTTATTGCATCGATTATAGCAAGTCCACTCACACAAAAAAAGGAAAGGAAATAAAAGCAAGCTAAGAAAAGGTTTTGTAAATTACATAATAAATCCCAGTGTTAGCCAGGGAAAACTGTCTAGTGCCGGGTATACTATCTAGTCATTTACCGTGTATTTTAATATATATAATAGTAGTAGCCCTTTTTAAAACAAAGATGCATTCTGATATCTTCACACAATTTATATTTTTAAATGAAAATATTAGATTAAAGCTGTTTAACAAAGCAAATGTTATGCAAATCTCGCCCCTTAGGACAGATTGCTCATTGGATCATCAGGAAAACTCCCACAATTTTATTTGTTAACAGTAGTATGCACAACAAGCATAACAATCTCCATTTCAGTGCAGAAAACTCCAATAACAAAACATTCTGTGATAAATTTTAAAATGTCATTTATTTTAGATGCAACAAAGAAAATGAAGACAAAGAGATTGACAACTAGATAGATAGATAGATAGATAGATAGATAGATAGATAGATAGATGATAAATAGATTAATAGATAGAAAGATAGATAGATAGATAGATAGATAGATGATAAATAGATAGATGATAGGTAGATAGATAGATAGATAGATAGATAGATAGATAGATAGATATTGATAAATAGATAGAGATAGATAGATAGATAAATAGATAGATAGATTGATAGATAGATAGATAGCTTGATAAATAGATAGATATATTGATAAATAGATAGATAGATAGATAGATAGATAGATAGTTAGGTTAAACTACATATTTTCATAGTTGCAAACATATATCACCCCAAGAGAATAAAGCACAGTGCACAATTTAATTAAATTGCCCTGTAAGCTGTCAGAATAATGTCACTAGATTGCTATTGTGTCTGGTAGCCTTTGCATCAAATAATTTATAGAATGCAACCTTTCATCTAGCCTACTTCTTGATGTACACAACATTGAGACAAATTCCGAAACATAATGTTGAAAGCTTTTGAGCAAACATTAACTCAAAAGAGCCTGATGTTTAACACAAACAAGTTTCCCCTATATGAAGCTTCTTGTAGTTTAAATCTCCTGAAATTCTATTGTAACCTTCTAATGTTCAAAAATCTTCTACAAATGTGATCTTAAAATATTTGAAGCTCAAAGAACATAAAAAAATGTATTGTGAAAACAGCAGAATGTAGTCAAACTAGGTATTAAATGCACATTGAGCATCAGTATGTCACTGTATTGTTATTGAGATTTTTTTGTGAGTTACTATTTTCTTGCTATGGCCCTTAAAATAACTGGAACATGTAATATAATCATTGCAGGACAGCATTTTAAGTTTGGAATTCCTTAAAGGGACAGTGAACCCAGATTTTTTCTTTTGTGATTCAGATAGAGCATGCAATTTTAAGCAACTTTCTAATTTACTCCTATTATCACATTTTCTTCATTCTTTTGATATCTTTATTTGAAAAGAAAGAATGTAAGTTTAGATGCCGGCCCATTTTTGGTGAACAACCTGGATTGTTCTTGCTGATTGGTGGATCAATTCTCCCAACAATAAACAAATGCTGTCCAGAATGTTGAACCAAAAATTGGCTGGCTCCTTAGCTTAGATGCCTTCTTTTTCAAATAAAGATAGCAAGAGAACGAAGAAAAATTGATAATAGGAGTAAATTAGAAAGTTACTTAAAACTACATGCTCTATCTGAATCACAAAAGATTTTTTTGAAGTTCAGTGTCCCTTTAATAACAAGAAAAAAAATATTAAATACTTTTTTTGTGTAGTTATTTTTCAGAGCTCCCAACTGTCCCACATTTTGCGTAAGCTATGTGCCATTCCTCCCACAGTCCCAATTTTGCAAGGACTGCCTAGCCACACTTCGACTTGCCTTGTCCCTCCATCTCCACCCACTCCTATCCAGCCCTGCCCTCAATGTCACACGATTCTACCCCAAGTTTGCCAGGATACTGCCCCTGGTCCTCACTAAGGGCTCAATGTCTTGTCAGGTGCCACAATATTTTTAGAAATGCACATTTTAGCTTTTTATTTCTCAATACAGTGCTTTGGATGAGAAGAGATTCTTACATTCCAATACAGGGCTAGATTACAAGTGGAGCGCTAAATTATAGTTCACCCACAAACAGGCAAAGTTGACACAGCATGGGAACGAGGCTCCCATTTGAGCCTATGTAAGCTTGCTCTTGTGAGCACAATGTTTCCCAGCAATGCGAACACAAGCTCACATTCACATTGCTGTGAACTTGTAATACCACCTTACATTAGCGTGCAAGTGAAGCGTTAATATCGGTTTCAAGAAAGCGATATTTAGCACTCCATTTGTAATCTGGCCCACAATGTCTTAAAAAAAAATCTCAAACATTTTAAATGTTTTCTCTCCATGCTCGTGAGTTTTTGACTATTGGGCCTGAGTAAGCAACCAGCCCCGCCATCAACAAGAAATATTGAGAAGTATAATATCTAATATGCCCTATTGTGTGATATTGCATAAGTATATCACATTCTTTGTCTGATGGAACTTGGGTAAAGAATTATAAAGCAAGGTCTTTTTTCAAAAGTATCCTTGTGCAGTTGCATATTGTTATGTTATCGTTGATGCATAGAGCTGGACAATTGATACTCGTACCACTAAGCATAAGTTAATTAGAAGATCCCTGACTTTTTCTTCCACTAGTGCTTAGAGATGGCTTCACTAAACCTAGCCAACATTTTTAAGAGTAGGCTATCCTGTCGCCAGTATAGTTTCAGCACTGTGAACAGGACACAGAGTGTGAGTTGAAAGAGAACCACCACTGGTTAGGTGTACAATGCATTAGTCAAGGAGACAAGACACAGCTATACTACAGCAAATATAGGAGCAGAATGTTAGATTCATTAATAATTTGTAGGAATCTGGGGAAAATCTTTTCAATTTTGATGTAATAGAGCAGAATCACTAAAAAGTTAATAGTTCAACAATATAAAAAAAAAAACATATGGAAAGTCTTTTTACACTGGAGAGTTATTTGAAATCATAGTAATTTTAAAGCTGTAAAACTCTAAATCTGCTGGGTGTATGTCACTTAGGACCTGTGCAGTGTAGTGAGTTTGTATCAGCTAAATGACAATTAGGTTTTAAATAATACATTTAATCAATAAAAGTAATTAGAATGTTAAAGTTGTATGAAGAAGTGCTTATTTAAAGGGACAATAATAGTCATTTATATCTTCCTTTTTTTTAAACAAATGCATGGTATTTGTCAGCATTTTTGCAGTGCTGCAAAATATATGTATTTAAATGTTTAAATGCATTTATAGAGGTTTTTTGTTAGCAAACAAGAATATCTCTAGTAATCACATCATGTATATAAATATTGTACAGCTAGCCTTCTATGCTGTGCCTATTAAAGGGGCATTAAAGGGACATCAAACAAACAAACAAAAATTATGATTTAGGTAAAACATACAATTTTAAACAACTTTCCAGTTGACTTCTATTATTAAATTTGTTTCATTCTTTTGGTATTATTTGTTGAAGGAGCAGCAATGCACTACTGGTTTCTAACTGAACACATAGGTAAGCCAATGACAATCGGTATATATATATATATATATATATATATGCAGCCACCAATCAGCAGCTAGATCCTATGTTCTTTGCTGCTCCTGAGCTTACCTAGATAAACCTTTCAGTAAAGGATAACAATAAAATTAAGCAAATTAAATAATCAAAGTAAAATGGAAAGTTGTTTAAAATGGTATGCTCTGTCTAAATCGTCCTTTTAAGCTCAAAATTTAAAACAAAGTATTTCCAACAGCAGAGGTCTGGTGCATGATTTTTTTAAGATAGTGAACAGGAAGATGGAGGAAGACCTTGGTTAAAACATTTTGGGCTTTATTTATAAAGCTGCAGATGCAACTTCTGAGCCCCTAACCTGCTATCACATGGTGGTCGATTCAATTCTGACCAAGGTGAATGACAACCCTGCTCTTGAGCAATTGAGCAAGGGGGCAACATTGTGTAATAGAGTTGCTGCAAGCATCATTTGTGGAGATCACAACCATACAAGTTACCAGTTCCCTACTTGGGAACCTTGTCTTCCCACACCTTTTTAATGAGGGCCACTGTATTAATCAATCATGTAAAACAAATAATGGCCGAATATTGACAACAGGAAACAGTGAACTGTTATAATAATATGAATGTGTCATATATTTAAAAGCATGAAATGTCTATGTATACATTTAAATCTATTTGTTTAAAAAAAACTGCTTACTAAATTAGAACTAAAGAACTAGAATCAGTGCTAAACCACCTCAGATATGGAAGGGGATATCACTTCTATTTCATCTAGTGCTTATGTGTGAACAGCAATGCATACTCATTCACCATATACTGTACTTGTACAGGGTTGTGATACGTTAGGTTCCGTTTGTTCTGACAAAATCATTTGTTAATACAAAACTGCATTATTATTTGCAAAATGTTTTTCAGATATGAAGCTTCAGCTTAAAGGAACAGTCTACTCCCGAATTTTTATTGTTTTAAAAAACAAAAAAATCCCTTTATTACCCATTCCCCAGTTTTGCAGTCTATCAAAAGAGCTGAAATAAGGGGCAGTCTGCAGAGGCTTAGAAACAAGGTAATCACAGAGGTAAAAAGTGTATTAATGTGCTGGAGATGTCCTTTTAGCTTGTACAAGCTAAATGTCCTTTTAGCTTGTAATAAGAATATGTCTTTAAAACAGACCCAGTATCACTTTATTAGACTTAAAAGGACAGTCTACTCCAGAATTTGTATTGTTTAAAAAAGATAAATAATCCACGTTTTGCATAACCAACACTGTTACATTAAAGGGACAGTACACACCAAAAATTGTATTTGTTTAAAAAGATTAGATAATCCCTTTATTTACCATTCCCCAGTTTTGCATAACATACTTTTTACCTCTGTGATTACCTTGTATCTAAGCTTCTGTAGACTGACTCCTTAGCTCATATCTTTTGACAGACTTGCATTTCAGGAAATTAGTGCAGACTCTTTAATAACTACACGGGCGTGAGCACAGTGTTATCTATATGGCACACATGAAAATAGTGCTGTCTAGCTGGGGAAAAAAACTGTCAAGATGCACTGAGATAAGAGGCGGCTTTCAAGGGCTTAGAAATTAGCATATGAGCCTACCCTGGTTTAGCTTTCAACAAAGAATACCAAGAGAACAAAGCAACTTTGATGATAAAGTAAAATGAAAAGTTGTTTAAAATAGCATGCCCTATCTGAATTACGAAAGTTTAATTTTGACTAGACGGTCCCTTTAAGTCTTTATGCTATAAGATTAGTATCTCAAATCAGATGAAACACTAATTTTAAGAATTAAAGGGTCAAGACACTTAAATATTTTCTTTGTTCTCCTTTGAAGATATTATTTCTAAATGTATAGCATTTTTTTATTTGTGAAGATATCAGTTTATGAGCAGTAGAGTCCTGTGACTTAGTTTAACTTTATACAGCGTTTTGATATAATATATATTTTTTAAATGTTCAACTGCTGCTTTTTCATATTCAGTACATGACAGAAAAAGGTTTGAATGTCATGTCTGTTTAAAGGAACATTCAATTATAGTTGAAAAGCATTTAGATGATTTTCAGTTTTGATTAGAAGCATTTTTGCTATATGCTTGTATTAGCAAATAGTGTATGCTTCTACTAAAAGCTATCAGTTTTTCAATGGTTTTACTATGCATGTTACATATAGGGCATATTTACATATGCTGAGTTTTACCACACTGAAAAACTTGCATCAGCTCAAAATGCTGATCGTAATGCAAATCCCACTGTCACTGAGGTACTTCTAATTTTTACAATCGGCATCCTAAGAGCAGGTGCAAGCTTTTACCACAGGTGCACACTGCATACAGGCAGATGTTGTGTATGTAAAATGCACAGCAAAAGGTTTGACTGAAATTGCTGGATTTTGTATATTCATTGCATTTTGTATACATATGAATTTGGCAGTGATGTATTACAATATTTGGTGCACATAGAAGTAGGTCACACATGCAATTTTCACAAACAAGTAGATGCTAATGTTTATAGATCTCTTTTCTAGGATATAAAAAAACTTAATGGAAAAGTAAACTAAAAATAAAATCCATCTTTCAACCGAAAGAGTATTAGAGCATAATTTAAATATGTTAAAACATTTGTTTTTTTAAAACCAGTAAAAAAGCAAGTTTGCACTTATTTTTAAAATAAATGACTATAGGCCAGATTACGAGTGGAGCGCTAGCGTTAGCATGAGGAGCGTAAAAACAATGTTTTTTTTACGTTCTCATCCATATGTTTAAATTACAGCAAATTAATTTACGCAAACTTGCGGTAATTTAAGCTCCCCATATTCTCTATGGGCGGTGTTAAGCGGCAATGTTTGCTTGTATTACAAGTTGAAAGTAAATGCGATAGCTGAAATGCAATTGCATTCAACGCTCAAACTTTGGCCGGTGGAAACAGTTGCACTAAACTACTCTATTAACCCATAAACCAACACACCCCCATCACAAACTATGCCACTGCCCTATTAACCCCTAAACTGCCACAACCTCCATCTCAAACTACCCCACTACACTATTAGCCCCTACATCACAAAATTCTTCACTATTAAACCCCTAAATTAAACCCCTAAATTCACTATTAAACCACTATTAAACCCCTAAATCACCACAACACCCATCAGAAACTACCCCACTACACTATTAACCTCTAAATGGCCACCACCCCATCCCAAACTACCCCACTACAATATTAACCTCTAAACCATCACAATGAATTTTTTTCTGTAATGTTAGGTTTTTTTTCAGGTAGGGTTATTTTTTGTGTGGGTAATTTAGGTGGTGTTAAGTTAGGGTGTTAGCTGTTAGGGAATTTAGGTGTTAGGGGGTATATTGTGATAGTGGTTGTGGCAGTTTAGGGGTTAATAGGGTAGAGAGGTATTTTGCAATGTGGGGGTGAGGAGGATTATTGATTAATAGTTTACTGGGTACTTTGAGATGTGGGGGTGTGGCGGTTTAGGGGTTTTTAAAGTAGTGAGGTACTTTGTGTGGGCTATGTGGCGGTTTAGGGGTTATTAGAGTAGGGGGCTTATGGTGATTAGAATTAGTATTTTTTTCAACATTTCTCGCTTTATTGAAGTCTAGGGGGAAGTACATTAACGCAGAGCTGAAGTCGAGCGGAGTTAGAGTGACAGTGGGAGCGGTAATTACCTCTCCACACGTAATCTAGCACTATTATAAAGTGAAAATTAGATGCTTTAATTTGTTACAACACATAATTTTAGCACTATTGACCCTGTAAGTCTATTTGTTTAAAGGGACAGTTTAGTCAAAATTAAACTTTCATTATTCAGATAGGACTTGTAATTTTAATCAACTTTCCAATTTACTTTTATCATCAAATTTTGTTCTCTTGGTATTTTTAGTTGAAACTAAACCTAGGTACACTCATATGCAAATTTCTAAGCCCTTGAAGACTGCCTCTTATCACATGCTTTTTTAATTGCTTTTCACAACAAGAGACTGTTAGTTCACGTGGGCTATATAGATAACACTGTGTTCAGGCACGGGGAGTTATTTAGAGTTAGCACAACACAATACTAAATGCAAGTCAATAGATAATAAATAGTCACAGGCATGTGATCAGGGGGCTGTCAGAAGATGCCTAGATACAAAGTAATCACAGAGGTAAAAAGTATATTAATATTACTGTGTTGGTAATGCGAAACTGGTGAATGGGTAAAAAAGGGATTATGTATCTTTTAAAATAATAACAATTCTATTGCAGACTGTCCCTTTAACCCTGCAAAATGACTAACTCCCCTGCTGGGTCAACTTCAGATCAGCATTTTTCAGCTACTCCCGAGCGGTACTTTAACTATGTGTTTAGTTAACCTATTTGTGGGCATTAAACACATAGACTTGCGGGATAGGTAGTGCTAAAGTTATAACTAATTAAAACAATCATTTTTGCACTATAATTTCTTTTTAACCCCTTAACTACACAAAAATACTCTACACATCACGTGTCCTAAGAGGTTGGGATCCCTGCACTATTATTGCATGCCTCTCTCCCTGAAGCATTTGTCAATAGCATTGCCTCACCGCTGTAGGTGAGACGGCATTTAACTCTTCTGACTAAAAACACTGATGTTAAAGGGACACTGAACCCAATTTTTTTCTTTCGTGATTCAGATAGAGCATGACATTTTAAGCAACTTTCTAATTTACTCCTATTATCAAATTTTCTTCATTCTCTTGGTATCTTTATTTAAAATGCATGAATGTAAGTTTAGATGCCGGCCCATTTTTTTTTTTTAAATATTTTTATTGAGGCAATAAAATAAGTCAGAGTTACAATCACAGTGTTGCCCATTTTTGGTGAACAACCTAGGTTGTCCTTGCTGATTGGTGGATAAATTCATCTACCAATAAAGAAAGTGCTATCCAGAGTTCTGAACCCCCCCAAAAAAAGCTTAGATTCCTTATTTTTCAAGTAAAGATAGCAAGAGAACTAGGAAAAATTGATAATAGGAATAAATTAGAAAGTTGCTTAAAATTGCATGCTCTATCTGAATCATGAAAGAAAAAAATTGGGTTCAGTGTCCCTTTAAGGGGTTAATACAGTTTATACAATGTGTGCACATGATTTTAAAATCTCATATCTAGTAAACACAATAATGTTTTTGTTTACACAGTACAAAAACTTAAGTTATTACATAGCTTTTAAAAACTATATTAAATAGCAATTCATGAAGGCGTAATGTCTTTAAACAAACAAGGTTTTAAGGTGATGCAAATGTCTCATTAAACAAATACACAGGGCAGTGCATCAAGAGATAACTTTACTTATTTGCTGTAACCATTTTAGATGACTGTTTCATTCATAATTGACCTCAGCATGGATGTAAGCAAATTACTTTTCCTCTTCATAAAAGCATCTGCTGTACTTTTACCACTAATCTGTACCTCTGCCCGCAGGTCTTTAAATGGCCCATTAAGAAATCATCTCCAACAGTAACAGACTGTCCTATTGGACCCACAAAACTGATGCTGGGAAATACCAGAGTTTGCTAATGTTGTTTGGATGCAGCTTTTCAAAGTGATTATGTGTAGAAATAGGTTGTTTATTAGGGATAATGTAAAACACAATCGCATCCGGAGCTTACAATGGTCGGGGAGAGCATTAGCAACCACTTAAATACTTTTCATATATAAGGTCCTACCAAAGTATGTCTTTATGTGAGTGGAGGGGGAAGATCGCAGAAGGACATAGTGTCCTTATCCAAGCTAAGCAGTAAAATTCAGACTCCAGCATCGTTATTGTGCAATTAAGACATATTCACATTTTAGCTGTGTTGGAATGTCCACAAAATGTTGGGAAAACATCCAGTCTCACAATATGCCTCCCCAACACAGCTAATTAGACACTATTACCTGCCTGGTAGAAACTAATCAGAAGCTGTTCCAGAATAAAACATCTCCATGCTAGTACACTGCAAAAGATGCATTTGTCTCTCCTGACAGTTAAAATCTGCAGCTCATTTAAAAAAAATAAACTAATATACTTTTAAATATTATTTGTTTTTCCCTGTTCTTATAATACTAGTCAGTGAAGAACTCACCTGTAGTGATGGCTCAGTATCTTCATTAAAAAGCATAAATATACTTTATATGAGCCCAAGTGTCTTAACCCCTTTACGCCGTTAGGACTTTCCATGCCATCTTAACAGCTCTAGGCTTTAATGCCGATAAGACAGTATGAAACTTCCAACCTTAAACTGCGTACTGCAGTCTCCCCCTGTACGCTGGGGGTGTGCCTAGCAGCGTAGGCAGTTACCCCGTAATCCGATCCTGATGTTAAACACAATGCCGGCACAAAGGGGTGAAGCGTTTTATGGCAGAAGTGTTTGCAACAATATGCAAACACTCTACCAAAGTAATAAAGACACATGCATGCTATGTTTTAACAAAGGATACCAAGAGAACAAAACAAAATTGATAATATAAGTAAATTGGAAAGTTGTTTAAAATGTCATGTGCTATCTAAACCATACAAGTTTAATTCTGTCTTTACTGATATTTTAAAGGGACATGAAACACAAACTTTTATCTCATCAATCAGATAAAGCATTTATTTTTATACAACTTTCCAATTTATTATACATTTTGCTTTATTCTCCTGATATCTGCTTATAAGAATAGCAATGCATTGCTGGGAGCTAACTGAAAACGCTGGTAAGCCAATAACAAGAGGCATATATGTGAAGCCACCAACCAGCAGCTAGCTCCCAGCTCTTGAACCTACCTATGTATGACTTTTTAACAAATGATACCAAGAGAACAAAGCAAATTCGGTAATAGAAGTAAATTAGAAAGTTGTTTACAATGGTATTCTCTATCTGAATCTTGAAGGAAGCATTTTGGGCTTCGTGTCCCTTTAATCTTTTGTGCTGTTGTTTTTTTTAAGGATTATTGTAATTCTCTTGAGCTGGAGGTGTCCTGAACACAATATGCATACCTTATCGACAAATATTGTTGTAAACATAGCTGCCAAGCATACAGATAGAAAGAGGTAGATTTTTAAACTGTATGATGCATGGCTTTAACATCCATTTTAATATAATGTTGTTTCAAATATGACTTAAAGGGACAGTCTAGTCAAAATTAAACTTTCATGATTCAGATAGGGCATGCAATTTTAAACAACTTTCCAATTTACTTCTATTATCTAATTTGCTCAATTCTTTAGATATCCTTTGTTGAAGAAATAGCAATGCACATGTGTGAGCCTATCACACAAGGCCTCTATGTGCAGCAACCAATCAGCAGCTACTGAGCATATCTAGATATGCTTTTTAGCAAGTGATATCAAGAGAATGAAGCAAATTAGATAATAGAAGTAAATTAAAAAGTTGTTTAAAATGACATGCTCTTTCTAAATCATGAAAGAAAAAAATTGGGTTTCATGTCCCTTTAAACTCAAACCAGCACCCATATTGTATACATGCAAGTGAAGCATTAAAAATGATAGCAAATCTTTTTGCATTGCCTTATCTTATGTCATGCAGAATATGTCATAATATTTGAGTCTGAACAATGTCTCCAGTTTACACAGCCTTATCACACTTAGGGGGGCAACTATAACCCTTTAGGAAAATGTATCTGATGATTTCCAACAGAAAAGCACAATTAAAGTCAAAGGGGATTTTTGTAAATAAATTGATACTTTTTTTTTCACAAATCCTTTATCCAATCATAAAAGGAAATACATCCTTATTGGATGATTGACTTATAAACAATTTATCAAAATCCTAACCGACAAATCAAAATAAGTTTTTTATTTTTAAAATGAATTAGCAACCGGCCGCATCATCTTACAATTGCATACCCTATCCTGTATACATTTTCATTATAAAGATCTGAAACTTTTCCGTTATTGTGTAATGTTGTACAAAATGAATAACATTTTTAAAATAATATTTCATTTGAAAGCATCACAGATTCTTTTTTTTAAAAAAAGAATGTACATATATTCCTTGTATTTTATCTGGTAACATTATTGGAGGCAGTGAAATGTCAAATGTATTTCACAAAAGGTGTCAGGGAACTTGCAAAGGTTAAGAACCGCTGAGCTATAGTAAGTATTTATTTGATTGAAGTCTAACAACATGGGCTCATTACTGTTATATTTCCATGTGCCTTTAAGACTTGGATGTAACAAACCTCAATTTTGTGAATCAACAAAAGTCAACAGCTGTGCCGTCTATCCAGGCTATTACAATAACTAACAACCACCTTGGGTATTGTGATTTCTCACTGTGTATTTGTGCCTCTCAGACCAAAACGATATATAAACAATCTGTGTCTGTTCAAACAGCGTATTCAATTATGGTAGCATAAACTCCAGCATTGTTACAAATGGAAACAGTGTTCTAATTCAGAAAATAATACAAAAATATTCACCAGTTTTACCGAAACATTTTTTGTATCTTTCTTTTTAAATCTCTGCAATTTGTTCCACAGGCCCACACAGTAATTATGTTTAGAGCTGAAGTAAAATGGTAAATATATAATATTAAAAATCTAAATATTGTATTTAGTAGGTCTAAAAAAAATGTGTAATGATTTTTTTAAAAGCTGATTAGCGGCATACCAGCTTTAGAAATAGAGAACAAATGGCTTTCTTTTATTGTGTACCTGATACTGCGCTGGTGCCAGTTTCTTTACAAGGGAATTTCTGACACATAAGGTTGATTTACAAATTGAATTGCATTGAAACAATCATCTTATTGCTTTGCCAGCACTTTGGCATCAATTTGTCAACAACATTCTAGCCTTTTTTTTTTCCTCCTTATTTTCCAGATTGTCTATTTATAAGCCCAAATATTGAGGTAAACGTGATTTTCTCACCAATTATTTTGGCATCAAAAATATTTGTTAAGTTGTCAAAAATAATGGTGATTAGAAGAAACACAAACAAAAAAACAAACAATAGCCACTGTACACCAAGTAAAGGTTTACTCTGCGTTTTCTATGATTCGCAACAAGGGTAACTCCATGACATATCATTTGTAGTGACTATTCAGTATTTAGCCTTTAAAGCATATAAGTAAACGAAAGTCTGTACTTTTGTATTGAATTGGGACAACAGGTGTTACCCTTGACATTTGATCTGCTTTTTGTTTTTAATGAATGAAACTGAAATGAATACATGAGTGTAAGATTGAAATGCAGCATTCGGGCAGGTCCAGTGCTTCCATAAGGCAAACCAGGTGACTAGAGGGAAGGTGGTGAATTTCTGCATTATATTCTGTTGAGATATATATATATATATATATATATATCTTCTGTGTGTATATATATATATATATATATATATCTTCTGTGTGTGTATATATATATATATATATATATATATATATATACAGTATATCATGCATAAATGATCCACCTTCCACTATATATATATATATATATATATATATATATATATATATAGCTTGCTTTGTGTATTTAAAGAAACAGTCTAGTCGAAATTAAGCTTTTATGATTCAGATAGGGCATGCAATTTAAAACAATTTACAACAATTATATAAAGAACAAAGGAGCAGTAAAGAAAGGGAAGACCGACATAATTCTAAGCATTTAATTTATTTTATGATTTAAAACACAGTATTTATAGATATATTGTGATTGGTTGCCTACATTCTATGCTAATAGCATCATCTTTGCGTATACTCAGTACACGATGGAACATTAAACAACAAGCATGACTAATGACACTTTTCTAAAATTGGTTATGACATTAAGAAAACTAATATTTTAAATATGTGTCTTTGGGCAAGTTTCCTAATTTGTATTACTAATTTATAAGTAGATTTAGATTTAAAGGATTATTATGTAAGTAAATCTATTTTCAAAAGGATAGACAAGAAATAAAATATGGTACAACATGAAGCCAAATGACACCCAAGCAGACATATACACGTTTTTTTCTTGCATCTCATCTAATAAACTGAATTAATGTTAGTTAACATGTAGACTAACAATAATTATTTCTTAAGGTTAAGGGTATTAGTGAGAATAAGCAATTTAGACATATTATAGAATCTCAGATGATTAATAAATACATTTGTGGTATAATTATACTAATGATGGGAATTTTATTAAAATGTGACCTATAACAGTTTTTGCTCTTTTGATTTTATGGTATTGGAGTTCCGGTCTGCAGCTGCCGAGCCATCAGCATATGTGCGTATTTACCTATTACCGCCATGTTTAATTCAGAACTCTTTATTACAACATTGCGTAACTTAAAGAAATGTTAAGCATTAAAGGAACAATAAAGTCAAAATGAAACTTAAATTGACTGGATAGAGTATTACATTTTAAACAACTTTCCAATTTTCTTCTGTTATTAATTTTGCTTAATTCTCTTGATATCCTTTACTAAAGAGTAATCCTAGGTGAGCTCAGGAGTGTGCTCGTGCCTATAGCCATCTGATAGCAGTGTTTGCAACATTGTTTATTGCAGTTATACAATTTTGAAAATACTGCTGCCATAGACTGCTAAAGACACATGCACGCTCCTAAGTAGACATGTGCAGCTTTGAAAAATTCGGTTCGGATCGATTCGGACCGATTCAAATTTTGGTTCGGATCGATTCGAATTCGGAAGAAATCGAATGAATTCGTTTTGGATTCATTCGGATTCTTTCGGATTCGTGGAAAATTCGGTTTGATTCGGTTTGATTTGGTTCGATTTGGTTCGAATCGATTCGGAATTTCGGTCAGTGTTAAGTGGGATGTGCTGTGTATTAAACTAGTATACTGTACAATACTAGTGTAATACACGGCCATCTCAATCCATCTGAATCTACCGAATAAATTTGAATAGATTCGGATTTATTCGGTTGATTCGGCACTACCGCAATTCGGAAATTCGAATCGATCCGAATCTCCGAATTCGACAAATTCGTCCGAATTTCAATTCGGACCGAATCGAATCGCACATGTCTACTTCTAAGCTCTTATTAGCCTACCTAGGTTTATGCTTCAGCAAAGTATAACAAGAGAACAGAAAAAAATGTTCTAATGAAAGCAAATTGCAAGGTTGTTTAAAATAAGTTCTATCTGGATAATGAATGTTTCATTTTGACTTTACTTTCCCTTTAAATAAATCCTAGACAGATATAATGATGTATTCATAGTAACAATTGATGTTTCTATTAAGTAATGTTCGCCCCCATGTTGCAACCTAGGTTTCCCTAGGTTTAAAAGCTTTTTATCTTATCTCCTCTGCTGAAACCAGTTAGGAACAGTTTAAAAATTGGTTACTAGAGTAACAGTCTCAAAGTATTTAAAGGGACAGGAAACCCAAATTATTTCATGATTTATAAAGATTAATTTTAAACAACTTTAAAATTTACTTCAATTATCTAATTTGCTTCATTCTCTGCATATCCTTTGCTGAAAAGCATATCTAGATAGGCTCAGCAGCTGCTGATTGGTGGCAGCACATAGATGCCTCATGTGATTGGCTCCCCATGTGCATTGCTATTTTTTTTCAATAAAAGATATCTAAAGAATGAAGCAAATTAGATAATAGAAGTAAATTGAAATGTTGTTTAAAATTGTATTCTCTATCTGATTAATGAAAGAAATGTTTTGGTTTTCATGTCCCTTTAATGTCTCTTTAAAGAACCATTGAAAGGATTAAAAAAATAAATTAATTTAACAAAATAGAGCAGTTTATATTTCTTTAGTGTTTCCCTTTAAATCACAATATTTTTCAATTGGATACTATAGCATACCAAGAATATTCAGTTGCCCCTGTGCTGATTCACCTCATCATTGCCCCTTGATATTAGGTAGCATCAGTGAGACATTGATGGAAGGATTGTACTCAGCTAATCAGCCCAGAAATATCTGTGGTTATTGCAGAGATTGCACTACTAGGACTATGAACTGAATCTATTCTTTGCTTTCAGTGGTATGACACATGAGTGATTACAGCTGTGCTAGACACAGGTACCTTTCTATAGACACCTAAGAACAGCACATGTATTTTTACAAACAGGTCATTTGTGAGCTGCTATATACATGCATATTCCCATTAGCTTTATTAAAAAAACAACATTTTATCAGTTATTAATGTTTTAAGGGTTCAAAAGTTTTTTTTAATATATTTTAATACAATTTACTATGTAAACACTACCAACACGTTATCTTGATAGAATTAGAAAGCATATTCCAATGCATCCAACCTTAGCCTACCATTTCAGCTGCCTTGTTGTACCATTTCAGCTGCTTGTCCTACCATTTCAGTGGCTTGGCCTACAATTTCAGCGGCCTTGGCCTACCATTTTAGTAGCCTTGTGTCACCATTTCAGTGGCCTTGGTCTACCATTTCAGCAGCCTTCTCCTACCATTTCAACGGCCTTGTCCTACCATTTTAGTAGCCTTGTGTTACCATTTCAGTGGCCTTGGCCTACCATTTCAGCAGCCTTGGCCTACTATTTCATCAGTCTTGGTCTGCCATCTCAGTAGCCTTTGCCTGATATGTACTATGTCAGTAGAAGTGGCCTTCTATTGGGTTTCTTTGGAATGGTATATCTTAGTTGCTCACACAGTTGTTTCATTAGTAAGTTTTTAAAAACCATTTCCTGAATGAAAAACAAGTTTAAAATGTAGCTAATGTTACATTTTCAAATGATGAATCTTTTACACAGCTGAAATATAAACATTAGAATGCTTATTTATATTTGCTATTAGGTGTCTTATCGTTAGACAATGTAAATTATAAAATTACATGTAATTATATAAATGTGTTTATTTTACATATATCAAGAATTGATGGTATTGGTTAAGGGATCAAACTTGCATTCAAACACATTAGGCATAGATCTTCAGTGAGGTTTAACTTTCTTATTGTTTGTGCATATTTTATTTCTGTAAATTGTGCATAAATTCCACAAAACACTACACTAAAAAAGCATGAGAAAAGCCTACAAATAGTATATATACCCTATATACTAGGGTTTTGGGCCCATTTTCTAGGTCTCCGGAGTAGGTGACCCTTAAACTATATACATTTCTTCAAATATTTTGATCGTGAAACTGTGTGGTTCGTTTGCACTGTGAGAGTATAGCTTGCTTGAAATCTATATATCTATCATGGCGTTTATGCTGTCTGATGAAAATTGGGAGGCTGAACTCACAGCCTCTTTATCTATGTCCAATCTAGAGGAGAATCAGGATACTAATAATACACCTGTGGATATTTATGGTGTCTTTAAAAACTATAAACAACTTTTAGTAAAACAGGTTAAACTTCGGGCAGAAACTTCAAGCCTAGAGAATTATATCAAAGCTAAGATTATACCAAGGGGCCTACGTTTAAAATTGGACCCTGGTACAAACTTAAGAGAGGATGAGGGAGGAAATGAATTTTTGGAGGACTGGAATACCAGTCTTTTAGATTGCTCTATTATATTAATGAACAAAATGGTTAGACGAAACAAGGAAAGACTAGAAAAAACAATTACCCAGTCCCTGAAAGTAGTAAACACCTTTGAATCTAATTCTAACTTTACGAAATTAAATGATGAAATTAAAGATCAGATAGCGAGACTACAAAATGATATAAAACTTAGGAAAGGAAGGAAGTTTTCCAGAGATAATGATGACTACAAAAAAAAACAAAGTCTATAACTATCAGTTGATAAGAGGGACATATGATTCTGGGACAGACGGCTCTGATGTCGAATTAGAGCAGCATAAAACTAATTCTGATAAAAAGCAGCCTTTTTTAGGGGAAGGAGGAGAGGCGGTAGGAAAAGAAGGAGGGGGAATAAGTTCAAACTCAGGAGAGAGACGCTATCCCTCCAGACAACGGTACCAGCAGGGGTACGACCAGGGCCAGGGGAATAACCATCAGGGCAGACCGCGACGGTCCCGGGGCCGCAGGGGTTACTCAAATTAGCTTATGATGATATGCAGGTAATTGATCTGTCTTCCTTTAAACTAAATTTTACACACATATAAGTCCTTAAAAGAGGACTCTCGTTTTGTCCAACTAATACATTAGATAAATTCAATTTCCTAAAGGATTTACATCTCTTTGCGAGGCGAATTGTTTTGTCCCAAATAATGAAGGTAAAAAGCAGACATCTAGTTGACGATGTCTCGTTAACACGGGAAGACAGGTCAGCAGTCTCAGATCTGCAGGGTCTTCTTGCAGAATCTGAAGGTAGCCAATATGTTCCCTCACAGGGAGAAAACGTGGCTACAGATGTGTCTGTTTCCTCTAACCTAAAAGCTAAATCGAAATATATGCCACAGCTATCTATGGTAGCGGCAATGAATATTTTTGTCAAGCAGGTTGAAAAAGATATAGTTAATCTATCTCTTACCAGCCTTGTAAATGACAATAGATGACAATTAATGCCTTAAATGACCTGATGAACTCCAAAGGCGTGGTCATTAAGGAGGCTGATAAAGGTGGGAATTTAGTCTTGTGGGATGAGAATATGTATGTTTTGTAGGTAAAAAGACAGCTGCTAGATAGGAAACAATACCAATGTCTTTCATTTAATCCCATTTCCTCTGTTCAGAATGTACTTTTTACTATCCTAAAAGAGGCAAAAGGTAACTGTATCATAACTCTATCAGAGCTTAAAGGGACAGTATACACTCATTTTTAAAAATTTACTTAGAAGCTGTCAGTTTGGCTCTGTTGAAAAGGTAGCTGGAAAGCCCACTGCAAGTGGGAAATAAGACACTCCCCCCTCCCCCTTCTTTTGCATATGAAAAGACCCTTTACACAAACAGGAGCAAGCTGGAGAAGGTAGCTGACAGTATTCACATAAAACTTTGGGGCTTGGTTAGGAGTCTGAAAATCAGAGCAATGTTATTTAAAAATAAGCAAAACTATACATTTATTTTTTAAAAAAACTTTATGGGCTATATAAATAGATCATCTACAAGACATTTATGCAAAGAAAAAATGAGTGTATAATGTCCCTTTAAATACCTCTATCCTGAATATCCTGTAATGCCAGTTTTTTATTGTATAGCTAGGATACAAAAAAAAAAAAAAACCCTGTCAACCCACCTGGCCGGCCAATAATAGCAGGCATTGGCAGCCTTATAGAGAATCTTGGCAACTATATTGATCATTTCTTGTGCCCCTTCCTTACTACTATGCCCTCGTTTGTCTTGGATACAGCAGATTTTCTTAGGAAAATCGAGGGCCTGGTAGTCCCCAAAGGAGCAATATTGGTATGTCTTGATGTAGAAGGACTCTACTCATCCATTCCACATGAGGTGGGGATTGAAGCATGCAAACACTTCCTTATGACAAGAGGAAGCTGTGTTCAAAAACATACTGACTTTGTTGTTGAACTACTTACATTCGTACTAACGAATAATGTGTTTATGTTCGACAATAAAATATATAAACAGTTAAGAGGCACGGCAATGGGCGCGACATGCGCCCCGCCATATGCCTGCCTGCACCTAGGCAACTGGGAGATGGATGAGGTTTTTCAGAGCCCCCTATTTGAGGAGAACATCCACATATGGTTGAGGTATGTGGATGATATTTTCCTCATATGGGAGGGCTCTGAGAACCTTCTCAAAGATTTTGTTGGAACCCTTAATACCAACACTAGGAACATCTCGCTAACCCTACAATACAGTAGAGAAGAAATTGCCTTCTTGGATGTTAGGGTAAGAATGGAAAAAGGGACAATAGTAACTGAGAATTTTCAAAAAAACTACTGCAACAAATAGCCTTTTGCTTGCTTCAAGTCATCATCCTAGTCATTTGAAAAAGGGCATACCAAAAGGACAATTTCTTAGGCTCAGCAGAAATTGCTCAACAAAGGAGAGATACCTTAAACATGCATCAGAAATGGAAAAAAAGATTTCTGAATAGGGGATATTCCAAGAAGGTAGTGAGAGGAGCTTTCAATAATGCCATGCGTGCAGATAGAGAAAAATTACTTGTGCCCAAACTCAAGGTAAATGATTAAAAAATAAGACTAGTTGCTGATTACAATTGCCATTGGAATTCTTTAAAAAGTATACTGGACTAAAATTGGCACATCCTTACTAGGGATACAGAAGTATCCAAAGAAGTAGGTGAACTTCCTAATATCACTGCCAGAAGGGCACCTAATCTAAAAGATAAGCTTGTAAGGAGCCAGTATGTATCCAAGCACAAACAAATTGACTGACTCACGCAACATAGATCATCAGGTAATTATCCCTGTGGAAAATGTGTGGCATGCAGGTATATGCGAAAGACGAAAGCACCAACACGGGTAAAATCTACAAGCTTAAGCATTTTGTGAATTGTGACACTGAAGGTGTCATATATTTACTCTCCTCCAAATGCCCACTTTTTTACTTGGGAAAAACGAGGAGAGCGATAAAAGACCGCATCACCAAACACAGGGATGAAATGCCAGACATTTTGAACTGACACATAATTGTAATCCTGATTCCCTCAGTTTTGTAGGCACAGATAAAGGCATCACAAATGACAAGACCCTCCTAAGAAAGGAGTGTAGGTGGATCTCAATTCTTGAGACACAATTTCCCAATGGCCTTAATGATAAGTTAGATATGGCCTGTTTCCTTTAAATTATGTCCATGGTGATATATTGTAAAAGCATAATAAGATTTTGGAAATTTTCTTACACTAATACAATGCTACTTCAATAACTTAGAAACTCACTGATGATAAATTTAATTTGTTTTTAATATCACATTTCAAAATGTTTTAAAATGTTTCTTGGAGCATTTTTCTGCCTCTTAGTCTACTTACATTTTGTGTATAAGCATACAGGTGACTTTTGTTTAAAATGTAAGTGTGACTTTTTAGCAGCATGCTATATTTTCACCCCCCAGCAGAGGCGCAATGCATCTTTAGTATAAAGTAGGACGCATGAACCATAGCTGAATAACGCCCTGACGAAGCCCGGTCTGAATCTCAGACAAGCGGGTGAAACGCGCATCGGCATTGGCTAGGTCCACCAGGTCACGTAACGCACGCAAGTACCGCAACTGTTTGGTCTTGGTTATGGAGATCGTTGTCTGAATGAAACTACACAAGAAAGAGACAAGCATGGAGGGGCTTGGACACTTGGGATACAGTTTCCTACAGCAAGGTCGTATGAACTTACAATTGTTGACATCCAAAATCATTATACTTGGCAATACCCGCTTTGGATGGGTCTCCCTATCGAGGGAATCTCTGCTATTTGAGTCACAATTGTTACTGACATGGCTATGTGCATAGTTCTCAACATAATCAATTAATTTTGGATGAAAAGTCTCTGCTTGGGATCATACATTTTTGGCTAAGACTATGTACTAATGAACTCGCTCTTGCTTATGCTTGCTTAAACTCTGCAACACTTACATACTGCCTGTATCTTGCTCTAACAATCTCGCATCTTGTTTTCAGGCTTTCTTTCTGAGCTATGCATGTATGAAACTATGTTGCTATATGAAATAACAAGTATATAAATTCAGTACTTGTAACCTTGTGCATATTTGTCTCGCTATGTACATATTTAGAGGTCCCACCTGCCTGTCTACTTAGATCCCAAATACGTACCTGCACAGCGTTATACCCCCCCAATCTGGGGGTGCTGTGAGCAGCAGGGTGTAGTTGGACTAGAGGTGGTCTCCCTTGATATAACAAATACTTTGTACCTACCAATACATACTGTATCATACGTATAAGACTATTTGTAATTTTTTTCACAGATTTTGTATTTTTAGCCTCTTAGATCCCATTTACTACCTGCCCAGGATATACCTCCTAGTCTCTTTAATAGGGGGTTCTGCATGCAGCAGGGTGTAGCAGGCTAATATATTTCTGTGACTTTTGTGATATACTTAAGGTACTCATTTTGATTACTTATGCCGTACTTGTGTGTACCCCTGACCGATCAGGTTTTATTTTTATCATGAATGGGTTTGAACTGTATCCATTTATGCATATGAATACTATTACTTAGACTTATTGCATGACTGTGCTCCTCCAGTGCAGAGGAACTACTTTTCACGATTAAAATCACATATTAATGTTGAAAATTGTCTGTGAGTTTTTTGAAAAAAGAGTGCTGAAATCCCTGTCTTTTATACCAGGATTTCGTTCCTGGAATCTCTTCTTGTTTTTACATGACAAATAGTATTTTAAGTGTTAACTCAATCATACATGAAAAAGCTAGCTTTTCTTGGTATATCCAAATTCCTAATTTAGGTGCATTGCCAGTACTGAGTTGAACATGGGAAGTAATTGGTAAATATGCAATTTTGCTATGGCTCATTGGCTGTATTCAGCTCCAGACCAGTGCTGAATTAACTGTTTTAGGGAATATCTGTCTTCACCAACTTTCCTCAGCCCAGCTCATTATCCCCTGAAATACTAAAGACTATTGCACCATTGTATATTGTGTGACCTTAAAATAGCACTCCAGAGTATTCCTAATATATTGCATTTTTATTGTGAAAATATGCTGTCATGTTCCGTAAAGTTTGATATAAACACAATCTCAAATTCTTCCTAGACCCACCAGCCATTTTGCTGTCATTTCTGAAAGATGAAAAATGGATAGAAATGTATTATATATGGCACAGATAAACTTTAACCCTGCCTACAACCTGTAGAACCATATGTATATCACATTTTTTCTTGGTTAGTTTAGTTAACTTTCTCTTCTACTGAAAGTCTGAGAAAATTATCTAAATTAATACTTTTGCATATTTGATATTTGTACCCAGACTACTTTATAAATTATTTATTTTTTATTGGTGATATCCAGCACTGCGGAATCTGTTGGTGCCCTACAAATAAATCATAATAATCGACTTTAATGAAAAATGCCCATTTCCTATTAAATTACTTTTGAATATATAATTTTATTATATGGAAAATATAGAATACAAACTGTGATGCAAATGTTCTACAGTAGATAGAAACATTGACAAAATTATAATAACTGAATCAGTGCATGCTGTTAGTACACAGCAATGCAACAAAAGCTTTTTGGCATATTCTATATGTTATAAATTAATCAACACTTCAAGTTTTTTTTAATGAAAACAGATTACAGCACATAATAAGAATTTTACAGCAAAGTGCTGCATAAAATGCATGGAGTATTTTATGAAATACAGTACACTGAAAATGATCTCTACGTGTTCAATTTAGGAGCTTATCTCAGACAAAAATCTCTTCCGTTCCTCTAATCACCTTTGTGTTGTGAGTCTCAGTTTACTAGCGCAGTGCTGAAGTAAAGAAAATTTGAAACAGTCAGACTGGACTCTCATCCCTCATTTGGGAGGAAGAAATTAAATGTTTTAAGAGCTTTGCAAAAAAAGATTGATGAGGAATGTTAACAGATACAATCTATAAAAAAAGTGTTAAATATTTTTATGTTATATCCATTTTTACATACATGAAACAGTTTTTTAACAGTATTTTATTGTTGCACAAATGTTTAAAGGGGTTAAAACATAGTTAAAGGGAAAGTCTACTACAGAATTGGTATTGTTTAAAAAGATAGATTATCCCTTTATTACCCATTCCCAAGTTTTGTATAACCAACACTTTTATTATAATACACTCTTTACCTCTGTGATTACCTTGTATCTAATCCTCTGCAGACTACCCCCTAATTTCAGTTCTTTTGAAAGACTTGTATTTTAGCCAATCAGTGCCCTCTCATAAGTAACTCCACGGGCATGAGCACAATGTTATCTATATGGCACACATTAACTAGCACCCTCTAGCTGTGAAACACGGTCAAATGCATTCAGCTAAGAGGTGGCCTTCAAGGGCTTAGAATTTAGCATATGAGCCAAACAAAGAATACCAAGAGAACAAAGCAAATTTGATGATAAAAATGAATTGGAAAGTTGTTTAAAATTGCATGCCCTATCTGAATAATAAAAGTGTAATTTTGAATTAACTGTACCTTTAAAGTCTTTAAAAGTTTTAAAAGCATACTTAGGTAGGCTCAGCAGCATCAATGTGCTACTTAGAGTTGGCTGTTGGTGACTACACAATTAACAATGGCTGATGTGTTCAACTAGCTCTCAGTAGTGCATTGCTGCTCCGAAGTTGACTTTAACTATGTGTTTAACTCATTTGCAGGGGTTAATTCTTATTAGAACATTTTCTATTTGTAGTTTTATGTCTTTTTAAGCATTCATTACACAGAGGTATCATTAATGTAAAGATCTTTCTACGAATCTCTCTAACTAGAGCATGTTACTGTTGAAGTATAATTCCCTTTTAAAAACTGATTCTGAATGTGTCCAGAAGCTCAGGGCGCGTGTTCCCCTTTAAAGAATACAAACAGACATTTAGGGCCGCCTGCTGTGGGGACTTTGGTTTATAGGTGAAGCACTTGCAAGAAATTGTATAAACACTCTAACAGGGTCTTAGGATTTCCACTCGATAAGAGAACTGGCAGCTAAGGTGAACCAAGTGGCTATTAAAAACCTTTAATTTCTGTTTCTATGGAAACACCTATTGTTGGGTTCATATCATCATTATTTCTTAGTACTTCCCAGCAGTAATTCTCTTCCCTGGCTTAAAGAAAATATATTTTCTGGATTTGCGAGGATAGTAGCTTTTAGCAAGAGCGTTCCTTGGCTTGTACAAGATTCTGCTGCATTACTGTTTTCCACAAACAGTAGCAAATATGCAGCAAATAATGTATTTCCTTTTTACCAATAAAACACTCAAATAGCATGTAATTAGGTCATATTTAAAGATAGTAGTTGTAGACTATACATTTGTGCCACAGATATTTTCAGATTCCAGTTTTAATGCGATAGTTATTTGTTATATATATATATATATATATATATATATATATATACATATATATATATATATATATATATATATATATATACATACATTTAGGGGTTTATTATATATAAAAATGATGAAAACAAAGTTTTTTGTTTTTGTAAAATGTGTTAAAAGTTTAAATATCATGTACACTGCATACATTTTTCCTGTTATTTTATATGCTGAAATCAACACGACAGGAAGTCACCAAATTCAGTGAGATATGTATTGATCTTAGCACACTCCATGAGGCCTAGGCATAGCACAGACTCCAGTAGGAGGTCTTAGGCCTCAGAGTTTATAAGCTTTTACAATATAAGAGAAATTAACCCTCATGTGTAGGAATAACAGATTATACATTTTTCAAACAGTTTTGTTTTCTAAACTTTAGTCAGGGTCAGAGAACATTTATTTCAGAAAAATTCACCCCGATCCTGCTACACTGATCAACTGAAATTTGTAAATACTTTATTTATCACCAGAATAATACCGTTCTGTTGAGTTTTTTTATGTTGCATAAGTAAAATAAATATAATTGTTATTTGTGGGTTTGGTAATATGAATATTAAAATAGGAGAAGCTCTTATACAGATACATCTCTACAAGCATAAATATCATATATAGTACCTTGTTAATGTCCCTTTAAAATATATAAAGTCTTTTAAAGTGAGGACAGGCAGCAGATCTGGGGAAGGGGGATGCCTGCTCCTATCAGCAATATGACCACATGGAACCTCAGATCAGATCCATTTGCCTGGAGCTGCTGTGAATTAAATGCCCAAATCAGGCTGGTTTCCTCTGTAACCTAAATGCCAATATGTGACCTCAGAACAGACTCTATTGCTTGCAGTCACTTGTCATTTATATACTCATATTGGACTCCATATCTGACACAATCTGCTAAGTAAGTATCCACTTTTTTCTTAATTAAAGGGATGTGAAAGTCAAATTGAAGCTTTCACGCTTTAGGTAGAACATGCAGTTTTAAAAAAATGTCCCTGTGTACGTCTGTTATCAAATTTACTGTGTTCTCTTGGTATCTTTTGTTGAAGAGCATACCTAAATAGGCTTAGAAGAGTCCACATCTTGAGCACTATATGGCAGTTGAGTTTGCAACAATAATTGTGGCAATGTTGTACATCTCTGCAAACACTGCTGTCCTCTATTGCTAAAAAATACATAACATTATATAAAATGCTGCTGCAATATAGTGCTCAGGACACGTCTGAGCTTATTTAGAAATGCTTTTTCATAAAGGATATTAAGAGAATGAAGTGAATTAGATAATAAAAGTAAATTGAAAAAAAAAATTGCATGCTCTATCTAAATAATGAGAGTTGAATTCAGACTTCCATGTCCCTGTGATTGGAATGAACAGACAATTAAAATACTGGTCAGTCCAGTAGAATACTGGGCACTTAGCAACCTTATTGATAGGCATGTAATTATTAGGGGAAAAGGGGACTGCACTTTAGAACTGATAAGAAAATGATGTGAAGTTTCCTTCCTAAATGGCTTTCACTTTTCCACAGAATAGGCAGACAACATAGAGCAGAATCTGAAGACAAAGCCAGTAATCTTGAAAGGTATAAATCACCAACCCCTTCAATTATTAAAGCAAGTGAACGTTTAATGTGTATGACACCTGCTTATTGACCCTGCCTGCTAGTCTGCCTTAACCTCAAACATCAACTACTCACAAATGCCGAGCAGCAGAGTCTGGATACAGTTGTGTTGGAAAGGAGAATTTTCTTTGTCTTGTTTAAAACTTCTTTTTTTAGCACCTAGCAGCTCATTTTCTTGCTTTTTAGTAATGTCCAGTCTGCGCTACCTCTTTTTCCGGTTTGTCAGAATGTGTATATGAGATAAAATGAGCTGATACTGTCCAAAGAAAGCCCTTTTTGCAATACAGATAATTATTCAATGTTTTTTTTGCACACGGAAAAAGATAGTGATTAAATATAGATCAATGTACTCAATAAGCAAGGGAACAAAACAGAAATAAGGACATGTTTATTCACTAAAAAATGCATTAAAGGAGAGTAAACACCTTGTAATTACAATATTGTTCTTTAGCCTTCTTCAATATATTAACTTACCAGCAGAGTTTTAATATTATTATACCAGATGAACAAATTGTTTGCTCCAACTGTTTTTCAATGGTCAAACTGCACCTACAACTTGCTTAATTTGGAGGAGGCAAATTAGACTTGTGTCACAGTCATGTTAAGAAAATAGCCATTGTTTAGCTACAGCAGAAAAGATAAGATAAGACAACTGCTAATTAGGGAGAGCTATAGTCTGCCATATGCCATTTCAGTTTCCAGGACGTACTGAACAAATCACAATGTTCAGATTTAACTTTTAGAAAAAGGGGGCAAAATAAACAATGAAAGTATATTGCAAATGTATTTTATATTACAGTAATTATTGTCCTTTTATCCTGCTTTAACTTCTTATTATTACGTTTGTTGACAAGCAGGGATATAAGCTCAGGAGCCAGACCATTTCTGGAGCACTATATAGCAGCAATTTTCCATGAATTCTATCCATTTGCAAGAGTACTAGAGGGCAGCACTATTTCCTGCCACTTAGTGCTCCAGACACCTTCCTAAGTATCTCTTCAACAAAGAATACCATGGGAACAAAGCAAATTTGATAATAGAAATAAATTGGAAACTTTTTTTAAATTTTATGTAGGGGAAAGTAAAGTCAAAATTAAACTTCAATGGATTGGATAGAACACAATATTTTAAACAACTTTCCAATATACTTCTCTTATCTATTTTCTTTTGCTCCATTGTTATCCTTTGTTGAGGAGTAAACTTAGGTGATCTCAGTAGTGTGCACGTGTCTTTAGCCATCTGGCAGCAGTATTTGCAAATATGTTTCTGGATGTATTATGCATAGCTACAAACACTGCTGCCATAGAATGTTGAAGACTAAGGACACATGCACGCTCACCTAGGATTACTCTTTAACAAAGGATTCCAAGTGAACTGAGCAAAATTGATAATAGAAGTAAGTTGGAAAGTTGTTCAAACTGATATTCTCTATCACATCCAGTTTTATTTTTGCTTTATTATCCATTTAGAGAGACATAAGAGTCAAATATGAAATGCAAAGTTGTACATTTTATATGTGTTTTGCACACAAAACCCAGTGACGATACAGCAGTAAAATAAATCCACTAGCACTCTGCTCCTGGGATCTTTAAAGTGCTCGTGACATGGCATATTTACCATCACTAGCAGCATGAACTGCTGTGAAATGCAAGTGCATGTGACCTTCTGGAGTATCTGCAGTCCCGCAGTGATAACTTTAAAATAGAAAAAAAAAATGGCAAACGTGTAATGCACTGCTTGGCATTTTAAATTAAATTGTTATGATTATTCAATAACAAAATATATAACTTACATGTTTTGTTTGACAATGTAAAAATTCAAGTCTTTAATATTTTATTGTACCTTGATTTCCCTTTACAGAACAAAACCATAAAACAAGGCAAAAGTCTGCAAAATAAATCTCTTTTGCAGTCACTTTAATTTCTACTTGTCCTTGTTAATATTTTGATATCCTGACCACATCATAAATGCATGGAAGGAGCAGAAAGACATTTACAAAGCTAGCTCTCTTCTCTTATTAAATTTGTTCAGTAAAACAAATTCTGGAATAAAACTACATATATGCCAAGATTTGTGATGTTTACAGAATTTAATTTTTAAACCAAAGGGTCTATTCAAGAGATGTTCTTCAAACATCACCAAATTTCATGTGTTTGGGAAGTTTACATTTTATTTGTTTAATACGTTTTATCTTTTCCTTTTTATTTTGGTTTAGTTAGAAGTATTATAAATTAAAGTTCTAGCACAGTAAATCACACTACTCAAGATTTCTAAAAGATGACATCACTATACTGACAGTGACAGTGGTTTTGAGAAGTTGAAGTGAAAATCTTAAGGCAAAATACACTTACATTTACATTTCAAAAGGTCAGCCAGTCAGAAGGACACATCTCTGTTTTTGATGACTCACTAACTTTTATGGCTTTAAAACTTTTAATATGGTTTAAAGGGACAGTCTACACCAGAATTTTTATTGTTTAAAAATATAGATAATCCCTTTATTACCCATTCCCTAGTTTTGCATAACCAACACGGTTATAGCAATACACTTTTTACCTCTGTGATTATTATCTTGTATCCAAGCCTCTGCAAACTGCCCCCTTATTTCAGTTCTTTTGACAGACATCCATTTTAGCCAATCAGAGCTGTCTCAGAGCTGTCCCACAGGGCTAAATTACAAGTGGTGCTAAAGTTAGTGTGCCGTAATATTTAAATTTTACTAACTTGCGTGCATGTTACAAGTTGAAAGTAAACCCGCACAGCTGTGCTCAATCTAAATTTAAGCTTGCGTGACTGAAGACCTCCCGTAAAGGGTTAGGGTTAAAATTAAATGCTAAACACAACATATATACATTAAAATAAATTACACTTATATATACACTATCTGATAAAAAAATGATTCATACAAATATTACATATTTTTATAAGTGTGAAGGTCTAAGGATTATTAAGGTATATGATAAGGTGTTTTAATGGAAAGGGCTATAATGAGTATATACTTGTCTAAATATGTTTATGGGTGTATATATATATATATATATATATATATATATATATTTATTTATTTATAAAATATTTTACCAGGAAGGATACATTGAGATTTTTCTCGTTTTCAAGTATGTCCTGGATATATATGTGTGTGTGTGTATGTATGTGATATTTATGTGTTTATATATATGTATTCATACATATATACACATATAAACACACACATATATATATATATATATATATATATATATATATATATATACATACATACACACACACACACTTTAGAGCAATTTCCAGTCAAATACCTGAAAACTTAAAAGAATCATTTGTATTAAATATTAAAAAAAATGTATTTTACATCCCAATGTTCTTCACAAAGGAGAAAATGTTCTATGTATATATATATATATATATATATATATATATATATATATATGTGTGTGTGTGTGTGTATAAAGAACAAGTACCGCGCACAGGGTACAAACTCCAAAGCTAAAAAAACATAAGGTACAAAAAGTATATGCACAGCGCTCAGGTGTGAGCAGAAGCGACAGGTAAGTCACATGCAAACATGTCTTGTGCGAATGCGCACTTGTACACTTGTTCACTGCATATATATATATATATAACACACAGAAAAAGTCCAGTACTTACTTGCAAGCTCTCATCTAAGATTAAAAGCAAAACTGGAAGAGTTAGTTACCGCATCTGGCAAAATGGGAAAAGCCCAGGTACCACGTCAAGGTCTCTTCCAAAACCTGGGTCCTTAATACAGCCATACAAAATGCAAGCTCTCAATCAAACAAACTAGGAACAAGTCAAGGGTTCACAGACTTATGTAATCACCCTAGACATATACAAAATACGGAAGGGGACTGCACTCTCGGACTGGACCGGGTATACATTCTATGACCTTGCAACATGCTTAGCCCTGGGTGCTCAACAGCATTCTAAGGAAGCTGTGCTGTCCCCAGAGTCCCAGGCAGTTAACCCCCCACAAGTCTGGATGCAAGGCCCATAGGGAAAATTACATAATTTCAGCTAAGATTTAAAGCAAAACTGGAAGAGTTAGTCACCGCATCTGGCCAAGTGGGCCAAGCCCAGGTACCATGCCAAGGTCCCAGGTTTTGATATGGTCTCTCTTATATATATATATATGATGCTGATGACGGGGACAAGCTCCTCGAAAACGTTTCAATAAAAAAGAGACTTTTGCTGTTCTCACTTGAACGAAAGACCTGAGAGTGCTGTTATTTGTACTGGAGTTATATATATATATATATATATATATAATTCCAAGCAGAGGCCAGCATACTTACATCCAAATTCAGCTGCCGGGGTGCACATCAAAACATATTCAAGTCTGCACAGATGAATGCACACTCATCGGTCTGATGACGCGGTAACACCCGAAAACGTTCACTTGTACCACATTAAAGGTGTGTTATATTGTGTTGTATAAAGACCGGTGAGTGTGCATTCATCTGTGCAGACATATGCAAGGCTTGAAATTTCCAGTGGACGACTAGGTCCGGATGACTTAAAAATTGCAGCGGAAAACATTAACATGGAGTGGACAAGTAACTTTCTCTTTGGGCTATTAGCTTTTAACCCCTGACTAGTAAATCACAGTGATATGTTTTAATCGCTGTATATAGCGCTTGTCGAGTTTCGCTCACACACAAACCATTTACTTTCAGCTTGTAATACGTGCACTAACCTCTGCTAGTTACACGTTTACTTCTGGTGGTGCTTGCGCAGGAGTGAAAGTGCTAAATAGCATACCACTTGTAATCTGTCCCATAAGTGGGAGGAAGTGCATAAAGTGTTTTATGTCATTTTAACTGTGTGTTAAACACATAGTTATATCCAAGCAATAGTGTAATAAAAAAATGTTCAATTGGCACTTTTAAATCCTTTTAATAAAACAGTATTATATTTTAATGTTAGAATATCTCTCTCAGGTAAATACAATTTTCTATTCTATTATGTCATAATTAATGTAGATGAATGGGGAAGTTGTATAAAATTGCTCTATCTAAACCATGTCCAATGAATAATATCCTTTAATGTATTTCAAGCATTTTTTAACCAAAGCAATGATGAGACTAGGGTGATAATATACGCAGGCCATCATGCAACATTGCCATGATTAATTAATTTTTGCTGCAGTAATGTCAAGGGCACACAACAATGTGTGTTAGCTCTTCGGATGCCAGGAACATGTACAGTGCATTGTTTTCATTCAAGGGGCTAACTACACAGCTTTTAGCCTTACCCCTAAACTTAAATTATAGCTCAGTTTAAACTGTGATTCAGAAAGAGCATGCAATTTAGAAAACAAAAAGTGTCCAATTTACTTTTGATATCAAATTTGCTTTGTTCCCATGTTATTCTTTGTTGAAGAGATACCGAGAGCACTACGTAAAATAGAAATAGTGCTGCCATCTTGTGCTCTTGAATATGGATACCATTCTTGCAAAGCTGCTGCCATATCGTGTTCCAGAAACGGCAGGCTCCATAGCTTACGTCCCTGCTTTTCAAACAAAGATACAAAGTGAACAAAGAAACATTGATAAAACTAAATTAGAAAATTGTTTAAAATAGCATACTCTGAATCATGAAAGAAATATTTGGGTTTCATATCCCTTTAAGGATAACTGAAAATCCTAAATACTAATATAAATACCAAGGTATTCTTGAGGTCATGGCTATGTCACCATGGTAAACATTTACATGTTTAACTGTAGCCAGATACCCTATGAGTATAGCAAATCTAGAAAATAATGAATTCCTCAAAATACACTCATCTAAGCTTTGTTTAGCTGTTTATCTAAAGAAGAACAAAAAATGTGTCTGTAAAATACAAAATAAGCTCTGCATAGTTTTAATCAGCATCCTACTCAAAGTTTAAGAACTAATACTATATTTCCAAGAAGCCAATCACAGATAAAATGTAAGCTGTTTATAGTTGATCAGAATATTGATTTGTCCCTATTGATGAGAGATCTGGCATCACATGAAATATATCAAACTCTCCAAATCATTTTAGAGAAGATGCGGAGATATCCTTCCAATAATTGCTCTCATAATTTGACAAGGATTGACCTTACTGTCTGATTGCAGCAATTTGCTATGTCAGTTGGGCAGTAACAGTTTTTATTGGTTTGAATTATATTTAATTGAAGATCAATTGACTGTATTGCTTTACTCAATAGGAATTTAGACCAATCGAATGAGAGCAGAGAGGGAATGCATCACATATTTAGAATTACAAGTCACTGTCACATTTATATCTGTAAATAATATATAGCTAGCATCCATTGATCTAGGATAAGGACAGCATCAATTGCATTGGACTCCCTAATATTTTCCATTAACATATGTTGAGCATATTTTACATGCACAATGAGTTTTTGTATAAAAGCCACTGACATGCTCTATAAAAATCATATTTCTTCATTTTTCCCAGTACCATTGTAAGTTGTGTACCAAATCTATCTGTACTTGTCCTGATTGGCTGGTGAAAATTTAAAGGGACATAAAACCCCAAAATTTTTCTTTCATAATCCAGATAGAACATACAATTTTATACAACTTTTACATTTACTTCTATTATCAAATGTTTTGTGTGCAGTAGCTTTTGCAACAATGCCTTAGTTTGTATGTAACAAAGACAACATTAAATAAAATGTCCCTTTAAATAGCCCTATTTAAGCCTACATTGTCATTAGTGGCGTATAAAGTAACAAAACCATTAAAACACTAATAATAATAATTTATAATTAGAGAGAATTTGTGCTTCAATAATCTTATTTTTTAATCTTTGTTCTCTGTGCCTCTGAGGTGGCGGAGAGTGTAAGAAGCAGTGGTCTAATGACCGTGGCTTCTTAGATTGCAGGTTGCAGACTTGCATGTGTGAACCTGCCCCGCAAGGCCTTCGGAGCAGCTCTCGCTGCTTAGTACATGAAGCCCTTCTGCAACTCTGTTTGCATTATGAAAGTTTGATTTAAAAAAAAGAATTAAATCTCCCGCAAAATTCCCAATTAAAGGAAGTAAAAAAAGTTAAAGTGTGGTGACATTTACTACATAATTATTGCTTAGCTCAAAGTACAGGTACAAATCCACAAATCCAGAATTTCAAAATCCAGAATTATTCTGAAATCCAGACTTTTTCATTCATTTTTTTTTTTTTTTATTAAAAATGACAACCCTCTCCTCCAGTAAGTTACAATCTTCTCTACCTGCGTCATAGGTAGATTTTTGTGTGTGTGTGTGTTCTAAAAGGCAAATGATAGTCTATATTTATTTTAAACAAAAGCTATTATCTGATCTAATTACAGTACTGTGCTATATTTCTGATGGTACTATGTGTACAAAAGTATTAAAAATGATACAAAAACCTTTAGGTTAGATGTATAAGCTGTATTTGTAAATGTAAACATTGCCTAAATGAGATAAGATATTGTTCTTTCCACATGGTACTTTCCCATCCCAAAGCTGTCCCTTTTACAGACGCAAATATACAAATATTCTGAAATCCAAAGTATTCCGAAATCTATACCTTTTTCGGTGTTAATCAGTTTGTATAAATATTTTTCTTAACTGTATAAAGGTTATTTACATTCCTAATTGGTCACAGTAATGGAGAAGAGAGATATACATTCCTACAGGAATTTAAAGGGGGTATATGCCTTGATTTGCAAAAGCTTGTAAATTGTGTTAGCAACATGGCAGTATTAATTATTTATAAGATTTGTTTTGTAAACATATCTTATAAAAGGTGTATTTAAAATTAATTTTCCATTTCATTAAATACTTACCCTCTGGCTAGCACGTTAGTGTGCTTATAGTCCATAAGAGTGCAGTAAAGCATACCACTGTCATAGGGAAAGTCCCTCTTTTTAAAGGGCAAATTCCTGTGTTCCAAATAGCTCCATAGAGTTATATATAAATATATATTTTTTAACACTTACAGCATTAATTACAAATTGCGACATATCACTGTATTTTATAGTGTTTGCTTTTCTCATTCTATTTTGTAAATTTTCATTTACTGATATATGTTAATTATTCCATTTAGCATTTTATTGTGCAGCTTTGCATCTAGTGCCCTAAAATATTAATAATCGGCTCACATACATATTAATCTTTGTTTTCCAGGTCCTTGGTTTACAACGAGAAACAGCAGCATTGACAATGGAGAGGTTGAAATAGGACGCAGAATCACCCAAGAAGTGCCAGCAGGAGTTTTTTGGAGATCACACATACATATTATACAGCCGCAGTTCCTAAAATTTAATATTTCGTTGGGAAAAGATGCTCTTTTCGGTGTTTACATAAGGAGAGGCCTACCACCATCACATGCACAGGTACGGAAGAAAATATAGCTGAGATGAGACATCTGCTCGAGACACCTATACATATAGACATAAAGCATAAAGGTCATGTTGCAAAAAACACACAAAAATATTGACATCCGGTGATATCTCACTTACATATAGCATGAAATATGGGAGTTATAAAAGCAGCATTTGCAACTTGAATGATGGCAGCTACACTTGTTGGCATTTTAAGTTTTTAAATTGAAACTAATTCCTTAAAGAGTTTTTTTTTTTTTATTTCTGGATAATGTAGAAAAAGAAAAAGAAACTTTTTTATCAATTGAGTGATATACTGATGGTATGTTACTGTTTGCAAAATTTGTTCCCAAAGTATATTTTTAATTTACACTTTCATACCAAATGGAATCCTTGCATTAAAGGGACATTCTAATGCAAACACTTGATTTACTGAAGCATGTATTTTATGCATTAGGGACTCTAGCTTACATTGTGCTAAACTCCTGAAATGGGGTTAGACACATAGGTAAAGTTCTGCTTGGCAGTAGCTAACCAATCAGCAGCTCCCAAACAAGACATGGTCAACGATTGGCAGAGTTGAGCAACTCCTTATTGGCTGCCCAGCTGCATTCTTTTTTGGAGCTGTAAGGCTTGTGGCTTATGAACGGGACCTTAACTGTGAGTTTAACCCCTGTGCATGTGTTTAGCACATGATCAAGTCCAGTCACTAATGTTAATGTTACATGTTTTAACAAATTAGGGCATGCCATTTTTTCCCAATTAGAATGTCCCTTTAATGAAGGCCTGGCCTGGCTATAACAAAGCTAGACCAGCAGACAATGGTATTTCTCAAATTCGCCCCTGCATGAACATTGCAAACTGGAACAGCCAATCCCTTTAATGAGCAGTGGTAGTTTTCAGTCAACTTCACTAATTAAAACCATGTTAGTGCAAAAACAGATGATTTATAGTGATGTCGCAAACATAAAATTTTCGGTTCGCGAACGGCGAACGCAAACTTCCGCAAATGTTTGCGAACGGGCGAACCGGGTCAACCGCCATAGACTTCAATAGGCAGGCGGATTTTAAAACCCACAGGGACTCTTTCTGGCCACAATAGTGATGGAAAAGTTGTTTCAACTGGACTAACACCTGGACTGTGGCGTGCCGGAGGGGGATCCATGGCAAAACTCCCATGGAAAATTACATAGTTGATGCAGAGTCTGGTTTTAATCCATAAAGGGCAGAAATCACCTAACATTCCTAAATTGTTTGGAATAACGTGCTTTAAAACATCAGGTATGATGTTGTATCGATCAGGTAGTGTAAGGGTTACGCCCGCTTCACAGTGACAAACCCATTCCTGTGCCCCAGGACATCAGAAAAGGTGCTGTCTTTCACTACTATATTCAAGCCCGCTTCACAGTGACAAACCAAACTCCCGCAGCGGGTACAACATCTAAATAGTTTCTAAATTTTGTCCTGAGTTTAGAAATACCCAATGTTAACATGTTCTTTGCTTTTTTTGCAAGTTATAGGGAAATAAATACAAGAAGCACTGTACTGCTATTTCAAAACCACTTTTTTTCAAAATGAGCGCTAGTTACATTGGAACCCTGATATCTGTCAGGAATACCTGAATATCCCTTGACATGTATATATTTTTTTAGAAGACATCCCAAAGTATTGATCTAGGCCCATTTTGGTATATTTCATGCCACCATTTCACCGCCAAATGCGATCAAATAAAAAAAAAATGTTCACTTTTCACAAACTTTAGGTTTCTCAGAGAAATTATTTACAAACAACTTATGCAATTATAGCATAAATGGTTGTAAATGCTTCTCTAGGATCCTCTTTGTTCAGAAATAGCAGACTTATATGGCTTTGGCGTTGCTTTTTGGTAATTAGAAGGCTGCTAAATGCCACTGCGCACCACACGTTTTATGCCCAGCAGTGAAGGGGTTAATTAGGGAGCATGTAGGGAGCTTGTAGAGTTAATTGTAGCTTAAGTGTAGTGTAGTAGACAACCCAACGTATTGATCTAGGCCCATTTTGGTATATTTCATGCCACCATGTCACCGCCAAATGCGATCAAATAAAAAAAAATTGTTCACTTTTTCACAAACTTTTGGTTTCTCACAGAAATTATTTACAAACCACTTATGCAATTATGGCATAAATGGTTGTAAATGCTTCTCTGGGGTCCCCTTTGTTCAGAAATAGCAGACTTATATGGCTTTGGCGTTGCTTTTTGGTAATTAGAAGGCTGCTAAATGCCACTGCGCACCACACATGTTTTATGCCCAGCAGTGAAGGGGTTAATTAGGGAGCTTGTAGAGTTAATTTTAGCTTAAGTGTAGTGTAGTAGACAACCTAAAGTATTGATCTAGGCCCATTTTGGTATATTTAATGCCACCATTTCACCGCCAAATGCGATCAAAATTAAAAAAAACTTAAATTGTTTCGCAATTTTAGGTTTCTCACTAAAATTATTTACAAACAGCTTATGCAATTATGGCACAAATGGTTGTAAATGCTTCTCTGGGGTCCCCTTTGTTCAGAAATAGCAGACTTATATGGCTTTGGCATTGCTTTTTGGTAATTAGAAGGCTGCTAAATGCCACTGCGCACCACACGTGTTTTATGCCCAGCAGTGAAGGGGTTAATTAGGGAGCATGTAGGGAGCTTGTAGAGTTAATTTTAGCTTAAGTGTAGTGTAGTAGACAACCCAAAGTATTGATCTAGGCCCATTTTGGTATATTTAATGCCACCATTTCACCACCAAATGCGATCAAATTTAAAAAAAACTTAAATTGTTCGCAATTTTAGGTTTCTCACTGAAATTATTTACAAACAGCTTGTGCAATTATGGCACAAATGGTTGTAAATGCTTCTCTGGGATCCCCTTTGTTCAGAAATAGCAGACATATATGACTTTGGCGTTGCTTTCTGGTAATTAGAAGGCCGCTAAATGCTGCTGCGCATCACACGTGTATTATGGCTAGCAGTGAAGGGGTTAATTAGGTAGTTTGTAGGGAGCTTGCAGGGTTAATTTTAGCTTTAGTGTAGAGATCAGCCTCCCACCTGACACATCAGACCCCCTGATCCCTCCCAAACCACTCCCTTCCCTCCCCCACCCCACAATTGTCCCCGCCATCTTAAGTACTGGCAGAAAGTCTGCCAGTACTAAAATAAAAGGTTTTTAAATGTATTTATTTTTTAGCATATTTACATATGCTGTGGTGTAGCATCCCCTCTTAGCCCCCAACCTCCCTGATCCCCCCCAAGACAGCTCTTTAACCCTCCCCATCTGCCTTATTGGCGGCCATCTTGGGTACTGGCAGCTGTCTGCCAGTACCCAGTTTGCAAAAAAAAGTAGTTTTTTCTGTTTTTATTTTTTTTTCTGTAGTGTAGCTTCCCCCCCCCCACAGACCAACCCCCACCACCTGGGGGTATATGAGTGGTGGCACTGGGCAAGTGGGCACAGTATACGCTGTGAGCCTGACACACACGCTGACAGGCAGGCAACTACAATTAGATTACACAGGAAAAAAAAAAAAGCAGACTGATGTTCTAGCCCTAAAAAGGGCTTTTTGGGGTGCTGTCCTTACAGCAGAGATCAGATGAGTCCTTCATGACTGTAGTGGACACTGAATACACTAGCCTAGCTATCGATTTCCCTATTAAATCAGCAGCAGCTACACTGTCCTTCCTCTCACTAAGAATGCAACTTCCGAATGAATCTAAAATGGATGTTGTCCAGGAGGTGGGAGGGTCTGTGAGGGAGGGTCTTCTGCTGATTGGCTGGAATGTGTCTGCTGACTGTGAGGTACAGGGTCAAAGTTTACTCAATGATGATGAATAGGGGGCGGATCGAACATCGCATATGTTCGCTCGCCGCGGCGAACGCGAACAAGCTATGTTCGCCGGGAACTATTTGCCGGCAAACTATTCGCGACATCACTAATGATTTATTAAAAAAAATAGATTTTTTTTGTGTATTGCAGAACATCTTTATGCAAAATAAATGTTTTATACACATTTAAAACTATTATTTTGTTATCAAAATATGCATGGTTTTAGAGGATCGGGAAATAACCTTGAAAAATCTCTTGAATATTGTTGATATTAATTTTTTTGCTGTGTAACTCAATCACCATGCAGCATGCAGCAGCGTAAAAGTTCTCTTTTAATTATGCATTATTAAAAATTATATAGAAAATTACATTTTGAGTTAAATGTACCTTTAATTATTATGGATAGAATAATGTTGCAGTTTTGAATTGTTTAAGGAATGTCCTATGTGACATTTGTTCTGCCATTTGAACATCTCTATATGATAAATTATTATATTTGATTATTTAACAATTATATTTGCATTATTAACATTTGAATAGTTTGAATATTGATTCTCATAGACTTGCATTGATGTTCATATGCAAATATTCTAATGCTACATATAATTGTTAAATGTTATTTTTGATAATAAAATGTTACATTAGATAAAGGAAAAACTGAATGAAAAAAAAGATGTTTATTTAAATTTTGACTCAACAAATGTGGCTAACATTTATTATTTTTAACAAATGCGCTGAAACATTAAAGGGACAACCTACTCCAGAATTTGAATTGTTTAAAAAGATAGATAATCCCTTTATTACCCATTCCCCAGTTTTGCATAATCAACACAGTTATATTATTTTTATCTCTGTGATTACCTTGTATCAAAGCCTCTGCAGACTGCCCCCTTATCTAAGTTCTTTTCACAGACTTGCATTTTAGCCCATCAGTGCTCTCTCATAAGTAACACCACGGGCGTGAGCACAAAGATATCTATATGGCCACATGAACTAACGCCCTCTAGCTGCGAACAATTGTCAAATGCATTCTGATAAGAGGTGGCTTTCAAGTGCTTAGAAATTAGCATATAAATCTACCTAGGTTTTGCTTTTAACTAAGAATACCAAGAAAACAAAAGCAAACTTGATGATAACAGTAAATTGGAAAGTTGTTAAAAATGGCATGCCCTATCTGAATCATGAAAGTTTAATTATGACTAGACTGTCCCTTTAAGATATCAATATTAATTATCATTCATTACTAAAATAAACATTCCTACTGAGAGCCAATAGAAACAATTCAAATGTTGAACACATTGATATCATTATCAAATTACCCAAACCATGGGCCAGATTATAAGTGGTGTGCTATATTTGTTTTATTGCTTTCGCTAACCTGACCAACTGCGCTAAACCCAAAAAATAAATACCTTGAAACATGCTATGTAATTCTTAATCAATATTATGTTTTAATAAGTGTTTAATGGAAATTCCTATTTTCTTTACATGGAAGAAAATGTTATGCAAATTCTCAGTTCTTTTGCTTCAAGTACTGTTTTAACACAGCAATCCTTTTAACAGGATTATTGCAGCAAACCAGAAATCACTCACTAGACAGCCTGTTTCGTTCTATTTGGAACTCATCAGTAGGAGATAGATTTCTGGTTGCTGCATTGGTAAAGCTACTTTCAGGGTTAAACCAAAATTAATTAAAATTATGGGGGAGATAAAAACTGAAATTAAAATCTTCCATGTCTATATGTATATAGAAATGTATATTTAAAAATAAAAACTTTTTTTTTTCAATATGAAGAACATAGGAATTGCAAGTATTTCACAAATTCATATTAATATTGATTAAAAATGATATTGCATGTTTCAAGGTATTTGACTGGAGAGGGCTCAAAAGTGTCTATATATGTCTATATATGTGTATACATGTGTATTTATGTGTTAATAATTGTTGTATCTAAACCTCTGCAGACTGCCCCGTTACTTCAGTTCTTTTGATAGACTTGTATTTTAGCCAATCAGTGCTTACTCAAAAATAACTTCAGTGGAGTGAGCACAATGCTAACTATATGGCACACACAAACTAGCTCTCTCTAGCTGTAAAAAATAGAGGGGGCCTTCAAGGCCTTAGAAATTAGCATATAAGCCTACCTGGGTTTAGCTTCCAACAAAGGATACCAAAAGAACAAAGACAATTTGATAATAAAAGTACATAGGAAAGTGGTTTAAAATTGCATGCCCTATTGGAATCATGAAAGTTTAGTTTTGACTAGACAGTTTCATCTTCCATTCAATCGCTAACTATAACTTTCAGCTTGCAATAAGAGCGCAAGTTAGTGTGATCCATTGACAGTATAAGTTGTGTTCAAGTGAAGTCGGCCACGCTAACCCTTTTCTGGCTAACATACTTTACCATGCATTTTAATATCAAGACCCATGCTAATGTTAGTGGCGTCCAGCAACATTGCGTATCGAGTATTTCGCTATAATTAGTGCACCACTTGTAATCTGGCCATATTTGTGGATATTTGGCGCCCCTTTTTAGTTAATTGAGCCTATGATGCTCTATTCTGGTTTGGGTTTTAACTTTTAAAAGGACCCAATACACAATCTTTTTTCTATAATGTATCTGAAAGAACAGCATTTAAACATGTTGACTCACTTGCTATATCCATTCAAGGCCAGCAGTGCTCTGTGGCTCATGAGCAATCCAATAACTCTGCATTTATCTCATCTGTGGGGGATTAACACATAGCATTGCAAGGTTGCTAGTGCTAAAATTACATGCTATAACAAACTAGAGCACATCATTTTCCACTCTAATGGCCCTTTAAATTGTCTGTTACATAAAAAGAATACAATCTATTTTTTTTTTAAACTGATTGATTACACATTATTTTTTAATTATAAAAAATCTTTCTCTCACTGTATTTCTCTTATTATTTATACTTATCATGTAGCAGACAAAATGAATACATTTTACCTATACAGATTTATAGGCATAAGCACTAAAGGGTCAAGGGTCAATCACCTAGAGCTAAGGAAGCAATGGAGAAATAGGACAGTTGTGTAAATGAAATTCCTCGGGGTGATACATGGTCTTCTGGATCAGTTGCAGAAATGGAAGGGGAATCAGCACTCCAGTGATATATGTGCTGAATTCTTTACGGTGCTATTTGGTGGAGAAAATATGTTTCTAGCTGTAAAAATAAATAAAGCTCTGTATTTTCAAAAATTGCAACGAGGTTCCTTGAGCAAATAATGGAAATATGGACACTATTTACTGTAGGTCTTCTTTCCCAGATATGTATCTATCCTGCTTTAAGCAATCTGTTTTATCACTGTCCTACAGCTGAGTATTTGCAGTGTTGTGCATATTAGGACAGCGTTGTATGGGCTTAACTATGAACGTATTGCCTGGGGGACTTTACAGGGAGCTGGTAGCCTACTGGCTCAGCTGGTGAAGCATCTGGATTGTAGCAAAATATCTTTTATCCCAGATTCATTGTCAGTTATTTAAACACATAGCACAAAAGTTGCCAGTTGATACGGATTACAATAAGAAAATATCACAGTTGAAAGAGATTAGCACAGACATTCAAGGAGGTGAGTAAGTCCTCCTGGGAGATAGGAAGGTGTTTCTTATTGATATGAAGCGACAAAGTAAAGTCCTTTGTGGGAGTGCTTTAGTGATCAGCAAATTAGATGTAATTATAGTACACAGAGGTAGCAGAATGCACTTCATGTCTCATGATCCAGCTGAGAATGAACTGTCTGCTATTGGTGTTCTGCAAGCATTCCAAATGCCATCATTTACCAGTCAAACCATCACAGAGGAACAGCTCTGATTTGGAACAGACTTTGTTGTCATATATCAGAATATGAATTTGTAAGCTTATAATAAACTAATCTTTACAACAAGAGACATTCAACAAAAAGATTTCAGAGTGATTGACATGGCTTTATCTATTCTGCGTTCTCTATAACTATAACTTCATAAAGTTATTGAATTTCAGTTATTAAATGGATACTAAATAATTTGAGATTGCAATATCAAATGTTTCACCATTTATTATGCCACCTTTCAGTGTAATTTAATTCTGAAAATTGTTAAAAGCCCAAGTACAGACTCCAGATTCAAGAATGCTTATTTGCATACAGTCACTGGTTGCATACTCCAGTATCTTATTTATAACTGGCCCTGCTTGACTTCAGGATAGAATGAAACATAAATAGCAGCCTGGCAGCACTCATTCTTTCATTCAGACTAAAATATTACAATTTTTCTTTTTAGTATTTAAAAAACTGATATAATTATAAAAAAATACATTTTCCGATTATTCTAAGGATAACTTTTGTTGTGAATACATCATGCTATCAAGGATTATGCAGTGTTTAATATCCCTTTAACTAGCTTGTTTTATCTCTTTGAGGTTAAAATAGTAAAAAGTCTCTAACTAAAGAAGTAAACCAATTATATTTGTTTAATGTATTGTTTTTAATGGTTTAAAATAAATAGTTATAGGAACAGGGTTCTGTCTCAAACAACTCATGAATTTAACTAGAATGCATATAAGATTTCATCTCATCCCTGTATGCTCCGACTCTCAAAATGCAAGATGGGTGTAAAGTTTCTCTTTATTATTAACTTGCATAGACTAAGCTGGTTCATATTGTTTCAAAAAATAAATTAACTTCAGATTATCTTTAGCGCTAAAGCTGTAGATTTCAAGAAACATAGGCTAAGGCTAGCATTTATGAACTGACGGACTGACAATGTTCCCAGCTAAGTAACCTGTCCTCCCTTCTTTGCAGCAAGCAGCAGCAGACACTGTTTGTCCTTTTGTCAGTTGCCCCAAATTAATGGATCAGGGGTGATTTAATTCCACTACCTCTGAGGTGGCAGAAAGGTTATGAAACAGGTGTTCTTAGCTTGCAGTAAGCAGGCTTGCAACAATGACCCTGCTCCAAAGCAGAATCTGTTACTAAGAAATGGAGCCCATACTCTTTACAAAACAACTTTTACTCCTATTAACAATTTTTCTTTGTTCTCTTGCTATCTTTATTTGAAAAAGTAGGCATCTAAGCTTTTTTTTTTTTAGTTCAGAACTAATTTGATAATAGGAGTAAATTAGAAAGTTGCTTAAAATTTCATGCTCTATCTGAATCACAAAATAAACATTTTGGGTTCAGTGCCCCTTTAAGGCTTTAGAACCTAACTTTTGGAAGATATATTTGGCAGATATTACTTTAAATCATTAATTCTTTATTTATTTTTTATTGCTGAAAAGCAAACAGAGAAGAACATTTAAAAACATTATAGGAACAATAATTGCATGTCACAAGACAACAAGTAAAGTAGATTAGAGAAAAAACAATATATGTTGAAATGCAACGTTTAACTGCATCCCCAAAAATGATATTCAAAACACAATTTTGTATCTGTAGTTTAAAAGAGTTCAAAAGATGATCTACATTGGTGTAAATTCACTTGAATTTAAAACAATAATACAACAAAATCCTTCATCTAACGTTAGATATTTATTTTATTTTTTATTTTTCTAAACCACATAGTTAACATTGTATACAAATACTTAAATATATTTACTTGGAAGAAGAGGAAAACAAAAAAGAAAATTAATTAGTTCTCTCTCCCGCACCAATCACGTTAAGAGATCCCTCTGTTCTTATAATTTGTCTCAGATACAGAACATCAAGTCGTCCCATAAGGACGGAGATTGTGCTCGGATATTGTCTGAATAGAGTTTGATTAAATGCAACCATTTCCTACAATATTTCTTAATCTTTTTCTCTTAAGAAATAGATACACTGTATTTCTCATTTATTACTTGTTTACATAGCCTTTTTATAAGCTCAGAGATACTTGTTTCTCTTTTACTTTTTCCGGATTTAAGAATTAGATGTCTGCCACACAGAATCATTATATTAATGAATGGTCCATTCTCATTAGCATTTAGTCCCTTAAATAATAAAAAGACATGATTTTTCTGTTTTGTAAATTTATTTTTTAATATTTTAGTTAACCAAAAACTTACACTATTACACTATTTTTTTGATTTTCAGGCATTGCCAGAAATTATGAATCAAACCAGTATATAGGAATTGACATCTAGAGAAAGACACGTGAACATTAGTATACCATGTATTAATCTTCTTCTGGTGTTATATAGATATGATTAATTATTTTAATATGTGTTTCACTCCAAGCCACAGACGTAGTAGCTTTCTTTATAGGGATAGTATAGTTAAAATTAAACTTTCATGATTCAGATAGAGCATGCAATGTTAAGCAACTTTCTAATTTACTCCTATTATTAATTGTTCTTCGTTCTCTTGGTATTTTTATTTAGAAAAGATGGAATGTAAGCTTAGAAGCCGGCCTATTTTTGGTTCAGCACCAAGCTTGTTGATTGGTGTCTATTTGTAGCCATCCAATCAGCAAGTGCTACCCAGGTACTGAACCAAAAATGGGCCAGCACCTAAGCTTACTTTCCAGCATTTTAAAATAATGATATCAAGAAAACAAAGAAAAATTGATAATAGGAGTAAATTAGAAAGTTGCTTAAAATTGCATGCTCTATCTAAATCATGAAATGTTTTTTTTTTACTAGACTATGCCTTTAAACTTCAAATACTTTGAGCAATGAATATTGCCAATATCTTGTTACCATTTTCCTGTTCTTTGAGTATTAATTTATACCAGTAACTAAAGGAGTGCTTGCCAACCTTAATGGAGACAAAAGCCCTTCTTTAATTCCAATATGCTCCCAAATAAATTCACAGGCCCCTATTTAACAAAGGTCTTGCAGACCTGATCCGACAGTGTGGATCAGGTCCGCAAGACATCGCTGAATGCGGACAGCAATACGCTCTTCGTATTCAGCATTGCACCAGCAGCTCACAAGAGCTGCTGGTGCAACGCCGCCCCCTGCAGACTCGCGGCCAATCGGCCACCAGCAGGGAGGTGTCAATCAACCCGATCATACTCGATCGGGTTGAATTGTGGTGATTCCTGTCCGCCTGCTCAGAGCAGACAGGAATTATGAGCGGACAGGGTTATGGAGCAGCGGTCTTTAGACCGCTGCTTCATAACTGCTTTTTCTGGCGAGTCTGAAGACTCGCCAGAAACACAGACCTTTCGGAGATTGATAGATAGGCCCCATAATTTTTAGTCATATCATAGAACCAATGATGAATTTGTAAATATGCATCAAAATCTCTATTTGATAAATTAAATTCTTGTTTTAACCTTTTAAAGGGTAAAACTTTTCTAGAATCTTCTTTCCTGAATTGACATATATATTCCAATGCCTTTTCACACCATTTTTAAATCAAATATTATTTAAACCTAATGTGAATAGTGGGTTTCCAACAATTGGTAGGACATTGGAAATATATAGATTTAAGGGGACAGTCAAGTACAAAAAAACTTTCATGATTTAAATAGGGTGAGTCATTTTAAACAACTTTCCAATTTACCTTTATCACCCCAAATTTTTTTTTTGCTTTGTTCTAGGAGGTTCATATGCTAATTTCTTAGACCTTGAAGGCCGCCTCTGATCTAAATGCATTTTGATAGTTTTTCACCACTAGAGGGCATTAGTTCATGTGTTTCATATAGATAACATTGAGCTCATGCACATGAATTTACCATGGAGTCAGCTCTGATAGGCTAAAATGCAAGTCAGAATTCACATCAGATGTTGGCTCCAGTGATCAAAAAATAATCTATGTATCTTTCTACCTTGAAGGTACATTTTTTATGATATATATGCATCTATCTAACTCTAAATAATCACCAACCCTATATGTTCTAAAATGCAAGTCTGTCAAAAGAACTGAAATAAGGGGGCAGTCTGCTGAGGCTTAGCTACAAGGTAATTGCAGAGGTAAAACATGTATAATTATAACTGTCTTGGTTATGCAAAACTGGGGAATTGTTAATTAAGGGATTATCTATCTTTTAAAACAACAACAATTCTGGTGTTGACTGTCCCTTTAATTGCAGTCTTGTAGATATATTTTGCCACGCTTTAATTACATTACAAAAGACAAATCATTTCCTTATTTACAATGGGGGTTTTTCTAATTGGACAATGTAACTGCTTTTAGGGAAAAAGGGAAACCATATTTTTTTCAAACTCAGTGAGAAGAGGCATCATTCTCCTCTGTTATCCAATCAATAGTGATCTTGCCTAAACAAACTAAATTTTATGTTTGAAAACATGGAAATTCGAAACCCCCATAGTCTCTTAATTGGATTAATTTATACAAGGTTTTCCCTTACCCCACAAAAAACTTCTAAAATGTTTATTTAAATAGTTAAGTAAAATGTTAACACACACACACACCTTCAATTTTTTAACATGTATTACCAATTTAAATAAATTACACCAAGAGTTAAAAATTCAGCAGAGCCACATTGGAATTATTTTTGGTTCAGGTTAAAATATGAGGTTGGTTATTAAATGTACTTTATTATCTTGATTCTTTGTTGATCATTTCCATATGAGCATAGTAAGGTAAGGTCAGAAGTATTCACATATATTGAGCATTATGGTGTCCATGTACTAAGTAGCATAAGCTGCTCAGGAGCCCTTGGACAAGCCTGCTTCCCGCAATCTAAGAATCAGAGGTCATTAGACCACTGCTTTTTACACTCTACTCCACCTCTGACTTGGCGAGGAGAAATCACTGAGCGCTCACTCGCTCTAGGTGATTGACAGTCCCTTCTCTCAAGCGTTTGGTCATCTGAGAGAGGGGGCCGGCTTTACACGCTCACTTGAGTGTGTAATGATACATACGGGCAGCGGATCTTGTTCGTCCGCTGTCCGTTATGTAGCAAAGGCGAGCGGACAACTTCTTGAGTTGAGAAGTTTTTCCCCTCGCATTTTAGTACATAGGGCCCTAAATGTGTAACATTGTTACAAACATTGATACCATATAGTTCTCTAGACCCTTGGCCCTTCCTAGGTATTATGTCATGGAAATGATAGATGATAGATAGATGATAGATAGATAGAGTTTTTTAAATTGCACGCTTTGTCTGAATCATAAACGCTTAATTTTTACTTATCTATTTAAAAGCAAATTAACAATTCCAGACAATCAGATTGTAAGTGAGTTAGTTAATTGGGCTAAACATGGCTAAAGTTGATTTTTATTTTTAAAAAGTTTGCTTTCCAAGAATAAGTTCATTTTTATTTAACTTGACATGTCTAAGTTTGACTTGCTTTTGTTGTTTTTTCATCTTTTTTTTATCTGTACATGGTAATCATTAATTAATACACAGAACTAATTACAAAATTACTCTATTTTGTGGCTCACAAAATGTTTTATGTACGTCTACAAGCTAACTAGTTCTTTTATCCTCTGGCATTTTAATTATTTTGTCATAGATGGATCGATAGATAGATGGATAGATGAATAGATAGATGGAGGGATGGGTGTATGGATAGATAGATGATAGATCACTGAATTTATTGTAAAATTCCTATTTCTCAGTTTATTCTAGATATTTTTATGAAACTCAAAAAATCTCTTTTTTTAAACATGCATTTTACAGACTTTATAATATATTGTGGTCACACAAAAAGATTATTTGTATATCCCCAAGCACATTAATTGTCACTACATCTTTTTAAATAATAGATCAGGTTCAATGAAAAATATATTAAATATAACCCTAAACCATTCTCTACATTTGTAGACAGTGACAGTCATACAATGTGCATGATGAAAAATCAGATAGGCTTTGGAAAACAAAATCAATGGCCTGAGGGTGAATACATTTTAAGATCTTCAAAACCATAGGCTGTTCTTTTTTTGACATAACACTGTAAACAAGCAGTAAGGATCCCTCTGCATTCATATGACTGATGAAATGCGGACTTGATTACAATATCAGTCCCCTTAAGTTCGATTTTTACTGTAAATCTCTTAGAAATAAATCTTTTTTATTGTTGTGAATTTAGTATTGTATATTCTCTAGAAGAAGGTTGGGACCTAGTATTAAAGAGCATTAAACTAATTTCTTTTTTTCCACCTTTCGTCCACCCCTAAGAGCTCACCACATGTCAAAAAGGCTAAAACAAGAAGTTTTTGCTTCAGTTTGCAGTTACTCTTCGATCAGACCAACTGCTGAGCCTGCCCTGCCATCTGAGGTAAAATCGACAGCGCACGTTGGGGAGGCAGTGAAAACTGCCAAAGCCAGCTGAGCAGAACAGCATGTTGCCAGCAAGAAATGTCAGCTTTTATTGCTTCTGTCTTCCATGTCGACCCTCTGTTAGAAAATATCCCAAGCAGCAATATATGGATATTTTTTAACCCTTTATATAATATATATATATATATATATATATATATACACTATGGTAATATGCACCAGTCTATAGGTTCCCTTATTTTCCCTCCCCAAATCCTGTAACATTTCCATATCATAAAACATTTTTTAAAAGATATTAGTATTTCGTTAAATTATCCAAAAAAGCCCTTAGTCATTAAGATAAAATTTAGTAAACAAAAGATTGTTTTTTTTTTTAAAGATAACTTTTTTCATGTAGCTTAGGACACATTCTAGGCTACTCTGCTCGCTGTTGCTTAACACTTTGTAGTGAGTGTGTTGCCAGCAATTATCCTGTCAGCAGTCATGAAATCTGGAATAACCAGAAAGAGATGGAAAATTCCAACAGTTTGAAAAATTTGGCGAAGCCCAAAAGATGTAATCCCAGGAGGAACATTATATTTTATTAATGACTTGGAAAATGTATTAAGATTTTGCAGAAAACAAAAGTGTTAGAAGCTGCCCAATGCACTGATAACACTGACATTTTTTTTTTTTTGTAAAATGGATGCTCACGACTGAGAATAAAATGTTGTTCTTATGCTTGTGAAGTGGGCAACTGCCCACCAATAAAGCAGTGGGAAATCTGCTTATCAGTCAGTGAGAAATCACCCTAGGGTCCTGTTGGTGTCAAAATAATACAAAAAAACCCAATCAGGTCAGTAATTCTAGTTCCATCTGTAAAATTATATGAAAATGCTTATCACAGGCTTTTTAAAGGGGTGTGATGAGAGTGGGAAGTGATGTCACAGGATGGGGGCGTGGCTTATAGCCATTATTGTCTATGTCGCAGTTACCAAGTTAGATGTGTTGTACAAGCTGTATACTTCTATGCTCTGCAATAAAATAGAGTTGTACCTTCTATGCTGTGTCCTGCATCTCATGACATGGTGTTTGAAGTACTTGCCTGCACTTCTGTTTCCTGAGTAATGACGATGTTGAAGTTTACCCCACCTGAGCCTTTTGATTTCTCTCAGCCTGCAGCTTGGCCCACATGGCATCAGTGGTTTCAATGCTTCAGAATTGTTTCCAAGCTGGACAAGGAGAGTGATGAAGTACAAGTTAATTCTCCTTTATACTTTGGGGAAAGATGTGGAGCCAGTGTTCAATGCCTTTACTTTCCAAGAAGGGGAAGAATTTGAAATAGTTATGAACAAACTCAGTGGTCACTTTGTGCCCAAAAGAAATGTGATTCATGAGAGGGCTTGTTTTAAAAAATGTGCTCAGCGTGTGGGAGGATCTGTGGAGACATTTGTGCGCAACCTGTATGAACTAGCTGAATTTTGTGAGTTTGGTGTTGCTAAAGAAGAGAAAATAGTCATAGGAATTGCAGATTGAGTTTTCACTGAAGCTACAGTTGGAGGATGAATTAACATTAGATGGGGCTATTAGGATGACCCACCAGAGTGAACTGGTGAAAAAGCAAAGTGCTGATCTGAGGTCTGAGAGTATTGTGGATGAAGTGCAGCAGTTCAGGAGAGATGCAGGTGAAAGGCACAGTGTGAGCAGTACACCAAGGGCAACAGATAGGCCCAGAAGCAGATGGGCGCAGCAAGCTCACTGCACGTGGTGTAACCATACGGCATGTAAAACTGAATACATTAAGGAGATGCAGGTGGATAGTGACCAGTAGGGTCAAGAAGTGTCCTTTGTAGGGTCTGTTGTTGAATGGTCTCGTTTAGATGAAGATTGGCAGGATTACCCTTACTGTAATGGGAGCCAAGGTTGCCTTCAAGATTGAAAAAACAACAAATATTCCAAGAGCGCCAACTAGAGGCAAAGGAAAATTCTACCAGATGAATCAATAATTATCAAACATTATCAAACATTTATTCAACATATAGTTAATAACATGGATCCATGTAACATATATACTAAAATAAGCTAAAAATTCACAGTACTAACAAATAAATAATAATTGCTAAAAACACAATAATTGCTAAAAACACAATATAAGGGTATGCCACCAATTACAGGGATATACAAGGTAAGAGTCATATAAAATGATATTTGAGGAGAAGATGGTCCAATAAGTCAAATGGAGTCTATATATATAAAATTAAAAAAGTCCAGTGAATAAATCCAGTGAAGAAATCCAGTGAAAAAATCAAATATAAAAATAAACTGATGATGAAAGAACTTTTTGAAAAAAATCCCTTGGAGAGATTGTGTGAAAAAATGTGTGAAAAAATAAAAATGTAAAAAATATATATAAAATATATATATAAAAAATATATTAAAACTTAAAAATGGGGGATCCCCTAAAATCAATAAGTGTCAAAAATAAGTGACAAAATATATGACAAAATAAAACAGTGTGTGTGTAAAATCCAGGTGAAAAAATATAAATTGAAAATAGTGTGTATATAATATAATCCAGGTGAAAGTTTCAGTTATATTTGATTTTTTCACTGGATTTATTCACTGGATTTATTCACTGGATTTATTCACTGGACTTTTTTAATTTTATATATATAGACTCCATTTGACTTATTGGACCATCTTCTCCTCAAATATCATTTTATATGACTCTTACCTTGTATATCCCCGTAATTGGTGACATACCCTTATATTGTGTTTTTAGCAATTATTGTGTTTTTAGCAATTATTATTTATTTGTTAGTACTGTGAATTTTTAGCTTATTTTAGTATATATGTTACATGGATCCATGTTATTAACTATATGTTGAATAAATGTTTGATAATGTTTGATAATTATTGATTCATCTGGTAGAATTTTCCTTTGCCTCTAGTTGGCGCTCTTGGAATATTTGTTGTTTTTTCGTTGTTCCTACTAGGGTAAGCTAGATACCCTTTATCCAGGAGCTATAAGGAACTAGGTTGAGCGCTGTTAGATATTTTGTACTGCCTTCAAGATTGACACAGGAGCAGACATCACTGTTATGTCCCTTGCAGCATTCATAAAACTGCCTTGACAGCCCCAGCTGGCAAAAGTTACAACGAAAGTTCATAGTCCTAGTGGCAGCATCAATTGTGCGGGGAAATTTCATGTTGAAGCAACTGACTGGTGTGCCCCCATTGTGCATGTTGCAAAGAAAAACAGGAAGGTACGCATCTGCGTAGACTTAAAAAGGCTGAATGAGGCGTTGAAGAGAGAGATATATGTGCTGCCGACGCTTGAAAACATAGCTCCAAAAACTGGCTGGGGTGAAGTTTTTCTCTACACTGGATGCTTTCAGCGGCTTCTGGCAGATACCTCTAGATCCATAGTACTGCTAACTGACTACCTTCATTACACCGGTAGGTCGGTTTTGCTTCTGCAGACTCCCCTTTGGGATATCCTCTGTTCCTGAAATCTTTCAAAGAGAGATGAGTTCCCTCCTAAGGGACCACAAGGGCATGGCAGTGGTCATGGATGACATTACATTGGAAGAACATGATCAGAAATTGAGCTGTGTGCTGCAGACCATTAGAGAGTCCAGGCTTAAATTAGATAAAGAGAAATGCTGAGTTATGTTACTTTGGGCATATCATCAATGGAGATGGCATCAAGCCGGACCCTGATAAAATCCTTGCTATTGAACAGATGAAGAGTCCTTCTGATGTACACGAGCTGAGACAAATATTAGGCCTTGTGAATTATCTGGGCAGGTTCCTTCCTGATTTATCCACAGTACTGCACCCTATCACAGAGTTGTTGAAGAAAGATGTTGCCTCGGTCTGGGGTCAAGTCCTTGCTGGAGTCTGCCCCAGTGTTAGGGTTCTATGACCCTTCTAAAAAGACTGTGGTTAATGCTGATGCAAGAAGTTATGGGCTAGAGAACAAACTACAGCCCATCGCCTACCGTTCCCATACACTGACGGCTGCAGAGTCAAAATATGCCCAAATTGAGAAAGAGCGCCTGGCTGCAGTTTGGGCCTGTGAGCGCTTTCAGCATTACCTAGTTGGTTTAGAGATATTTAGTCTGGAGACTGACCATAAACCGCTAGTCCCTATAATCAACTCCTATAATATTGACAAAACACCGCTAAGATGCTAGAGACTTCTGATGAGGCTGCTCAGGTTCAACGTTCAGGCAGTGCATGTGCCGGAGAAACACCTGGTAGGGGCATATACACTCTCCAGGCTCCTGCTGGCTGCTGCTGAAGAATCATCAATGGAATCAGATGTGAAAGTGTATGTGGATTCAATTCTTGCATCCAAATCCATTTCATCATGGAAGCTAAAGCAAATAAGAAAGGAGACACGTTCAGATACAAACCTTCAAGAAGTTATTAAGTACATTAAAGAAGGTTGACCCGAGACCCTGGGCAGCCTGGGTGTCTTTAAGTTTTTACCAGTCAGAGAGGTCGCAGCTCACGGAGCTGGATGAGCTGGATGGGTTGGTGCTGTTCTAGAACCACATTGTTATTCCTGTTAGCATGTGGCAGGAGATGTTAAGGAGGATTTATTATGGCCACTTTGGCATTACAAAGTGCAGAGAAAGGGTAGCTACGGCAGTATGGTGGCTTGGGATCAGTTCTGACATTGCAAGTCACGTGTCAAAATGTGCCTTTTGCTGGGAATGCCGGCCTACTCAGAGAAAGGAGCCCTTGATTTCTACTCCGCTGCCTGCAGGCCCATGGCAGAAAATAGCTGTTGATTTGTGCGAACAGCACAGGAAAAAGTACCTAGTCATGATTGACTACTATTCCAGGTATTTGGAGATTGCACCCTTGAATGAAATCACCAGTCAAGCCGTTATTACTCGTCTCAAGAGCTTGTTCGCCCGGTGGGGCATACCAATGGAGTTAGTCAGTTTGCTTCCATGGAGTTTAGTTCTTTTAGCAGTGAATATGATTTTGTCCATTCTACGTCAAGTCCACTTTACCCTCAGGCCAATGGAATGGCTGAAAGGGCAGTTCAAACAACAAAGTTAATTTTTAAGCAATCTGAGCCATATCTAGCTCTCTTGGCCTATAGGGCGACTCCCATCCAAGCCACAGATTTTAGCCTGGCACAGCTGATGCTAGGACATTGGATTTGCACCACTTTACCCTCTGTGGGTGTCTTCCAGCCAACCAGTTCTGTTCCTCGGGGCGAGGTCCTTAGGAGAAATGAAGAAACTAAAATGGGTTATCAATTCTTCTACAACAGAAAACACTCTGTGAGGCCCTTGCAGGAGCTGAATGTGGGGCAAAGTGTCAGAGTTAAACTGGATGCTGAGAAGAAATGGAAGACCCCTGCCACGGTAATTGGATGCTCTCCAAAATCAAGGTCTTATGTAGTCCTTACTGATGGAGGGACAGTCACACGTCGAAATAATAGACATCTTCAGCCAGTACCTGAGAGTTTTGGACTGGATGCCTCAGAGTGGGATCCCCTGTTTTAAGAGGTGTGCCTTCCCCTCAGCAAGATCACAGCGGGGATACTTCTTTGCTTCCAGCAGACTCTCAATCACCTTCTTCTGTATCAGAGGACAGTTCATGTAAAATGACGTGACGTGGAAGAGTGGTGAAACTTCCAGACCGATATCGGGATTAGCACTAGTTAGAGCAGTGACTGGAAGAATGGGCAGAATAATCTCATGGTCACTGTGGGCTAGGGTAGTCTACCCCAATGTTCAAGTCACAATTGTATTTCCTGTTGTTCATATATATTCTCTTTAACTTATATGTTATACACTAAACAAAACTATTTTTGTATGCTTCTTGTATACCTTGTTATTTGATGTACTCTTAAAAAAAAAAGTTTGCTTTGTCCTTTGAAAAAAGGGGAAGATGTGATGTGTGGGAGGTGACGTCACTGAATGAGTGCATGGCTTATAGCCGTTATTGTCTATGTCGCAGTTACCAAGTTAGATGTGTTGTACAAGCTGTATACTTCTATGCGCTGCAATAAAATAGCGTTGTACCTTCTATGCTGTGTCCTGCATCTCATGACAGGGTTTTTTTGTTATTTATGTTCCAAGGGAACTTTACAGAAGTAAATGTACATAGTAAATACAAAAGTAAAAGATGGAAGCTGACTTATTTAATAATATTAATGACCCTCTAATGTGTTTAGATGTATTTTTTTTTTTTTTTTTTTACATAACGGGACAGGAAGTTATTTTAATTAAAAGACATTTATGTATTGTTGCAATACATAGAAATACAGAGTGTGAACATTTTCCAAATAAATTAACACTGCTTGCTGTAATTGTTTTTTAAATGTCATACTTCCCCACCACCTGCTTTATTTAGAGGAGCAAAGTTTGACTTTTACTGGAGCAGACACAGCTAGCCACAGTCATTTTGTTAACAAAACATACTTTGCTGTCCTCACTACGTCTAGATAGACAGCTAGATAACTATCAAGCAGAAATAGCTGTGTGTTTTATTCAAAACTGAGTTTACTATGATTATCTTGTAAACCTGCAATGCAATCAAATAATACTGGCATTACAAGCTTATATCAAATTTCACAAAAAATATATACATGTAGCATTGCAATCCAAATATATTTGAGATATATAACAATAAACATATATATTTTAAACTTGGTGCTGATTGAATTGATGATGAAGATGTTGATGCGTAGAAAGAGAAGCTTGAAAGATACTTTCACAATTTTTTGCCCCCTTTTTCTGTAATTTAAGTTCTAAAAATTAGAAGTTTACACTGCACACAATACTATCTCAATGTTGTTACAATTTGGCCTCAATAGAGTAGATATGATAAGGACCAGCAGAACAATGTCACAAAATGACTGTGGCTGGCTGTTTTACTACTGTAACAATTCCATACTCTATCCTCTATATAAGGCACATGTTGGGTGCAGTTTGGCTTTTAAAAACAATTTACAGCAGTTAAGGTTTTAATGCATTCCAAATAATTTCATACATACATGGGGCAAGATTACGAGTAAAGAGCTAATGTTTGTGAGTGATCAATAAGGGGTTTATCACGGGTGTTAGCGCATCCTCAGAGCTCTGGTTAACCGTTTCGCTAAACAAAAAAAGTTTCACAAACCACATAAAAAATACATTACAAAGTACAGTTACAATCATAATAACACCATCTAATAAAAATTATTTTGAAAAGAATATTGCACAAAAAGTTATAAGGAGTTTACAGATATAAGAAATACATAAGAAATATGAGAATAAAGGCAGACAAAGGGCTTTAACATTAAGAGATGTATATGTATGTGTATATATATATATGTCTATATATTTGTAAATATGTATTTATATGTGTATGTATGTATTTATTACAGACATATATACACATACTGTATACACATAAATACATATGTAAACATATATAGACATATATTTGCAGTTAAGTAGATGAAAACATGATAAAACATATTTATGCAATATTCATTTTTAATACAGGTTTTAACTATGTATTTTATTGCAAATATTTCACATTCCAATGTTCCTATATATATCTGTATATATCTATAACTATATACAGGGCTTGAAATTTCCAGTGGTCCACTAGTCCTGGACAACTTTGAAATTTTTATATCTTACATCGAGAGGACTATTAACTTTATCCGTCTGGGTTAGTAGCTTTTAACACCTGACTAGTAATTCATAATGAGATTTTTCCACCCCTGCCTATAAATAATTTTATATATATATATATATATATATATATATATATATATATATATATATATATACAGTATATATATACAAGCACAAAAAGCTTACTTCTAACGCAGTTAACGCTCAAGCAGGAGCGTTAAATAGCACTCAACTTGTAATCTGACCCATGTTAGTGTATTGCAGACTGCAAAAAAATATTGTAATTACAAGAACTGTCAAGCTATAAATGTAATCCTTTTGTACTATGCAACATATAATTCATTAAATTTATAATGAAAAATAAGAATTAAAGACACCTGCCATTGAATAGAAAAAGCCACTGTACATGTTTGTTTAAATTTCTAAATCATATCAGAAAACCTTCTTTCAGCTGAAATTTTACAAGTATTATAGAGAACTATGTTACCATGGTTTTTAAATAAAACAGTAAACACAGTGCAAATGCTTAATTTCACGTGCCACTCATTACTCTTCATATGCATTAAAAATACAAACTTTCTTTTAGTTGAAAACAGGTTTTCTGATTTGTTTTTAGACATGCAAACTAATATAAAGGTACATTATTGATGATAATAAAAACTAGAAATATGGCTAAAATATTTTTTTTGTTCTGATGGTTAAATCTAGATATAAATTCTGTAAGTAAGTTTTTTTGTTTTAAGAGCAAAAACCTCTCTATTCTCTCACAGCTAGATTACGAGTTATGCACGCTATAGGGAAATTAACGAACGCAACAAAAGTTGCGTTATTCAACCCTCTATAGCGCAGCCATTACAAGTTTTCAAACAGCCGGCTTGTGCATGCGATATGGTGGTTTTAAGCTCCATACCACACAAAATACAATTGCTGTTTTGACATGCTCGTGCACGCTTTCCCCATAGACATCAATGGGGAGAACGGGTCAGAAAAAAACCTAACACCTGTGATTGCGGAATGAAAAGCTCTGTAATGCAGCCCCATTGATGCCTATGGGAAAAAAAAACGTATTTTTAAACCTAACACCCTAACATAAACCCCGAGTCTAAACACCTCTAATCTGCTGCCCCAGACATCGCTAACACATTCATAATGTTATTAACCCCTAATTGCCCCTCCCAATATCGCTGCCACCTAAATAAAGCTATTAACCCCTAATCTGCTGCCTCCAACGTCGCCGCCACTATACTAAAGTTATTAACCCCTATTCCCCTGCACTGCAACATTGCCCACACTATAATAAATCTATTAACCCCTATTCCACCGCTCCCGACATCGTTGCCACTAAATATAGTTATTAACCCCTAAACCTCTGGCCTCCCACATCACTGCCACTAAATAAACCTATTAACCCCTAAACCGCCAGACCCCCACATTGCAACAACCTAAATTAAACTATATATTAACCCGTAAACCTAACCCTAACCGTAAAACTAAACTAACCCTAACCCTAACGCCCCCCTGGCTTTAACATAAATAAAATAGAGCTAAATTAAACTTAATTAACTAAATAATTCCTATTTAAAACTAAATACATACCTGGGAAATAAAACCTAAGCTAGCCACAATATAACTAATAGTTATATTGTAGCTAGCTTAGGATTTATTTTTATTTCACAGGTAAGTTTGTATTTATTTTAACTAGGTAGACTAGTTAGTACATAGTTATAAACTATTTACTAACTACCTAGTTAAAATAAATACAAACTTACCTGTGAAATAAAACCTAACCTGCCTTACACTAAAACCTAACATTACAAAAAAATAAAAAAAAACTACCATTACAAAAAATAACAAACACTAAAATTACTAAATAAATAAAAAAAATACCATTTTAAAAAATAACAAATTAAATTATCCAAAACAATAAAAATTATTCCTATTCTAATACCCTTTAAAAAAAAAATCTAATCTAGAATAAACTACCAAGGGCCCTCTAACATTATACAAACCCCCACCCCCCAAACCCACAAAATAAAAATAAATTAAAACCTAATCTACCCATTGCCCTGAAAAGGGCATTTGTATGGGCATTTTGCTCTTTTTCCTGCCCTTAAAAGGGCATTCAGCTCTTTTATGAAATGCCCAAGCCCTAATCTAAAAATAAAAACCCACCCCAAAACGAAAAGAATACTGTACATTACACAAAATAACAAACAAATTATCAAAAATAATAAAAATCATTCCTATTCTTATACCCATTTAAAAAAAAACACCCCAAGATAAAAAAAAATAATCTAGAATAAACTACCAATAGCCCTTAAAAGGGCCTTTTGTAGGGCATTGCCCTAAGTTAAACAGCTCTTTTACCTAAAAAAAAATACAAAGACCCAGTAACATTACAAATCCCCACCCCCTTAAACCCACAAAATAAAAAAACTATCTAAATAAACCTATGCTAACCATTGCCCTGAAAAGGGATTTTCTATGGACATTGCCCTTAAAATGGCATTTAGCTCTTTTGCATTGCCCTAAAAAAGGGCATTTAGCTCTTTTAAGAAGAGCCACTAACATTACAAACCCCCACCCCTTAAACCCACAAAATAAAAAAAAACTACCTAAAAAACCTAAGCTAACCATTGCCCTGAAAAGGGATTTTCTATGGACCTTGCCCTTAAAAGGGCATTTAGCGCTTTTGCATTGCCCTGAAAAGGGCATTTAGCTCTTTTAAGAACTGCCCATCCCTAAACTAAAAAAAAGAACCACTTACAATTTTTGAAGTCCTGCTTGAATGATCTTCATCCAGGCGGCGAGGTCCTCATCCAGGCGGGCGAGAAGTCTTCATCCAAGAGGCCTCTTCTATCTTCATTTAGGCGGTGAAGTTCTCGTCCAGGCAGCAAGAAGTCTTCATCCAAGCGGCCTCTTCTATCTTCATCCAGGTGGCATCTTCCATCTTCATCCCGGCAGCACGGAGCGGGTCCATCCTGAAGACAACCAGCGAGGAGCATCCTGTTCATACGGTTGCCGCCGTACACTGAATCTTCAGTGCAAGGTACGCGATTCAAGATATTGCCCCTTGCATTCCTATTGGCTGATTTGATTTTGGAAATTATATTTGATTTGTGCTTACTGAAATGAATTTCTCCTCAAACTTCCTTAATATTTTAAAATCCTGGCATATGTAGGAAATTTATACTCTTAATTCTGTTGTTACAAAAATATAAGTGACAAAGTTCAACAGGCAGTGATTAGGAATAACTAGTTCTGGGCTATTTTAAAGCAGTCACCTGTTTCCAGATAGGGAAGTATTTAAATTCTAACGTCAGTGAACTAGCGTGCACTGTGAATATTTTCATTTTGTATATGTAGTTTTATTATTATTATTATCTAACTGCAAGGGATGCAGCTGATTCCATGGTCATATTGATTAAAATAATTGAAAATCTATTATTACCCATTCCCCAGCTTTGCATAACCAACACTGTTATATTAAGACACTTTTTACCTCTGTGATTACCTTGTATGTAAGCCTCTGCAGACAGCCCCTTTATCTCAATTCTTTTGACAGACATGCAATTTAGCCTATCAGTGTTGACTCTTTAATAACTCAATGGGAGTGAGCCCAATGTTATTTATATGACACACATGAATTAGCAGTGTCTAACTCTCAAAAACTGTCAAAATGCACTGAGCTAAGAGGCAGTTTAACAGCTTAGAAGTTAGCCTACCTAGGTTTAGCTTTCCACAAAGAATGCCAAGAGAACAAAGAAAATTTGATGATAAAAGTAAATTGGAAAGTTGTTTGATCCCCTTGATATTTATTTTGACATTCAAATATCTCTATAGAATGTATTATTGAATGTTATACAGATGCCAAATCCACCATTTGAATATTATATTTAATGGATTATTCCTAAGGACATAGTCAAAATCAGTGTTCAAATTCTACATTCAGTATTTCAAAGTTGAATTCAATTACCAAAATATTAACTTAAAAAAAAACAGTTGTAAATGTTTAGCAAATATTCAACATTTATTTACAATAAATACATGCAGCATGTTTTATCTTTAAAGATCATACCAAAACATTTGAGTATCCCTGTGGAAAAGAATAGAGTCATCATTTGACTCCTTCCCTGGTTCCCACTGCTAATCTCATAGCCCGGAAGCAATAAGGAACAGACACACACAGATGTTTTATACCTTCTCTCCAGTCAATAAGCAATACCTTGTTCCTATACTCAAGTGACAGTTGGTTTGTAAGAGTCTGTCATCATCCTACACTACAACACCTTAAATAGACATGAAACACAAACGTTTTATTTAATGATTCAGACAGAACATATGATTTTAAACAAATTTCTAATTTGCTTCTAGTATTGCTATCATTGCTACATTCTCTTGGTATCCTTAGCTGAAAATCATATGTAGGTAGGCTCAGGAGCAGCAATGCATTACTGGGAACTAGATGCTGATTGGTGGCTGCACAAAAATGCCTCTTTTTATTTGTTCACCAGATGTCTTCATATAGTTCCCAGTAGTGCATAGCAGCTCCTTCAAAAAAGAATACCAAGAAAATGAAGCAAATTGGATAAAATAAGTAAATTTGAAAGTTTTTTAAAATCACATGCTCTATATGAATAGTGAAAAATTTGAAAAATGTTGGATGACATGTCCCTTTAAATTCTCACAACTCTCCCCCACGTCTACAACAACTCCATTGCTAGAATAGCTTGTCAAAAACTCTTATCACGACACATACTGTATATATTGAGAATATGAAACCATCTCCTGTATCTACTAGTTAAACCTTTAGCTATATATTATTAACTGGTATCTACTGTCCCAAGTAATTCAGGATGACTGCAGAAAGGCTAAGACATACCTATCTCAAAGAAAACTGAATAATCAACCAGGAACTCTCTCTCCCCTGCTGCACGTTGCAATTGATAATTATTTTGCTAGGGGAATATAATTTCCATGTTTTCATTTAAAAATTCTATTGGTATCCATGTATATATCGAATGCTTACTACAAGAAGATCATATTAGAGTTATATTATGAATACTTCATGTAACTAAAGTAGACATGGGGGTAGATTTAACAAGCAGCGGATACTGCGTTCTACGCCCATCATTTCTGGCTCGCCATAAGACCGCTGCTCTTTATCTTCACGGACTGAAATCATCCTGATCTGATACAATCAGGATGATTGACACCCCCTGCTAGCGGCCGATTGGCTGCGAGTGAGCTGGGGGTGGCATTGCACAAGCATTTCACAAGAAATGATTGTGCAATGTTAAATGCTGACAGTGTATGCTGTCCGCATTTAGCGATGTCAGGCGGACTTGATTGGCTACAGTGAATCATGTCCACCCGGCACTTGTTAAATTGATCCCACTGTCTTTCTTGGTTGCAGGAATGCATTGATAGTATTCCACATAATAAACTCATTTTACCTAAATCTTTCGTGTACCTTTGTTTTTCTAATGAGACATAGAGAGCCTTTACTTAGATGTGCAGCAGATTGTTTTTATTTAACCCCTTAGTGACCGAGGACGTGCAGGGTACGTCTGAAAAAAAAAGGCAGTTAACGCCTGACGACGTACCCTGCACGTCCTCGGCTAAAGTGAGTGCTGGAAGCGATCAAGATCGCTTCCAGGCACTATTACAGTACTGCAGGGATGCCTCAATGTCTGGGCATCCCTGCAGTGCTGTTACGGAGTGCCGGGACCGGAGCGTTCACTCCCCCTTGAGTGATCACTTCCGGTTTTGCTCCACGTGGAGCCCGGCAGTGCAGCAGAGCATCGGAAGCGATCGGACACGCTTCCGATGCTCTGCTAGTGTGCTAAGTGCCTCGGTGGGTCGAGGCACTTAGTTAGTATATAAATAAAATTAAAAAAAAAAAAAAAAAATAATATATAATATTAAAAAGCCCCACATATAGCGCCCCCCCCCCCCCCATGAGGCTTCCAAAATGGCGATGCCCGGTGCATCATGGGGCATCTGGGGGTGTCCCTAGCCTGTCTCACCATAGGGGCAAGCTAGGGTCACCCAATCTGAGCCTTCTTAGAAAAAAAAATAAATAATAATAAAATACCCCATTTGTCTGATCATGTCAATATTTGTAAATATTGACTCTGATCAGTGTGGATCTCCCTCCCTCTCCTCACTTGCCATTTTGTTGGAGAAAGAGAGAGACCTGTATTTTAGCAGAGAGAGATTTATTTCTTTTATTTGTTAAAAAATTTAAAATCCAAAGGCTCTTTTCAGAGCCATTAACCCCTAGCTTGCCAGTGATCACTATAAATCACTGGCAGTAGCACAGCTGCACTTTTTTTTGCTGTCTGTGCATTTTTTTAGGGGTTAATTTTTGTTGTTGTATTTTTTTTTAAAAACTCAAAGGCTCCTTTCAGAGCCATTTAGCTAATTTAATTTAATTTAAAGACTATTTAACCCCTAGCTTGCCAGTGATCGCTATACATCACTGGCATTAGCATAGCTGTAATTTTTTGCTGTCTGTGCATTTTTTAGGGGTTAATTTTTGTTGTTGTAATTTTTTAAAAACCTAAACGCTCCTTTCAGAGCCATTTAGCTAATTTAATTTAATTTAAATAGTATTTAACCCCTAGCTTGCCAGTGATCGCTATACATCACTGGCATTAGCATAGCTGTACTTTTTTGCTGTCTGTGAATTTTTTTAGGGGTTAATTTGTGTTGTTGTAATTTTTTAAAAAACCAAAGGCTCCTTTCAGAGCCATTTAGCTAATTTAATTTAATTTAAAGAGTATTTAACCCCTAGCTTGCCAGTGATCGCTATAAATCACTGGCATTAGCATAGCTCTACATTTTTGCTGTCTGTGCATTTTTTTAGGGGTTAATTTTTGTTGTTGTAATTTTTTAAAAACCCAAACACTCCTTTCAGAGCCATTTAGCTAATTTAATTTGATTTAAAGAGTATTTAACCCCTAGCTTGCCAGTGATCGCTATAAATCACTGGCATTAGCATAGCTGTACTTTTTTTTAAAAAAAACCAAAGGCCATTTAGTTAATTTAATTTAAAGAGTATTTAACCCCTAGCTTGCCAGTGATCGCTATAAATCACTGGCATTAGCATAGCTGTACTTTTTTAAAAAAAAACCCAAAGGCCATTTAGTTAATTTAATTTAAAGAGTATTTAACCCCTAGCTTGCCAGTGATCGCTATAAATCACTGGCATTAGCATAGCTGTACTTTTTAAAAAAAAAACCCAAAGGCCATTTAGTTAATTTAATTTAAAGAGTATTTAACCCCTAGCTTGCCAGTGATCGCTATAAATCACTGGCATTAGCATAGCTGTACTTTTTTTAAAAAAAAACCAAAGGCCATTTAGTTAATTAATTAATTTTGGTTTTCTGTGACAGATACAAAAATGTCACAGAAAAGATATAGTGTTGAGGAGGCATATGCCATCCTTGCGTCAGAGTCAGATGCCTCTATGTCTGACTCAGACCCCAATTTTGACCCTGCCATATGCTCAGATACATCATTAGATGCAGTCTCAACTGATAGTGATGTATCTGTGGCTGCTAGCCCCCCTGCCAGCCCCCCTGCTAGCCCCCCTGCCAGCCCCCCTGCTAGAAGGAGGCGTGTTGCTGCCATTGCCGCTGAAGAGTGGGTAACGCCTCATCTCCAGAGGCCAGATATCCCACCCTTCACAGCAAATGCTGGCATAAATATAGATGTGGCAGGTTTTAGCCCCCAACAGTTTCTGGAGGTGTTTCTGGGTGATGATGTATTGGGGAACATTGTCGCCCAAACTAATTTATATGCCCATCAGTACCGTGCTGCAAAGCCTGAAACATATTTGGCAAAGCAGCAATGGGCCCCCATCAATGTGCCAGAATTTAAAAAATTCTGGGCATTGACTATGCTGATGGGCATCATAAAGAAACCCTCCGTTCGCTCCTACTGGAGCAGTAGCCCCATCTGCTCTACCCCCATTTTCTCCCAGAGTATGTCGAGGCAGAGATATGAAATGATTCTTCATTTCATGCACTTCAGCGACAACAGCCTGTGCCCCCCTAGGGAGCATCCCCAATTTGACAGGCTGTATAAAATCCGCCCCCTGATTACCCACTTTTCTGCCAGGTTTGCAGAGGCTTATACACCTGGAAGGAATATATGCGTTGATGAATCCCTGATGAAGTATAAGGGAAGGCTGGGATTCAAGCAGTATATTCCTTCCAAGCGCTCCAGGTATGGGGTAAAGGTGTATAAGCTCTGTGAGAGCGAGACTGGGTATACTCAGGCCTTCCGGGTGTATGAGGGAAAGGATAGCCACCTTGACCCTCCAGGTTGCCCAGAACATATGGGAACCACTGGCAAGATTGTCTGGGACCTGATATTACCCCTAATGAACAAAGGGTATCACTTGTACTTAGACAATTTTTATACAAGTGTCCTTTTGTTCAAGCTACTGTATTGCTTTGATACAGTAGCTTGCGGTACTATTAAAAAGAACCGCAAAGGTTTCCCAGGACAACTTGTACGCACCCGGCTACGAAGGGGGGAGACCTCTGCTCTGCGCCAAGAGGAGCTGTTGGCACTGAAGTACAGAGACAAGAAGGATGTATACCTTCTTACCACCATCCACACAGAGAGGACGGTGGCGGTCTCTGTACGTGGCAGAGCTGAGATCATAAGGAAGCCAGTGTGCATCAAATCTTATAACCGGCATATGGGTGGGGTTGATCTGGCAGATCAGCTGCTGCAGCCCTACCTAATTATGCGGAAGACAAGGGCCTGGTACAAAAAGGTTGCAATTTACCTAATGCAGATTGCAACCCACAACGCTTTTTTGTTGTTCAAAAAAGCAAACCCCGGAATGAAACTGACTTTTTTACAATTTCAGCTCCAGATCATTTCGGGGATTTTGTACCATGATGCACCTGCTCCCTGGGCGGTGATGGGAGAGAGCAGAGTTGGGGCTACTCATTTTATTTTTAAAATCCCCCCTACTGCCGCAAAGCAGAGACCACAAAAAAAATGCAAAGTCTGTACCAAGAGGGGGCAGAGAAGGGACACTGTATATCACTGTCCTGATTGCCCTGGACAGCCTGGACTCTGCATTGGGGACTGCTTCAAGCGGTACCATACAATGGTCAATTTTTAAAAAATAAATAAATTTGCTGTTATTTTTTTTTTGTTATGTTTACTGTTAAATTATTTGTTATTTTTTTACTTTTAATGTGCCAGATTTTTACATTTCACTAATATATTTTTTTTTCTAAAATGGGGCTGTTCTTTTTTTTTTTTTTACAAAAACCCCTGTCAAACCTATGCATGGGGACATAGGTGTACTCAGGGTGCCTAGCAGAAAACAACCTGTAGTATTTTTTTGCACTAACTTACAACAGTCTCTCCTAAATCATAGTCAAAAAGCAATGTGTGTGTAAAAATGAAAATTGAAAAAATGCCACCATACACTTTCTCCAATTTTTTTAGCTAAAACAGTTACTTCAAATGCATCAAAGCACACCATATACAATACCTTGGGGTGTCAACATTTCAAAAATATGCACATTCATGGCAATAAATAAAAGTGGGGTTTACAATAGGCCCCAAACTAAAGATAGGCCTATCAGAAGAAATACTCTCACTTAATAACTAAAATCACAAGTCATAAAATTGTAACATAACCTTCCCAAAATCCTGGCAAACCTATGCATGGGGGGCATAGGTGTACTCAGGGTGCCTAGCAGAAAACAACCTGAAGTATTTTTTTGCACTAACTTACAACAGTCTCTCCTAAATCATAGTCAAAAAGCAATGTGTGTGTAAAAATGAAAATTGAAAAAATGCCACCATACACTTTCTCCAATTTTTTTAGCTAAAACAGTTACTTCAAATGCATCAAAGCACACCATATACAATACCTTGGGGTGTCAACATTTCAAAAATATGCACATTCATGGAAACAAATAAATTGGGGTATGTTAAAATACCCCCAAAAAGACAATAGGCAAAGAAAATATGTTAAATGTGAAAAAAAAATCACAAACGCATGTTGGACATTTGGCATTACACCCCCCGAACAAGCCAAGAAACTTATGCATAGGTGGTATCACTGTACTCAGGAGATGTTGGTGAACACATATTGGGGTCTTCTTTGGCAGTAACACATAACAGGAGCTGAGAATTCATGTCTAAAGTACAATGTGTGTGAAAAATAACACACAAAAAAATGACTGCCTAATAGTTTGACAAAGAATTAGTGCATGGAAAGTGTTAAAATACCAGCATTTGAAATACCCTAGGGTGTCTACTTTTCAAAAATATATGGTTTGATGGGGGTAAATTACATTGGCCGGCTTCAGAAATGTCCTACATAGGACATGGGTGCATGGGATGTGAAAATTCCAAGTTGAAAAACTGGAATGCGCCCCCTAAAAATAAGGCCTTTTAGCCCCCAGAGAACCCAACACACCTATACATGGGTGGTATCACTGTACTCAGGAGATGTTGTTGAATACATATTGAGGTTTTTTTTGGCTTTTGGCAGTAACACATAACAGGGACTGAGAATATATGCCTAAAGTACAATGTGTGTGAAAAATAATGCAAAAAAATGGCTACCTAAAAGTTTGACAAAGACTAGTGGTTGAATTAGTGCATGGAAAGTGTTAAAATACCAGCATTTGAAATACCCTAGGGTGTCTACTTTTCAAAAATATATGGTTTGATGGGGGTAATTTACATTGGCCGGCTTCAGAAATGTCCCAAATAGGACATGGGTGCATGATGACAGATGTGAAAATTCCAAGTTGAAAAACTGGAATGCGCCCCCTAAAATTAAGGCCTTTTAGTCCCCAGAGAACCCGACACACCTATACATGGGGGGTATCACTGTACTCAGGAGATGTTGTTGAATACATATTGAGGTTTTTTTTGGCAGTAACACATAACAGGGACTGAGAATATATGCCTAAAGTACAATGTGTGTGAAAAATAATGCAAAAAAATGACTACCTAAAAGTTTGACAAAGACTAGTGGTTGAATTAGTGCATGGAAAGTGTTAAAATACCAGCATTTGAAATACCCTAGGGTGTCTACTTTTCAAAAATATATGGTTTGATGGGGGTAATTTACATTGGCCGGCTTCAGAAATGTCCCAAATAGGACATGGGTGCATGATGACAGATGTGAAAATTCCAAGTTGAAAAACTGGAATGCGCCCCCTAAAATTAAGGCCTTTTAGCCCCCAGAGAACCCGACACACCTATACATGGGGGGTATCACTGTACTCAGGAGATGTTGTTGAATACATATTGAGGTTTTTTTTGGCAGTAACACATAACAGGGACTGAGAATATATGCCTAAAGTACAATGTGTGTGAAAAATAATGCAAAAAAATGACTACCTAAAAGTTTGACAAAGACTAGTGGTTGAATTAGTGCATGGAAAGTGTTAAAATACCAGCATTTGAAATACCCTAGGGTGTCTACTTTTCAAAAATATATGGTTTGATGGGGGTAATTTACATTGGCCGGCTTCAGAAATGTCCCAAATAGGACATGGGTGCATGATGACAGATGTGAAAATTCCAAGTTGAAAAACTGGAATGCGCCCCCTAAAATTAAGGCCTTTTAGCCCCCAGAGAACCCGACACACCTATACATGGGGGGTATCACTGTACTCAGGAGATGTTGTTGAATACATATTGAGGTTTTTTTTGGCAGTAACACATAACAGGGACTGAGAATATATGCCTAAAGTACAATGTGTGTGAAAAATAATGCAAAAAAATGACTACCTAAAAGTTTGACAAAGACTAGTGGTTGAATTAGTGCATGGAAAGTGTTAAAATACCAGCATTTGAAATACCCTAGGGTGTCTACTTTTCAAAAATATATGGTTTGATGGGGGTAATTTACATTGGCCGGCTTCAGAAATGTCCCAAATAGGACATGGGTGCATGATGACAGATGTGAAAATTCCAAGTTGAAAAACTGGAATGCGCCCCCTAAAATTAAGGCCTTTTAGCCCCCAGAGAACCCGACACACCTATACATGGGGGGTATCACTGTACTCAGGAGATGTTGTTGAATACATATTGAGGTTTTTTTTGGCAGTAACACATAACAGGGACTGAGAATATATGCCTAAAGTACAATGTGTGTGAAAAATAATGCAAAAAAATGACTACCTAAAAGTTTGACAAAGACTAGTGGTTGAATTAGTGCATGGAAAGTGTTAAAATACCAGTATTTGAAATACCCTAGGGTGTCTACTTTTCAAAAATATATGGTTTGATGGGGGTAATTTACATTGGCCGGCTTCAGAAATGTCCCAAATAGGACATGGGTGCATGATGACAGATGTGAAAATTCCAAGTTGAAAAACTGGAATGCGCCCCCTAAAATTAAGGCCTTTTAGCCCCCAGAGAACCCAACACACCTATACATGGGTGGTATCACTGTACTCAGGAGATGTTGTTGAATACATATTGAGGTTTTTTTTGGCTTTTGGCAGTAACACATAACAGGGACTGAGAATATATGCCTAAAGTACAATGTGTGTGAAAAATAATGCAAAAAAATGGCTACCTAAAAGTTTGACAAAGACTAGTGGTTGAATTAGTGCATGGAAAGTGTTAAAATACCAGCATTTGAAATACCCTAGGGTGTCTACTTTTCAAAAATATATGGTTTGATGGGGGTAATTTACATTGGCCGGCTTCAGAAATGTCCCAAATAGGACATGGGTGCATGATGACAGATGTGAAAATTCCAAGTTGAAAAACTGGAATGCGCCCCCTAAAATTAAGGCCTTTTAGTCCCCAGAGAACCCGACACACCTATACATGGGGGGTATCACTGTACTCAGGAGATGTTGTTGAATACATATTGAGGTTTTTTTTGGCAGTAACACATAACAGGGACTGAGAATATATGCCTAAAGTACAATGTGTGTGAAAAATAATGCAAAAAAATGACTACCTAAAAGTTTGACAAAGACTAGTGGTTGAATTAGTGCATGGAAAGTGTTAAAATACCAGCATTTGAAATACCCTAGGGTGTCTACTTTTCAAAAATATATGGTTTGATGGGGGTAATTTACATTGGCCGGCTTCAGAAATGTCCCAAATAGGACATGGGTGCATGATGACAGATGTGAAAATTCCAAGTTGAAAAACTGGAATGCGCCCCCTAAAATTAAGGCCTTTTAGCCCCCAGAGAACCCGACACACCTATACATGGGGGGTATCACTGTACTCAGGAGATGTTGTTGAATACATATTGAGGTTTTTTTTTGGCAGTAACACATAACAGGGACTGAGAATATATGCCTAAAGTACAATGTGTGTGAAAAATAATGCAAAAAAATGACTACCTAAAAGTTTGACAAAGACTAGTGGTTGAATTAGTGCATGGAAAGTGTTAAAATACCAGCATTTGAAATACCCTAGGGTGTCTACTTTTCAAAAATATATGGTTTGATGGGGGTAATTTACATTGGCCGGCTTCAGAAATGTCCCAAATAGGACATGGGTGCATGATGACAGATGTGAAAATTCCAAGTTGAAAAACTGGAATGCGCCCCCTAAAATTAAGGCCTTTTAGCCCCCAGAGAACCCGACACACCTATACATGGGGGGTATCACTGTACTCAGGAGATGTTGTTGAATACATATTGAGGTTTTTTTTGGCAGTAACACATAACAGGGACTGAGAATATATGCCTAAAGTACAATGTGTGTGAAAAATAATGCAAAAAAATGACTACCTAAAAGTTTGACAAAGACTAGTGGTTGAATTAGTGCATGGAAAGTGTTAAAATACCAGCATTTGAAATACCCTAGGGTGTCTACTTTTCAAAAATATATGGTTTGATGGGGGTAATTTACATTGGCCGGCTTCAGAAATGTCCCAAATAGGACATGGGTGCATGATGACAGATGTGAAAATTCCAAGTTGAAAAACTGGAATGCGCCCCCTAAAATTAAGGCCTTTTAGCCCCCAGAGAACCCGACACACCTATACATGGGGGGTATCACTGTACTCAGGAGATGTTGTTGAATACATATTGAGGTTTTTTTTGGCAGTAACACATAACAGGGACTGAGAATATATGCCTAAAGTACAATGTGTGTGAAAAATAATGCAAAAAAATGACTACCTAAAAGTTTGACAAAGACTAGTGGTTGAATTAGTGCATGGAAAGTGTTAAAATACCAGCATTTGAAATACCCTAGGGTGTCTACTTTTCAAAAATATATGGTTTGATGGGGGTAATTTACATTGGCCGGCTTCAGAAATGTCCCAAATAGGACATGGGTGCATGATGACAGATGTGAAAATTCCAAGTTGAAAAACTGGAATGCGCCCCCTAAAATTAAGGCCTTTTAGCCCCCAGAGAACCCGACACACCTATACATGGGGGGTATCACTGTACTCAGGAGATGTTGTTGAATACATATTGAGGTTTTTTTTGGCAGTAACACATAACAGGGACTGAGAATATATGCCTAAAGTACAATGTGTGTGAAAAATAATGCAAAAAAATGACTACCTAAAAGTTTGACAAAGACTAGTGGTTGAATTAGTGCATGGAAAGTGTTAAAATACCAGCATTTGAAATACCCTAGGGTGTCTACTTTTCAAAAATATATGGTTTGATGGGGGTAATTTACATTGGCCGGCTTCAGAAATGTCCCAAATAGGACATGGGTGCATGATGACAGATGTGAAAATTCCAAGTTGAAAAACTGGAATGCGCCCCCTAAAATTAAGGCCTTTTAGCCCCCAGAGAACCCGACACACCTATACATGGGGGGTATCACTGTACTCAGGAGATGTTGTTGAATACATATTGAGGTTTTTTTTGGCAGTAACACATAACAGGGACTGAGAATATATGCCTAAAGTACAATGTGTGTGAAAAATAATGCAAAAAAATGACTACCTAAAAGTTTGACAAAGACTAGTGGTTGAATTAGTGCATGGAAAGTGTTAAAATACCAGCATTTGAAATACCCTAGGGTGTCTACTTTTCAAAAATATATGGTTTGATGGGGGTAATTTACATTGTCCGGCTTCAGAAATGTCCCAAATAGGACATGGGTGCATGATGACAGATATGAAAATTCCAAGTTGAAAAACTGGAATGCGCCCCCTAAAATTAAGGCCTTTTAGCCCCCAGAGAACCAGACACACCTATACATGGGGGGTATCACTGTACTCAGAAGTTGTTGTTGAACACATATTGAGGTGTTTTTGCTCAGTAACATATAACAGGAACTGAGAATCCATGCCTAAAGTACAATGCGTGTGAAAAATAACACACCAAAATGACTACCCAAAAGTTTGACAAAGACTGGTGGTTGAATTAGTGCATGCAAAGTGTTAAAATACCAGCATTTGAAATACCCTAGGGTGTCTACTTTTTAAAAATATATGGTTTGATGGGGGTAATTTGCATTGTCCGGCTTCAGAAATGTCCCAAATAGGACATGGGTGCATGACGACAGATGTGAAAATTCCAAATTAAAAAACTGGAATGCGCCCCCTAAAAATAAGGCCTTTTAGCCCCCAGAGAACCCAACAGACCTATACATGGGTGGTATCACTGTACTCAGGAGATGCTGCTGAAGACATATTGGGGTGTTATTTGGCAGTAACCCTTAACGTTCTCAGTAAATGTATTCTTGAATTGCTATTTTGTCAAAAAATCACCATTTTTTTATTTTTTTTTCAAACTTTGGCATAGATTGGTGGTAAAATAGTTGCATGGAAAGAGTCAAAATACTCCATGTTTAATACCATAGGTTGTGTTCTTTTAAAAAATATATATATGTGAAGGGTTAATCAGGGATTCCTGACAGATATCAGTGTTCCAATGTAACTATCGCTAATTTTTTTTAAATTTTTTTGGAAATAGCAAAGTACTACTTGTACTTATTGCCCTATAACTTGCAAAAAAAGCAAAGAACATGTAAACATTGAGTATTTCTAAACTCAGGACAAAATTTAGAAACTATTTAGCATGGGAGTTTTTTGGTAGTTGTTGAAGTGTAGGAGATTTTGAGGGTCAAAGTTAAAAAAGTGTGTTTTTTTCAATTTTTTCCTCATATTTTATAAATTTTTTTATAGTAAATTATAAGATATGATGAAAATAATGGTATCTTTAGAAAGTCCATTTAATGGCGAGAAAAACGGTATATAATATGTGTGGGTACAGTAAATGAGTAAGAGGAAAATTACAGCTAAACACAAACACCGCAGAAATGTAAAAATAGCCTTGGTCCCAAACGGACAGAAAATGGAAAAGTGCTGCGGTCATTAAGGGGTTAAATTTACGTATTTATTCTACATTTCCACCCATAAACTATTTAAAGGGACACTGAACCCAAATTTTTTCTTTTGTGATTCAGATAGAGCATGCAATTTTAAGCAACTTTCTAATTTACTCCTATTATCAATTTTTCTTCGTTCTCTTGCTATCTTTATTTGAAAAAGAAGGAATCTAAGCTAAGGATCCAGCCAATTTTTGGTTTAGAATCATGGACAGCCCTGGTTTATTGGTGCTGTCCAATCAGCAAGGACAACCCAGGTTGTTCACCAAAAGGGTCCGGCATCTAAACTTACATTCTTGCTTTTCAAATAAAGATACCAAGAGAATGAAGACATTTTGATAATAGGAGTAAACTAGAAAGTTGCTTAAAATTGCATGCGCTATCTGAATCATGAAAGAAAGAAATTGGGTTCAGTGTCCCTTTAAGTCTGTCTAATATCTAGAATACTGTTTTGGCCATTTTTACTTCTGGCCATATGACCATATCAGATCAATTCTGACATTTTTTACTTACTTTTCACATTTGCATCTAATTTTTTCTTTTATCTCCAACGCTACTTGTTTTTCCCAAGTAGGAAGAATGTATTTGTTTATATTTCTGCAAAACTCTGCTAAACTTCTACTTTAAAAAGATATCTGTGACATATGGCGCTTTTGCACTGATAGCAAGAAGTTTAAAAGCGGTACAGCCTAATCACTAGACCTTGAGTTGTACCGATTTCGTGGGCCACTGCATTTAACATGCTGAGAATGATCAACATGCTTTGCATACATTATTTTAACTACTAATTATTTTTTTATGTAATCTTCTTGACAGGCGCTTAGTGAAATGGTAATTTTACCAGACAGCAGTGTCATTCTTGAAATGCTGTAAAAACATGTTTATGAAGGCTGTGTAACATAGCAGTGTGATTGTCAGAACCCCAAGGAGCAGAAATGTATCAATGTGTCCATCTATCTCTCCATCACTAGAATTATAGACTGCACGTAGTAAGATAAGATTTTCAAGAAAAAACAAACAAGCTGTTGCTTATTTAAAAAGAGAGTGCATATCAAAAGGCTCTGTTATGCTTTTATAAAAACATTTTAATCATTACATGAGTTTCATATGTATGAAAAATAAGTGATTTTCACCATATGTAACATGTTATGCTGCAGAAAAAAGGATTTCTTTGTAAGCATTAATACAGCTCTAGTCTGTATGAAGGAATAGCTTTTCCACTCTGTAGAAATTAATTCATTAATTTTTTGAAAAGAAAGGCACTGTTTTGTGGCTTTAAAGATGGCCAGGGTATGAACCATACATATTGCAATTTGGATCTAATAGGCATTGTAAATATTTGAAGACCAGCCCCAGCACTCCCTAGCCCATCCTTCACCCCCGACCCCAGCCCCCCGGCCCCGCTTTTAACCCATTTATCTTGCCTAGGGCCTCATTTCAGCCACCACAAGCACCCACACCCTCATCAGTAGTGCAATGCTGTCCCTTCTGCAATGGATAACAAGAGAATGAAGAACATTTGATAATAGAATTCAATTGGAAAGTTGTTTAAAATTGTATGTTCTATCTGAATGATAAAAGAAATTTTTGGGGTTTACTATCCCTTTAATACATTACAATTGCGTATGTAAATATATCACTTTTCTTGGTTGCATCTTATGAAGAGAACTTTAAGTGCTTCCAAAATCATACTCAGTTGGAAATGTTACGGATATTGGATAAAATAGCAACCTTGGGCAACATACCCATCAGTTAAAATGTACTTTATTATACAGGTATATTTTATTTTCACTGTAAATTAAGTAGTCCCTGTAGAGAGTGTCAGTTAATGCTAATATGGTGTACTTTGAATTTGAAACATATTATTACCAGTAGAGTGACCAGTATTAGCAACTGTTGTTAGGTACTTAAAGGGGCAGTCTACTCCAAATATTTTATTGTTTAAAAAGATAGATAATCCCTTTATTACCCATTTCCCAGTTCTGCACAGTGAACATGGTTATATTAATATAATTTTAACCTTTGTAATTACCTTGTATCTAAGCCCCCTGATCACATGGCTATTTATTTATTATACATTGACTTGCATTTTAGCCAATTACTCATAAATAACTCCATGGGTGTGAACACAATATTATCTATATGGCCCACATAAACTTACAGGCTCCGGTTGTGAAAAGCAAATAAAAAAGCATATGATAAGAGGCTGTCTGTAGTGGCTTAAAAACAAGCAGAAATATAAAGGTTTAAATGTTATAAAGTATATTAATATAACAACGTTGATTGTGCAAAACTGGGGAATGGGTAGTAAAGGAGTTATCTATCTTTTTAAACAATGACGATTTTGGTGTTGATTGTCCCTTTAAAGTGACAAGAAACCCAAGAATTTTCTTTCATGATATAGATAGAGCATACAAGTTTAATAACCTTTCCAATTTCCTTATGTTATCTAAATTGCTTCATTCTCTCTGTATCCTTTGTTGAAAAGCATACATGGGTAAGTTCAGGAGCAGGGAGCTAGCTGCTGATTGGTGGATGCACACATATGCCTCTTGTTATTGGCTTGCTGATGTGTTCATTTAGCTCCCAGTAGTGCATTGCTGCTCATTCAATCAAGGATAACAAGAGATTGAAGCAACATTGATAATAGAAGCAAATTGGAAAGTTGTTTAATATTGTATGTTCTATCTGAATTACGAAGTAAAGTTTTTGAGTTTCATGTCCCTTTAACTTAAAATTATATAGGACTTTGCATAAAAAGAAGGAGCAGTTTGGCAATGTGTAACATATATATTGCTAAATATTATTATAAGGTGGCGCAAACTAATGCTGATTCCCACTCTGAATAACCTGGTGATATTATGTATGTGTGTATATATGTACTCTGGGGTATATGATAGAGTATACTCTGAATAACCTGGTGATGTTATGTATGTGTGTATATATTTACTCTGGGGTATATGATAGAGTATACTCTGAATAACCTGGTGATATTATGTATGTGTGTATATATTTACTCTGGGGTATATGATAGAGTATACTCTGAATAACCTGGTGATATTATGTATGTGTGTATATATTTACTCTGGGGTATATGATAGAGTATACTCTGAATAACCTGGTGATATTATGTATGTGTGTATATATTTACTCTGAGGTATATGATAGAGTATACTCTGAATAACCTGGTGATATTATGTATGTGTGTATATATGTACTCTGAGGTATATGATAGAGTATACTCTGAATAACCTGGTGATATTATGTATGTGTGTATATATTTACTCTGAGGTATATGATAGAGTATACTCTGAATAACCTGGTGATATTATGTATGTGTGTATATATGTACTCTGAGGTATATGATAGAGTATACTCTGAATAACCTGGTGATATTATGTATGTGTGTATATATTTACTCTGAGGTATATGATAGAGTATACTCTGAATAACCTGGTGATATTATGTATGTGTGTATATATTTACTCTGAGGTATATGATAGAGTATACTCTGAATAACCTGGTGATATTATGTATGTGTGTATATATGTACTCTGGGGTATATGATAGAGTATACTCTGAATATGAAATTATGTATGTGTGTATATATGTACTCTGGGGTATATGATAGAGTATACTCTGAATAACCTGGTGATATTATGTATGTGTGTATATGTACTCTGGGGTATATGATAGAGTATACTCTGAATAACCTGGTGATATTATGTATGTGTGTATATATGTACTCTGGGGTATATGATAGAGTATACTCTGAATAACCTGGTGATATTATGTATGTGTGTATATATTTACTCTGAGGTATATGATAGAGTATACTCTGAATAACCTGGTGATATTATTTATGTGTGTATATATTTACTCTGAGGTATATGATAGAGTATACTCTGAATAACCTGGTGATTTTATGTATGTGTGTATATATGTACTCTGGGGTATATGATAGAGTATACTCTGAATAACCTGGTGATATTATGTATGTGTGTGTGTATATATGTACTCTGGGGTATATGATAGAGTATACTCTGAATAACCTGGTGATATTATGTATGTGTGTCTATATGTACTCTGGGGTATATGATAGAGTATACTCTGAATAACCTGGTGATATTATGTATGTGTGTATATATTTACTCTGAGGTATATGATAGAGTATACTCTGAATAACCTGGTGATATTATTTATGTGTGTATATATTTACTCTGAGGTATATGATAGAGTATACTCTGAATAACCTGGTGATATTATGTATGTGTGTATATATGTACTCTGGGGTATATGATAGAGTATACTCTGAATAACCTGGTGATATTATGTATGTGTGTATATATTTACTCTGGGGTATATGATAGAGTATACTCTGAATAACCTGGTGATATTATGTATGTGTGTATATATGTACTCTGGGGTATATGATAGAGTATACTCTGAATAACCTGGTGATATTATGTATGTGTGTATATATGTACTCTGGGGTATATGATAGAGTATACTCTGAATAACCTGGTGATATTATGGTTGTGTGTATATATGTACTCTGAGGTATATGATAGAGTATACTCTGAATAACCTGGTGATATTATGTATGTGTGTATATATTTACTCTGGGGTATATGATAGAGTATACTCTGAATAACCTGGTGATATTATGTATGTGTGTATATATGTACTCTGGGGTATATGATAGAGTATACTCTGAATAACCTGGTGATATTATGTATGTGTGTATATATGTACTCTGGGGTATATGATAGAGTATACTCTGAATAACCTGGTGATATTATGTATGTGTATATATGTACTCTGGGGTATATGATAGAGTATACTCTGAATAACCTGGTGATATTATGTATGTGTGTATATATGTACTCTGGGGTATATGATAGAGTATACTCTGAATAACCTGGTGATATTATGTATGTGTATATATGTACTCTGGGGTATATGATAGAGTATACTCTGAATAACCGGGTGATATTATGTATGTGTATATATGTACTCTGAGGTATATGATAGAGTATACTCTGAATAACCTGGTGATATTATGTATGTGTGTATATATGTACTCTGGGGTATATGATAGAGTATACTTTATGGCACCTTATTTAAGAGCAATAAATCTTACCATAGTCTGCTTTCTCAGACCGTATTCAAGTGTAAATCACTATAATATGACATTTAACTAGTTCACCTTATTTAATGGTTCCTTTTAAGAAATATGCAGTAGGCTGAGGGTAAATAACTGATAGTTTAATAAAATAAAATTCATAAAGGGACAAAAAAAATACAATCTTAAAATATCCCCTTTCTAAAAAACACCGGTGTCTAGAGTTAATACCACAATAGATATAAATACATATTACAATTGTAACATTTGTAACCTTTGTTGCACTAAATCACATAAACGTGATTTAATATTTAGTCTTATAAACCTTTTGGGAAAGTTTTAAAGGTGAGCAGTATTTCCAAACTAACCAGGACAGATAATAACCTCCTTTTTTCTCAATTTAACATATATATTGCTACTTTTAACCGGACAGTCTAGTCAAAATTAAACTTTCATGATTTACATAGGGTACACAATTTTAAACCACTTTCCAATTTACTTTTATCATCAAATTTTCTTTGTTCTCTTGGTATTCTTTTTTAATGGCTAAACCTTGTTAGGCTCAAATGCTAATTTCTAAGCCCTTGAAGGCCGCCTCTTATCTCAGTGCAGATGGACCGTTTTTAACAGTTAAACAACACTAATTCATGTGTGCCAAATAAATAATATTGTGCTCACGCCTGTGGAGTTACCTAGGAGTCTGCACTGTTTGTCCAAAATGAAAGTCTGTCAAAAGAACTGAAATAGTGGGGCAGTTGCAGAGGCTTAGATACAATATTCTTATAATGGAACATTATTCAAAACATTTCTTTAAAGAGCCCCGCTTTTAAAGCGGCAATATGGTCACCCTTTTATTAAAGGAATGATCTACCTTTTCAAATAATACAAATTCTGGAGTAGACTGTCCCTTTAATTTATGTTTGCTCTTCCTTTTCTGTCTAAAATGATTTATGCTAGAAATAGCTTAGGATATCTATAACATAACATATCCTCATTTAAGTCAGTATGTTATGGCGAGTAATACTCCTCCTTTGTAAATATGGCTGATTAAACTATTTAATCCTGGAACACATGTATATACCCAAACAAGGTCAGGACTCTGCTGAAACATATTTTTGCACACTGCAGCAAAGCATGCTGGGTAATACTATGCAAAAGAGATTCAAAATGTTTGTCTTTTAGTTCATCCATCATCCATGGGTATTTGAGTCCTCAAATGTAAAACTAGTTGTCATTTATACAGTATATTTAATGCAGTAAAATACATTTTTTGTAGGATTTGGTTTAGATTGCCTCTTATTTATAAGAAAAATCTTTTGAAATTCACATTCAGCAAAACCTTTATCAGCTCAAATTTCCTAACATGCTGGTGCCCTATATATGTTCCTTCACAGATAAGCTAAGGGTCCAAAGCAATATCATTATTCTAAAGGCCTCTATTTCTTACCAAGGTAAATATCAAGATGTGAAATCAATAGATTACATTTGTCTGTAATAAGTCCATTTATCTAAAAGTGCCAAAGTAGCTACAAAGCTGCATTAACAGGCAAATAAGTCCATATTTTATAAGCACGATGATAAATAATTTCTGACAAGTAGTAGCCTGTAACTTCTCGCATGTATAAAAAGAAAATCACACACAAATATGAGAATAAAAAATAAATATATCAAATTGATGTGATTGTATGATTTTTTCATATTTTATTAATATAGTTATTGTGCTGTTTAAATCTCGGTAGCACATTCACTGTATTCTTAATGCTATTGAGTACAAATGTGCAAGAGTTTCTTGTTTCCTTGTACTCAGTGGTAATAGAGGCAATGGGGCCGATTTATCAAATGTCGGGCGGACATGATTCGTATCTGATTGGAATGATTGTAGTCTGCCACCTCAGCGTTAAGACCACTGCTTCTTAAATCCTGTTTCCGAAAGGCTCGCACGGAATAAACAGCATTCAATGATTGATAGATGTACCCCAATGTATACATTATGGGCCAGTTGAGAGCAAACTATCGCTACTAGATATTTTTGGGGGCTAATTGAGGCACATTTAAAAAAAAGAGAACTAACCTCTGGTTAATTTTTTGAGCACACTGTAGCAATAACTAGCCACTTTTAATGGCTAAATTAGCGCTCCATTTGTAATCTAGCCCTATGTTACTTTTGTACCATTGAAGGGACATGATTCATATAGAACATGCAGTTTAAAACACCTTTCTAATTTACTCCTATTATCAATTTTTCTTTGTTCTCTTTGTATGCTTTGTTGAATGAGCAGCAATGTACTACTGGTTGCTGACTGAACACATGGGTGAGCCAATGACAATCAGTATATATATGCAGCAACCAATCAACAGCTAGAACCTAGGATCTTTGCTGAGGTTTCCTAGATAATACTTTCAGCAAAGGATAACAAGAGAAGGTAGCAAATTAAATAATAGAAGTAAATTGGAAAGTTGTTTAAAATTGTATTCTCTATCTGAATCATGGAAGAAAAGTTTGGGTTTAATATTCCTTGTTGATTAAAAATTAAAGATTTTTTTTTTTTGCATGACCTTAGTCCTAAGCTAGAGCAGTAAGGCTCAAGAGTCCAGTAATTGACTAACTGTAGAAGACATACAGTATATTGAATAAACTCAAGCAACATCTTAAATATTATGATTTGTTTGCTTTCTGCTTGCTATATGACATGAACTTACTACAATGTCATATTTAAAATAAGTTCTGCATTGTGCTTTGGGAATATAGAGCAATGTCCCTGTTGTTACTAACTAATGTTATATTGCATTTAATCTGAAGGCAAAACTCTTCTCTTTGGTTTCCAAAGCACTTATATTATGCTTGAGTTTTTAGACAATGCAATTTTTATACTGTTAGTTATGGAACTGTATCTCTCGTTAGACACTGAACACAGTTGTCTATGGAAACGTTTGCCTTCCTGTCTGGTGCAGTGTAATGCTCCAGGAAATAAGCAACAGATTCTACTTCGAAGTCCTTGTAGTGCAGACTCGCTCATGCAAGCCTGCTTACCTCAAGTTGCAAAGTATTTGTCATATGACCACTGCCTTGCTACCTCTCCACTACCTACAAATAATTGACAGGCCCTTCTCTTGCATGGCAGTGGATGTACATGGGCCCCAATTCTCTCTCAGTTTATTCTCTTTATTCTGTGTTTGTGGGCAGGTAATAAAAGTGCTTTGGAATTCAGATGAATGTAACAACATGACAAATTTCCTGTGAAGAAAAAACAAACTAACAAATGATTGTAATAATACACTTATTTGATTAATTCATGCAGTTAAAGCCTTTACTCTATAGGTGGCAAAAGCTTTGTAGCAGGCAGGAAAGACTTCAAATTTACAGTTTTACACTGTCCAATAATGATTCAGCAATGCCTTGTCAGGTGATTCCTGTGTCAACCAATAAGTATGTAAACTTCACTTTTGTTCTTCACAATCCTGACATGATTAAAATAATAAATAATTAAAAACATATTTTTGTACTGCTACTGGCTTGTAGCATTAGCACTTGTTATTACTTTAACTTTATTTAGGTTTACAGTGATGTCCAGCTGATCCTCTGCTGCCTTAAAGAGTTTCTCCATAGGAAATAGCGGACAGGTTTTCGTTATCAAAATAATTCTTAGCGACTGATTATCAGACAAAACTATTTTTTTTTTCATGAAGAAAAATGTGTCCAAAACTTTTTGTTGTCTGTGAGCATGCCTAGTTAGTGCCCATGCTAGCTAGAATTTGATTTGCAACACTAAGCATGTCAATTCTGCCCTGTTTGTAATGCAAATAGTATCCCTAAATTAAGAACAAGAAAAGTATATAATGATTTATTTAATTGTAACTTAATTATGGTTTTAAGTGTTTGTATGGCCTTGTTGGCAAGTTAGCAAACTCTGTAACAGACTGAAGGGCTCAGTAATTGGCTAAATGTAGAAACCAGACATTGAATTAAATTATCATCCAGTACGCTCTTATGATATACAATAATTTGGAGAAGAATGGCTTACTGCGTTTATGTACCTCGAAAAACATCAAACATTTTTATTACACTTGAAAATGAAGGATTAAGTGTACATAACTAATCTTGCATCATCAAACCTTTTTATTTTCTTCTTGAAAAGAACATTGATGGTTACATTTAAAAGACAAAGCACAGATTTCTGGAATATATCATTTTTATGCATATTTATTCCAGGGTAACCACTTGGTTTTTGGATTTGTGAATTCCAACTAACTTGAATATTTTTTATTTTATTTTTACAGTGTTAATGGCACTATACATTTTCTGAAGTACTCCTAAAATGTTTAGGACTCACTTCACCTATTTATTGTTCTGCCACCGGTAAAATGCTAATAGGTTCATTATAGTTGAATTAATAATAACCATGAAAAAGTGAACAATGTTACTTATTGAATTTTTCAACCCGCACTGCAGCCAGCACTACACTTCTAAAGCAATCTTGCAAGTAATAAATGTTAGCAAGAATGGAAACTGAAATTTATTCTAGTAAATTTACTGAAGCTTTGCTTGTTAAACCAAATGTGGACACAGGATGTATATAAATGTTATTCCAGGGTACATATTGTAGAAAACGATAGTTATAATTCACCTGGAACTCAACCTGAAATATGTTATGCACATTTATTTCACATATACCAGTAATATATATATATATATATATATATATATATATATATATATATATTAAAGAAAAAAAAGCTAGAAAAATGTGTCATAATGGCACATATCATCAGATTATAATAAAAATGAGGACACACTTTTTCCTTTCTATCTCTTGTTTTTTTTCCTTAATATATATAATATGATTAATAATGTATCTCCAAGCACCCTAGGATGCAATAATATTTTATAGTTATCCTAGGTATCTCAGAGTAATTATTATATTGAGAACTTGAGCTGGTGAGGAATTGAGTGGTTTGGAAAAAAAGATGAAATAAAAAAAAAAATATATATATATATACAGTATATATATATATATATATATATATATATATATATATATATTTATTTATTTATTTATTTATACAAACAATAGACAGACAGATAGATAGATAGATAGATAGATAGATAGATAGATAGATAGATAGATAGATAATATTTTCTAGTTTATAAAATGACTGATAATAACAAAAGTAACTTATCTAGCATGGGCATGAGTAAAAATGTCCGAAACAATGATCTTGAAATTGGAAAGAATTTAGGTAATGCAGTTTATAAAATTATATTTATAAAGTTTATAAATTATGTGGATTACTATAATAACAGCATTTACTACTGAGCTTTAGTAAGAGGTATCCACAATTTGACAATTTAACACGAGCTGACATTATCTTCTTGTAGTAAACATTAGCTTCAAAGAAAAATAAAATACATTTTTGGAGCATATCTAGTATCCAATTGGTACATGCACTCTAGGGTCAAACTAGAAATGCAAGCAGCAGTGTCGATACCTGCATGCCACAGAGTGTCTCCCTCTGCTTGAATATCAGCACAGAGATCATATTCACGGTACCTATTTAGAACTCAAAATCTGCTTCTTCATTTTTTTAAACAGCATTTATTTGTAAAATTTTCAAAACATAATAAGCAGGGGGCTGTATAAACCCTTTATACTTTTACAAAAACTACAAACATTTGTTTTCATTATTTATTTCTCATTTATTTGCTAAATAAATTAGCAAATTTGAATGATTTTTTTTCAGAAATATACTCTTTCCATTTAATAGATAGCGGAAACTAAATCAACAACTGAATGAATGAACACACTTCTGACAAAATAAGTTCAAATTAATCAATTTGTTTTGCAAACGAATGACAAATAAATAGCCAAAACTAATTTTTGCTCATGACTAATATTTTTAAACTTAAAAAAAAAACTTAGAATCTGTACAGCTAACCAATGATTGACTTCAAAAGATGAATTTAAAGTGTGTCTATAAACCATTTGTTTTAGAAATTTTATAAGACTTCAAATTTTGATTTTTTTTAATGCTTTACAGTATTTCTTGTAACCACAAAAGCAAATTGTTGGGATTTGTGAATCAGCAACTACAAGTTTAGATTTATCTCCCTAAACTATGTTTTCATGCTTCAAGTAGTTGAGTTAGATTGTAAGCTCATGGGGGCAGTGATTCTGTAGTTGACCTTGAATACCTTCTTTTCTAGCTCTATAGTAAAAGTACCAATATTACAGCAGTAATGAGCAATAAATCCGAATAATTTCAAGGGGACCATTGCAAAGTCAGAGGGTAATTAGGATTTTCTTTTGACTAAATCACTGGCACTTCCACAGGAAACTTTTAACAAAGCTCTCAGTTGTGAAATTACTTTTATGAAGTATTGAAACTGCAGGTATATTTCACTGATTTTTTTAAGGGCAGCAATCCTATTTCTATGCACCTTTTCATATTGAACATTGAATCTACTAATTATAATTGGATTGTCGTGAAATTTGGCACCTTTCTTTCATTGAAAGAGATTCTCAGCTTGTCCAATTATTTTATCATTCTTTTTTATGAAATTCCATTTGAAATGTATAATGTACATGATTTGCTTAACAAAAGGTATTAATGTTTCATTAATAATATTCTTTACGAAGTTACAAAAAACTTTTTATATGCATTACAACTTTTCTAATAGCCAAAATAAAGATTGGAATGGAATGACTGGATGCAGATTCTTATTGGTCAGGCTAATCGTTACCCAGATGTTGCTGGTGGAAAATCCAGAGACACAAATTACTTCATCAGAAAAAAAGTTAAAGTTGCAAAAATACATATTTTCAACCTTCATACATGATAATTTCCTTGTTCAAAAATAAATTACTTATACATTGACATTGAAACCCCTTTTATCAAAATAATACATTTTCTCAATATTTTGTTAAACTGTGAGCAGTGGTGTCACTAGGGTTGGTGTCACCCGGTGCGGTAAGTTATGATGTCACCCCCCCCCCCCCAGAAAGCAGACACACACAAAAACACCGGCACACACACATACAAACACTCAGACACACTTAAAGACACACTCAGATGCACATACAAACACTCAGAAACACACTCAGACACACACACAAAAACACACACACAAAAACACTGAGACACACACACAGAAAAACTCAGACACACACACATGCAAAATATGTAAATTGCACTGCATTAATTATAAAGCTCATGCCTAGAACTGCTCCCTGGCTCAGCAGAGCATAAAATGAAACAATAACAGAGCACTCTAAAATAAACCACTGAAGAAAAGGTTTAGGTGCGCAAACTATGAAAATTCTGCTCTCTGACACTATTCCAAGTCTGTCAGTGCACAGACCCCGGGCCGTGTGCCTACCGCTTCTTATGGCCAATCACCTCTGTACTCTGCCCACCCCCGACCCCGCCCACCCTCCCCTCCTACCTCTTCAGTGTGCACTTAGTGTACTGTAACCGTACCGGTCTGGTGGGCATCATACGTGGCTCCTTCACTTTAGAGGCAGTGTGAGACAGTCATGCGGTCAGGTGCCAGGCATCCCCCTCATGATTTCCCAATTCCCGTTTAGAGAGACAGCACAGCAGTGAGTGACTCCACTGCTCCACACGTCACTGAGCAGTGAGCACAGATAGGCAGACAGGTTTAGGCTGGCAGTCCCCAGTCCCACTAATGTTCACAAATGCCGGCCTCTCTAATAAATAAATCTATGCCTCTACATGTATTTCTTTGAATTTCAATAAAAAATTTTTTTTTTGGTGTCACCCCCTGGAGGGTGTCACCCAGGTGCGGCCCGCACCCCACGCACCCCCCGCACCCCCCTAGTGACGCCACTGCCTGTGAGAAGGGCATTTGTCTGTTATAATCGTTCAAAGGAATAGTAAAGTCCAAACTAAACTTTCTTGATTCAGATAGGGCATGTCATTTTAAACAACTTTATAATTTATTTTTATCATCAACTTTGCTTTGTTCTATTGTTATTCTTAGTTGAAGGCTAATACTAGGTAAGCTAATTTCTAAGCTCTTGAAGGGCACCTCTTATTTGAATGCATTTGACAGTTTTTCTCAGCTAGAGGGTGTTATTTCATGTGTTTCATACAGATAACATTGTGCTCATGCACATGAAGTTATTTAAGAGTCAGCACTAATTGCCTGAAATGCAAAAGAACTGAGATAAGGAGGCAGTCAGCAGAAGCTTAGATACAAGGTAATTACAGAGGTAAAAAGTATATTTCTATTACAGTGTTGGCTATGCAAAATTTAGGAATGGTAAATAAAGGAATTATCTAACTTTTTAAACAATAACTTTTTTTGGTGTTTACTATCCCTTTAAGTGCAAATAATGACAAGTGTTCATTATCCACATATCATATTTGGCACGGATGACAACCATATGTCATCATCTAGGGGTGAAGGTGAATTTGGAGCTCATCGCAGCCCCATGCACATACCCTGCAACCCTGGTGGTCTAGGGCTCCGGCATTGCCAAGGCAATCCAAGGATGCCAGTAACATCACCACGTTTGTGCATAGTGACATCACCATACCCAAAAAACCCAGAAGTGCCAGGAGGACTTAATGGAACTGGATGGAGGGGTTGGTATTTAAACTAATTGATCTCAGTTTCCGTAAGCCCTATAAACAAACCCCCAAGATCCACTTTTTTGAAAGCTTATCACCTACTCTAAAGCAGTATGTGTCTTGGGGGTTAAAGTTTAAGCATCTTTTTAAAAAACAAACATTAAAAACACTATTTTTGAATAATCTTAACATAATTACATCTATATAACAGGCCATCAGAAAAGTCTTACCGCCAAGACCTCTTGTCTTAAAGCTACTCTTAAACGTAAAGCCCCTATATAAGTGTTTAAAGCCTTGTGATCACTGGGGTAATAGTGATCACTTGGCGTGAATAAATGTACGTTTATTATAGTTTTGAGAGGAAAGAAAACACTATACACACTGTAACCTTGTTTTTAAAATTTTAATTAAAAAAATAATTTTTTCCCACTTTTTGTTGCACATGATGCACTTTTTCAGTTTCACATCATGATCTATACATAAAGTAATTGTGTGTGTGTGTGTGTGTATATATATATATATATATATATATATGTATGTGTGGGTTTCTCAGTAAAATAATGGCCTAATGGCATAAAATGTATTTTCACAGTGCTAACCCTGCTACATATCTTTCCCTAATTGGCTTTTAAAAAATAGAACTGCAAAACAATCCACTGTTTGCTAACAATATAACTAACAAGCACTGTATACTAACAATGTGACCATAGGTGGGTGGAGTTTGTCTACTGTAGCACAAGATGTTAATTTGTTTTAAAAAATATTTATAGTTAGCTGATAAGGTATTTTAAAGTTAGATAAAGGGATATGAAACGCATAATTTTCCTTTTATGATTCAGAGCATGCGATTTTAAACAACTTTTCATCTTATTTCTATTACATAATTTGCTTTGTTCTCTTTACACTTTATACTTTGTTAAAGGGACATAAAACTCAACATTTTTCTTTTATGATTCAAGTAGAACATGCAATTTTAAACAAATTTTCCATGTGCTTTTAATATCAATTATTGTTCTTTGTTTTCTTGTTATCCTTGGTTGAAACCCATGAATGCACACTCCGGAGTGTGCACGTCTCTGCAACACTAAATGGAAGCAGTTTTGCAACAATGTTATACACTAGAAGCATTGCTTCCTGTCATTTAGTGTTCCAGACATGTGGGTGCTACCCATCTAGATATCACTTGAATAAAGACTAACAGAACAAAGAACAAAGCAAATTTGATAAAGGAAGTAAATTTGAAACTTTTTAAAATTGTAATTAATCATGAAAGAAAACTGTTGGGTTTCATGCCCCTTTAAAAAGAATACTTAGGTAGTCTCAGGAGCAGCAAAGCACTAATGGAGGAGAACTGCTGATTGGTGGCTGCACATATATGCCACTTGGCATTGGTTACCTGATGCGTTCAGCTATCTACCCATAGTGCATTGCTACTTCTTCAACAAAGGATACCAAGAGAACAAACATTTTATTTTATAATAGAAGTAAATTGGAATGTTGTTTAAAATTGTATGATCTATCTGAATCATGAAAGAAAAAAATTGGGTTTCATGTCCCTTTAATGCGGTCTGAAATGCTGTTGAAACTTACAGAAAGCTTAAGTATACATAACCAACCAGGATTCAGAATTGAGGTCTATTAAAAAAAAAACAAGTGTCAATTTCAGGGTATATTTAGCAGCAGATTGGTGCACGTGCTACTATACAAGACCTGATGCATGCTGTGTTTACTTCAATATGTATCTTTCTATGCTCTGAAATTGTCACAAACTAAGTGTACAATGTTTTTTAAAAACATGCCTTTTTGTGCACTTTATAGTGCCTTAAGTATGATAAAATCTAATTTTAAGCAGCTTTCTAATGTATTCCTATTATCAAATTTTCTTCGTTCTCTTTGTATGTTTATTTGAAAATCAGGAAGGAAAGCTTAGGTTCTACCTGGGTAGTGCTTGCTGATTGGTGGCTAAATGTCCAGGATGCTGAGCTAAAAATGGTCTGGCTCCTAAGGTTTTCATTCCTGCTTTTTGAAATAAAGATACCAAGAGAACAAAGAAAAATTGATAATAGGAGCAAATTAGAACGCTGCTTAAAATTGCATGCTCTATCCGAATCATGAAAGAAAAGTATCCCTTTAACACTCAACAAAACAACTACAATATAACTGAACCCATACTTTTTGAATGTCATTCACATATTTTAGGAATCATTTGCAGGAAATTCTATATGTTGTGTTAGAATTTTATTAGACTCTGTCTTAGAAATCATTGTACAATTTGCCTTTACCCTCTGATTTGGTACTTTTATTGCAAGTGATGGTAAACTCTTCCATTTTTAAAATCAGATTAAGAACGTTGGTAATTTAGATGGAGTTTAATTCATCAGTTGTAATGAAGATGCACTATAACTACCTTTTTAATCTATACTGTAATCACATTTGTAACGTGTCTGTCGCTGTCTACAGTTGCGCACGCATCCTCGAAGGAATGTTAGCTGCACAAGGTAGCCAAAAGAATGTTGGCTGCTCGAGCAGCCAAAAGAATCCACCTGGATGCAGCGTAGGCAAATTAACCTATTAACCCCTTAAACTGCCAAAACTCCACATCGCAATAACCCTAATTAATATATTAACCCCTAAATCATCAAACCCCCTCACAACACTAATAACTAATTTAATTACTAAGCACCCTAAACTAACACCACCTAAATTAACCCCAATTACTACTAAATTACAATTAAAATAAAACAAACCTAATATTAAATTACAAAAAAAAAAAGTCTAATATTACAGAAAAAAAATAAACAAAATTATCAAAAATAAAAAAAATTATAAAAATTATACCTAATCCCTATGAAAATAAAAAAGCCCCACAAAATAAAAACAACCCCTAATCTAAACTAAAAATAGCCCTTAAAGGGCCTTTTGTAGGGCATTGCCCTAAGTTAAACAGTTCTTTTACCTCTAAAAAAATACAAAGTCCCCCCTAACAGTAAACCCCCACCCACCAAACCCCCTAAAATAAAAAAAACTAACATTAAAAAATGGGGCAATTGTATGGGCTCTTTTACTGCCCTTCAAAAGGGCAATCAGCTCTTTTTCAAGCCCAAAAAATACCAAATCTAAAAAAAAAATACCCCAAAAATTAAAATAAAAAAGCCTAAACCTAAACCCCAAATAGATACTCACTGTTCCTGAAGTCTGGCGGAAAAGGTCTTCCAGGTGGCTTCATCATCTTCTATCTTCATCCGGAGTGAAGGTGGCGCGGATTGAAGGTGCAGAGCTGTCTTCTCGATGCCTGGATCCTCAGCGGCGGACAACAACGACGACCTCCTGAGTTTTTTGTTTAAAATTTGTAAATCAGTCAATAGGATGAGAGCTACTGAAATCTTATTGGCTGTTCAAATCTTGCAATAAGATTTCAGTAGTTCTCATCCTATTGGCTGATTTCAAAATTTCAGCCAATAGGAATGCAAGGTACCCCAATAAATTTGTGGTACCTTACCTTCAATCTTCAGTGTGTGGCTGACGATCGCATGAAGAGGAGTGTCATAAGGAAAGAACGCTGATTGGACAACAATTCAAACCATTAGCTCAGAGAAAAAATTACTTTTGAAGGGGGCGGCAGAGCGCAAGGTATTTGAATTTTATATCTATATTAAAAAATAAGTTATAGCGCATCTTCATTACAACTGATTAATTAAACTCCATCTAAAATATCACTAACATTCTGGATCTGAATTTAGGTTCAGCACCCTGGATAGCTCTTGCTTATTGGCTACTTTTAGTCACTAATAAGCAAGTGTAACCCAGGTTCCGAACCAAAAATGGTCCGACTCCTTTTTTTTTTACATTTCTACTTTTTAAATAAAGAGAGAAAGAGAACGAAGAAAAATTGATAATAGGAGTAAATTATAAAGTTGCTTAAAATGGCATGCTCTATCTGAATCAGTAAAGAAAAAATGTGGTGTTTTCTGTTTTAATATATTGTACCTACCAACCTTTTGTGCTCCCTTTCAGTATGACTTTATGGAACGTTTGGATGGCAAGGAGAAGTGGAGCGTTGTAGAAGCCCCACGTGAACGCCGTAGTATCCAGACGTTGGTGCAAAATGAGGCTGTGTTTGTCCAGTACTTGGATGTGGGGTTCTGGCACCTGGCATTTTACAATGATGGCAAAGACAAAGAGATTGTTTCTTTTAACACCGTTGTCTTAGGTATGTAAATATCCCTGTGTTTGTTTTTGTCATGTTGATATTTCTTTTTCTTTTTATTTTAATTTCATAATTTACCTTATCGCCTGACATCTTAAAACCTCTATGTTGAATGTAACTTAAAGATACATTAAAGGGACATTAAACAGCTGGGCACAACTAACGTATTATGGTTACTAGTCACCATGGAATTGTTTTTCTCCTGTACCTACAACTCTCTTTAAAACTGTTCCCTTATTTTAACTCATTACAGAATCCAGTTGGTAAAGCTCTGCATTTAATACTGGGCACCGCCATCTTGTAGCTTGCGCATTGTAGCATCATGTGACAGAAGCAGTGCATTTCCACAGATCTGCTTTTTTAGAGCTGTACATTGCATTTCAGTTTAGCTCACATAATAGAGAGCAGAAGTGTTACATTTTACACTTGTTTGCACAGTTTAAAACTCCGAAATTGCATCACCCAGTCTGAAGATGTTTAGCTTCACTATTACTTGTACGGGGTTAATATAAGAGAAGGACTTTGAAGACAGCTGCAGACATAGGAAGAAAAACAACAGCATGGTGAGTAGTAACCATTCTATTATAGTTGTACTCAGCAATTTAATGTCCCTTTAATACCTCACACCATACACGTTTCTTATTGCTCTTAGAAAGTTTCCAGTGATATTATTATTATAAAACAATTAACGAACAAAGAAAAATAAAATACACTACACTACAAAAATAAAATAAAATTTCATTTTGCTAAAAATATGCAATTTATTGTCCCTACATCCTTTTTTTTTTTTTCTTTTTTTTGAATAAAAAATTAATGTGAAAGTAAATCCTAGCGTTCTACAAATGCTAGGATTGATTTTTGAAGCAAATAAAGTGGACTTTCATTCATGAAGTATAAGATACTTCATGTAGAACGCTCCTTTATTTGTTTCAACCGATCGCCGGTTTTAGCTGCTACAGAAGTCATGGGCACCAAGCCGGATTTACCACACGGCTATTGGCTAAGAGGTGAAAACATCACCTCTTAGCAAAAAAATGTTTCCATCTAAAGGGGAGGAGAGTCCACGGCTTCATTCATTACTAGTGGAAATTAAGAAACTGGCCACCAGGAGGAGGCAAAGACACCCCAGCCAAAGGCTTAAATACCTCCCCCACTCCCCTCACCCCCCAGTCATTCTTTGCCTTTCGTCACAGGAGGTAGCAGAGAGGTGCCGGGATATCAGAGGTCTCTTATGAGGGGTTCTACCCTTCGCTATGGGACAGGAGTCTAAGTAGCCCTTTAAGCTTCTCAGCTTGAGGGCCTGGATGAACGTTAGAGTCCGGAGATGCAGGGGGAGCTTCCCTTTGCGACACCATCCCGACTCATATTAACAGCTCCTTTAGCAATCGGCGTTGACGAGTTTCGCAGATTGCTTTCTTCTCTCAAGTCCATGTCAAGAGCGCAGCTTCTACTTGTCACACTTGAAGGGCTGTGTTCCTGTTCTATGGCATAGATTCTGGTAAGATCATTTCATTTTAACATAATGATAACACAGAAGCAGAGCCAGTGTTGCACCTTTATCTCTATAGAATCAAGTGGTAATATTCCTATGAGGGGATTATTGAGCAGGGGGGTATGTACATGATAAGTTTATTATGTGATTGCTGTGTTATGTGCAAGGACACGGCTCTGGCATTTCTCTTGTAAGGTGTATCCAGTCCACGGATTCATCCTTTACTTGTGGGATATTCTCCTTCCCTACAGGAAGTGACAAAGAGAGCACACAGCAGAGCTGTCCATATAGCTCCCCCTCTAGCTCCACCCCCCAGTCATTCTCTTTGCCGACTCTAAGCACTAGGGTCTCTTTCGGGAGGGTAAAGTGAATGTGGTGTTAGAATTGTAGTTTTTATTATCTTCAATCAAAAGTTTGTTATTTTAAATGGTACCGGTTTGTACTATTTACTCTCTAGCAGAAAAGTGATGAAGATTTCTGCTGAGAGGAAAATAATTTTAGCATGTTGTAACTAAAATCCACTGCTGTTCCCACACAGGACAGAGGAGTACCAGAAAACTTCAGTTGGGGGGAACAGTTTGCAGGGAAACTGCAATAAGGTATGTTCAGTCATTTATTTCTAGACAAGACTGAGATAATGCTAGAAGAGACTGACAATATCCCCATGAGGGGAGGGTAAGCTATGTTCAGAGACTTAGTAAGGAATTGAATGCTTACATAACAGGGCTAATTATGCTGGTTGACACTAATTTAGGGCAATCGATTGTTTTTTTTTAGGAAAAAATACACTTTGAAAGTCCTTTTGGGTTCTTTCTGGGGTTATTACCCACATGGCTATTTTTTATTCACTTTGGAGTGATTTCTTAGGCCTCACAGCTCCAGAGTAGAGTGGGAGGGGCCTAATTTTGCGCCTCAGATGCGCAGTTAGAATTGCATAGAAGTTCATGCTGCTTCACATGGAGGGTCCTGCTGCTGTTTGAGGGCCTAAAGGAAGCTATATTCCCCAAATCTGGTCCCTGAGGACAGGTAGGGCCACAGCAGTGCTGTGGCAAGGTGCTGTAGTAATTTTAACCGGGTGTTGGATTTAGGCTGCTCCGGTTTGGGCATTAAGGGGTTAATCGTTTTGCTACTCGTGGTGCAATCTTACTAAGGCTTTAGGTACATACTGTGAAAATTTCCAAAGGATTACTGCATTTTTCACTGTTTTGCAAAATTATGTGCCTTTTTTATCTCTTAAAGGCACAGTAATGTTTTTTCAAATTGTGTTTTTTTATTTGATTAAAGTGATTTCCAAGCCTGTTTGTGTATACTACTAGTCTGTTAAACATGTCTGACACCAAGGAAAATCCTTGTTCAATGTGTTCAGAAGCCATGGTGGAACCCCCTCTCAGAATGTGTCCCACTTGTACTGATATGTCTATACACTTTAAAGATCATATTGTTGCACTTAAGAATGTGGCCCAAGATGATTCTCAGACTGAAGGTAAAGAGGGTAGCAGTCTGCCTCTCCCCAAGTGTCACAACCAGTTACGCCCGCTCAAGCAACGCCTAGTACCTCTAGTGTGTCTAACCTTTTTACATTACAAGACTTAGCGGCAGTCATGGATAATTCTCTTGCAGCTTTCTTATCTAAACTGCCCGTGTTACCTGCAAAGCGTGATAGCTCCGTTTTAAAAACAGATTATGAGCATTCTGACGCTGTAGCGTTAGCTGTATCCGATATACCCTCACAACGCTCTGAAGTGCGAGCGAGGAATTTGATGTCTGAGGGAGAAGTATCTGATTCAGGAAGGGTTCCTTCTCAGACAGATTCAGATACATTAGCTTTTAAATTTAAACTAGAACACCTCCGCGTTTTGCTCAGGGAGGTATTAGCTACTCTGGATGACTGCGACCCTTTGGTGGTCCCAGAGAAATTATGTAAAATGGACAAATACCTAGAGGTCGCTGTTTACACTGATGCATTTCCGGTCCCTAAGAGGATTGCGGATATCGTTACTAGGGAGTGGGATAGACCAGGTGTCCCCTTTGTTCCCCCTCCTGTTTTTAAGAAAATGTTCCCCATATCTGACCCCATGCGGGACTCGTGGCAGACGGTCCCTAAGGTGGAGGGGGCTGTTTCTTCACTTGTTTCTTCACTTGCTAAACGCACAACCATACCAATTGAAGACAGTTGTGCTTTTAAAGACCATATGGATAAAAAATTAGAGGGTTTACTTAAGAAAAATCTTGTTCAACAAGGTTTTCTTCTCCAACCTATTGCCTGCATTATTCCTGTAACTACTGCAGCTGCTTTCTGGTTTGAGGCACTGGAAGACTCGCTCCAGACGGAGACCTCATATGAGGAAATTATGGATAGAATGAAGGCTCTAAAACTAGCTAATTCTTTTATCACTGAAGCCGCTTTCCAAATAGCTAAGATAGCGGCAAAAAAATCAGCTTTCGCCATTTTGGCACGCAGGGCGCTATGGCTAAAGTCCTGGTCAGCTGATGTGTCCTCTAAATCCAAGCTTTTGAACATCCCTTTCAAAGGAAAGACCCTCTTCGGGCCTGAATTGAAAGAGATTATTTCAGAAATCACCGGGGGAAAAGGCCATGCTCTCCCTCAGGACAAGCCCTTTAAGACAAAGAACAAAGCTAATTTTCGTTCCTTTCATAATTTCAGGAGCGGCCCCGCTTCGTTCTCTCCGGCTGCAAAGCAAGAAGGCAACCTGGAAACCTTACCAGGGCTGGAATAAGGATAAACAGGCCAAAAAGCCTGCAGCTGCCACCAAGACAGCATGAAGGGGTAGCCCCCAATCCGGGACCGGATCTAGTAGGGGCAGACTCTCTCTCTTCGCTCAGGCCTGGGCAAGAGATGTACAAGATCCTTGGGCATTAGAGATTGTATCCCAGGGATATCTTCTAGAATTCAAGGACTCTCCTCCAAGGGGAAGGTTCCACATTTCTCGTCTGTCTACAGATCAGACAAAGAAAGAGGCATTTTTACGCTATGTAGAAGATCTACATACAATGGGAGTGATCCACCCAGTTCCAATTGCGGAACAAGCGTTGGGTTTTTACTCAAACCTGTTTGTGGTTCCCAAAAAAGAGGGAACTTTCAGACCCATCCTGGATCTAAAAATTCTAAACAGATTCCTCAGAGTCCCATCATTCAAAATGGAGACCATTCGGACAATCTTACCAATGATCCAGGAAGGTCAATATATGACTACCGTGGATCTAAAGGATGCATACTTACACATTCCTATCCACAAAGATCATCACCAGTATCTCAGGTTCGCTTTTCTGGACAAGCATTACCAGTTTGTGGCTCTTCCCTTCGGCTTAGCCACTGCTCCCAGAAGTTTCACAAAGGTGCTAGGGTCCCTCCTGGCGGTTCTAAGACCGCGGGGCATATCAGTGGCGCCTTACCTAGACGACATCTTAATTCAGGTGCCGTCTTTCCAAAGAGCCAAGTCTCACACAGAGATTGTATTGGCCTTTCTGAGGTCTCATGGGTGGAAGGTGAACATCAAAAAGAGTTCTCTTTCCCTTCTCACAAGGGTTCCCTTCCTAGGGACTCTAATAGACTCGGTAGAAATGAAAATATTTCTGACGGAGGTCAGAAAATTAAAACTCTTAAATTCATTCCATTAAACTCTTCATTCCATTCCCCGGCCATCTGTAGCTCAGTGCATGGAGACAATCGGATTAATGGTACCAGCAATGGACATTGCCCCTTTTGCTCGGATACACCTCAGACCACTGCAACTATGCATGCTCAAACAGTGGAATGGGGATTATGCAGATTTGTCTCCTCAAATTCAGTTGGACCAGGAGACCAGAGATTCTCTTCTCTGGTGGTTGTCTCAGGATCACCTGTCTCAGGGAATATGTTTCCGCAGGCCAGAGTGGATCATTGTAACGACCGACGCCAGTCTGTTAGGCTGGGGTGCGGTCTGGGACTCCCTGAAAGCTCAGGGCTTATGGTCTCGGGAAGAAACTCTTCTCCCGATAAACATTCTGGAACTGAGGGCGATATTCAACGCTCTTCAGGCATGGCCTCAACTAGCTGCAGCCAAATTCATCAGATTTCAGTCGGATAACATCACGACTGTAGCTTACGTCAATCATCAGGGGGGAACAAAGAGTTCCCTAGCGATGACGGAAGTAACCAAAATAATCAGGTGGGCGGAAGATCACTCCTGCCATCTCTCAGCAATTCACATCCCAGGAGTAGACAACTGGGAGGCGGATTTTCTAAGTCGTCAGACTTTTCACCCGGGGGAGTGGGAACTCCACCCGGAGGTATTTGCCCAGCTGACTCAGTTATGGGGCACTCCAGAGTTGGATCTGATGGCGTCCCGTCAGAACACCAAACTTCCTCTCTACGGGTCCAGGTCCCGGGATCCCAAGGCGGTATTGATAGATGCTCTAGCAGTGCCTTGGTCCTTCAATCTGGCTTATGCGTTTCCACTGTTTCCTCTTCTCCCTCGTCTGGTCACCAGAATCAAGCAGGAGAAGGCTTCAGTGATTCTGATAGCACCTGCGTGGCCACGCAGGACTTGGTATGCAGACCTAGTGGACATGTCATCTGCCCCACCATGGACACTGCCAATGAGGCAGGATCTTCTAATACAGGGTCCGTTCAAGCATCCAAATCTAATTTCTCTGCGTCTGACTGCTTGGAGATTGAACGCTTAATTCTATCAAAACGTGGTTTCTCTGAGTCAGTTATAGATACTCTGATTCAGGCTAGAAAGCCTGTCACCAGGAAAATCTACCATAAGATATGGCGGAAATATCTTTGTTGGTGTGAATCCAAGGGTTACTCATGGAGTAAGATTAGGCTTCCCAGGATATTGTCTTTCCTCCAAGAAGGATTGGAGAAAGGATTGTCAGCTAGTTCCTTAAAAGGACAGATATCTGCTCTGTCTATCCTTTTACACAAGCATCTGGCAGAGGTACCAGACGTTCAAGCATTTACTCAGGCTTTAGTCAGAATCAAGCCTGTTTATAAACCCGTGGATCCGCCATGGAGTCTAAATCTAGTTTTTTCAGTTCTTCAAGGGGTTCCGTTTGAACCTTTACTTTCGATAGATATTAAGTTGTTATCTTGGAAAGTTTTGTTTTTGGTAGCTTTCTCTTCTGCTCGAAGAGTCTCAGAATTATCTGCCTTGCAGTGTGATTCACCTTACCTGGTGTTCCACGCAGATAAGGTAGTTTTGCGTACCAAACCTGGTTTTCTTCCTAAAGTTGTTTCTAACAAGAATATTAACCAGGAAATAGTTGTTCCTTCTCTGTGTCCTAATCCTTCTTCAAAGAAGGAACATCTGTTACACAATCTTGATGTAGTTCGTGCTTTAAAGTTCTATTTACAAGCAACTAAGGATTTCAGACAAACATCTTCCTTGTTTGTTATCTATTCTGGTAAGAGGAGAGGTCAGAAAGCGACTGCTACCTCTCTTTCCTTTTGGCTGAAAAGCATCATCCGTTTGGCCTATGAGACTGCTGGCCAGCAGCCTCCTGAAACTATTACTGCTCATTCTACCAGAGCAGTGGCTTCCACATGGGCTTTTAAAAATGAGGCTTCTGTTGAACAGATTTGTAAGGCAGCGACTTGGTCTTCACTGCATACTTTTTCCAAATTTTCCAAATTCGATACTTTTGCTTCTTCGGAGGCTATTTTTGGGAGAAAGGTTTTGCAAGCAGTGGTGCCTTCCATTTAAGGTACCTGTCTTGTTCCCTCCCTTCATCCGTGTCCTAAAGCTTTGGTATTGGTATCCCACAAGTAAAGGATGAATCCGTGGACTGGATACACCTTGCAAGAGAAAACAGAATTTATGCTTACCTGATAAATTACTTTCTCTTGTGGTGTATCCAGTCCACGGCCCGCCCTGGCAATTGAGTCAGGTACATTTTTTTTGTTTAAATTACAGTCACCACTGCACCCTATGGTTTCTCCTTTTTCTTCCTAACCTTTAGTCGAATGACTGGGGGGTGGAGCTAGAGGGGGAGCTATATGGACAGCTCTGCTGTGTGCTCTCTTTGCCACTTCCTGTAGGGAAGGAGAATATCCCACAAGTAATGGATGAATCCGTGGACTGGATACACCACAAGAGAAAGTAATTTATCAGGTAAGCATACATTCTGTTTTTTTGGAACTAACAGGTTCTCTTCCAGGAGTTTTGCGTGGTTTTAGCGTGCTTTCTCGTCGGCAGGGGCGGTCCTGCATAGTAATCTTTGTGACCGGGTGTGGCTGCTGCACTTCCGGTCTGATCTGTGAAGGAGGAGACAAAGCTGTTTCTGAGTCCGGTTCATAGGAGGTGGTGAGTACCCCGGCCATTGCTGGTTATAAAGGTGCCTGTTCTAGTCTTTTTTTCTAAAAGCTATGGAGGATTATGACGCGTTAGATGAATCTCCCTCTTTATCTAAGTCTTATACCTGTGTTTATTGTGAGGTTTTGGTATACCAGCCTGCGGTTTAGAATGGAGAACTTGCGTTTTTTGTTAAAGCAAGTGCTGGCTACCTTAGAGGCTCTGGGATCCAAACTACCAGAGGAGCCCTCCATTCCTTAATTGGATAAGGTTTACGAGGACAGGGTGGTCCCCGAGACCTTCCCAGTTCCTGTCAAGATGGCGAACATTATTAAGAATGAGTGGGAGCGATTAGGTTCTTCCTTTTCCCCTTCTTCTCATTTTAAAAAGCTTTTCCCCATCCCGGAGGCCCAGCTAGAGTTGTGGGGGACCTTTCCCAAGGTGGAGGGGGCCATTTCCACACTTGCTTAGTGCACGACGATTCCTTTAGAGGATAGTTCTTCGTTCAAGGAGCCTTTGGATAAGAAGTTGGAAAACATGTTGTGAAAGATGTTTCAACACACCAGGTTTGTTTTTCAACTGGTCGCAGCGGTAGCCACGGTTGCTGGAGCTGCGTCATATTGGTGCGATGCATTATTTGATATGATTGAGGGTGAACCCTCTTTTGAGGAGGTGCAGGAAAAGATTAAGGCCCTAAAGGTGGCCAATTCTTTCATTCATGATGCTAATATGCAGATTATCTGCCTGAATGCCAAGGTGTCAGGTTTTTCGGTTCTAGCATGCAGAGCTCTGTGGCTAAAATCTTGGTCGGCAGACATGACCTCTAAGATGAAGCTGTTGTCTTTGCCTTTCAAGGGCAAGATCCTGTTCAGTCCAGGTCTGGACTCTATCATATCCATGGTTACAGGAGGCAAGGGTTCCTTCCTTCCCCAGGATAAGAAGGCAAAGCCTAAGAGTGCTAATTTTCATCCCTTTCATGGGGATAAGGCGCAGCATGCTCAGACCAACCCTGGAAGCCTGCTCAAGCTTGGAGCAAGTCTAAGCAGCACAAGAAGCCCTCCAAGACTAAGTCCGCATGAAGGGGCGGTCCCCGACTGGTCTGCGGACCGAGTGAGGGGCAGATTGTCTCTGTTCTTAGACGCAATGTTGCAGGATGTTCAGGACCCATGGGTTCTGGAGGTGGTTGACCAGGGCTTCAGGATAGGGTTAAAGTCCTCTCTGCCCAGGGACAGATTCCTTCTGTCAAACTTGTCTTCAAGGCCGGAAAAAAGAGCTGCCTTTCTGGGTTGTGTGTGGGATCTCTCCACTCTAGGGGTTATCATCCCAGTACACCAGGCAGAATGGGGTCTAGGGTATTACTCCAATTTGTTCGTGGTCCCAAAGAAGGAGGGCACGTTCCACCCGAAACTGGACCTCAAATGTTTAAACAAGTTCCTATCCATTCCATCGTTCAAAATGGAAACAATCAGATTAATACTTCCCCTAGTCCTAGAGAGTCAGCTAATGACCTCTTTAGCCTTGAAGGATGCCTACCTTCATGTTCCAATTCACAGGGACCATTTCAGGTTCCTCAGATTTGCCTTTCTGGATCAGCATTTCCAGTTCGTGGCTCTTCCCTTTGGTCTTGCGACGGCCCAGAGAGTCTTTACCAAGGTCCTGGGGGCCCTTCTAGCAGTAGCCAGATCCCAGGGCATCATGGTGGTGCCCTATCTGGATGATTTTCTGGTTCAGGCACCACCATACCATCTGGCAGAGGTCCACACCAGGGTCCTGCTGCAGCTACTTCAATCTCACGGTTGGAAGATCGATTTCGAGAAGAGTTCTCTGGTTACCAGTACCAGAGTGGAGGCCTTGGGTACTATCATAGACTTGGTGTCCATGAAGATCTTTCTCCACCTGTCTTGCCCTTCAGTCTACAGCGAGACTGTCCATAGCTCAGTGCATGGAAATGGTTGGGCTCATGATTTCCAGTATGGACATCATTCCATTCGCCAGGTTTCATCTCAGACCTCTTCAATGGTGCATGTTGAGACAGTGGAAAGGTGATCATTCAGATCTGTCACAGCCAATACACATGGATGTGCGGACTTGGATTTCCCTCTCCTGGTGGATCTGCCTGGATCACCTGTCCATAGGGACATCCTTCCTGAGACCGTCCTGGCAGATTGTTACGATGGACGTGAGTCTGGCGGGATGGGGAGCTGTTTGGAGTGCCAGGATAACACAGGGAAAGTGGTCTTGTTTAGAGTCCCTTCTTCCAATATTCTGGAGCTCCGAGTGATCTACAATGCTCTGGAGGCGTTGTCTAGTCTGAGAGACTTCAGCTTTATCAGGTTCCAGACGGACAATATCACCTTGGTGGCTTATATCAACCACCAGGGAGGCACAAGGAGCTCTATGGCAATGAGGGAGGTGTCTCAGATACTGGAGTGGGTGGAGACCCACAACTGTTCACTCTCTGTGATCCACATCCCGGGTGTGGACAACTGGGAGGAGGATTTTCTCAGCAGGCAGACGTTTCACCCGGGGGAATGGTCTCTTCAACCCCGAGGTGTTTGTGGAGATCTGTCTCAGATG